>NC_090823.1:6838519-7508876 GCF_000390325.3 Nicotiana tomentosiformis
GGGCAGTAGTGGCGAGCAGTAAAGAATATAGCGTTCATATCAGGAAATCTCAGTAAAATACCACATGCTTTTAAAATCAGGATTTGAATCAAAACATCTCGTTTAAACCAAGTTCCGGTAAAATCATTTAAAGATATTTTTCAATAGTTTTCCAACAGAGACTAAATGCCAAGGTGAGCAAAAATGATGAAATGATAAACAGCCCCTCGGGAAAAACATCACT
This sequence comes from Nicotiana tomentosiformis, assembly GCF_000390325.3. NCBI lineage: Eukaryota > Viridiplantae > Streptophyta > Magnoliopsida > Solanales > Solanaceae > Nicotiana > Nicotiana tomentosiformis. The sequence continues at coordinate 6,838,743 of NC_090823.1, forward strand.
CATATACAGCCCCTCGGGCAAATCTCACAATCACTCGTGCCACTCGGGCATACCTCACAATCACTCTTGATACTCGGGCATACCTCACAATCACTCATGCTTCCCAGTTACTCAGCACTCGGTACTCGGCACTCGACACTCGACACGTAGGTACCTGCACTCACTGGGGTTTGTATAGACTCCGGAGGGCTCCTTCACCCCAAGCGCTATATCAAGCCAAATCATGGCATAAATCACTCAGGCCCTCGGCCTATATCAAATATGCTATGGCGTGCAGCCCGATCCCATAACTATCCTCACAAATTAGGCCCTCGGACTCACTCAGTCATAAACCTCTTAGGCCAATCGGGCATTTCAGTGAAAACATAGTATTCAACCCAAAACAACATTTATATGCATCACAACCGAGTAATAAAAATTGCGTTATGCAATAAACAGGTATAACCATGACTGAGTATAGATTTTCAATTGAAACCAGTGAGAGGATAGTAAGAAAAGGCCCCTAAGGGTCCACACAGCACTGGCACAAGGCCCAGAACCTGGCATTCAACCCAATTTACAGAAACTCTTTCTAAAACCTATAAGTATCATATAATTTCAATAAAATATGCAACTTTACAGTTGCTGCGGGATGGACCAAGTCACAATCCCCAACAGTGCACGCCCACATGCCCGTCACCTAGCATGTGCGTCACCTCAAAATAGTAGAATGATACGAAATCCGGGGTTTCATACACTCAGGACTAGATTTACAATCGTTACTTACCTCAAACCGTGTAATTATTTATTCCGCTATGCCCATGCCATGAGAATTTGACTCCGAAAGCCTCGTATCTAGCCACAATTAATTCGATTCAGTCAATAACAATTATTGTAATTAATTCCATAAGGAAATACTAATTTTTAATAAAATCCGTAGTTAACTCAAAAATCACCCGTGGGGCCCACTCCTAGGAACCCAACAAAAGTTACAAAGTATGAACGCTCAACCAACCACGAGTCCAACCGTACAAATTTCACCAAATTCCGATATCAACTCGACCCTCAAATCTTTAATTAAAGTCTATGAAGATTTCTACCATTTTCAACCCAATCTTTGCCCATTTGAACTTAACAATCTTTCCACAACCTTATGGGTATGTGTACATAATACGCTTACACCCAAGAATCGTACTATTATTCACTCATCTTTACTCCAAACCCGAAATTGAAGAATTGGGGGAAACAATTCTAACCTCTTTGAAGCCCTAGCAAGATCCTTGTGAAATCTTCAAACCTTGAACAAGCATTGATTGATAAATGACTAAGTTTTCGCTTTCTCTCTCTAAAATGCTCTCAACTCTCTCTACAATGTCATATTTTGGCTAAAAAATGAGCTTGAAGGGCTATAAATTGAAGTTGGGTTGGGTCAAACTTTAGAAAGAATGGAAGCTCTGACGTAGTTATGCGATCGCATAATAGGTATGCAGTCCGCATACCGGTCGCATAGTTTGGCCTCCAAAGCTGGGCGTTACTGACTCGGTCTGCGGTCATTATGCGACCCGCATACTTGTTCTGCGGTCGCATAATACACCACAAAAAGGTCTGAGGTCGCATAGTGCACCGCAGATTTTCCTCAAAATTTGCCCCTCTCCTAATCCATTTTGCGACCTTTATGCGGTCCGCAGAGTGATTCGGCGACCGCATAGTAGTCGCAGAAATGACCCTTTTCCGACAAAAGTTTCCTTTACACATCGGTGCATTGTTCAACCAGTTGTACTAATTGATCTACCTCGGCACCACCAAACCTTAAGTTCCTTAGTAAAATTTCTCTGGGGTCGTTACACATAAGTAAACATCCGATCGACCTTTTCAACTTTAATTCTAAACCTTGGAACTAAGTGCTCCAAATCATTTCAAAACCTCACCGGACCCAAACCAATTACCCAAGCAAGCCAAATAACAACTGTAATTCACAATTTGAGCAGTAAATGGGGGAATGATATTGCAATAGTCAAAACGACCGTCCGAGTCGTTATATTCTCCCCCTCTTAACCAAACGTTCGTCCTGGAATAGGCTTAGAGTCATACTTAGAGTCTCAAATAGATGTGGATATTTGCTCTGCATCTCCTTCTCAATCTCCCAAGTAGCTTCTCCGACTGGCTGACCTCTCCACTGCACCTCCACCAAAGCTATGTTCTTTGATCTCAACTTTTGAACCTGCCGGTCTAAATTGGCCACCGGCTCCACATCATAAGTCAAATTACCGTCCAGCTGCACTGTACTGAAATTCAAAATATGAGACGGATCCCCGACATACTTTCGGAGCATGGATACATGGAATACTGGATGAACACCGGATAGACTGGGTGGCAAAGAAAGTTCATAATCCACTTCTCCAATTTCCTTAAGTATCTCAAAAGGCCCAATATACCGAGGGCTCAACTTGACCTTCTTCCCGAACCTCAACATACTCTTCATTGGTGAAATTTTGAGCAGAACCTTCTCCCTAACCATGTAAGCAATATCACGGACCTTCCTGTCGGCATAACTCTTCTGTCTAGACTGCTCCATGCGAAGCCGATCCTGAATCACTTTAAACTTCTCCAAAGCATCCTGAACCAAGTCAGTACCCAATAGCCTAGCCTCACCCAGCTCAAACCAACCAATCGGATATCGACACCGTCTCCCATATAATGCCTCATACGGAGCCATCTGTATACTCGACTGGTAGATGTTATTATAAGCAAACTCCGTAAGTGGCAGAAATGTATCCCAAGAACCTCCAAAATCAATGACACAAGTGCGTAGCATATCCTCCAATATCTTAATAGTGCGCTCGGACTGTCCGTCTGTCTAAGGGTGAAATGCTGTACTCAACTGAACTAGTGTGCCCAATCCTCTCTGCATTACTCTCCAAAACTGTGATGTAAACTGCGTGCCCCGATCTAAAATGATGGACTCTGGCACACCATATAGGCGAACAATCTCGTGGATATAAATCTCATCCAACCGCTCTGAAGATTAATTAGTACCAACTGGAATAAAATGCGCGGATTTGGTCAATCGATCCATAATCACCCAAACTGCATCAAACTTCGTCAATGTCCGTGGAAGCCCAACTACGAAGTCCATGGTAATGCGTTCCCATTTCCACTCCGGAATTTCAAGTCTCTGAAGTAATCCTCCCGGTCTCTGATGCTCGTACTTTACCTATTGACAGTTTAAACATCGAGCTACAAACCCAACTATATATTTCTTCATTCGCCTCCACCAATAATGCTCCCTCAAATCATGATACATCTTCGCGGCACCTGGATGAATGGAGTACCGCGAACTGTGAGCTTCCTGGAGAATCAACTCACGCAAACCATATACATTAGGCACACATAGCCTACCCTGCATCCACAATACACCGTCATCTACAATAGTGACTTCCTTGGAATCGCCGTGTCGAACCGTGTCCTTAAGGACAAGGAGATGGGGATCATCATACTAGCGCTCTCTGATGCGATCATATGAAGAAGATTGAAAAACCACACAAGTAAAAACTCGATTCGACTCAGAAACATCCAATCTAACAAACTGGTTGGCCAAGGCTTGAACATCCAAGGCTAAAGGCCTCTCTGTTGCCGGTAAGTATGCTAAGCTGCCCCAACTCTCTGCCTTACGACTCAAGGCATCAACTACCACACTACCCTTTCCGGGATGATAAAGAATGGTGATATCATAATCCTTAAGTAACTCCAACCACCTTCGCTGCCACAAATTAAGATACTTCTGTTTAAACAGATATTGTAGACTCTGGTGATTGGTATAAACCTCATAATAGACACTGTACAAGTAATGCCGCCAAACTTTCAAGGCATGAATAATAGCTGCTAACTCAAGGTCGGGATAAATCTTCTCATGTACCTTTAATTGTCTAGACGCATAGGCAATCACGCTACCGTCTTGCATCAGTACTGCACCGAGACCAATACGCAATGTGTCACAATACACAGTATAAGACCCTTAACCTGTAGGCAATACCAATACTTGATCTGTAGCCAAAGATGTCTTGAGCTTCTGAAAACTCTCTTCACATTCATCTGAGCACCTAAACGGAGCACCTTTCTAGGTCAATTTAGTCATAGGCGATGCAATAGATGAGAAACCCTCCACGAAGCAACGATAATAACCGAACAAGCCGAGAAACCTCCGAATCGCAGTAACTGAAGATGGCTTGGGCCAACTCTTAACTGCCTTTATTTTCTTTGGATCCACCTTAATCCCTTCACTGGACACTATGTGTCACACGAATGCTAGCGAACTAAGGCAGAACTCACACTTAGAGAATTAGGCATAAAGTTTCTCCTCTCTCAGCCTCTGTAGTACAATACTCAAGTGTTGTGCATGCTCCTCCTGGACACGTGAGTATAGCAGGATATCATCAATAAGTACTACGACAAATGAGTCAAAATATGATTGGAATACGCTGTTCATCAAGTGCATGAATGCTACTGGGGTATTTGTTAGCCTAAACGATATCACAAGAAATTCATAGCGAACATAATGAGTCCTGAATGCCATATTTAGAATATCCAAATCCCGAATTTTCAACTGGTGGTGCCCAGATCTCAAATAAATTTTGGAGAGTACCCTCGCTCCCTGAAGTTGGTCAAATAAATCATCAATACGCGGCAAAGGATACTTATTCTTGATTGTAACTTTATTCAAATGCATGTAATCGATACACATCCGCATAGTACCATCCTTCTTTTTCACAAACAGAACCGGTGCACCCCAATGCGACACACTATGCCTAATTAACCCCTTATTAAGAAGTTCCTGAAGTTGCTCTTTCAATTCTTTTAACTCAACTGGTGCCATACGATATGGAGGAATAGAATTGGGTTGAGTGCCCTGCACTAAGTCAATACCGAAATCAATATCCCTGTCGGGCAGCATACCCGGCAAGTCGGCAGAAAATACATTGCGAAAGTCTCTCACGAACTGGTACCGAATCAATGGTAGGAGTATCTGCATCAACATCTCTCACAAAAGCCAAGTAAGACAAACATCCCTTCCCAACCATACATTGGTCTTTTAAATAAGAAATTACCTTGCTAGGAATATAATCTAGAGAACCTCTCCACTCAACCTTTGGCAACCCCGGCATAGTCAACGTCATGATTGACCTTTTCAACTTTAATTTTAAACCTTAGAACTAAGTAATCCAAATCATATCAAAACCTCACCGGACCCAAAACATTTACCCCGACAAGACAAATAACAACTGCAATTCATAATTTGAGCAGTAAATGGGGGAACGGGATTGCAATAGTCAAAATGACCGACCGGGTCGTTACAGTTCAAGGACAAGATTATTTGGAGATTATAAGCATTATGCTATTTCAAACATGCGATGAGTAAATTCGTGAAGGACAAAGGGTAAGCAAATCGAAGGAAATGAGTTTCGTCGAAGTTTGGAAATTTGGGATAAAATACGGTCCAAGCTATAATACCCCGTATTTATGGACTAGTACCATACAAGGTACCACATGACCATGATAGTAAGGTGTATAAAGTATGTTAAAAGTGAGTTGTATTTTATGTAATTTGAGATAATTCTTAATTTTGTGGATAATTGATTAATGGAGGAAATTAACAAGTTAATTAAGGATTAGTGGGTGATTAATTAGGATGTTGGATAAGGCTTAAAGAGCCTCACGTGGCAGCAAGTCTTCGCAAGATTAATGACTCTTAAGTCACATTGAAAGGTGGCAAAATTGGAGGAAGTATTGGTGGCCAAGTCATACATAAGTGGGGCCACACCCATTAATATACAAAGCTTCTCTAAATCACATTGAGATGCTTACTACAAGAAGCCTCAAAGAAGGAATTCATATGAATCCTTTACAATACATATGGAAAATCGGTCTTCAGAAAACTAACGTCCAAGACAATCAACAAGAAGCCACAAAATTCATACAAGATTAGATGATAGCAGCGTGATTTTCTACAACAAAATTTCATACGAAGTTATACTATATAATAGCAACGGGAATTGAAATTCTAAGGGAGTCCAGTATAATCTTTCTCAAGAACATCAAACGTATTTTCCCCTACTTCGATTCGGCGTTACGTATTGTCACAATCAACGGGTGTTAGAGGGACTGTCAAGAGAATCGTCTCAGGTAAGTTAAGGCTAAGCCCTTCCTTTATTTTGTCATGATTTCGTAATTATATGTGTTTGATAACGAGGCATAAAGAGAAGTTCATACTGCCGAATTTATATACATTATCCTAGTCTCATAAATTACAGTATTCTCCTTATCGGGACTTCATATATAATTAAGTATTGTCTTCTTCCAGTCAAGAGAGCAGAGAGCCTATATATACAGTATTACAATATTTTCATTACCATCGAGCTATAATCAATGGGCAGGCCCCTATTGGGCAACCTCTTATCAGATGGTAAGTTATATACCAAGCCTACTGTGGCCGAGCGCCTGTGAGCGAGCCCAGTTGGCCGAGATACAGTGCCTAGTATGGCCGAGCGCCTATGAGCGAGCCTACTACTGTAAATATTATATATATATATATATATATATATATATATATATATATACCGAGCCTTATAGGGCCGGACAACTATTTTACTTACTATATTGAGAGAATTGAGTCAGTATCAGCAGGTAAGCATATCTTCATATTATATTTGACTCCAGTTACTTTCAGTTATTCTATTATCAGTTCAGTTTTAGCTTTCAGTTAATCTCTTACCTTACATACTCGGTACATTATTCCGTACTGACGTACCTTTAGCTGGGGACGCTGCATTTTATGTGTGCAGGTTCAGACAGACAAATGAGTGGACCTCCTCAGTAGGTATTGCCCGAGTTCAGCTTGTTCGTTAAGCTCCGCGCCCTTCAGAGTTGCTGGGTCTAGATTTTTATGTACATCTTGTGTATATATGTTATGGATAGGTCGGGGCCCTGCTTCGATCACAATACATCCATCACTATAGGCTTGTAGACATATCCTGTCAGTTAGTGCAGTATGTTGCGCTTGTAAGCCTTGTATGTATATTTTGTTGGTTTGCCAACTGTAGTAGTTATGTCGGCCTTGTCAGTCCAGCTAAATATTAATGTTTTGTCATCGTTCTCAATTGTCTTGCAATGTGGCACGTGGCCAAAGTATGACATTACATGTTTAGAGTCCCTTAGTCGCAAGTTAGTACACAAGGATAGATGAGGCACCGGGTGCCGGTCTCGCCCCCTAGGTTCGGGGCATGACAGATATATCCATTAGTATTAACTTTAAGTGAAAGAGCATATTCATGGAGACAACGAGTAAATCCATTGTCTTGAAAATACTTGTCGATGCAATTATTCCATGCCCGTGAGGCTTTCTTTAATCCATATAAAGCTTTCTTCAACTGCAACACTTTATCTCCATGATATTTTACCACAAAGCCCAATGGTTGTTCAACATAGACTTATTCTGCAAGATAGCCATTCAAAAAGGATAAATTGACGTCTAGTTGATGGATTTTCCACCGCCAAAGAGATGAGAAAATGAATAGTCTCCATGCGGGCAACAGATGCATAGACTTCTTCATAGTCATTGCCTTGCCTTTGCTTGTAGCCTTTAGCCACAAGTCATGCCTTGTTCTTCTTTGTCTTGTATAGCCATTTTACTCCAATTGCTCGATGACCCTTGGGAAGAGTTGTTAACTCCCAAGTGTTGTTCTTCTTTATTGACTCGATCTCCTCCTCCATGGATTATCTCCACCTTTTGTCTGTAACAGCTTCATCAAAGTTCATTGGTTCACTGTCAGCAAAGAGACAATATAAAAAATCAAAATTAGTAACTTCTTCTATGTCCTCATAGAGCTCTTGAATACTCCTTGTACTTTGCGGCTGTTCATTTGAACTTTCTTGAGAAGAGGGAGATACAACATTGGTTGGAGAAGGAGGTGGAGTTGTATCCTGCACAGGTTCCACGGTCTCTGGTTCTCTTTCATCACCAAAGTATGGAAAAAAATCATATGAAGTTTCTTCCTGAGCTTCCCAATTCCATGTCAATTCTTCATCAAATTCAATATCGCGACTTACCACCACCTTGCCGCTGCTTGGGTTGTATAACTTTTAGCCTTGTGAACTCGTATCATAGCCAACAAACACATGCTTGGCACATTGATCGTTAAGCTTCGCTCTCCCTTGTTGTGGCACATGAGTATAGGCTATGCTCCCAAATAATCTCAAGTGCTTGACACATGGTTCTTCCACTCCATACTTCTTGAGGGGTTTGATCTCTAACATTTCTTGTTAGTGACCTGTTGTTAAAGTAAACTGCACAAGAAACAACATCGGACCAAAATTTCTTGGGTATACTTTTAGCTTTCAACATACATCTAGCCATATTAAGAATCATTCGATTCTTTCTTTCTGCAACTCCATTTTGTTGTTGTGAATAAGGTACTGTTAGAGGGCGACAAATTCCATGAAGCTGACAGAAATCACTAAATTATTTTGAAGTGAATTCGCCTCCTCTATGGAACCTTAAAGCTTTTATTTCTTAGCCACTTTCTTTTTTCACAACTACTTTAAAAATTTTAAAACCAGCAAAAGCTTCAGATTTTTGGTTCAAGAAATAAACCCAAGTCTTTCTACTAAAGCCATCAATGAAAAGCAAAAAATATTTACTTCTACCAAAGGAAGGTGGATTGATTGGTCCACACACATCAGTGTGAACAAGCTGAAGCAATTTGGTTGATCTTGACATGGCCTCATTTGAAAAACTCCTCCTTGCATGTTATCCAAGGAGACAAGCTTCACATAATTGTTTAGGATGATTGATTGATCGTATCCCATGAACAATGCTCTTTCTCCCATTGATTTGAGCTCTTTAAAATTCAAGTGCCCACATCACATGTGCCAACACCATGATTCATCTTGCATATTATCCTTCAAACACTTTGCATCAATTGTCTTAAGATTAAGAGAAAATAATCTATTCTTTACCATATATACTTTAGCAATTAGAATTACACTTGAATCTCTAAGTCAAAGATGTATATTTTTCATGTGGATGTCATATTTCTTTTCAAGAAGTTGGCCCAAACTCAAAATATTATTTTTAATTTTGGCACATAATAAATATCTTGAATTAGCTTGTGACTACCATTTTTACAAGAGATCAAAATTATACCTATCCCTTTGATTTGAATCTTTCAGGTGCCTCCAAAGGACACATTACCTCTCACTATTTTATTGATCTCCACAAACTTCTCTTTGCATACACACATATGATTGCTTGCTCCATTGTCCAAATACCATGAGCTACAATGATCCATGTCTTCTTCCTTAAGTGCCAGCAATAGCATTAACTCATCTTCTTTTTTCTTGTCATCAACACAGTTAGCTTTTTCTTCAACATTGATACAACATTCCCCGGAGTAATGGCTAAATTTATGACAATTATAATACTCAATTTTTGATTTATCATACATTTGTCCATTATTTTCTTGGCAGTAACCACGTCCTCTTTCTCCTCTATCTTCACGACCACGACCTCTGAATATTTGGTGGATTTTAACTTCATTGTTGCGGTTGTTACCGTTACTTCTTCCTCTTCCATGACTGCCACAACCTCGTCCCCGTCCATTCTCTCAATAGCTCTTTTCACCTCCATAATCCTTGAAGAATGCCTGGATTTTAAGAAGCTCCTTTTGATTTTTTCTTTGTGGGCCTATAAAGAACTCTCCAATTGCTCTACCATCATAGAGTCTAAATTTGTAGACTCCTTAATAGCACACACCATAAAATTAAATTTAGGTGTTAAAGTGCGAAGGATCTTTTCTACCGCATGGGCATCTTCCATGTCCTCCCCGTGTCTTCTTAATTAATTTACAATAGCCTTTACTTTTTAACAATAATACGAAATGCATTCATATTCTTTCATTTTTGAAACTTCAAAACCAACCCTTTGAGTTTGAATTTTTACCTTCCTCAACTTGTCAACTCCTTGAAGAGAATTTTGTAAAATTTACCAAGCTTTCTTTGAGGTGGTAGCATCTGCCTCAAACATGGCATCATCCAAATATTAGTGGATGAGCGTGAGAGCTTGTTGATCCTTCTTGCTTGTCTTTGCCAAGACATCTTTTTCATTTTGAGGCAGAACTTCCTCATTATCGGATTTTGCATACCCTCTATCTACATTTTCCCACACATTCTTGGAGCCAAGAATGGTTTTCATACGTAGACACCATTTCTTATAATTATCTTTTGTGAGACGGGGGTACAGAAACGATAACGGACCATTATTTGGCATGAATCTGATACCACATTGTTGGAACAAATAATAATCCCGCCCAGGAATAATATCCACGGCAAATAATAATAACACAAGAGAGTAACAACGACACCAACTTTTTTAACGAGGTAAAATACAATACCCAAGCGGAGTAATATTACTACTATAATATTAATACAACTTAGTAGTGTCAAGAGACTACTACAACTTCGAAAGAAATAACACTCTTTAGTTAAACATCTCACTACAATATTACTCACACTCACTATTTATCTCACAAATTACGATATGTGAATTACTCTCTCTAACTTCTATTGCTTCTCTCTGTTTTTGGTGTGTTTTAAACTAATTGGCTCATTCAACAATTTGTCAGCCGCCCAACTTGGTAAATCTTTCAGCCGCCCAACTTGTAACTTTTTTCCATCTTTTTCTTTATTTCCTTTTAGATGGTTCAACAGTACCAAGGTAGTGAGATTTCCTGTAGTAAAAGTTTGAGGAGCAATTCCTGTAGCAGAACTTTAAGGAGCAAACCAGTATTTGATATCTTTTAAGGAAATCTTGATTTGTCTGACAAGCTATTATCAAAGAATCTCAAGATAATTCACTTTAAATATATATGGTCCTTTTGAATGAAACGTGAATTGTTAGTTAATTGTTCTTTGAAAATTCTTCACCTTATCCAACTTCAAATATTTTTTAATGTTGTTGATGATGCTCTTCAAGTAGTATTTACCAGCATATATCTTGAGTCATCTCTGGCCTACTGGTTCCTTTCACAATCGACTGTGTTCTTAATGGAAAAGTTTTAAAATTGACTTTATAAATAGTAACTTTTGACATGTATTATTTTGCATTCTGTGGTGGTTGTGCTTTGCTGGATACCATTCTTCGACCAAGATGCATGATAACTTGATGATGATTCTTAGTTGTATGAAATTACAAAATCTTCTCCTGGAGGAAGTTGTTGTGCTTTACAGTGTAGTAGCTCTAGACAACCTACTCCTGTGAACATTTTTTGAGTGTTTTCCTGTGAAATTTTATTACTGGGGCAACTAAGAAGAGAGGTATACAAAAGAATGAAAGGAATAAATGTCTCTGATCTGACTCTTGTTCCCCCTAGCTTTATAGCACGCTAGATAAGAAAGGTATCCTATCTTTCTCTTAAGATTATATTCTTTTGATCTTTTTTTCTGCTACCTTTGACATTCATCTATGGAAATTGAGTCACCTGACCTTGCAATATATTCATTTTCCCATTTGCTGATGGTTAACACTTAACACTTAACACTTTGAGGAGCAATAAACTTTTGTAAATCAGTCTTACCAAAAAATTATCCATGCATTACTAATGACATAAAATTATTTATTGTTTTAGTATCTTTTAAATCTACTGAATCTTTTATTAGTTTAAATGCTTAACATGACAATCATTTAGCAACTGCGACTGTGAGAACGCAACATTTTTTTTATGACTTGCATTCCTGCCAGGTTTGTAGTGTTTGTTCAACTCTTCTACAGAATTATTTAACTATACGCTACACCAATATTAGTCCATAATATTACGATCACCAAGGTTTATTAGAAAGAAATACAACATTCCTTAACTATACCTAAAAGGCTAAAATAGAAAAAGAATTACCATAATTAATGTTCCCAGGTTTAAAGTATTATACAACAACAAACCCAATGTGCACTCTTACAAGTGGGTTCTGGGGAGGGATTTGTACACACAACCTTACTCCTATCTTGTGAAAGTAGAGAAAATATTTGTGATAGACACTTGGCTCAGGAAAATATTCAATATTATCAGTTAATAATTATTCCATTGTTTGCAGGATCTTGAATGGTCAAGTGACTGGTTTTCTCATTGGAGTGAAGGACTACAAGATCTTTGACTGCGAGATTAAATTTTCTGAAGGGACATTGAGGTGTGCATATTGGATCATGGCATTTTAAATGACCTGTTCTACCAAGCAACCTAAATAGAAATATGATTGCATGTCAGTATCACACTTACCGTTACATGTTTATTTTTTCCCGTAAGATATTGTGTAGGCTGCCAGCAATTGAGCTCTTAAATTGGCATTGTACTGTTAGTTTGGGCAGGGAAAGAACACCTCAATGACTACAATGACAGCCCTTTTTTTTTGGGGTTCATTATAGGTTATCTTAGCAGATGATATTGTGCTGATTGACGAGACGCGAGGCGGGGTAAACGAGAGGTTAGAGATTTGGAGGCAGACTTTGGAGTTTAAAGGCTTTAAGTTGAGCATGACCAAGACAGAATACTTGGAGTGCAAGTTCAGTGGGACGACTCACGTGGTGGACGAAGAGGTGAAGCTTGACTCTCAACTCATCCCTAAGAGAGAGAGTTTTAAATACCTCGGGTCAATTATACAAGGGAATGAAGAGATTAAAGAGGATGTTACACATCGTATTGGGGCGAAATATATGAAGTGGAGGCTCGCTTCATGTGTTTTATGTGATAAGAATATGCCACCTAAATTTAAAAGCAAGCTTTATAGAGTGGTGGTCAGACCGATTATGTTCTATGGGACGGAGTGTGGCCAGTTAAGAACTCTCATGTCCAAAAGATGAAGGTGGCTGAAATGCGGATGTTAAGATGGATGTGCGGGCAGACCAGGCTAGATAGAATTAGAAATGAAGTTATTCGGGACAAGGTGGACGTGGCCCCTATGGAGGACAAGCTGCGGAAGGCGAGACTTAGATTGTTCGGGCATATGAAGAGGAGAAACACAGATGCTCCGGTGAGGAGATGTGAGAGGTTGGCCCTGGAGGGCATAAGGAGAGATAGAGTAAGACCGAAAAAGTATTGGGGAGAGGTGATTAGACAAGATATGGCGTTGCTCCAGCTGACTGAGGACATGACCATGGATAAGGTGTGAAGGTTAAGGATAAAGGTAAAGGGTTAGGGTAGGTCGCCTAGCGTTGTCCTTGTCTGTGTCAGTAGCTTTAGCACATGACTTAGTGTTATTTATGTATTTTTGTATACCTTGACTTCTTTGTTTACTTGTCGTTGCTTTCGTTCTGGCCTTCTAATTATAATTCTCAATTTTAGTTTTGTATCTTTGTATTTTGGCTTCGATTTTCTGATTGGTGTGCTTGCTACTATCCTTTTATTTTCCTAAGTCGAGGGTCTTCTGAAAACAGCTTCTCTGTTTTCTTGAGGGTAGGGAAAGGTGTGCGTACATTTACCTTCCCCAGACCCTACTTATGAGATTACACTGATTTGTTGTTGTTGTCGTATAGGTTATCTTAGCGTTGTCATGTATCAAAAAACTCTGTGCAGTGGTGGCCAAAAGAAAGCGCCAAAGTGACGAATAAAAAGGGCATATGGATTTAACTTGAAAAAATTAAAATTTTTAAAAAAAGAAACTTTTTTATAACAAGAACCCTATCTTCATATCCCCCTCCCCATTTCTTCTGTCTTCATCTGCCATAAGGAGAAAAGCAAAGATACCCCCATGTCCTCTTTTCCATTAACTCACACCTACAAATATTTTTCTTTCTCCTAATCTTCACCCCAAAGTATAGTAATTAATGGCATCATTGACTGGAGCTACTATCGTGCTCTTAGTGTTGCTGTTAAGTCTTCCGCAGCAATAGCAACAATGACCAAAACCTATCATTTTGGTCTCTCACGCTCAGGAAAATAGTGCAATACACGCACCACGCCACATCATTAACTTGTGTCTAAATGACACATCAGAAATACGATTGGGGTGTACAAATGGAACTGACTTAAAATACAATGTTTAATTGAAACGTCACTACTAAAAAACTGGCTAATTTCGTCCAGGAAAATCGACCGAAATCGGTCGGAAATTGAGAAAAAGCAACCGATTTTCGACCGCTTTTAATTAGTCGAAAAATGATGGTCACTAACCTGTTTTGACCGAAATAGGTCGAAAATTTCAATGCGTTGACTGACAGTCAAACTATATTTACCGATCGAAATCAGTCGGTATTAATTAAAAATATATATATTAATTTTCAAAATACCGACCGAAATCGGTCAAAAATTTCAATGCGTTGACTGACACTCAAACTACATTTACCAACCGAAATCGGTCGGTATTAATTAAATTTTTTTATTTAATTTTCAAAATATCGACCAAAATTGGTCGAAATTAATTAAATTTTATTTATTTATTTTTCAAAATACCGACCGAAATCGGTCGGTATTAATTAATTTGTTTTTATTTAATTTTCAAAATACCGACCGAAATCGATCTGAATTTTAAATATATAATAATTTTAGAAATATTCCAGATATATATATTTTTTTGTATCGCATATATACTCCCCAACCCGAGATATCATAGCACCATAAGATTATATTTTATTACTATATTACTAAATAGTACTAGTATATATTATCATTATTATTTTATTGAATTCTAATTTTAAATATAGAATATTAAATCTTATTACTATGCACTAACTACAACTATTCCTACATTTGCTTATTTTTTGTTAGTCCACAACTGTTGGACTCTATGCATCAAAACTCAACTTATAAGATGGAAAAGCTCACATCTTTCGACCGATGTGGGACAAGAGTATTTCCCAATTTCCAACCGAAATCGGTCAGAATTTTTGAAAATTTTTAATAAAACATTATTTTCCCATTTCAGCCGAGATGGGACAAGAAAATAATTTCAAATTCTGACCGAAATCGGTCGGAATTTTTGAAACATTTTAATAAAAAATTATTTTCCCATGGAAAAACCTACTACTTCTCTTCCCATGGAATATTTATTTACTAATCTATCCATTTTATTATTTGTTTCTTTCTTTTTTGTTTTATGAAAAAAAGAATGCATTAAATAAGTGTAATGATCCGACCGGTCGTTTTGAGCGTTTATGCTCCATTCAACTATTTGAAGTCTTGAATAACTTCCTATGAAGTATTATGACTTGTGTGAATTGTCAGTTTTGGTTTTAAGGTATTTCTGGGTTAGCTAGGAAGAATAAAATTTCATGTTGGAAGCTTAAGTTGAAATAATTGACCGGATGGTGGCTTATGTGTAAACAACCCCGGAATAGAGTTTTGATGATTCCAATAGCTCCGTATGATGATTTTAGACTTAGGAGTGTGTCCAAAAAATTATTTGGAGGTCCGTAGTGATATTAGGCGTGAAATGCCGAAAGTTAAATTTTTGAGAAGTTTGACCGGGGGGTTGACTTTTTGATATCGGAGTCAAAATCTGATTATGAAAATTTTAATAGGTCTGTTATGTCATTTATAACTTGTGTGTAAAATTGAGGTCAATCGGACTTGATTCGATAGGTTTCGGCATTGAATGTAGAAGTTGGAAATTTCATAAGACTAAAGTTTCAAGTGAGTTCGCACATGACTTAATGTGAAATGAGCATAACTCTCATGATACAAAGTGTTATATGGTGTATTACCTATCAAAAGAAATTTCTATGTGTCTAGTTTCCAACGCTTCAAACCGTTCATCATTTGGATATTCCTACAAGAAGTTATGACCAAATTACCAACGTATGGAAATGTGCGATTCTGTGACCAATTCTGCGATCGCAGAAGTAGTTAAGCGACCGCAAAATGGTCGCAGACCTATCTAGTGAAGCCCATTTCTAGGCATCGATTTTACGGTGCATTTTGCGACCCTCTTACCCATTCTGCGGTCCATTATGCGACCGCAGACCTACTTTCGGAGGGTTAATATTTCTATTTTCATAACCCAAACCCATTTTGATAAATAGGCATTGGGACTCATTTTGGAGCAAAGTTTTGACATTTTTTAGAGAGAAGGAAGAATGTTCTAGAGAGAGGAAGAAGCTAAAGTGCTTTGTTCATCAAGATCTTGTTCAAACTTTGAAATCCAACAAGGAAATATCACAAGATCTTCACCCAAGAGGTAAGGTTCTAACCCCTAGTCTTTAATTTCGAGTTTGGGTAAAGATGGATGATTAAGAGTATGATTCTTGATTGTAATAGTATAATTTATACATATCAATAAGGTTTATGGAATGATTGTTGAGTTCAAATGGGTATAGATTGGGTTGAAATGGTAGAAATCTTCAAAGACTTTAATTGAAGATTTGACGGTCGAGTTGATGTTGGAGTTTAGTTAACTTTATATAGTTGGACTCGTGGTTGGATGGGTGTTCATATTACAATAACTATTATTGACTGAATCAAATTAATTGTGGCTACATTCGAGGCGTTTAGAGACAAATTCACGAGGCAAAGGCATACCAGAGTAAAGAATTACACGATTGGAGGTAAGTAACACTTCTAAACTTGGTTATGAGGGTATGAATCCACGAATTTGGTATGATATGAATTGTTTGGAGGTGACACACACAATAGGTAACGAACATGTAGACGTGCACCACAGAAAGTGTGTCTTGTATAAATCCTGTGAAGTAGTAAAATTAAAAAATCATGTTATTATCTGAACATGGGGCACGTGTTAGAGGAATTAAGTTGAGGCTAGTAATAAAGATCATGTTTAGGCTATGTGCCGATATTTTAGGACCCATGGGTTGTGATGCTGTTGAATTAGTTGTTCTACAATATACATTTCACACTCAGTAATATTTGTCCATTGTGAGGATATTTATAGGATTAAGCTGCGCAACGCAGCAGGCCAAAATGGCTTTATACAATATTATTATATGGATCGGGGCTGCCGGACTGCAGCAGGCCTTATTGGCTTTACTATTTTATGGATCGAGGAGGCCCGCCTGCAGCAGGCCTTATTGTCTTAATTATGAAAGGGATCGGGGCTGCCCGCCTGTAGCAGGCCTTATTAGCTTTATTATTAAATAGATCGGGGATGCCCGCCTGCCACAGGCCTCATTGTCTTTATTATTATACTGATTGGGACTGCCCTCATGCAGTAGGCCATATTGGCTTTATATCACGCTTGAAAGGAGCCCCTTCGGAGTGTGTACACCCCCAGTGAGCGTAGATGATTATATATATTCGGGATGGATTTCCCAAGGTATGGACTTGCCTTACTTACTACTTATATATATGTTTGGGATGGATTTTCCCAGGGCATGGACTTGCCGTATTTCTTTATATTGTAATGAATTTACCTGGACATGGATCTTGTCAGTATCATTTGCATCTGGATTGGGCTTATAAGGTACTGAATGACTGACTGTCAGTCGATGTGTATATATATACGGTTTGGAACACCCCCGGGATGGACTGGACATAAACTTTACCGAGTGACCGAATAATTGGTGACCAGTATCTACAGGAGGTCTTGCTACTAAGATGTTATATTCCTCATATCATGCAGTATTGATCTATTTCACTTGTACTGAGTTTATCTGTTGAACTTGAAAGCATGCCTATATTTCTGTACCATTACTTTTACTGGACTGTACCTGCGGAGCTCATCATTTCTTTCAGCCCAAAGGTTAGTCTTGTTACTTATTGAGTTAGTTGTACTCATAATACACTTTGCATCTCATGTGCAGATCCAGGTGCGTTTGGACACGGAGATAGTTAGATTTCAGAGTACTATCAGTTGGAGACTATCAAGGTAGCTGCTTGGCGTCCGATGACCTTGTCTCTCTTTCTTTCAGTTATTGTACTGTTCTATATTTTCAGACAGTGGTTTTTATCAGTCAATCATTGTACTCATATTAGATGCTCATGTACTCAGTGACACCGGGTTTTGGGAGTGTTACATTTGAAATTGTGAGATTTCTTTCGGTGAATGTAATTATTTGTTTTCAAATTTAAAAGATATGGTGGATTATTGAGATTTTCGGCTTGCCTAGTATTGAGATAGGCGCCATCACGACAGGTGAGATTTTGGTTCATGACAAGTTGGTATTAGATCTTTAGGTGACATGGGTCTCACGATTCATGAGTAGGTTTAGTAGAGTCTTGCGGATCGGTACGGAGACGTCTGTACTTATCTTCGAGAGACTGCCAAAACCCTAGGAAAATTTCACTTGCTTGTATTCTATCATGCGGAATTGATTCGGCTTGAAACATAACTCTTTGAATTCTTTCCACGTATTCGTATGTCCACACGAGCACTCGGTATCAGTTGTGCATCGCCGACTTGTGATTCTATGAACGAGGTTCAAGATGTGTATTCTGTATTTTGGTTATGGGCCAGTCTGGAAGACTTGAGGCTATGTTTAGACCGCATCTTAGGCTCGGTAGCTTCAATTGTAACATGTACATTTGGACTCATATGTCAACACGAGTGGAATTTATGGCTCGATGAGCGGTGGAATGGCTTTGTGATGAGTATGATATAACTGCGGGATGTGTTAAGATAATTTGAATGTGACGAGAAGTGTTTTCTTTAAATGTAAAGGAAGGCCATTGGGTGCTTTATTTTCGCTTGATGTGACGTACAATCTCGAGTGTGAATGTTTTGAAAGATTCTTCACGTTGTTAAATTTTGGGGCAACTTAAATTCAAATGTGTGGTTAATGAGTTTGGACTCATAAAGCTTAAGTTATTTCATAGTAATCGTGGTTGCGAAAGGGTATAACAAGATTCCAATTCGAGACTAAGAATGTGGGTTATCTCCTGCGTAATAATTTATGTAAATGTGTTCCTTATGATGTGAATAGAGAGTTTCTTTTCTGCCAGCAGTCGTTTTGAGCTTTTATGCTCCTTTCAACTATTTGAAGTCTTGAATACCTTCCTACGAGGTATTATGACTTGTGCGAATTATCGGTTTTGGTTTTAACGTATTTCAGGGTTAGCTTGGAAGAATAAAATTTCATGTTGGAAGCTCAAGTTAAAATAGTTGACCGGATGGTGACTTATATGTAAATGATCCCGGAATAGAGTTTTGATGATTCCAATAGCTCTTAATGGTGATTTTGGACTAAGGAGCATGCCCGAAAAATTATTTGGAGGTCCGTAGTGGAATTAGGCTTAAAATGCCGAAAGTTGAATTTTTGGGAAGTTTGACCGGGGGGTTGACTTTTTGATATCGGGATCGAAAGATAATTATGAAAATTTTAATAGGTCTGTTATGTCATTTATGACTTGTGTGAAAATTTTGATGTTAATCGGACTTGATTCGATAGGTTTCGGCATCGATTGTAGAAGTTGGAAGTTTCTTAAGACTAAAATTTTAAGTGAGTTCGCACAAGACCTAACTTCACATGCACATAACTATCATGATCCGAAGTGTAATATGGTGTATTACCTATCAAACGAAAGGTCTCGGTGTTATGTTTCCAGCGCTTGAAACCGTTTGTCATTTGGACATTCCTACAAGAAGTTATGACAAAATAATGAAACTCTGGCAAAGTGCGATTCTGGGACCAATCCTGCGATTGCAAAATCATAATGCGATCGGAGAAGTAGTAATGCGACCGCAAAATGGTCGAAGACCTGTCCAGTGAAGCCCATTTCTGGGCATCAATTTTGCAGTGCATTTTGCGACCCGCTTACCCATTCTGCGGTCCATTATGCGACCACAGACCTGCTTTTGGAGGGTTAATATTTTTATTTTCATAATCCGAACCCATTTTGATAAATAGGCTTTGTGACTCATTTTGGAGCAAAAATCTGACATTTTTTAGAGAGAAGGGAGAGTGTTCTAGAGAGAGGAAGAAGCTTAAATGCTTTGTTCATAAAGATCTTGTTCAAGCTTTGAAATCCAATAAGAAAATATCACAAGATCTTCACCCAAGAGGTAAGGTTCTAACCCCTAGTCTTCAATTTTGAGTTTGGGTAAAGATGGGTGATTAAGAGTATAATTTTTAGGTATAATAGTATCATTTATACATATCAATAAGGTTTATGAAAATATTGTTGAGTTCAAATGGGTATAGATTGGGTTGAAATGATAGAAATCTTAAAAGACTTTAATTGAAGATTTGAGGGTTGAGTTGATGTTGGAATTTGGTGAAATTTATATGGTTGGATTCGTGGTTGGATGGGCGTTCATATTTTGTAATTTTGTCGGGTTCCGAGACGTAGGCCCCACGGGCGATTTTTGAATTAATTTTGGATTTTATTGAAAAATTAGTATCTCCTTATGGAATTAATTACAATAATTGTTATTGACTTAATCGAATTAATTGTTGCTAGATTCGAGGCGTTTGGAGGCAAATTCACTAGGCAAAGGTATACCGGAGTAAAGAATTACATGGTTTGAGGTAAGTAACACTTCTAAAATTAGTTCTGAGGGTATGAATCCCCGAATTTGGTATGATATAAATTGTTTGGAGGTGACACACACAATAGGTAACGAACATGTAGACGTGCACCACAAAAAGTGTGTCTTGAATATATCCTGTGAAGTAGTAAAATTAAAGAATCATGTTATTATCTGAACATGTGGCACGTGTTAGAGGAATTAAGTTGAGGCTAGTAATAAAGATCATGTTTAGGCTATGTGCCGATATTTTAGGACCCATGGGGTCGTGATGCTGTTGAATTAATTGTTATACAATATACATTTCACACTCAGTAATATTTGTCCATTGTGAGGATATTTATAGGATTGAGCTGTGCAACGCAGCAGGCCAAAATGGCTTTATACAATATTATTATATGGATCGGGGATGCCGGCCTACAGCAGGCCTTATTGGCTTTACTATTTTATGGATCGGGTTTGCCTGCCTGCAGCAGGCCTTATTGGCTTTATTATTAAATGGATCGTGGTTGCCCACCTGCAGCAGGCCTCATTGGTTTTATTATTATACGGATCAGGACTGCCCACCTGCAGTAGGCCATATTGGCTTTATATCACGCTTGGGCTGAAGGAGCCCCTCCGAGAGTCTGCACACACCCCCAGTTAGCGCGGTCGACTTATAGCGCTTGGGCTGAAGGAGCCCCTCCGGAGTCTATACGCCCAAGTGAGCGTAGATAATTGTATATATTTTGGATGGATTTCCTAGGGCAAGGACTTGATTTACTTACTACTTATATATATATTTGGGATGGATTTTCCCATGGCATGGACTTGACTTATTTATTTATATTTTAATGAATTTACTTGGACATGGACTTGACTTATACAGTACTGAATGACTGACTGTCAGTCGATATGTATATATATACGGGTTGGAACACCCAGGGGCTGGACTGCCCATAAACTGTACCGAGTGACCAAATAATTGATGACCAGTATCTACAGAAGGTCTTGCTACTGAGATGTCATATTCCTCATATCATGCAGTATTGATCTATTTCACTTGTACTAGTTTATATGTTGAACTTGAAAGCATGCCTACATTTCTGTACCATTACTTTTATTGGACTGTACCTGCGGAGCTCATCATTTCTTTCAGCCCAGAGGTTAGTCTTGTTACTTATTGAGTTAGTTGTACTGATACTACACTCTGCACCTCGTGTGCAGATTCAGGTGTGTTCGGACATGGAGATAGTTAGGTTTCAGAGTACTATCAGTTGGAAACTATCAAGGTAGCTGTTTGGCGTCCGCTGACCTTGTTTCTCGTTCCTTCAGTTATTGTACTATTTTATATTTTCAGACAGTGGTTTTTATCAGTCAATCATTGTACTCATATTAGATGCTCATGTACTCAGTGACACCGGGTTTTAGGAGTGCTATATTTGAAACTATGAGATTTCTTTCGCTGAATTTAATTATTTGTTTTCAAATTTAAAAGATATGGTGGATTATTGAGATATTTGGCTTGCCTAGTATTGATATAGGTGCCATCAGAACATGTGATATTTAGGATCATGAAAAGTTTGTATCAGAGCTTTATGTGACATGGGTCGCACGAGTCATGAGTAGGTTTAGTAGAGTCTTGCGGATCAGTATGGAAACGTCTGTACTTATCTTTGAGAGACTGCCAAAACCCTAGCAAAATATCACTTGCTTGTATTCTATCGTGCGGAATTGATTCGGCTTGAAACATAACACTTTGAATTTCTTCCATGCATTCGTATGTGCACATGAGCGCTCGGTATCAGTTGTGCATCGCCGACTTGTGATTCTATGAACGAGGCTCAAGATGTGTATTCTGTGTTTTGGTGATGGGCCAGTCTAGGGGACTTGAGGCCAGGTTTAGACCGTATCTTAGGCTCTGTAGCTTCAGTTATAACATGTACATTTGGACTCATATGTCCGGTAATGTCCCTACGAGTGTAATTTATGGCTCGATGAGCGGTGGAATGGCTTTGTGATGAGTATGATGTAACTGCGGGATGTGTTAAGATAATTTGAATGTGACGAGAAGTGTTTTCTTGAAATGTAAAGGAAGGCCATTGGGTGCTTTATTTTTGTTTGATGTGACGTACAATCTCGAGTGTGAATGTTTTGAAAGATTCTACACGTTGTTAAATATTGTGTGTGGTTAATGAGTTTGGAATCAGAAAGATTAAGTAATTTCATAGTAATTGTGGTTGCGAAATGGTATAAAAAGATGCCAATTTGAGACTAATAAGGTGGGTTATCTCCTGCTAAGTAATTTATGTAAGTGTGTTCCTTATGATGTGAATAGAGAGTTTCTTTTCTGCCAGCGGGGTATACGTGTTGAGACTTGAATTTGAATCTGGTTGAGAATGTTGACTTGAGTGTGAAGAGAATGAATGCGGGATTAGCGGATGATTGAGGTATTTTATGCTTGGTGTGTCTTGAGCATGAGAAGATCTTTCATTGAACTAACTGCAGTATTAACGCAGTAATAAAGTATGGGTATTGTGAGTTATCAAGTATTTTAATATATGACTTTGAGCCAAGTGGGGGAGCCTTCTATTGGCAATTTAATTCATGGTTATGTGTCAAATTCTTTGTTTTGGTCTGAAGTATACTTGGGAATCAGTGATGATTTGTAGACGTGGAGTGCAAGAATGTCTCGAGTAAGGAAATTTCTAGATACGGGTTATATTACACTTTATGAGTATATGAAAATTGTGGGATGAGTGAGTTGCTATTTGTGAATGATGTAGTGCGCACGGAGTATGAATTTGATAGGTGGTATTAAAGTAGAGTTACTTCTTTGAGTTTTGTTGTGCTAATGGGGCACGTGTCTTTTGGCCCATTTGGGCGGTGTAATGTGGATTTGAACAAAGGGGGTGACTCTTGGGAAAGTTCTAATGGATTCAAAAATGTATATGTGTCGATTGAAATTTTTTCGAAATTTGTATATTGCCAGAATCGGCTATATATTTAGACGAAATTTATATATGCTCGGTAATCCCTGAGAAGGGTGCGCATTTCAAAAGGTGCATTGTGTTTTGATTTACGGATGTCATTGGTATTGCAGTACTCACCTGGTTGATAGACTGCTAATATTCAAATTATTTCTATGTGGCACGAAAGAACTATGAAAGTATTCCTCATGGGAAGATCGTGAATGGAAGATGTGTTAGTCATTCTAGTGTTGGAGTTAGGATCAGTTACAATGATTCATGTGTTTGATGAATTTAGAAACTGGGAGTTCTCAGAAGTATATTGTTTAGAGTTGCGGCCTGTTTGAGGTGAGTATTTTATTTTTTTAACTCAGTGGAGGCAGTTGCGTTAATTATTTGTGATAGCTAAGCGCTATAAGTGTGCATATATGTGAGGTTTGAGCCAATGTGTGGGCATGGGGGCAAGTACTCATACTCGAAAGAATGCTTAGGCTATGATATGCCTAGAGTTGACTGTTAAGCGTAAAGTTATAACGTTTCTCATGTTCGTACCTTTGTTGAGAACTATCTGGGCTACATTTGAGGTTACAAAGAGGTTAATTCCCCTTAATAAATGGGGTAGTTACTATATTTGCGTTAACTTTCCAATTTGAAGTATGAAAAAAGACTTTGCACATGCTTACGCTATGATGTGTTATTTATACCAATCTAGGAGCATGTGAATATTATTTCATTTATCATACATATGTGTACTTATTTGATTGCTCATATATGATATGCTTGGACTGGAGTCCTGTGACCATGCCATGCGGATTATGTTATTTGCACGTGAGTTTTTCGTGCGGATCCATATACTGATATTATTGGCACACGAGTTGTCTATGCGGGTCCATATATTAATACTATAGCATGTGAGTTGTCAGTGCGAGTGATGTTAATGTGAGCTCTAGAAGAGCTGGTTACTGTTATTAAATTTGTGTGTCTTGGTTCTACTATATATAATGATCTTATAGCATTACGGTTGTGGTGTTTTATTTTATTTTTAACTTACAATACAGTCCTTTAATTTGAGACATCTTCCATTTTGGGTGCAAGGTTGTGCAATTGTGGATTGAGTTGTATTGGTGTGGCATGTCAATGGGATAGTTGTGTTTAATAATATAAGTTCACTGGACCTAGAAGGAGTACTATCAGGTTTGATGACGGTATATCCAGGTGTATAATATTGAAACGACTTAGAAAGTGATTATGGTTCTGGTTGGGGCGAGAGAGCTCCATGGCTAGTTGATCTGATGAGTGGTTATGAGTTTTTGATTGTTTCTTTCATCATTGGCAGTGTATGAAGGTTTTTGGAACGAGAGTTTGGCTTGATATGATGTTTTATACTAGTACTTGGTTGGGTTGGAGTAGTTACTTTGATCAGGAATGGTGCTACGAGAGAGCGAGTTGTGTAATATGCTGGGTGATTATATCCGTGATTATAGTTATAGATCGATGCATCTTGTTCAGACTCATACACTGTGTAAATGTAAGATTCGTATCTTGAAAAGAAATTCTGAAGGTTGGGAATTGAATTCCAAGGTATTTGGGCTTATATTAAATTAAAGATTTCCAGTTGTATTATGTTGTCAGGCCTATATGGAATAGGGTGACATGGGATTACCCCAGGTATGTGCATGGTAAAGAGGAACAGTGATTTAAAGGCTTAGGAATAACTCTTGGCACGTTCGAGGACGAACGTATATTTAAGTAGGGGAGATTGTAATGACCCGATCGGTCATTTTGAGCATTTACGCTCCTTTAAACTATTTGCAGTCTTGAATACCTTCTTACGGAGTATTATGACTTGTGTGAATTGTTGGTTTTGGTTTTAAGGTATTTCGGGGTTAACTTGGAAGAATAAAATTTCATGTTGGAAGCTTAAGTTGAAATAGTTGACTGGTTGGTGACTTATGTGTAAAGGACCCCGAAATAGAGTTTTGATGATTCCAATAGCACCGTATGGTGATTTTGGACTTAGGAGCGTGCCCGGAAAATTATTTGGACGTCCGTAGTTGAATTAGGCTTGAAATGCCGAAAGCTGAATATTTGGGAAGTTTGACCGGGGGGTTGACTTTTTGATATTGTGGTAGAAATCTGATTCTGAAATTTTTAATAGGTCTGTTATGTCATTTATGATTTGTGTGCAAAATTTGAGATTAATCGGACTTGATTCGATAGGTGTCGGCATCGAATTTAGAAGTTAGAAGTTTCATAAGACTAATGTTTTAAGTGAGTTCGCACAAGACCTAACTTTAAATGATAATAACTCTCATGATACGAAGTGTTATATGGTGTATTACCTATTAAACGAAGGGTCTCTGTGTCTAGTTTCCAATGATTCTAACCGTTCGTTATTTAGACATTCCTACAAGACGTTATGACTAAATTACCAAAGTCTGGAAAAGTGCGATTCTACGACCAATCTTGCGATCGCAGAAGTAGTTATGCGACCGCAAAATTTTCGCAGACCTGTCCAGTGAAGCCTATTTCTAGGCATCGATTTTGCGATGCATTTTATGACCCGCATACCCATTCTGCGGTCCATTATGCGACCGCATGCCTTCTTTCGGAGGGTTAATATTTCTATTTTCATAACCCGAACCCATTTTGATAAATAGGCTTTGGGACTCATTTTGGAGCAAAACTCTGATATTTTTTTAGAGAGAAGGGAGAATGTTCTAGAGAGGGGAAGAAGCTCAAGTGCTTTGTTCATCAAGATCTTGTTCAAGATTTTAAATCCAACAAGGAAATATCACAATATCTTCACCCAAGAGGTAGGGTTTTAACCCCTAATCTTCAATTTCGAGTTTGGGTAAATATGGGTGATTAAGAGTGTGATTCTTGGATATAATTGTATCATTTATACATATCAATAAGGTTTATTGAAATATTGTTGAGTTCAAATGGGTATATATTGGTTTCAAATGGTAGAAATCTTCAAAGACTTTAATTGAAGATTTTTTGGGTCGAGTTGATGTCGGAATTTGGTGAAATTTATATGGTTGGACTCGTGGTTGGATGGTCATTCATATTTTGTAACTTTTGTCGGATTCCTAGACGTAGGCCCCACGGGCGATGTTTGAGTTAATTTAGAATTTTATTGGAAAATTAGTATCTCCTTATGAAATTAATTACAATAATTATTATTGACTGAATCGAATTAATTGTGGCTAGATTCGAGGCGTTTGGAGGCAAATTCATAAGGCAAAGGTATACTGGAGTAATTTATTACATGGTTTGAGGTAAGTAACACTTCTAAAATTGGTTCTGAGGTTATGAATCCCCGAATTTGGTATGATATGAATTGTTTGGAGGTGACACACACAATAGGTAACGAACATGTAGACGTGCACCACAGAAAGTGTGTCTTGAATAAATCCTGTGAAGTAGTAAAATTAAAGAATCATGTTATTATCTGAACATGTGGCACATGTTAGAGGAATTAAGCTGAGGCTAGTAATAAAGATCATGTTTAGGCTATGTGCCGATATTTTAGGACCCATGGGGTCTTGATGCTGTTGAATTAATTATTCTACAATATACATTTCACACTTAGTAATATTTGTCCTTTGTGAGGATATTTATAGGATTTAGTTGTGCAACGTAGTAGGCCAAAATAGCTTTATAAAAAGGAAAAATATAGAAGGTAATGGACATGAGAAAGAGTAGAAGGGGACTCCGAGTTCTGCGGACGCGACAGATATACCTTGAAGTCTCCAAAGCTGTCCTGGTGCACTGATAGTGCGGCTGATAAAGAGTACCTGGATCTGCACACGAAAAACATGTGCAGAGAGTAGCATGAGTACACCACAATCGGTACCCAGTAAGTTTCAAGTGTAACCTCAGTCGAGTAGTGACGAGGTCAGGTCAGGGCCCTACTGGTAAATAAATAATAAAATAAGGTAGAGTGTAATACCGCAATAAAATAAAAGCTGAAATCTAACAACAGTGAAATCATAGAAGGTAACAGCTCAGTACATAGAAAAACAACATGGGATCTTCCGAAGATACCGTCTCGTAGTCCCAAACGTAAATGTGCAATACAGGGGGATCTCTCGGAATACCGTTTCGTAGTCCCAAAGTAAATATGCAGTGCAGGAGGATCTCTCGGAATACCGTTCCGTAGTACCAAAAAAATATGCAGTACATGGGGTTGTCCCGGAATACCGTTCCATAGTCTTAAAGTAAATATGCAGTACAGGGGAAACTCCCGGAATACCGTTCCGTAGTCCCAAAGTAAATATGCAGTATAAGGGGATATCCCGAAATACCGTTTCGTAGTCCCAAAGTAAATATGTAGTACAGGGGGATATTCCGGAATACCGTTCTATAGTCCCAAAGTAAATATGCAGCGAAAATGATAGAATTCAATGGTTACGACACAAAATTTTACAGTACAGCCTAAGTACCAGTTAAGGAAAAGACAAGTAAATTCACTAAACATGTTGTATGTAGTTCAAGTAAACAGTTAAGGCAAGTAGGCATACTATTCTAATCTAGCAGGATACTACACATGCTGACGAAACTCAAGTAAGAAAGAAATCATGTTATTACTTAGTAGAAAAATCGGGTTTTACCCAATTAGCTCGTGTACGTAATCGTCACCTTACGTACACGACACTCATATATCAAACACAGTACAAATCCTACGTGGAGTTCCCCCACACAAGGTTAGGCAAGCCACTTACCTCGAACCACGCTCAATCAATTGATAACAATGCCTTTCCCATGAATATTCGTCTCTGAATGGCCCAAATCTAGCAAAAAATAATTACATATCATAAATACAACCATAATAGACTCATCTAATTAATGAAATTAAAACTTTAACAAAAAATCCGAAATTAACTCAAAAATCGCACGTGGGGCCCACGTCTCGGAATCGGGTAAAAGTCACAAAATACGAACACATATTTGCTCACGAGTCTAACCATGTAAAAATTATTCAAATCTGACTAAAATCCCCTTTCAAAACTCAAAATCTTTGTTGAAGAAGTTCTTCCAAATTTCTCCCAATTTTAACCCCAAAATCCGAAATTAAATGATGAAATCAACCATAGATTAGTGGAATATAACCATAAAGGAGTTAAGAATCATCTCTCCAAATTTCGCCTTCTACCAAGCTCTCAATCAAAATTTTGAGTTATGAACCAAAAACCCTCGATTTTGAACTTTAATTCTACCTAGATATTTTTCCTTAATCGCGATCGTGGAAATGCCCTCGCTACCAAAACAACTTCGCTGCCCCATTATTTTACTCTAAGCGAAAGCTTAACTCTCCACGTGAATGAGATGACATAGCTCCTCAGACTTACGCGATCGCGACTGACCTCACGCGATCTCGAAGAACAACACCCAATTCCACTGTTGCCGTATTTCTTCTTCGCAAACGCGGCCTAGCCCTCGCGTTCGCGATGCATAACCTGACGAACCTATGCGATCGCGTCCCATTCTTGGAAAACACAAAGAGATAACCCAGCTGGTCTCCCAATTACTCTACGCGATCGCAAGCCTTCTCACGCGATCGCGATGAAGGAAAACCAACTGCAGAACACCACCAAAAAGTGTCAGCTCCTTAAGTCCAAAAATGACCAATCCTAACACACCATACGAACTTAGTTGAGCCCTCAAATCACATCAAACAACGCTAAACATCGTGAATAACCCTTCAATTCAAATCTTAAGAACTTGAAACTTCAACATTCTACAACCGATGCCGAAACCGACCAAACCACGGCCGATTGACCCCAAATTTTGCAAACAAGTCATATTCAACACTACCAACCTACTCCAACTTCCGGAATCCGATTCCGACCCCGATATAAATCTTTTCACTACCGGTCCAAAACTCCAAAAATTCGACTTTCGCCAATTTAAGCCTAAATAAGCAAAGGACCTCCAAAACACAATTCGGACACGCCCCTAAGTCCAAAATCACCTAACGGAGCTAACGGAACTGACAACCCTCTATTCCGGAGTCGTCTTCACATAGTTCCAACTACGGTCCAAATCCTAAGGCTTAAACCTCAATTTAGGGACTAAGTATCCCAAAACACTCTGAAAACAAAAACAAAACCTTCCAGCAAGTCACATAAGTAGAGAAAGGTATGGGGGAAACAGTAAATAGGGGATCGAGGCTATTACTCTCAAATCGACCGGTCGGGTCGTTACGATATATATATATATATCAAATAATATTAATTAAAAAAGAAAATAATTTAATCAAGTAATTCATGCTTTTGAGTCCTAAACTACCTGGACTTTAGCATTAATAGTAGCTACGCACGGACTCTCGTCACCTCGTGCGTACGTAGCCCCCACAATTAACAATAATTATTCAATTTAATCACCTACGGGGTAATTTCCCTCTCACAAGATTAAATAAGAGAATTACCTCGTCTTGCTTCAATTTAATCCACTAGTAGGCCTTTTCCTCGATTATCCAATTTCAATTGGCTCGAATCTAACCAACAATAATTCAATACAATCACTAAAATTTATAGGAATCACTTCTATAAGAAAATACTACATTTTCATTAAAAATTCCAAAATTAATTAAAACTTCGTCTGTGGGGCCCACATTTCAAAATCCGGCGAAAGTTATGAAATCTGACAACCCATTCAATTGCGAGTCCAACCATACCAGTTTCACTCAAATCCGACTCTGGATCGATACCGATATCTCAAAAATTCGTTTATATGAGATTTCTAAAATTTTCCCAAATTTCAATCTCAAAACACTAATTAAATGGTGAAAATAATGATATATTTGTATATATAGACTAAATCCGAGTTAGAATCACTTACCCCAATATCTTTCCTTGAAAATTATCCAAAAGCGCCTCTGCTCAAGCTCCAATTTGTTAAAAATGGCGAATGAGACGAATGCCCTCTTTTATAAATCTGCCCAGGCAGCCTTCGGAACTGGGCCTCGATCGTGGCTTCGATCACAAGCTCGAGACTGGACCTCGGTCATGGCATCGAGGTTGGGCCTTCGATCAGGGCATCGAGCATGTGCATTCAACTGTGACCCTCGATCATGGGTCTCGATCCTGGTTCTCGAGCCTTGCTTTCGATCATGTCCTCGAGCTGGACCTTCGATCGTGGCTTCGATCTCAAGTTCGAGCCTAAGCCTCGTCAACCATGGGCTTGATATCTGGGCTCGATACCAGGGCTAGATATCTGGGCTCGATCAAAGCCCAGAATATCTAACATAAGAGGAAAAATTACAGCAGCTTTTAAGTCCAACATTTGATCCGTTAACCATCCGAAAATCACCCGAGGCCCTCGGGACCTCAACCAAATATACCAACAAGTCCTAAAATATCATACGAACTTATTTGAAACTTCAAATCACCTAAAATGATGCTAAAACCACGAATTACGCTCCAATTCAAACTTTATGAAACATGGAATTTTCAACTTCTACATTCAATGTCGAAACCTATCAAATCAACTCCGGTTGACCTCAAATTTTGCACACAAATCATAAATGACATAACAGAGCTATGAAAACCTTCAGAACTGGATTCTGACCCCGATATCAAAAATTCAACTCCCCGGTTAAACTTTCAAACTTTAAATTCCTATTTTAGCCATTTCAAGCCTAATTTCACTACAGACTTTCAAATGAAATTCCGATCACGCTATTAAGTCCAAATCACCATACGGAATCATCAAAATTCTATTTCGGGTTCGTTTGCACATAATTCGACATCCAGTCACTATTTGAACTTAAACTTTTAAATTTTTATCAAAATTCCATATCTCGGGCTAGTGACCTCGGAATTTGATTCCGGGCATACGCCCAAGTCCCAAACCACGATACGGACCTACCAGAACTGTCAAAATACTGATCCAAGTCCGTTTGCTCAAAATGTTGATCAAAGTCAACTCCATTGAGTTTTAAAGCTGTAATTCACATTTTAATCCATTTTTCACATAAAAACTTTCCAAAAAATTTTACGGACTATGCACGCAAGTCGAGGAATGATAAATAGTGTTTTTCGAGATCTTAGAACACAGAATTAATTATTAAATTGAAATATGACATTTTGGGTCATTAGAT
Source organism: Nicotiana tomentosiformis (assembly GCF_000390325.3). Classification (NCBI taxonomy): domain Eukaryota; kingdom Viridiplantae; phylum Streptophyta; class Magnoliopsida; order Solanales; family Solanaceae; genus Nicotiana; species Nicotiana tomentosiformis. The sequence continues at coordinate 6,870,234 of NC_090823.1, forward strand.
TCTCCACCTCTAAAACAAACGTTCGTCCTTGAACAAGTTTAGAATTATACCTGAAGTGCTGAATAAGTGTGGATATCTGCTCTGTATGTTTTCCTCGGCCTCCCAAGTCGCTTCCTCGACTGGTTGGCCCCTCCACTAGAATTGTACTACAAAAATCCGCTTAGACCTCAACTGGCGGACCTGTTTAACAACAATGGCAATTGGCTCCTCTTCATAACCCAAGCTATTATCTAGCTGAACTGTGCTGAAGTCTAACACATGTGATAAGTTGGAATGATACTTCCGGAGCATAGATACATGGAAAACCGGATGAACTCACGATAGGCTAGGTGGCAATTCAAGCTCATAAGAAACCTCCCCAACTCATTTCAACACCTCACATGGGCCTGTAAACCTTGGGCTCAATTTCCCTTTTTTCCCAAATCTCATGATTCCCTTCATCGGCGAAACTTTCAAGAGAACTATTTTCACCTACCATAAATGATAAATCACGCGCTTTCTTATTCGTGTAACTCTTCTGTTTGGACTGCACTGTACGGAGTCACTCCTGAATCAACTTTACCTTTTCCAAGGCATTCTTCACCAAATCACTACCATATAACTTAGCCTCACCAGGCTCAAACCACCCGATGGGTGAACGACCTCGCCGACCATATAAAGCCTCAAATAGAGCCATCTCGATGCTGGATTGGTAACTGTTATTATAAACAAACTCGGCCAAAGGCAAGAAACGATCCCACTGACCTCCAAAGTCAATCACACATGCCCTGATCATATCCTCCAAAATATGAATTGACCGCTCTAACTGCCCATCGGTCTGTGGATGAAAGGTTGTGCCGAGCTCTACACGGGTCCCCAATTCACTCTGTACTACTCTCCAAAAATGTGAAGTAAATTGAGGTCCTCTATTTGATTTGATAGAAATTGGCACGTCATGCAACCGAACTATGTCCTGAATATAAATCTGGGCCAACCTCTCAGAAGTATACGTAGTCATAACAGGAATAAAATGTGCCTACTTGGTCAACCTGTCAACAATGACCCAAACTGCATCAAACTTCCGCAAGGTCCGCGGCAACCCAACTACAAAGTCCATAGTGATGCGTTCCCATTTCCACTCTGGTATAGTCATCTGCTGAAGTAGGCTACCTGGCCTATGGTGTTCGTATTTAACTTGCTTTCAATTCAAACACCTAGCTACATACTCAACTATGTCCTTTTTCATTTGTCGCCACCAATAATGCTGCCTCAGGTCACGATACATCTTTGTAGCACCTGGATGAATAGAATACCGAGAGTTGTGTGCTTCCTGTAGGATCTTTTTCCTCAGTCCATCCATATTAGGAACATATAGACGATCCTGGAGTCGCAGAACACCATCCGCTCCAATAGTAACTTCCTTGGAACCACCTCGTAGTATTGTTTCTCAAAGAACCATTAAGTGTGGATCATTATACTGGCGAGCCTTGATCTACTCAAATAGTGAAGACTGAGCTATAACACATGCAAGAACTCGGCTGGCTCTGAAATATCCAGCCGGACAAGTCTGTTGGCCAAGGACTGAATATCCAAAGCTAATGGCCTCTCCTCTGCTGAAATAAAAGCCAAACTACCCATACTCTCTGCCTTTCTACTCAAGGCGTCTGCAACCACATTTGCTTTACCTGGATGGTATAGGATAGTAATATCATAATCTTTCAGTAATTCCAGCCATTTGCGCTGCCTCAAATTTAGGTCCTTTTCCTTGAACAAATGCTTCAAACTACGATGATCAGTGTAAACTTCACAAGACACCCCATAAACATAATACCTCCAAATCTTAAGAGTGTGAACAATCGCAGCTAACTCCAAATCATGTACCGGATAATTCTGCTCATGGGGCTTCAGCTAACGTGAAGCATATGCAATAACTCGCCCTTCCTACATTAATACATAACCCAAACCAACTCATAAAATGACACAATATACTGTATACATCCCCACACCGAAAGGCAACACTAACATTGGTGTCGTGGTTAATGCTGTCTTGAGCTTCTGAAAGCTCACCTCACAATCATCGGACCATCAGAACGGAGTACCCTTCTGGGTTAATTTGGTCAAAGGCACTGCAATAGATAAAAATCCTTCCATGAATCGGCGATAATAACCTGCTAAACCCAGAAAACTCCTGATCTCAGTCGCCGAAGTGGGACGATGCCAATTCTGAACTGCCTCAATCGTTTTGGGATCAACCTTAATACCATCACCCGATACAATGTGCCCCAAAAATGCTACAGACTCTAGCCAAAACTCACATTTAGAGAACTTAGCATATAGCTTTTGTTCCCGCAATGTCTGAAACACTACTCCTATATGCTGCTCATGCTCCTATTTACTGTGCGAGTAGATCAAAATGTCATCAATAAAGACAATGACAAACGAATCCATATATGGTCTGAATACCCTATTCATCAGATCCATAAAAATTGTTGGGGTATTAGTTAAACTGAAGGAAATCACTAGAAACTCATAATGACCATATTTAGTCCAAAGCAGTCTTCAGAACATCCGAATCCCGAATCTTCAACTGATGGTACCCCGACCTCAAGTCGATCTTAGAGAACACACTAGCACCCTGCAACTCGTGAAATAGATCATCAATTTGCGGCAACAGGTACTTGTTCTTAACAGTGACTTTGTTTAATTGGCGGTAATCAATACACATCTGTATTATTCCATCCTTCTTCTTCACAAATAATATCGGTGCACCCCAAGGCGATACACTCGGTCTGACGAACCCTTTGGCTATTAACTCCTCAAATTGTTCTTTCAATTCTTTCAATTCTTTCGGAGCCATGCGATACGGTGGGATAAATATAGGCTAGGTATCTGAAGCCAAGTCAATACAAAAATTAATATCATGATTAGGTGGCATACCTAGAAGATCTGACGGAAATACATCGGAGAACTCCCGAACTACAGGCACTTAATCAATAGTCTAAGTCTCTGCAGTAGTATCCCAAACATAGGTTAGATAAGCCAAATAACCCTTCTCAACCATGTGTTGAGCCTTTATAAAAGAAATAACTCTATTAAATGAACTAGCAGGCGCACACTTCCACTCCAGCTTAGGCAATGCTGGAATAGCCAAGGTAACAGTCTTGGCATGACAATCTAGAATAGCATGATATGGAGATAACCAGTCCATGCCCAAAATAACTTCAAAATTGGTCATCTCGAGCAATAAGAGACCTGCTCTAGTTTCATAACCACAATATGTAATAATATAAGACCGGTATATCCGGTTCACAATAATAGAATTATCCACGGGAGTGGACACATAAATAGGAGTACTCAAGGACTCACGAGAAACACCCAGGAATGGAGCAAATAGAGATGACACATATGAATACGTGGATCCTGGATCAAATAATACTGAGGCATCTTTGCCGCAAACAGAAATAATACCTGTAATCATAGCATCTGAAGCCTTTGCATCTGGTCTGGCCAGAAAAGCATAGAATCAAGCTGGAGCACTAACTGGCTGGCCTCCGCCTGGCTGTCCTCTACCTATAGGATGGACTCTACCCACCTATCCTCCACCTCTTGGTGGTTGGACTACTGGTGGAGCAACTGGTTCGGTAATCATAGGATGCTGACCCTGTTGCACTAGTTTACCCCGAAGCCTGGGGCAAAATCTGCGTATGTGACTGGGATCCCCGTACTCATAACAACTCTTCAGTGTGATGGGCTGCTGACTAAGAATCTGGACCTGGTGAACTGAATACCCACTGGGATGACCCTGAATAGCTGGTGGGCGATAAGAACTCTCTAGTATAGCACTAAAATAAGGTCGCACTGGAGCACCCCGAGGAGGCGGTGGTGCTGGATATGGGGGCCTGCTGGACTGCCCTCTCACGAACTAACCTCTTCCCCCAGACAGAGTATCTCTGAACTCTCCAGAATACCTGTACCGCTTATCTCTCATACCCTGCTCTCGGCTCTGCTGACGTACACCCTCAATCCTCCGGGCTATCTCCACGACTAGCTCATAAGAAGTACCCATCTCAACCAGTCTAGCCATAGTGGCCTGAATGCAGTATGTAAACCCGCAACAAACCTTTGCACTCTCTCCACCTCAGTAGGGAGTATCATAAGTGCATGGCGAGATAACTTAAAAAATCTCGCCTCATAATCGGTCACTGACATCTGACCCTGCTGGAGCTGCTCAAACTGAAACCTCAACTATTCCCTCTGGGAGGGTGAAATATACCTGTCTAGGAGATACGGGTGAACCTGTCTCAAGTTATGGGAGGATAATCTGCTAGTCTGCCAAGAACATGAGAGTGCCACCATTTACGGGCTCTGCCCTCTAGCTGAAATGTAGCAAAGTCTACCCTAAGAAACTCCAATATCCTCATATTGTACAGTCTATCCTTGAACCGATCAATGAAATCCTGTGTATCCTCATGTCGCTTACCCCCAAATATAGGAGGATGTAGTCTAGTCCATTTGTCCAATAGTTTCTGAGGATCAGCGGCTGCAACTGGCCCGGGCTCAGGTTTAGCTGCTGCCACTGGCTGGGCTACACCCACAGGTAGTGCACCCTGGGTCTGATTTCAGCAGATGCCTGTCCATGAGCATGTGCGATAGGGGTATGTGCTCCCCCACCCGCCTGAGATGTGGTTGGGTCTGCCGAAAATAAACCAGCCTGAGTCATATTGTCCATGAACCGCAGCATATGACCCATGACATCCTATAATCCCGTTGCATATGTGAAATCCACCGGAGCTGTCTCTGCCACAGGCACCTCACCCTATTCCTTAACAATGGGATTCTCTGCTGGACCCACTGGCGGCATAACTGGAACAGTCCTGGGACGTCCTCGCCCTCTACCACGAGCTATACCCCTCCCTCGGCCTCAAGCAACTGGGGGAGTAGCTCTTCCCTAGTCTGGAACCTCATTAGAGCACATTCTCACCATCCGTGAGAGAATAAAAGAAGGATTTTTAGTACTACATTAATTGCATGATGGAATATGAAAAAAGGTAGTTTCCTAACACTCTATAGCCTCTCGAAGATAAGTACAGATGTCTCTGTACCGATCCGCAAGACTCTATTAGGTCTACTCAAAACTTGTGAGGCCTACGTGAACTTAGTGCTCTGATACCATGTTGTCACGACCCAAATCACCTATAGGTCATGATGGAGTCCAACACTATAGTTAGGCAAACTAACTAATAAATTAAACATCTATTGATTAAACTTTTAATCCAAGAAAAACAATAAAATACCAAATTCTACCAATGTGTATGCCAAGACCTGGTGTCACAAGTGTATGAGCATCTAGTAGATTATACAAAACTTCAAATACTGTCTGAAATAAAAATAGACAGAATGAAAATAAATACAAGGAGAGACACTGGTAGTTGCAGAACAGCTCAGAAAGGCAGCTCACCTCTATGATCCTGGATAACGTGGGTGTAAGACGGTAGGTCCCCCACTAGTACTTGCCTCAGGTCCTGCACAAAAAGTGCAGCAAGTGTAGTATGAGTACGTAAACAACGTGTACCCAGTAAGTATCAAGCCTAATCTCGAAGTGGTAGAGACGAGATGGCCGACTTTGACACTCACTATGGGTCAATAATAATAATTGAAATAAAACTAGAATATATAATTCAGCATGATTCACAGAATATAACAACAATTTATTTAACCAACAGAAATAATTAAATTTCTTTAATGCAATAATTCTCAATATATTAACTAAATTCCTTCAATTCCAATAAAATTCTAATTTATCAATTAATCTCATTTACAGGAATAACAATAATTCCGTAGCTAGAAGGGATAATAATCCTTAAATTCCAAAGATTTCAAATTTTATCAATTAGCTTCACAAGCTACAATAAACTGTCAAAGTATCGTGTAATTATTATTATTAAGCACGATTTCTGCCAAGGTCGTACGGTCCGATTCAGAGTTTCGTGTACACTGCCAAGGGACATGCGGCACGATCCATAGATGCATCTATCTTGTCGAGGCTTTCGGCTCGCTCCACAAGAAAGGAGGACATTTTCTTAAGTACCTCCGGAATGAGAGTATATTTATTAAAGATAAATTCAGGAGGAATAACAATCTCTCGTACCAATTAATTAATTTAAACAGAAAAATCAAGTATATGAGATGTCCATCCTTTAATATTTTTATCTAACAGTTCTCAATATATATATATGAAATAATATTAATTAAATAAAAAATACAATTTATACAAGTAATTCATGTTTTTGAGTCCTAAACTACCTAGACTTTAGCATTAATAGTAGCTATGGACGGACTCTCGTCACCTCGTGTGTACGTAGCCCCTACAATTAGCAACAATTATTTAATTTAATGACCTATGGGATAATTTCCCCCTTACAAGATTAGACAAGAGATTTACCTCGTTTTGCTCTAATTTAATCCACTAGTAGGCCTTTCCTCGATTATCCAACTTTGATTGGCTCGAATCTAACCAACAATAATTCGATACAATCACTAAAATTTATAGGAATCATTTCTATAAGAAAATACTACATTTTTATTAAAAATCTCAAAATTAATTAAAACTTCGTCTGTGAGACCCACATCTCGGAATCAAGCAAACAATATGAAATCTGACAATCCATTCAATTACGAGTCCAACCATGCCAGTTTCACTCAAATTAGACTCTGAATCGATACCGAAATCTCAAAAATTCATTTATATGAGATTTCTAAAAAATTTCCAAATTTCAATCTCAAAACACTAATTAAATGGTGAAAATAATGATATATTTGTGTATATAGACCAAATACGAGTTAGAATCACTTACCCCAATATCTTTCCTTGAAATTCTATCCAAAATAGCCTCTGCTCAAGCTCCAATTTGTTAAAAATGGCGAATGGGACGAATGCCCTCTTTTATAAATCTGCCCAGGCAGCCTTCGGAACTAGTCCCCGAACTGGGCCTCGAACGTGGATTCGATCACAAGCTCGAGCCTGGACCTCGGTCATGGCCTCAATCATGGCATCGAGGCTGGGCCTTCGATCAGGGCATCGAGCATGTGCCTTCGATTGTGACCCTGGATCATGGGTCTCGATCCTCGCCCTCGAGCCTTGCTTTCGATCATGTCTTCGAGCTGGACCTTCAATAGTAGCTTCAATCTTAAGCTCTAGCCTGAGCCTCATAAACCCTGGGCTCGATACTTGGGCTCGATCACAGCCCAGAATATCCAACAGAAGAGGAAACATTGCAGCAGCTTTTAAGTCTAACTTTTGATCCGTTAACCATCTGAAACTCACTCGAGGCCCTCGGGAAATCAACAAAATATACCAACAAGTCCTAAAATATCATACGAACTTATTTGAAACTTCAAATCACCTAAAACTAAAACGAAGCTAAAACCACGAATTACGCTCCAAATCAAGCTTAATGAAACTTAGAATTTTCAACTTCTACAGTCGATGTCGAAATCTATCAAATCAACTCCGATTGACCTCAAATTTTACACACAAGTCATAAATGACATAACGGAGCTATGAAAATTTTTCAGAACTAGATTCCGACCCCAATATCAAAAAGTCAACTCCTTGGTGAAACTTCCAAACTTTAAATTCCTATTTTAGCCATTTCAATCATAATTTCACTACGGACTTTCAAATAAAATTCTGATCACGCTCCTAAGTCCAAAATCACCATACGGAGTTGTTGGAATCATCAAAATTCTATTCTGGGGTCGTTTGCACATAATTCGATTTCTGGTCACTATTTGAACTTAAAATTTTAATTTTCTATCAAAATTCCATATCTCGGGCTAGAGACCTTGGAATTTGATTCCGGGCATACGCCCAAGTCCCAAATCACGATACAGACCTATCAGAACTGTTAGAACACTAATCCAAGTCCGTTTGTTCAAAATAATGACCAAAGTCAACTCTGTTTAGTTTTAAAGCTCTAATTCACATTTTAATCCATTTTCACATAAAAACTTTCCAGAAAATTTTACGAACTGTGCACGCAAGTCGAGAAATGATAAATAGTAATTTTCGAGGTCTTAGAACACCAAATTAGTTATTAAATTTAAAGATGACATTTTAGGTCATCACATATGAGAGTCGGTTGTTTTTCCGACCGATTTCGATCGGAAATTTTTGGACGTAAAATGTCAGTTTTCTAGTAGTATATGATGTTTATGGTTATAAAGAGTGTAACCTGTCTTATTTTGAAAAAAGTAATAGTAATAATATTAAAAGTCCTCAGTTTTGGAATTTCTGATTTTAAGTTGAGAGTCAAATGCATCTCAAATATAAAGCAAACCCCAAAAGAAAAATTAAATCTAACATCTATATAATGAAAAAAAGGTGCAGTTCCTATATTACCATCGCAAACTAAAATGGCTACACGATTAAAGCAAGACATTAAAACTTCAAACAGTAAATTTAACATCAACAAAAAGGAAGAAGTATCTGCCATTTTGAAGAGAAAATAGAATTAAACTAATTAATTTTAAGCACCAGAGTAAACCCCTGCAGCTAGAAACTATTCTCTAATATATATGAGACCTGTATTTTTGGCTAATCTTTGTAAAACTAGCATGGCTTAGAAGCCGTTTGATTTGTGCATATTTTTTGCAACAAGTGAATAATTCCAAGCAAATAAACTTCACCATTCTTTTGATTAAGCCACAATAAAGTTGATGCCGTGTGACCAAAAGGTCACGGGCTCGAGTCGCGGAAACAACATCTTGCAGAAATGCTGAGTAAGACTGCGTACAATAGACCCTTATGGTCCGACCCTTCCCCAAACCCCGCGCATAGTGGGAACTTAGTGCACCGTGCTGCCCTTTTACAATAAGATATCAACCAGATCTAACACCTAAAAGTATATGGCTTTTTCCTATCTAAGAGGGGAATCAAATTTTGCAACTAATATAGCATCAAAGAACCATTGTTTTACCTCTTCAGAGGCAGCTGCAACAGAGCAATATGTAACATTTCATTTCAAAACGCAAACTCTCTTTTGAAACCCAGAAACATAATCAACTTGAGAGCACCAACTAAAGAAAAGGGAGCTGGCAGTATGCTAAGGGGTTGTTTGGTTCACATACCAATTATGCGGAGATTATAATGTAGGGTTTGTTATACAAGAATTACTTATCTACCAAAGCATGAGGTAAAACCCCTTATACTTAATGGAGATGTTATTTAATACCGCCCACCAAATTCTGCATTCAACCTATGGCTGCATTTGTTATGCATCAATTATTTTTTCTTACGCAGCCAACCAAATACTACATCATCTTCTTATGTGGGATTTTTTGTGGGGATTAATTATGTCAATACTGTCAACCAAACGACCACTAACTATCAAATTAACAAACTTAAATTTACTATAAATACCATAAGAGCACCAAGCAGGGACGGGGGCACAAGCCAAGCTACGGCCAAACCCAGTAATTTTTGCTCAAACAGTGTATTTGATATTTAGAATTCATTAAATATGTACGGATATAACATTTAGAATCCAGTCAATAACACTTGAAGTTGTCGTTCTAAATCCAAAACTCATAAGATTGAAATCCTATCTCTTTCTCAGGTACCAAGTGCGTGACTAACATCATAAAAGTTTACTATAAATACCATAAGAAACAAGATTCAAATCGCAGAAAAGGCAACAAATTTAAGTGATTTCTTTTCATGGTCTAAGCTAGGAGTATAATTCTCCCATACCCAAGTGCACTTTTCCAGATTAACAACTAAATAAATAAAACCCGACCTAATATTTGCCTAATAGCCGGTTAAACAATTCCTAAAATCACAAGATATAATACCCAGAACCCCGGAAAAAACTAGCTCTTACCCATATATTCCCAAAAAAAACTCACCAAAGTGCTCTTGTTCCATGTGCAACTCGAAATGGCCCGGATCCTCCGATCGTTAGATAATTTATACGTATTCAATAGATTTCTTAAGATAAATATAGATTTTGAACCAAAGTTACTGAATTCTACTGACCTTGTAACCCGTATTCTAGATCCACCTTCGGTATATGTCCGACTTGATCAAAAACCAAGTTTATCCTCTTTCTCAGAACGCATAAAATGGGTATAACCCTTGTTTCCCAAAACTGTGTTTTAGCAAAATGATGTTTCAATTTTTGAAAGACCCAATAGAAGATACTCACAGGTGGTCCGAGGCAAATCCAAGATGTAAACTTTATAGGTTCAACCTTTAAAATTTTTAGTATTGAACTCATTATATTCTTAAAGTTATGGGTTCATAACTACAATTTGTTACGATTTTAGTGAACTATTATTACACATTAATTTGTGCTCCACGTCGAAAGGTATGGGTTCAACTGAACTCGTCTATAAAGCTACTGTTGTTTTAACTTCAATACCACACAAGAGAGGGTGATTTGTGTGGTGTCCAATGTTTGTGTGCATAGATTATAGAAGGACCTAGTTCTTCTATGTGTTCCTTATACTACTGTTGTGGAATGATAAATCCACAAATTAAAGAACAAAAGGATTTTTACGTCGAAAACACATGGCTCAAAAAGTAAAAAAAAACCACGACCTACTTCCAAGTAGGATTTTCCCAAAACTCTTCACTAAATCACTGAGCCAAAAAACTACATTTACAAAATACTTTTGTAAACCTAGGATTAACTCTAATCCCGTTGTGGTACACATCCTCTAACTGTTGCGACAACTTCAAGTTAACTCTAACTTGAATACTCTGAGTACCTATTACAATTGCCTCTAGATAAAGCTGAAAGGTACAATATGAAAGCACTTACTACAATTGAACTAGAATAAAAGATAGACACTTGGAACTGGTTCTTCTATCTGGTTCATTGTCACGACCCAAAATCCCACCACAGGCGTCGCTATGGCACCTAGTCTCTAAGACTAGGTAAGCCGATTTCAATTACATTTTGAAGCCATTTTTTCGGAAATAATTACAATATACAACCTCCCAAGTCGGGTAGTACTGAGTCACGATCTCTAACTGAATACATGGAATTATCACGAGGACCGAATATACAATATTGTTTGATTAAAAATTAACAGTTCAATGAAATAAAAAAAACTCCAAGGAATTGCGACGACCAATCAGCTCTGCCTTGAATCTTGTCACGACCCAAAATCCAACTAGTCGTGATGGCACCTAACCCAACCCGTTAGGTAAGCCAATTACTAACTATCTAATTCGAATGAAATTAATTAAAAGAAATATCGAAAACCAATACATTTCCCTAAGAACTGGTAGTACAAATCATGAGCTTCTAAGAATAGAGTATACAAAGCGGAAATAAAATAAATACATAGTATGTTTGAATAATACATAAATAGAGCATTTATAAATCTAAGGCTACCCTGAAAAAGAGGCAGCTACAACAGGAACACAGGTACATCTTCAAGTCCAGCAACCATCGAGCACACCAACAACAGTAGCCAACATCTGTACGCAATGTACAGAAGTATAGTATTAGTACAAACGATCCCATGTACTGAGTAAGTAACAAACCTATCCGTAGGTTGAAAGTAGTGACGAGCTTCCACCAAGGTCGGGTCAACAACCAATAGTCCACAACAGTCCATAACAACATAAAACAAATAATACCAGAAGTAACTCAGAGATAAAATGCTCATCCAAATCATGATTTCAAAAATAATAGTTCTTCCTTTCAAATACATAAGTGAAAATCCAAATCATTTGTCGAAGTTGCCAAAAATATGAATAGTTTGAAAACAATAATTTTTCCAAAATTCTTTCAATAATAAATAAAATATCTCATTTACTTTCCAAATAACCAGTGTAAAACAAATGCATCACTATGCCCATCTGTCAACCTGTGTGAGAAATCATGAATAATGTGATACCGTACAGCATGAGGAAAGCACATCTCTATGCATGTATATCATGTGTGCATGTCAATGCAATGTATCTCAGAGATTGTACTCATGTACTCACACTCTCAGAGAACTCAATCTCACTGTCGCGCATTCTCTCTCACTATGCTCAGAACACGCAATCACTCAGCATTATACAATACATGTTGCGGTGTGCAGAGACTCATGAGGGGCTCCTACAGCCCAAGCGCTATAAGCAAGGATAACTCATGTGCTGCACGGACAACTCACGTGCTATAATATGATATCTGGATTCGCAAGGACAACTCACGTGTTGTACGGACAACTCACGTGCTATAATAATATCTGAATCTGCACGGACAACTCATATGCTATAATAATATCTGGATACGCACGGACAATTCATGTGCTGCACGGCCAACTCACGTGCAATAGTATAATATATATATAAAGCCAACATGGTCTGCTGCGGCGTGCAGTCCGATCCCAAAAGAATCCTCACAATTAGTCCCTCGGCCTCCCTCAGTTGTCAATGTCTCTAGTCTCTCTCTCATGGGCATACAATCTCATGAGAATAGCCCCAAATGATGATATGATGTATCAATAAATAACAACAGAGACTGAGATATGATATGCAATGAAATAAATATGACTGAGTATGAATTTTCAATTTAAAATAAATATTTCACAATAATATGACATCTGTAGGTCCCAATAATACTCCACATAGCCTCAACATAATTTTTAATATGCTTTTCAGCTCAATTTCTTTAACTCATAAAATCGCATGGAAAATGCCAAGATCATTTAACTACAAAATTCCACAGAAACAATTATGTCACAATTTCTATAGTGTACGCCCGCACGCCCGTCACCTATCATGTGCGTCACCTCCCAACAATTTACGAAATACATATATTCAGAGTTCATACCCTCAACTCCAAGATTAGAAGAGTTACTTACCTCGAACAAGCCGAATCCAATATCGAGCTAGCTAAACAACACTCCAGAAATCCCATTCTGCGTGTATCAACTCCCAAACGGCTCGAATCTAGTCACAATTAATTTGATTCAGCCCACAAAATTTATAGGAATTAATTCCATATCAAAATACTAATATTTCCACAAAATCCGAAATTATGTCTCAAAAATCACCCATGGGGCCCATGTCTCGAAATTAGACGAAACTCACAAAATTCGACAACCCATCCAATTACGAGTTCAACAATACTAATTTCACTTAAATCCGACTCTGAATCGGTGTTCAAATCTCAAAATTTCATTTTATGAACTTTCTATAATTTTTCCAAATTTCCACCTCAAAACACTGATTACATGATGAAAACAATGATATATTCATGTATGTTAACCAAATCTGAGTTAAAATCACTTACCCCAATGAATTTCATGAAAAACTCATGAAATATCGTCTCCAACCGAGCTCCCAAAGTCCAAAAATAAAATAAAAACCTAAACCTCAGATATATAGTGCACCTCTCGGATTCTCAATATGTTGACCGCGTATTTCCACCGCCTCCGTGAACGCTTTACCGCGGCCACAAAAGTTTGGTGGCTACACTGCCAGGATTTAGTATTTTGGCCATAACTTTCTCTACAGATGTCCAAATGATGACTTATTTATATTTCTCGAAACTAGATACGAAGGGATACAACTGTCATTTTTGAATCATCTCAAAACTCCTTGTAGATCAAAAGATATAGGCTTTCGAAGTCGGATCAGCGGAGCTGCAGATCTTCCTGGAGCGCGGCCGCGGACAGAATTGCGCGGTCCGCAAAACTTTGAGCGCGGCCGCGAAATTCTCCAACTGACCGCGTTCCTCCTACGCCTCAGCGAAAGTTTGAGCGCGGTCCGCGTCCCTCCTTCGCCTCAGTACCCAAAATGCGCGGTCCGCGTTCCCGAAAGTGCCAAAACAATATTAGAGTGCTGAAATGCCCGTTCTCTCTCAAAACTCATCCCGAAACTCATCCGGATTCTCCCGGACACAAACCATATATGAATTTCAATCATAAAATACGCTACGGACCTGCTCGCGCACTCAAAACACTGAAAAGAGGTCGTCTTGACCCGATATTGACCATGGCCAAACTCCCAAATTTTTTAACTTTATAAATCTCTCAACCAATGATCCAAAAATACACCCAAGCACCTCGGGACCTCAACCAAATATACCAACACATTCCATAACATAACACGGACCTACTCGAGGCCTCAAAACACACATAACAATATTGAAACGATGAATCACACCTCAATTCAAATTCATTGAACTTTGAAATATCAAATTCTATATCTTGTGCCGAAACACATCAAATAAATCCGGAATGATTTCAAATTTTACACACAAGTCACATTTCACATTACGGACCTATTCCAATTTCCAGAATCGGATTACGACCCCAATATCAAAAAGTCAACCCCCGGTCAAACTTCCCAAAAATTCATCTTTCGGCATTTCAAGCCTAATTCCACTACGGACCTCCAAATAATTTTCCGGACACGCTCCTAAGTCCAAAATTACCATACGGATCTATTGGAATCATTAAAACTCCATTCCGGGGTCTTTTACACATAAGTCGACATCCGGTTACTATTTAACTTAAGTTGTAAACCTTGAAACTAAATGGTCCAATTCATTCCAAAACCTCATCGGACCCGAACCAATTACCCTGGCAATTCACATAACAACTGTAAATTACAATTTAAGCAGTAAATGGGGAAATGGGGTTGTAATACTCAAAACGACTGGTCAGATCGTTACAAATCCTTACGATCCCGCTTTAACGCTACTCAAGTCTGATAACTCCAATACCTGGCTCTGTACAAAAAATATGCAGAAGTGTAGTATAAGTATACCACGGTCGGTACCGAGTAAGTATCAAGACTAACCTCAATGGAGTAGAGACGAGGTACAGTTAAGACACTCACTAGTCTAATAACTTGTGCAATATAATATACAAATACTAGGAAACAGATAGCAATAAGGGCAGGATAAAACGACCAGTGGTATGCGCAGCAAGACAACAAGAATACCATAAGTATCACCCAACAATTAATAAATACATGTACGCCCAATTAATTCACGTTTTACAAATAAATATCCTTCACATATAATTCTTCCAAATAACTCTCTTTCAAATGTAGTTTTCTCAAATAATTATTTTTCAAATATAATTCTTTCAATAAATCTTTTCAAATATAATTTCCTCAAATAAATATCTTTCAAATACAATTCCTTCATATAATTCTTTTTGAATAAAAATCCTTCCAAATAAATATTTTGAATATAATTCTTTCAGTTAAAAAGTCACCATGTGATACCTCATTTCATAATCATAAAACTACGGGTATCAGCCCATTTTCATATTTCCACGGCACCTCGTGCCCATAATTAAATCATCATATTTCCTCAGCACCTCGTGCCCTCATTTCATATCACAACTATACGGACATTTCGTGTGCTAAATAACATTCTCACTTCATCACAACACCTCGTGCCCACATTTCATATCACAACTGCACGAATAATTCACGTGCCAAATATCCTCATTATTCACTCACGACACCTTGTGCCCACATTTCTTCTTATAATCCGCCTGGCAATAGCCGCAGGCTCTCAATTTCAACATAAATCAGAATGTTATCAATTTACCAACAACAAGACAAATTGCACAAGGTATAAAAATAAACACAAGAAAATCACAACATCACATATCGTCCCTGACAATAGCCACCCTTATCGCTTCTATTGCCACCCTTATCACCCCTATAGCTACCCTTATTGCTCCGCCCAGACAATACTAATAGCCACCCTTATCGCTCCTATAGCCACCCTTATCGCTCTGCCCAGATAATATTTCAACAAACACAAAAACAATCAATAGAGATAGAAATTACTCAGCATAAAGCAAAACCTTCATTAATGCAAATTTAGATAATTATATTAACACTTATTCTTAAGCTCGCTTAAATTAATTATTTGCATAAGAAAATTCATATTGGAATTAATTTCCAAGAAATATTAACCAACAACACTCACGAAATTTCATAAATATTTCAAGTAATAATCACATCAAATTATCATATAAAAACAAATTCAACAATAAGGATTTAGGTATGGCAAACAGATGATTTAATGATTTTCCACAATTTCCCAATTTACTACACAATAATGCCTAAGACTTTGATTCAATGAATTTTTCACGTATAAGCCCAAGTACGTACTCGTCACCTCGCGTACACGGATTTTCACATTTCACAAATTGCACATAACACTCAATGCCTAAGGGGTAATTTCCCCACTCGAGGTTAAGCAAGACACTTACCTTTTTGAAGTTAAACCGATATTCCAAAATAGCCTTATTGCTTGAATTGACCTCCGGAAAGCTCAAATCTATCCAAATTAATTGTATAACTCCATTAAAATTCGTCGAAAACAATTCCGGATAATAATACGTCGACTTAAAAATTTATTCCAAAAGGTCAACAAAGGTCAACGTGGGACCCGGCCCTCGGAACCCGACATAATTTTCATGAAATCCGAATACCCATTCCGATACTAGTTCAACCATACCAATTTTACCGAATTACAATAATAACTCGACTTCCAAATCTTAAATTTTTGTTTTTGGAAGATTTTACAAAAATCTTTATTTTCCTCCATTAAATCCGAATTAAATGATAGATTCAAAGACTTAATCATGGAAATTAATCAAAACTGGATAAGAATCACTTACCCCAAACACCCACGCAAGAATCTCTCCAAAAATCGCCTTCTACCGAGCTCCCAATTAGATTTTGAGTTATGAACTCAAACCCCCGTTTTTGGGACTTTTAATTCTGCCCAGATAGGCCTTCTTCGTATTCGCGACCTCTGGCTCGCGTTCGTGAAGGCCAAACACTCGCTGCCTCAAATTCTTCTTCGCGTTCTCATTCAAGCTCTAGCGTTCGCGATGCACTCAAGTTCCACTGCTTTGTGTTCGCGATTGAAGCTTCGCTTTCGCGAAAGCTGATGACTCCAGGCCCAATCCCCTCCTTCCTTCTACGCGTTCGCGGCTGGCCCCTAGCTTTCGCATAGGTTCTTTAGGCATACCTTCACGTTCGCGAGCCCTCCTTCGTGTTCGCGAAAGCCAAATCCCAGCAGCCTCAAAATCCTCTTCGCGTTCGCGAAGAAGGAAGTCAGATACCAGATACATCAGTTCCGAAACAGCCCGAAATGATCCGAAACCATCCCGAAACACACTCGCGGCCCCCAGGACCTCAACCAAATACACCAACAAGTCCTAAAACATCATACAAACTTCGTCGAATTCTCAAATCACCTCAAACAACATTGAAACGATGAATCACACCTCAATTCAAATTCATTGAACTTTGAAATATCAAATTCTATAACTTGTTCCGAAACACATCAAATCAATCCGGAATGACTTCAAATTTTACACACAAGTCACATTTCACATTACGGACCTATTCCAATTTCCAGAATCGGATTCCGACCCCGATATCAAAAAGTCAACCCCCGGTCAAACTTCCCAAAAATTCATCTTTCGGCATTTCAAGCCTAATTCCACTACGGACCTCCAAATAATTTTCCGGACACGCTCCTAAGTCCAAAATTACGATACGGATCTATTGGAATCATTAAAACTCCATTCAGGGGTCTTTTACACATAAGTCGACATCCGGTTACTATTTAACTTAAGTTGTAAACCTTGAAACTAAATGGTCCAATTCATTCCAAAACCTCATCGGACCCGAACCAATTACCCTGGCAATTCACATAACAACTGTAAATTACAATTTAAGCAGTAAATGGGGAAATGGGGTTGTAATACTCAAAATGACTGGTCAGATCGTTACAAATCCTTACGATCCCGCTTTAACGCTACTCAAGTCTGATAACTCCAATACCTGGCTCTGTACAAAAAATATGCAGAAGTGTAGTATAAGTATACCACGGTCGGTACCGAGTAAGTATCAAGACTAACCTCAATGGAGTAGAGACGAGGTACAGTTAAGACACTCACTAGTCTAATAACTTGTGCAATATAATATACAAATACTAGGAAACAGATAGCAATAAGGGCAGGATAAAACGACCAGTGGTATGCGCAGCAAGACAACAAGAATACCATAAGTATCACCCAACAATTAATAAATACATGTACGCCCAATTAATTCACGTTTTACAAATAAATATCCTTCACATATAATTCTTCCAAATAACTCTCTTTCAAATGTAGTTTTCTCAAATAATTATTTTTCAAATATAATTCTTTCAATAAATCTTTTCAAATATAATTTCCTCAAATAAATATCTTTCAAATACAATTCCTTCATATAATTCTTTTTGAATAAAAATCCTTCCAAATAAATATTTTGAATATAATTCTTTCAGTTAAAAAGTCACCATGTGATACCTCATTTCATAATCATAAAACTACGGGTATCAGCCCATTTTCATATTTCCACGGCACCTCGTGCCCATAATTAAATCATCATATTTCCTCAGCACCTCGTGCCCTCATTTCATATCACAACTATCATTTCGTGTGCTAAATAACATTCTCACTTCATCACAACACCTCGTGCCCACATTTCATATCACAACTGCACGAATAATTCACGTGCCAAATATCCTCATTATTCACTCACGACACCTTGTGCCCACATTTCATCTTATAATCCGCCTGGCAATAGCCGCAGGCTCTCAATTTCAACATAAATCAGAATGTTATCAATTTACCAACAACAAGACAAATTGCACAAGGTATAAAAATAAACACAAGAAAATCACAACATCACATATCGTCCCTGACAATAGCCACCCTTATCGCTTCTATTGCCACCCTTATCACCCCTATAGCTACCCTTATTGCTCCGCCCAGACAATACTAATAGCCACCCTTATCGCTCCTATAGCCACCCTTATCGCTCTGCCCAGATAATATTTCAACAAACACAAAAACAATCAATAGAGATAGAAATTACTCAGCATAAAGCAAAACCTTCATTAATGCAAATTTAGATAATTATATTAACACTTATTCTTAAGCTCGCTTAAATTAATTATTTGCATAAGAAAATTCATATTGGAATTAATTTCCAAGAAATATTAACCAACAACACTCACGAAATTTCATAAATATTTCAAGTAATAATCACATCAAATTATCATATAAAAACAAATTCAACAATAAGGATTTAGGTATGGCAAACAGATGATTTAATAATTTTCCACAATTTCCCAATTTACTACACAATAATGCCTAAGACTTTGATTCAATGAATTTTTCACGTATAAGCCCAAGTACGTACTCGTCACCTCGCGTACACGGATTTTCACATTTCACAAATGGCACATAACACTCAATGCCTAAGGGGTAATTCCCCCACTCGAGGTTAAGCAAGACACTTACCTTTTTGAAGTTAAACCGATATTCCAAAATAGCCTTATTGCTTGAATTGACATCCGGAAAGCTCAAATCTATCCAAATTAATTGTATAACTCCATTAAAATTCGTCGAAAACAATTCCGGATAATAATACGTCGACTTAAAAATTTATTCCAAAAGGTCAACAAAGGTCAACGTGGGACCCGACCCTCGGAACCCGACATAATTTTCATGAAATCCGAATACCCATTCCGATACTAGTTCAACCATACCAATTTTACCGAATTACAATAACAACTCGACTTCCAAATCTTAAATTTTTGTTTTTGGAAGATTTTACAAAAATCTTTATTTTCCTCCATTAAATCCGAATTAAATGATAGATTCAAAGACTTAATCATGGAAATTAATCAAAACTGGATAAGAATCACTTACCCCAAACACCCACGCAAGAATCTCTCCAAAAATCGCCTTCTACCGAGCTCCCAATTAGATTTTGAGTTATGAACTCAAACCCCCGTTTTTGGGACTTTTAATTCTGCCCAGATAGGCCTTCTTCGTATTCGCGACCTCTGGCTCGCGTTCGTGAAGGCCAAACACTCGCTGCCTCAAATTCTTCTTCGCGTTCTCATTCAAGCTCTAGCGTTCGCGATGCACTCAAGTTCCACTGCTTTGTGTTCGCGATTGAAGCTTCGCTTTCGCGAAAGCTGATGACTCCAGGCCCAATCCCCTCCTTCCTTCTACGCGTTCGCGGCTGGCCCCTAGCTTTCGCATAGGTTCTTTAGGCATACCTTCACGTTCGCGAGCCCTCCTTCGTGTTCGCGAAAGCCAAATCCCAGCAGCCTCAAAATCCTCTTCGCGTTCGCGAAGAAGGAAGTCAGATACCAGATACATCAGTTCTGAAACAGCCCGAAATGATCCGAAACCATCCCGAAACACACTCGCGGCCCCCAGGACCTCAACCAAATACACCAACAAGTCCTAAAACATCATACAAACTTCGTCAAATTCTCAAATCACCTCAAACAACATTGAAACGATGAATCACACCTCAATTCAAATTCATTGAACTTTGAAATATCAAATTCTATAACTTGTTCCGAAACACATCAAATCAATCCGGAATGACTTCAAATTTTACACACAAGTCATAATTGACTTCCGGTCCAATTCTCCAAAAAATCAACTTTCGCCAATTCAAGTCTAAATTGGCTACAGACTTCAGATTCACAGTCCTAATACGAAGCTGCTCAAGATCTTAAGTCGTTGAACGGGGCGTTAATTCTTAAATCGACAAGTCGGGTCGTTATATTCTCCACCTCTTAAACAAACGTTCGTCCTCGAATATGCTAAGAATTATTCTGCGGTTACCAAATTGATGATTTTACTTTTACATATATACTCACGGTTGATCCCACGTTACTGCATTTAAGATAATCCCGACAACACCATCTCATTTTAGATTATTTCTTTTCTCCGTTCTTGTGAGCTTTAAAGGAAAATCCCTAACTCTCCAATCATTTCCAAAATGCCTGATTTTTACTTCGGGCCTATATACACATCAACTTTCTTGATAGTGTTGAAGTACTTCAAAAATTTTCTGGGTGTTTCATTCTTCCCCGCTTAGGATCATTCACCCTCAAACACATAACATAATTTGTCTCTTCTTTTGCACGTTTCAATCCCCCAAATTTTTACTAACTCCCAAATTTTTCAGAAATTTTGGCAGATTCTCCCCTGTAATTGGTTCTAACCACCTGCCAGAGTAACACCAAAATAACTCCTACAATACATATGCAACCCAACAAAACACCACAAGGTATATATCAATAACATTAATCTCATATTAACCATCACCTCGTTTCGAATTTTCACAACACTGACAACAGAATGTGAGGCATGAAGACCACATGATTACTTACTCGGATTAATGAGTCACATTTAACGCCACATGGGCACTCACCTCATAGGCTAAAACTCAATATTTACAGCACGAAAATGGTTGAATATGAACAGAAAATATACCAGCATTATCAAATAAGCCTAACATGCATGACTCCCTATTAATATTATTGCACAAATTATATTTCACAAGGGAGAATTTTAAACTCATAAACATTTCACCACAAGAACCTCGTCCTTATATAACTTCCATCGCGGCTTGCAGCCCGGCTTAAATATTTCACATCATGTAAAAATGCGAGGATCTCATCCTCAACTCCGAATCACAAGTATGTTGCACATTGTGCCAACTGAAATTTTCAATTTCCTTTCTTTCTTCTTTTCAATATATTTCATAAAAACTTTTCACAACATATAATGAACACTCATACCGGTAGGGCATATAATTCATAAAACATGGAATCAATTATTCCAAAACATATTAAACCCACTGTAATGAATAATAAAAATTACTTTTGGGCTTATAGCCCTCAATGGTGTACCAAAAATAAAATGACAGACACGAGTCCACATCTTTACATCTCCCAACGGGGATAAACATATAAGTGGGTCACAAATTTATGAAGTTCACCCATAAGTGGAACATAATAGGAGGACTCACCTCAATATTCAGAACCGAATCAAATTAAGGAAAATATCTTTTTATAATAAAATAAGGATCGTATCGGTAACAACACCATCTGGTGTATTGGCCTCAGCCAAATCATAGCGATTATATCAACGGGTCGGGCCTCCACCTCTTAGGCGCCCACTACCCGCCCGTCCTCCACCTCTAGCTGACTGTGCACGTGGAGTATCAGCTGGAATAAAGCTTGTAGTTGGAGTGTTCTGATGAAATCCACCCCTCCCAAGTCTGGGACAATCTCTCATGATATGCCTAGTATTACCACACACATAACAACCCCTCTGAGGTCGTGACTGCTCGTACTGAGTCTGTTCCGAATAACTGCAATAACCACTGTAAGAATCTCATATCGGTGGTGCACTATAAACTGGAGAACCCCGAGTAATCTAATGTGCGGACTGAGCTGACCGACTGTTCGAGCCTCCGCTATAATGGGTTCTAGCTGAAGAGTAAAATCCACTGAACCCTCTAGATCTTCGAGACCGTTTGGCCTCCTTAAACTCCCTTTCCTCGCCTAAAACACCCTCAATTTTCCTTGCAATCTCCACTACTTGTTGAAATGCAGCATCAGTTTGCAACTCTAAAGCCATGCATATTTTAATATCATAATCGAGCCCCTCAGTGAATCTGCGGACCCGTTCTCTAATTGTAGGAACTAAGATAGGTGCAAGACGGGCTAACTCACTGAACCTGATAGCATATTCTAACACTGTCATAGTGCCCTGACGTAACCGTTCAAACTCTGTGCACCACGAATCTCTGAGAGTCTGGGGAATAAACTCTTTCAAGAACATTTCTGAAAATTAAGCCCAAGTTGGTGGTGTGGCATCGGCTGGTCTACCTTCTTCATAGATTTTCCACCACCGATACGCTGCGCCTGACAGATGAAATGTAGTAAAGGCAACTTCTCTCACTTCCACAATACCCATGGTGCGGAGAATACGGTGACAATGTTTAGAAATTCTTGAGCATCCTCTGTAGTTGTGCCACTGAAAGTAGGTGGATTATACCTCTTAAACATTTCAAGTCTCTTTTATTCTTCTTCTGATGCCTCCGGCCTGACCTCAGGCCGAACTAGAATAACATGTTGTACCGGTATTACACCCGAAACCTGACCAACGTGAACCTGCTGCTCTGGAGTTGAGATAGGAGTCTAAGCTACTCCCCCAATTTGCGGAATGTTTGGTGCAACAAAGATCAATACTGCCTGAGTTAATGTAACAAACATACTCAGGAATTGTGCCAAAGTCCCCTGAAGTCCTGGGTGACAATAGGTGCTTCTGGTACATGTCCCCCAACTGGAGCTATTGGTGACTCCTCAACTGTTGTTCTGACAGGTGCTTTAGTCGCAGCACGTGCCCTTCCTTGACCTCTACCTCGGCCTCTATCTCGGCCCCGGCCTCTTGTAGCCCTAGAAGTATGAGAGGATGCCTGCTCAGCTATCCCGGTAGAACGTGTCCTCACCATCTGTGAGAGAATAGAGATACAAAGGCTCAAATTCCAAATTCAACAAATCCTGCACGACAGGAATTAAAGAAATGGAAATTTCCTAACAGTTCTATAGCCTCTCGAAGATAATTACAGACGTCTCCGTACCGATCCGCAAGACTCTACTAGACTCGTTCGTGACTCATAGAATCTATGAACCTAGAGCTCTAATACCAACTTGTCACAACCCAAAATCCCACCACAGGCATCGTGATGGCACCTAGTCTCTAAGAATAGGTAAGTTGATTTCAATTACATTTTGAAGCCATTATTTTTTCGAAAATAATTACAATATACAACCTCTCAAGTATGGTAGTATTGATTCACGAACTCTAACTGAATACATGGAATGATCACGAGGACCGAGTATGCAATACTATTTGATTACAAATTAACAGTACAATGAAATGAAAAGACTCCAAGGGACTGCGATGGCCAAGCAACTCTACCTTGAACCTTTACGATCCCGCTTTAACTCTACTCAAGTTCGATATCTCCAATACCTGGCTCTGCACAAAAAATATGCAGAAGTGTAGTATGAGTATACCACGGTCGGTACCCAGTAAGTATCAAGACTAACCATAATGGAGTAGAGACGAGGAACAGTCACGAAACTAATTAGTCTAATAACCTGTGCAATATAATATACAAATAATGGAAAACAGATAGCAATAAGGGCAGGATAAAACGACCAGTTGTATGCGCAGCAAGACAACAAGAATACCATAAACATCACCCAACAATTAATAAATACATGTACGCCCAATTAATTCATGTTTTTCAAATAAATATCCTTCAAATATATTTCTTCCAAATAACTCTCTTTCAAATGTAGTTTTCTCAAATAATTATTTTTCAAATATAATTCTTTCAATAAATCTTTTCAAATATAATTTCCTCAAATAAATATCTTTCAAATACAATTCTTTCATATAATTCTTTTTGAATAAAACTCCTTCCAAATAAATATTTGGAATATAATTCTTTCACTTAAAAAGTCACCATGTGACACCTCATTTCATAATCATAAAAATATGGGTCTCGGCCCATTTTCATATTTGTCGTAAACACGGGTCTCAGCCCATTTTCATATCATATTTCCCCGGCACTTCATGCCCTCATTTCATATCACAACTATACTGACAATTCACGTGCCAAATATCATTATCACTTCATCACAGCACCTCGTGCCCACATTTCATATTACTAGGTATAAAAATAAACACAAAACAATTACAACATCACATATCGTCCCTGACAATAGCCATCCTTATCGCTCATATTGCCACCCTTATCACTCCTATATCCACCCTTATCGCTCTGCTCAGACAATACCAATAGCCACCATTATCGCTCATATTGCCACCCTTATCGCTCCTATAGCCACCCTTATCGCTCCGCCCAGACAATATTCCAACAAACACAATAACAGTGAAATGCCACCCTTATACCCACATAATATCAACGGTGAAATGCTACCTTTATCTCCCTAAAATAATAACTCACACAACACAACATTTTACACAGGAAATTAAAACGGCAACATAATAGAATCAGTTCATATCACAATTTTCCCAATGGTCACAACCAAATTCTAAAGATATAATAAAATCAATTAATTTCACAACAAATAGCCCAAGGCTCCACCCAATTTATATAACACCCAAAAACAATCAATAGAGATAGAAATTACTCAGCATAAAGCAAAACCTTCATTAATGCAAATTTAGAGTTATATTAACACTTATTCTTAAGCTCGCTTAAATTAATTATTTACATAAGAAAGTTCATATTGGAATTAATTTCCAAGAAATATTAACCAACAACACTCACGAAATTTCATAAATATTTCAATTAACAATCACATCAAATTATCATATAAAAATAAAGTCAACAAAAAGAATTTAGGCATGGCAAACATATGATTTAATAATTTTCCACAATTTCCCAATTTACTATACAATAATGCCTAAGACTTTGATTCAATGAATTTTGCACGTATAAGCCCGAGTACGTACTCGTCACCACGCGTACACGGCTTTTCACATTTCACAAATGGCACATAAGACTCAGTGCCTAAGGGGTAATTCCCCCACTCGAGGTTAAGCAAGACACTTACCTTTTTGAAGTTAGACCGATATTCCAAAATAGCCTTCTTGCTTGCATTGACCTCCGACAGCTCATATCTATCCAAATTAATTGTATAACTTCATTCAAATTAGTCGAAAATATTTCCGAATAATAATACGTCGACTTAAAAATTTATTCCAAAAGGCCAACAAAAGTCAACGCGGTGCTCGCCCCTCGGAACCGGACATAATTTTCCTGAAATACGAACACTCATTCCGATACGAGTTCAACCATACAAATTTTATCGAATTCCAATAACAACTCGACTTCCAAATCTTAAATTTTTGTTTTTGGAATATTTTACAAAAATCTTGATTTTCCTCCATTAAATCTGAATTAAATGATGGATTCAAAGATATCATCATGGAAATTAATCAAAACTGGATAAGAAACACTTACCCCAAACACCCACGCAAGAATCTCTCCAAAAAATCGTCTTCTACTGAGCTCCCAATTTGATTTTGAGTTATGAACTCAACCCCCCCCCCCCCATTTTTGGGACTTTTAATTCTGCCCAGATACGCCTTCTTCGTGTTCGTGGCCTCTGTCTCGCATTCGCGAAGGCCAAAAACTCGCTGCCTCAAATTCTTCTTCGCGTTCGCGTTCGAGTTCAAGCTCTCACATTTGCGATGCACTCAAGTCCTACTGCTTCGCGTTCGCGATTGAAGCTTTGCGTTCGCAAAGGCTGATGACTCCAGGCCCTGTCCCCTCCTTCCTTCTACGCGTTCGCGAAGGCTGATAACTCCAGGCCCAGTCCCCTCCTTCCTTCTACGCGGTCGCGACTTCACCTCGCATTTGCGTAGACTTTTTAGGCATACCTTCGCGTTCGCTAGCCCTCCTTCGCATTCGCGAAGGCCAAATCCTAACAGCCTCAAAACTCGCGTTCGCGAAGAAGGAAGTCCGACACGATATACAGCAGTTCCAAAACAACCCAAAATGAACCGAAACCACTCCGAAATACACCTGAGGCCCCCGGTACCTCAACCAAATACACCAATAAGTCCTAAAATATCATACTAACTTTGTCGAATTCTCAAATCACCTAAAACAACATCAAAATAATGAATCGCACCCCAAATCAAAATCTATGAACTTTGAAATTTCAAATTCTATAACATGTGCCGAAACACATCAGATCAATCCAGAATGACTTCAAATTTTGTACACAAGTCATAATTGCCATTATGGACCTACTCCAACTTCCGGAATCAGATTCCGACCCCGCTATCAAAAAGCGCACTTCCGGTCCAATTCTCCAAAAATTCGACTTTCGCCATTTCAAACCTAAATTGGCTACATACCTCAGATTCACAGTCCGGATACGCTCCTAAGTCCAAAATCACCAAACAGAGCTAACGGAACTGATGAAACTCCATTTCGGAGTCGTCTTCACATATTTCTGACTATGGTCAAAATTCTAAGACTTAAGCTTCTATTTTAGGGACAGAGTGTCCCAAATCATCCCGAATCATCCGGTAACTGAATTCAACCACGCACGCAAGAAAATACACATAATATGAAGTTGATCAAGACCTTAAGTCGTTGAACGGGCATTAAATCTTAAAACGATAAGTCGGGTCGTTACATTCTCCACCTCTTAAACAAACGTCCGTCCTAGAACGTGCTAAGAATTATTCTGCGGTTACCAAATTGATGATTTTACTTTTACACATATACTTACGGTTAATCCCACGTTACTGCATTTGAGATAAACCCGACAACATCATCGCATTTGAGATTATTTCTTTTCTCCGTTCTTGTAAGCTTTAAATCAAAATCCCTAACTCTCCAATCATTTCCAAAATGCCTAATTTTCACTTCGACGCATGGTATTAGTCTCAACTAGCTATAGAAATTGGTGCCTATGTACACATCAACTTTCTTGATAGTGTTGAAGTACTTCAAAAAAATTTCGGGGTGTTTCATTCTTCCCCGCTTAGGATCATTCGCCCTCAAACACATAACATAATGAGAACATCATGCGATTCACATCTAACTTCTGTTTGTGTGTGTTACCTGTATAATGAGAACATCCTGTGATTTATAGAGTTAGTAGAGTAGAAAATAACTAGAGTTCTAATGCTACTCTTCCTTGGTGGAAGAGTTTTAGTTGATCTCAACCTCTAACTCCTCCCTTATCATGGATAGTGTTCTCTTTGATTAAGGAGTCCTTCTCCTTATCAATTATGCAACCCTTTTCGATCTAGAGATATTAATTAGACCAAGTTAAGCTTATCTCTTTCACGTGCATCCCACATGCTCGAATCTTCCCGTTACTATACACACAAGGGATGGACCTGGTTCATGCGTGATCTTCCTTTGTCAATATTCAAAACTAACCTTCACTTGGGCCAACAAATTCCCCCTTTTTGATGATGACAAACTCTGTACTTTTCATAAGCCTAGGCCGTGTTTTAACTTAGCTCAATATCAACACACTGTTAGAAACATGTTAGAATCATTTTTCCTTTTTATCACTTATCATCAAGGACCAGGTTCATTAGGTTATAAACATCATTGTTCAAAGTGTAAAGCACAACCTTTTTCCCTCTTTTGGCATCATCAAAAAGTTGCATAAAAAATGTGTGATTCCCAGATTTTAATACTTACTCATGGCCATTGAGGCTACTTCAAATTCATTCATGGATTAATCATCAATAATCAAGCTAAGAATTTAAACTATCAGAGAAATGTAAATAGACAGTTAGTGCAAAAACGAGCAAATTTCATTGATAGTTGATATGATTCTTCGACAAAACACAAAGAGAAATAAAAATACTGAAAATATGAGCAACCAAGAAACATCCCAAACCTGGTCACTGGAAGGTCTACACTGGGCTAGAAGTTTAAGGCTTGGAAGAACTAGGGGCGTGGTTTTTGGATTGGAGACGTTTCAGCATGTCTTGAAGAATTCCATCATTCTTCTCATTTTCCCTTGCTCGTTCAGTTCTGAGAGCATCTCTCTCAGACTCTACCTCAGCCAACTGTGTCTTCAGCCTTGCTATCTCAACCTTCTTTACCCCGCTCTCCTGCACCAAGGCTCTAACCTTGCTATTAACTTGTGCCTTTTTGGATGAGCCAGGTTTATTTGGAGTGGCATGGACCTCATAATCACAAGCAATCAGAGTGTTAGCCCCAAAGTGAACTTTGCTTGTAGCCATCTCCCACTTCTTCAAGGGCACCTAATAATTTGCAAGCACATTTGTGAAAATGAAGCTATAGGGAATGGCATGAGCTTTGGAGCCATTGATAACCCTATCAAGGAGATGGATTATAAATCCAGGCCAGTTAATCTTCCTCCCACTATCCAAGCATTCCATCAAAACCAAGTCCATGAAGTTGGAAATGTGCCTCCTTTCCTGCCTAGGCAGAACACACATGTTGATGAATTCGAATAGCACCTTGTAGGGTGGATTTATTTCACTCTTGTACACAGCCTTGGGCTCACTTTCCTCATCATTGTCACTGAATTTTTTGGTGATGGTAAGGGCAGTGGAAAGGTTTTCTAGACTTGGCCATTTCAACTTTGTGTAATCAATGTACCCCTCAGCAGGTACGCCTAGAATTTCACCCAGCTCCTTTTTATCTAAAGATATTTTCACCCCTTTCACTAGGCTAGTAACCCTTCCATCCTTCAATTCAGCATTTGCCAGGAACTCATTAATTTCACCCTTTGCCAACCTGCCATCCATCTGAAGGACCATGTCCTTCCAGCCTTGCATTTCTAATTTTTCCAGCAACAACACCATCCCTTCCTCCTCCAAATCCCTGAGGAGTCTACCCTTCACAATTGTTCTTTTGCCAAACTTGGGCATCTTGTCCTTTTTATTGTCTGATTTATCATCCTCTTCTCCACTCCATTCCTCTTCTTCAACAATGTTTACTTGTTTGGTTTTCACTGCAGACCTAGTCCTTTTTTGCCAGGGTGGATGGTTCCGCAGACTTTGACATAGAAGTAGACTTCTTAGTAGAAGTCTTGGCTTTCTTGGGCTTGGGAGTCTGAACCTCCACATATGCAATCACATCTTCATCTTGATAGACCAGGTCCATCTCATCAACATCAAAATCCTAACAAGCTCAGCCATCTTCTTCTTCCCTTTTGCAACCGCTTTTCTTTTGCTTTCTTCTAATGCTTTTTGCAAATCTGCCTCATTCTGCTTTAGCTGGCTTCTTGTGGCTCTTCCTCTTGTGGGAGGATTTTTAGCAGAATCAGAAGGAGAAACCTTCATTTTCTTGTTAGCCTTAGCAGTGCCAGGGATCTTAGCCTTGGGAGTTCTCTTCTTTGTTCGATTGTAGCTCTCACTCACTCTCTTCCGTAGGTCTGCGAGGGTTTCTTCTACTGATGAACCATGTTCATATACATTTTGACCAATTTTAACCATCCTTTTAGTGGCATCGACACACCCACTCCCCTATTTTCTTCACACTTTCCTCCATTTTACCTAATTCTGCTTCATACACAACCATTATATCTGTATCAGGAGTGGATGAAGAATCAACCACTCTTTTACCCATTCCCATTTCTTCACTACGAGCACCCTCACTCTCCTTTTATTTTTCCTTTTTATTTTTACCACCTCTCCTTCTGGACTCAGAAGTTTCTACATCCACCACAAATCCAACCAAAATAAACCTATTTTCCAAATTTTCAGCCAACTCAAAAATGACCCCAGTAGTAGTATTTGGGCCAGAGGTTACCTGTTTAGTATCAGAAGACCCAGTTTCTTCACTCGCAGTCGCAGGCCCAGACTTGAAGGAGTCGTCAGAGTTCTGGGGTTCTTGGGCTTGGCTAGCTTTTAGTTGTGCGTTTAAGTTTTTTGATAACGCACTTCCAGCCATAGTCTTGCGAGCAATCATTTTTACTATTCTTTTCTTAGGTTGATGAGTGATTAAAGATGAGGAGCATGGTGGGGTGGTACCAGGGTTATCAGAAGGGTAAGTCATTTTGTGCTTGGTTCTGGAAGAAAGAAGAGAGGTAGATTGAAATTTGGAGGATGAAAGAAGATGGAAAGAATTTTTGATGGTTTGAGAACTATGAAGAGATGATGATGATCAATTTAAAGGAAAGTGGTAATTAATGGGTAACGACAACCTTATTAGTCTTTTAGAAGTCTAATCAAACCGAAATGTCAGTTTTGAATAGACAGTAGAGTTTTCCCTAGAATCTAGGTGTTTTAATTTGATTAGGATTCTTTTGAACGGAACTGGTTCAATTTAATTGGATAATTTTAAGAACAAATTGGACTTAGGTAGAACTCTTCTCACGATTCAAATATTATTATTTCAAATGGTGTAGAGTGTAGAAAATATACCGTGTTATCTAGATGAACCAGGATTGATTGATGAACCAAGTTCTTCACTGAAAATCCTCTTGTGCATGTCTAAATTTGCCAAAATAGAGAAAATATCATTAGAGATTAATGAGTTATGTTAACACATGGCACAAGAGTATACTATTATAGTATGAAACTGAGAAAAAATTAATCTAGTTATTTACACAATTTACAGATTTTCTAACCAATTTTTTTTTCGTTGTGAGTTCTGAACTGGTCCTTTTAGGTGATATTAATCATCCCTAATTCTAACATATTCCTTTTAAAGTGATCTCTACTTAGGGCTCTTATGAAGATGTTAGCTATTTGCTTGTCAGTAGCACAAAATTCCACACTGACCAACCCATTTTTATAGTTATCCCTCAAAACGTGATGCCTAACATGTGCTTAGTTCTCTTGTGATGAACTGGTTCTCGGTCATACTAATTGTACTAGTGCTATCATAAAAAATGGGGATACGATCAACATCAATTCCAAAGTCCATTAATTATTATTTGATCCATAACAATTGAGCACAACATGAGGCAGCAACAACATACTCAGCTTTAGCAGTAGATAAGGCCACTGAATTTTGCTTTTTGGTGGCCCAAAATGCAATACATGAGCCAAGAAAGTGCGCCATACCTGAGGTGCTCTTTCTATCCATACGAATACCTACATAATCAGTATCAACATATCCTACAAGATTGAAATTATTACCTTTTGGATACCAAAGACAAAGATCAGTGGTGACTTTTAGATATCTCAAAATTCTCTTGACAACATTCAAGTGAGACTCATTCGGATTTTCCTGAAATCTTGCACAAAGGCCTACACTGAAAAGCAATGTCAGGTCTACTAGCAGTGAGATATAACAATGAGCCAATCATTCCCCTATACAACTACTGATCGACCGATGAATCATGTTCATCTATATCCAACTTTGTAGTTGTTGCAATAGGAGTGAAAATTTCTTTGGAATCTTCCATTTTTAACCTTTTAAGCAACTCTTTTACATACTTCTATTGATGGATCATAGTTCCATTTGAATTTTGTTTTATTTGTAAGCCTAAAAAGAAATTAAGCTCACCCATCATGCTCATTTTAAATTCACTCCCCATTAGTTTAGCAAATTCTTTACTTAACTTATCAGTAGTTTCTCCAAAGATTATATCATCAACATATATCTGAACTACCAAGAGATCTTAACCTTTTTCTTTCAAGAACAAATTATTGTCAATTTACCTCTCTTGTAGTCATGCTCAAGAAAAAACTTTGATAGTCTTTCGTACCATGCTCTTGGCGCCTACTTGAGCCCATAAAGTGCTTTGTCAAGTTTGTACACATGATCAGGACTCTCCTTGCTTTCAAACTCCAGAGGTTGCTTGACAAACACTTCTTCCTTTAGATAGCCATTGAGGAAAGTACTCTTGACATCCATCTGGTGAAAGGTCAATTCCATGTAAGCAGCAAAGGCTATGAGGAGTCTTATTGCTTCCAACCTTGCAACTGGAGTAAAGGTTTCATCATAGTCTATGCCCTTCTCTTGGCTATATCCTTGAACCACCAATTTTGCCTTGTTCCTTGTAACTGTTCCATCCTCATCAAGCTTGTTTCTGAAGACCCATTTTGTGCCAATAACTGATCTGTCCAAGGGTCTTGGTACCAGATGCCAAACCCGACTCCTTTCAAATTGGTTGAGTTTATCCTGCATTGCATTTATCCAGTCTGCATCCTGCAAAGCTTCAGCAATATATTTAGGTTCAATAAGAGATAAGAAAGCATCAAAAGCACAAAGATTCTTTACTGAAGATCTGGTTTTGATTCCAGAGGTTGGAATAGTAATTATGTTCTTAGTGGGATGAGAAATTTGATACTTGTATGATTTCACAACCATTTTGTTTCCCTTTGATGTTCCTTCAGTGTTTTTTTATTGTGGTACATGTTCATGGACAGGTTCCATTGAGATTTAAGGATCATTTCCTATTTATTCTATTCCCCTGTCATGTTGCCTTGGGTAGAAGGACTTGTTCCATCACTTGTTCCTTCTTCCAGTGCAGGTTCAGTCTGGGTTGTGGTTTCATTTAAGTTTCTCACCAGCCCAATTGCTTCATCATCATATTCCTGCCTCTCAGAAAGAATGTTAGTTTCATCAAAAATCACATGAACACTTTCTTCAACACACATAGTTTTTTTATTATAGACCTTATAAGATTTACTATGTGAAGAATATCCCAAGAATACTCCCTCATCACTTCTAGGATCAAACTTTCCTATGGAGTCCTTACCATTGTTGTGCACAAAGCACTTGCATCCGAATGCCCTAAGATGGGATATATTTGGTTATCTTCCTTTAAGTAACTCATAGGGAGTCTTATCAACAAGAGGTCTAGTCATGCACCTATTTATGATGTAGCATGCAGTATTTACAACTTCTGCCCAGAAGCTATGGGGCAGTTTACTAAAAAGAAGCATAGTCCTAGCCATATCTTCAAGTGTCCTATTCTTTCTTCCAACTACTCCATTTTGTTATGGAGTCCTAGGAGCATAAAATTTATGATCTATGCCATGCTCATTACAAAATTCAGCAAATTTAGCATTTTCAAATTCAGTGCCATGATCATACCTAATTGATGCAAGTTGATTACCTAGTTGTTTCTTAGTTTTTCTAATAAAAGAAATGAACATGTCAAATCCTTCATCTTTAGATGTTAAAATCAATGTCCAAGTAAATCTAAAGTAATCATCAACAAGCACCATCACATATCATTTACCACCTCTGCTTAGTGTTTTCATTGGACCATAGAGATCCATTTGGACCAGTTCCATCGTTCTGGTGGTACTTATCACTTTATTGCATTTAATGGTGGATCTTACCTGCTTCCCCCTTGCACAAGCCTCGCAAACTTTGTCTTTATTGAACTTGATGTTAGGCAATCCTATCACCAAGTCCTTGGAGACTAATTTGTTGAGTTGACTCAGACTTGTATGTCCAAGTCTCTTGTGCCAAAGGAGGGAATCATTGTCCAACACACTTAAGCAAGTGAGTTCATTTTCTGACAGTGTGGACAAATCTATAATATATATATA
Organism: Nicotiana tomentosiformis; assembly: GCF_000390325.3. Classification (NCBI taxonomy): domain Eukaryota; kingdom Viridiplantae; phylum Streptophyta; class Magnoliopsida; order Solanales; family Solanaceae; genus Nicotiana; species Nicotiana tomentosiformis. The sequence goes on from NC_090823.1 coordinate 6,904,137, forward strand.
TATATATATTGTTTACTCTTTTCCCCTGCAAAACAATCTTGAGTGTGGTAAGATTAATCACAAAGCATTTAGTAGAGGTGAATGCTACCAAGTTATCTCTATCACACAGTTGTGATACACTAATTAGACTGTATTTTAGGTCGTCTATCAAATAAACATTCTCAATCGAGTGAGAGTCAGTCTTACCTACCTTACCAACCCCAATGATCTCATCTTTCTTCCCATTTCCAAAGGAGACATTACCTCATTTGAGGTCCTCAAGCGAAAGGAAGTGGTTCTTGCTTCCTGTCATGTGCTTTGAGAAGCCACTATCCATGTACCATATTTGGTTGCTCCCATTCACTTAGACCTGCAAAAGTAAATCAGGGGTTCGTCTTAGGAACCCAAACTATTTTGGATCCCTTTCTATAGGCAAAAGAATGAATCGAATTCTTTTTAGCCCAACCTGGTAGCCTACTTTTCCTTTGAGCAAACTCTTTATTCTTTTGACTAGCCTTTATTTTTTTGCAGTGCATTCACTTTTATAGTGACCAGTCTTACCATAGTGTGTGCAAACTTTTTTCTCAGGAAGTGTGAGATACTTGCTTTTGGGATCCCATTTAGGTGGCAGATTCCCAAAGCCAATTCCTCTTCTATTGCTACTATGATGTTCCTGTAGCCATGACAGTGCATCGGAGGACCTGTTTCATTTACAAGTTCTGTCTAGTTCATGCTTGACCTTGACTAGATCCTCTGTCAAACTTCTTACCTGCTCATCCTTCTTATACAACTCATCTTTTAGTTTACCTACATTTTCTTCTAGAGTGAGTTGTGTGCAATCAGTTGTCTTCTTACTTGTTCCTAATTTCAGTTTTAGGTTTTCAGATCTAAGTTCTAGGACATTTGATTCAAACACATGAACTTGGTTCTTTAGTTCAGTAGTTTCACTTATAGTTTCACTAACTCTAAGTTCCAGGTTCTTACACTTTTCTTTTAAAATCACACATTCATTAGACAATTGTTCCTTTTCATTGTTTATATCCTCAGATTCATCAATGAAATCTAGAAGTAACTCAGATAGCCTTTCTTTAGACAAAAACTTTATCTTGTCTTTTAGATAGATTATACTTACTTCAGATTCCTCATCGGATTCTCCTATTTCCATAAGTGCTTGTTCATCTCCATCTTCATCATCTGAGTCCTCATCTGAGCTTTCTCCCCAAGCAGCAACCATAGCCTTTGTTGATCCTTTGTTCTTCTTGGGATGAACTTGTTCCTTCTTTCTGTTTCTTCGTTCAGCTTTTTCCTTCTTCCATTCAATTTTCCATTAAGGGAAGTTTTTGATGTGGTGACTTGTCTTCCCACACTTGTAGCAGCCCTAATTGGTTTGTTTTTCAGGAACCCTTGGTTTGTTGTAGCCTCCACTTCTTGAAGAACCCTTTCCTCTCATTAGGTACTTCTTGAAGTCCTTTGTGATCATAGCCATTTCATCTTCCTCTAGCTCAGAACCTTCAGTGATTCTGAGTGCCAGACTCCTTTCCTTCTTGGGTACATCCATCTCCATGGTTTTCCTTCTAAGTTCATAAGTAGTGAGATTTCCAATTAGCTCATTAGAGTAGCGATATTCTTTGATTCGTGAATAGCAGTGATTTTGCTCTCCCATGAGACTGGCAAAACCCTTGTCAAAATCTTCTCAACTTTATATTCTTCAAGAATAACACTTCCAAGAGACTTAAGTTCATTTGTTAGTGTGATGAACCTTGTATAAATCTCTTGGATGGTTTCCCCTTCTTTCATAGTGAAATTTTCATATTGAGAATATAGTAAAGTTCCTCTCGACCTCTTCACCTGAGGTGTTCCTTCATGAGCTACTTGCAAAGTGTCCCAAATTTCTTTAGCAGTAGTATAACTTTGGATTTTGCTGTACTCGTCTAGACCAAGTCCACACACGAGCCATTTCTTGGCCTTGGCATTCTTCTCCCATTTCCTCAAGTCCTCAGCAGTGCAGTCAGCTCTTGTTTTTGGCACATCTACTCCTTCAGCATTCTTTTTCATGGTAGCCAAGGGACCATCAGTGACAATGTCCCATAGCTCATAGTCCTCTCCTATGATGTGGTCTCTCATTCTGTTTTTTCCACCAGGAGTAGTACTGGCCATTGAAGAGTGGTGGCCTAGTAGTGGATTGTCCTTCCCAATTTCTAGGTGGTGCACTCATCTTGATCTTCTCCTAAGGTGTTAGCCTCTTCAAGGATAACCTTCTCTGATACCAATTGTTGTTTTAACTTCAATACCACAGAAGAGGGGTGATTTGTGTACTGTCCAATGTTTGCGTGCACAGATTATAGAAGGGCTTAGTTCTTCTATGTGTTCCTTATAATACTGTTGCGGAATAATAAATGGAGAAATTAATGAACACAAGGAATTTTATGTGGAAAACACTTGGCTCAAAAGGTGAAAAAATCACGACCTACTCCCCAGTAAGATTTTTCCAAAACTCTTCACTAAATTACTGAGCTAAAAAACTACATATACAAAATACTTTTTGTAAACCTAGGATTAACTCTAATCCCGTTGTGGCACACAACCTCTAACTGTTACAATTGCCTCTAGATAAAGCTGAAAGGTACAATATGAAAGTACCTTCTACAATTGAACTAGAATAAAAGACAGACACTTGGAACTAGTTCTTCTATCTGGTTCACGTATCTTCAGGTTCGTACACTTGAATCACACACGAACTACTTGCAAAATGCCTTGCTATTTTGCTCTCAATTCACATTTTACTTCTGCTTTTGTGCTTTGCCTGTATAATGAGAACATCTTGTGATTTATAGAGTTAGTAGAGTAGAAAATAACTAGAGTTCTATAATGCTACTCTTTCTTGGTGGGAAAGTTCTAGTTGATCTCAACCTCTAACTCCTCCCTTATTTTGGATAGTGTTCTCTTTGATTAAGGAGTCCTTCTCCTTATAAATTATGCAACCCTTTTCGATCAGGAGATATTAATTAGACCAAGTTAAGCCTATCTCCTTCACGTGTATCCCACATGTTCGAATCTACCCGTGTCTATGCACACAAGGGATGGACCTGGTTCATGAGCTTCCTTTGTCAATCTTCAAAGCTAAGCCAACAGCTACATCCGCCCTTGTAGCTGGTAGAACAAGGCAGAAGAAATACACAAGTGACCGAGCAAAGTCTGGAAACAAAAAGAGAGGCGGTACTGGCCACTGGCCCACTGATAGAAAACCAAAGAACTCCATACCCAATGGAACATAACGCAGATATGCTTGATAAAACCGAGGATATTTCTGTTAAAATCCATATAGAAACCAACACATTACCAAAGCGCCTAATGCGACATGCACGATCGTGGGATGCTCCTGAAACAGATTATCCTGATCACCGTGATATTTGAGATTCAGTAAGGCAATAAAAAGAGCCAAGAAAGTTGTCTCCATTGATGAGCTTTCAATTCTATGAAAAGATCAGTCTTGTTTGTTATTTGGATGAAACTAATAAGATCAGAAGTTGAGTTAAGTCAAGGAGTTTATATAGATAGCATGGGAACTTTATTGAATCCTAAATGCATTTGCTGACATACGCAAACTCGGATCATTATGTTTGTTGAAATTTGAGAATACGTTTGTTGAAAGTGGTCTCTATCCATTGCGAGTAGGCTGAAAATTTAGAAAAGAAGAGTTTATCTTTATAGTATATTTTCTCCTCTAATCCTTTGGATATCCTTTTAATGATTTGTTTCCACTTTGGACCCTACAAATTGGACTATACAACAGTCTTGAGCTCATTGCCAATGCCAAGAGCAAATTTTATATTTTCTTTTGTAGTTATTGACACGCATACACGGGATAAGCGGTGTCATAATTTTAAAAAGTGGACTAATGGATAAATAACTATAACAGTAAGCAATATCATTTTTTATATTCATCTTTAATATTTTTATTTTTCTTATACATATCTAATAAAATATTTCGACAAAGCGGTATCCCGTAACACCGATAGAAAGTTAAAAGCAATTCTTATTTCTTCTTTCTCGAAAACCTGATATGAGTGGCCCCACTGGGATGTCCATTATTGAAGTTGGCAGAAAGTACCGAAAGTCAGCCGCCCGCCCAATCATCCCGTATCTCAACCAACTTTTTTCTCGTCGAAAAATCTCTCTTTTGGTTTTTGAAACTTCGATCCCGCATGTAACACGGTGCATACATACGGATTAATCTTAATCATGCACATTCTCAAATAACTTCATAAATGTCTATCATCTTATGTAAATATATAGCCTAGATTAGTTGAGCTGTGAACTGAGCACTTTAATTTTCTCGCTTCGTGGAACAATATTTGTGATAATTTGAAAAAGAAAATGGACAAATACTAGTAGAAATGACACCAGGTAGTGGCTTCTCTGTTTAAATATATCAAATTAAAAATTATTTAGAGTTTAGCTAGTTTTGGTAAACTTTCGACTGAACCTATTGCTGCTTCTTTTTCTTCTTCTTCAAACTTGTGGAAATAACACCATATAGTCACTTTAAGTATGTTGTTTAAAATATATTCATAATTTATAATATATTTAAATAAAATTAGCCAATTCGCTCAAAATTTAGGACACAACATCCTGAAGTTTAAACATAGTGTTCTAAAGTTCGAAAAATGTGTCTAAAAATTCGAATTACGCCCTAAATTTTAAATTAGCAATTCAGAAATTCAGGACAGTTAGTCTTGAAATTCAAATTTGTAGTTCAGAAATTCAGAATACTTAGTTCTGAATACAAATTAACAACTTAAAAATTTAGGATATTAACTCCTGAATTTCAAGTTAGCAGCTCAAAAATTCAGGACTTAGTCCTAATGTTTGCACGAATTGATAAATCTTTAAATACATTATAAATTGTGAAATTAATTTAAATATTAGGCTTAAAAGTGGCTACTGGTGCACTTCGCTCTTCAAACTTTTGGGTATGAAATTGGGCTTTTCCGCTTGAAAGTTGATGTTTGAAAACCCAAATTCCAAATTCAAACCTTCGGGTCTGAAGTTGGCCTCTTGCCAAAACCTAACTTTAGATCTTAGGTATGAATTTGAACTTGAAGTTTAGGCTTTGGTAGAGCCAAACTTCAGACCCACGATTTCAACTTTAGGCTACATGTTTGAAGCTGATTCTAAGGAGGCTACAATTTAAACATTTTGCACATTTTGGCTATTCTTTAAATAGGGGTCCTAAAAATAGCTATTACTACTATAGTAGCTACAAAACCTGCAGAATTACAGCAGAGTTTTTGCATAGGATATATAATAAATCATTTTCCTATCACCACCCAATCCAAGAAACAAATTTCAACAATAGAATAGACAATATTTCCTATGATCGATCAAGAAAACTAGCGGAATAAAACCAAGAGAACAAAAGGATGAATGATGCTGCTAAAAGTTACTAATACATAGGCCTAACATCCTAGGGAAAATGACACCGTATAGCCGCTATAAAAATAATAGTCGAAAACTGTATAAAATTTGTTTATATAAGTTTTATAAATTTTTCAGCTACCAGATATAAATAGTTTCTGGCATGGGCTAAAAGTGATAATACTCCAATATCCTATGCTTCTATGAAGACTAGACATTAGGGCTGCTTATCGGGCGGATTGGGCAGTTAATTACTCTTAACGGTTTGGCTTAACAGTTATCGATTTTTAAATGTATTAATCCGCTAGCCATCCGATAAGATATCGGGCGGATTGGTAATGGTTTAGCTCTTATCGGGCGGTTATTGGGCGGTTTATCGGCGTAATTCAATCTATATTGCATTCATTAATTGTTTGTTGACCGCCTAGCATACAAATTCAGAATAGAAAATTACACATTGAGTCCAGACATACATGTCTGTTAACGCCTACATAAGAATGATGTAGTGTGTCATGTGTTGTAGAGTGAAAAGAGTTGTGGCACAACACTGTTGTTCTTCTATTAAACGTAGACAACATGCATTAGTTTTAAAAAAATAAAAGCAGAGGTGAACCATAGACAGCAACTTAAAAAATCTTGTTGTAGGGTGGGAGAATAAGCTAAGCTAAGCCAAGCCTAGGATCTTCTGATGCATAGTACGTAAGGGTTCTGATTATTTAGGAATTAGGCGTTAGAACTTAGAGATTGAGTACTGGAAGAAGTCGAAGGGTTTTTGATATTTATATATATATATATATATATATATATATATATATATATATATATATTCTTAACGGGTTAACGGATTATCCGTTAAGAAAATTGAATAATCCGCCCCCAAACCGATAAGCCGTTAATAAAAATATTTCAATCCGTTCCCCGTCCGTTAAACCGTTAACCCGATATCAATAAGCCATTAAGCTTCGGTTTCAGTTTAATTTTCGGTTTCGGTTCGGTTTTGAACACCCCTACTAGACATCCTAGGAAGTGAAGAAAGCGATCGATGTGCCTAGAGAAAGGCTGAAAGATAGCAATCACCCTGATCTTCTGGTCTTATACATATTTTCGGGTTTGAGCAATGAGAATGGGGAATCTATTATTGTTCGGAAGAACTTTACCCCCCCCCCCTCCCCCCAAAGTGGAATATTCGGTGCGTTTCTGAGAAGAATATTCAGCAACATAAATCTGCTATCTGATATACATGACATGTCACAACAACTTCATATCTGAGAGCAATACTGTTCTGAAAATTGAACACACAAAATGAATTCCTGAAGAGAAATTGTGATGATTTGTATTAGTTAGAACTTAGAAGTCACACGGATAAAGTTAGCCTGTACTTGAGCAGTAACTGTCAAAGTTCAGCTCACTCTCATTCGCACTCATCTACTCCAAACTATCAGCTTAGGAGCATCGTCGAATGTGGGAAATTATCCATTATCTCGATCTTTCTTCTTTCTTCATTTTCTTCTTCTTCTTCTTCTTCTTCCTCTACTTCTCTTCTTTTCTCCCTTTCTTTCTCCTCCATTCTCTCTACCTTATTCTTCTTTCTTTCTCAAAGTAACCCTTTGCTAAAGATTGTCGAGATACACGTCACCATTCCATATTATTATTGTTTTGATTTATTAAAAGGCAAGATCTTTTCGTGGGTCAATATGCTTGTTAAATTGGATAATAATGATATATATTGGCAAAGTAATAGTTAGTTGATGGAATCCATGTCTCGATTTAGAGATTGATGATACACCTTTATGAAAACTTATAAGTTTTCATGTGTAAACCCTGCAAGTGGATTTTGTATCCGTCACATGAAATAAGTTAAGCGAAAGTCTAAATGAAATAATCAATGAATTAAATTGTCAGTAATTTAATTTATTTGATTATTATATGAATCTTAACACGAGAGTTAAATAATGTTTAATGGAAGAATTTCGAAATGTAATTGAAGAGTGCAATTACGAATTTTTAGTGGAATAATTCGTAATTTATTATGGTAGTATTAATTCGGATGTTTCCAATTAAGTCCATAATAGGAAGCCTCGTTAATTAAATACGGTGGTCCCTGCTGTGCCCGAATAATTAGGAATTAAATGGAATTATATTTTTTGGTGGGAAAAAAAAGACCCAACAGGTTTAGAAAAATATTTAAACCCTAAAACATATGGCTATATAAAGAGGTCCTATTCCATAAGGAGACAATGATTTATACTATACGAATTTCCTAGGAGAAACCCGCTCACACGAGTTACACAATACCGTGGAACTTAAAGATAATCTCATGGATGGTTTTTGGTCATGCTTGAAGATCTTTTCGTGATTGCAGTCACGTTTCAAGAGATAAATATCGATTTTATGTTTGATTAAAATCTGTGATTATGTGTTGTGTATATTACATGTAAGTGATCTTGGTTATTTGTTTCCGCTGTTTATACTTGTTTTCCATTAATTTGTATCAGAGCCTGCTTGCATCTAAAATAGATAACATAGATAATAGGTATATCTTTGATTATATACATGTTCATGATTTACAGTCTAATTGAAATCATGTGTCAAGTTTTAGAGTTTGCAGTTGAACGGAAACAGTGGCGAGAACTTAAAGTGTCGGATTCAACATGTCTGCAGTGCCAAAATTGAATTTCTATTTGCTTACCTTATTGATTCTGTTTCCTCATGATGCGGCTAATTATTTGTTATTCATATAATAATAATAATAATAATAATAAGAATAATAATAATAATAATAAGAAGAATGATCGAGCAATGGGGAATGAATTGTTAAAAAGATAAAGGGCGAAGTTTGGTTTGGCAATCGTTGATTTTTAACGGCGGAAAGTAGGTTACTGCCAAACATTGGAATCAAGTTTTATTTAGTTTGGGCTTTTGGTTATTTGAACGTGTAGCCCAGTAGGAAAGAAAAATGACTGCCATGTTACCTTTTTAAGTTGTATGTTGGTGGTTACTTTTCTATGTAAATTTTCTTGCATTCTATGTTTGTGGCAGTGATATGTTTCCAATTATCATAAGATTGTTTTTACATTCAAGGGGACAATCGCTAGCCGGAATTAGGAGTAGCAAACGGACGGGTCGGGTTGGATATAGTTCCGGTCGAAAACGGGTAATGAAAAAATAGATAAATTATCCGACCGAACCCATATTTAATACTGATAAAAAGCGGGTTAACCAACGGATAATATGGGTAACCATATTATCCATGACTTCATGAATATGATCACTTTTGATAGAATTCCTAGTCTTCCAAACTTTAGGAGCCCCCAATTTGATGTTTTACAAATATAAAAGTTAAACCCACTAGTTATCCATTGGTTACCCATTGATTATCCATTTTCTAAATGAATAATATAGTTCTTATCCAACCCATTTTTAGTGGATAATATGGGTGATTAACTGTTTTCTTTTAACCATTTTGCCACTCCTAGTCGGAATTTTCTGATTGGGATAAAAATATTATCCTAGATGTTTATGAACGTGACTACATGTATGGCACTATTACAAGACGTATAGTCCAATTCGATGTCATATTTGGATAGGGATTTTGTTTAATGCGTCTAGCCGGATGAATTTAAAAGGTTGTAATTATATGAGCGTTGTATATTCATCCTTTTGTTTCTCACATTATATTACGATGCATAATTAAGAATTTATGATTAATAAATAAGTACTATCAAAGTAGTCTATTTACATATTGAGAATCATTGAAAATTCTTAAAGTTTTATACTTGTGAGATGATATAATATATGGATAGGGAGTTATGATTAATAAATAGGATCCACAAAATAATCTATTTATTTGAGTCATGAACAAATATATTCAATGTACCATGTGTAAATTGTCTTGGATCAGTGTATGCTAGTGGTGGAGTTTTTATCGACTAAAAGGGTATTTACCATTAGATACTACTAACACTAACTTTATTCATGAGAAAAGATATTAAGGATAAAAAAGGTGAAAAGTAATATCTTGGATTCTAAGTTGAATATGAATAAATGAATGCAGCCTCAACCAGAGAGATCAACCTGCGCCTTTGAGTTGAGGCCGCTGGCGGCGCAGAACGAACTAATCCGCGACCAGCAAGTTTTCCGAAAGCGAACTGAATGGAATTGTTACTTTCAAAAAATCTTTCTTCAAATCAACGAAAGAAGGTCATGTGTATAAAACGGGAGGACAATTTGATGTAAGAGAAAATTTTGTATACCTTGCGCAAAAGGAAGGACATAATCTATGTATTGTGCTCATGGAATAATTATAAGGAAAATATAAAGCATGATTTATTTTAATCCATGAGAATGCCTAAAATGGTTACTCTCCGAATTTGGTCATAGATCTGGAGGTCATATTTTTTGACGAACTTCAATTAACCTGAAATTTGGTAGGTCCATCGAAAATGACTTAGTGAGAAACACTCACTGCTATGCAGGGAATCATGTTATTTTTGGGTGTTTCGAGGTCGTTTAGATGGGGGTTTAAGCAGTTTATTGGATTAAATAAGCCTTAAATATGAAACACTATTCTGTATATATTGATTTTATTTGTGTTAAATCTAGAACATGATTACACATGATGATTTAACTCAGTATGATATATGGAAATAATGTAAATCACATTGGTTGAATATTAAATTCGCCTAAAAAGACTTATTCGAATTTGGTCTAGTTTTGGTGATCATCATCTCCAATTGACTTGGAATTCGTTGGGTTTATCGGAAACGACCTGATAAGAAATACTCGTTGTTGTGCAGAGAATTATGTCGTATTTCGACAGTTCAGAATCATTTAGATATATCTTTTTTGGCAGTTTGCGAGATTAAAATGTGATTTAGATATGAAAAGTTATTCCTTTTATGTTAATCTTATTTTAATAAATCTGGAACATGATGACACATGTTTATTTTACATGAACTAATATATGGTTGAAATGTATGCCATGTTTTAAATTTCAAAAAATGCTTAAATGGTAGCTTTTCAAATTTGATGTTGTTTTGAAGATCATGATTTTTATGATCTCCAATTCACCTGAAATTTAGTAAGTCTATCGAAAAACCCCGGTAAATGATACTTGTTGTATGCGATGAATAACATTAATTTAGTGTTTCATGACTGTCTAGATGGGTTTTTGAGCATTTTGTGAATTTTGAAACTTAATCCTTAGAGAAAATTTTGTGTTTGTGATTAAGTGGTGATAGGAATCCCCATGATGTGCACTATTTATTTATAGTGAGACAATAAATTTACTGTCACGACCTAAAATCCCAACCTGTCGTGATGGCCCATATCTTGATACTAGGCAAGCCGATAATCTCGATAAATCATAATTTCTCTTAAGTTTGAAAATACAATAATTAAATACAATACAAAATCCCATAAATACTGATACGAACACTCCCCAAAACCTGGTGTCACTAAGTATATGAGCATCTAATATGAATACAAGTCTGGAAAAGCACGGTCTATAATAGTCTAAGATCAAAATACAGTAATAAGGAGATAGGAAAGGAGAGACAAGGTCTGCGGAATACGGCAACTACCTCAAAATCTCTTGAAAATAAACTGTGCGAAAGGATCAACATCCGCTATGTTCGGGAATACCTGGAACTGCACACGAAGTGCAGGGTGTAGTATGAGTACAACCAACTCAGCAAGTAATAATAATAACTAAGGAACTGAAGATAATGACGAGCTACACAGTTATAGTTCACTTTAAATAACTCTAGCAAAGAATAGACATGCTTTCAAATCCGGCAGTTTAAGTCAAATCAATTTTATACAGTTCAAGTTCATGTAATCCAAAGATATCGCAATAATGATAGATAGCAACCAAGTGCAACAACAAATGCAAATCAAGTACAGCCTCTCAGACAACAGTCACTCAACTCATCACAATGGTTCAACCACTCGGCTCTCAGCCCTCATCACTCACACTTAATGGGTACCCGCACTCACTAGGCGTGTACAGACTTCGGAGGGGCTCCTACAGCCCAAGCGCTATAATCTTCACGGGCAACTCACATGCTGCACGGACAACTCATGTTCCATAATATAAATATCTGGATCCGCACGACCAACTCACGTGCTATACGGCCAACTCACGTGCTATAGTATAATATAAGGATCCGCACGGCCAACTCACGTGCTGCACGACCAACTCACATGCTGAACGGCCAACTCACGTGCTACAGTATAATATAAGGATCCGCACGAACAACTCACGTGATGTAATAATATATCTCACAATCAGCCCCTCATCCTTACTCAGTCATAAATCTCTCCAGTCTCTCGGGCTCTAAGAAATCATGAAAATCAGTCCAAACAACAATGATATGATGCATCAGTTATGAACAATAGAGACTGAGATAAAATAATCAAGTAAACTGTGACTGAGTACAAACAACAACTAAGCAAATAGTTCAACATGTACACGACCTCTGTGGGTCCCAACAGTACCAATATATAGCCTAAATATGGTTTCTAGTCAATTTTCCATAACACATAGAGAGCACATAGCTAACAACAAGTTATTCAACTTTACAGTCTCACGGGGCGGATCAAGTCACAATCCATTCGGTGCACGCCCACACGCCAGTCACCTAACATGTGCGTCACCTCTAAAGTAATCACATGATACCAAATTTTGGGGTTTCATACCTTCAGGACCAAATTTAAAACTAATACTTACCTCAAACCGTGAAATTTTTATTTCGCTAAGCCCTTGCCTAGTGAATTGGCCTCCAAACACCCAAGTGTTGTGCATGCTCCTCCTGGCTACGTGAGTACACCAGAATATCATCAATAAATACTACGACAAATAAATCAAGATATGGATAGATTACACTATTCATCAAATGCATAAATACTGATGGGGCATTAGTTACCAAAAGACATCACAATAAATTTATAGTGGACATAACGAGTTCTGAATGCCGTCTTGAGAATATCCAAATTTCGAATTTTCAACTGGTGATACCCAGACCTCAAATCAATTTTGGAGAATACCCTCGTTCCTTGAAGCTGGTCAAATAAGTCATCAATACGCGGCAAGGGATATTTATTTTTGATTGTAACTTTGTTCAACTGCCTATAATCGATGCACATCCGCATAGTACCATCTTTCGTTTTCACAAACAGAGCCAGTGCACCCCAAGGTGACACACTAGACCTAATAAACCCCTTCTCAAGGAGTTCCTAAAGTTGCTTTTTCAATTCTTTTAACTCAGCTGGTGCCATACGATACGGAGGAATAGAAATGGGATGAGTTCCCTGCACCAAGTCAATACCAAAATCAATATCCCTGTCGGGTTGCATACCTGGCAGGTCTGCAGGAAATACATCCGAAAAGTGTCGCACGACCGGTACTGAATCAATAATAAGAGTGTCTGCATCAACATCTCTCACAAAGGTCAAATATGACAAGCATCCCTTTCCAACCATACGTTGGGCCTTCAAATAAGAAATTATCCTGCTAGGAACAAGATCTAGAGAACCCCTCAATTCATCCTTTGGCAACCCCGGCATCATCAACGTCATAATATTTGCGTGACAGTCCAGAATAGCATGACATAGAGACAACCAATCCATACCCAGGATTACATTGAAATCAACTATACCGAGTAATAAGAGATCAACTTTAGTCTCCAGTTCCCCAATAGTTACCACACACGACTGATACACATGATTCACAGTAATAATATCGACCACTGGTATAGATACATAAACAGGTGAAACTAAGGACTCACAGGGAATATCCAAATAATGAGCAAAATACGATGATACATATGAATAAGTGGAAGCAGGGTCAAATAATATAGAAGCCTCCCTGTGGCATACTGAAAAAATACATGTGATCACTGCATCTGAGGCAACAACATCTGGTATGGCAGGAAAAGCGTATAATCGAGCCTGCCCGCCTCCTGACCGGCCTCACCCCTCTTGGACGACCCCTATCTGCCTGACCCCCACCCCGAGATGGATGGGCAGGTGGTGTAACTGCTAGTGCTGGTGGCATCGGTCGAGAACTCTGATGTGGAGCCCCACTCAACAGCCTTGGACACTCTATCTTGAAATGACCAAATTTTTCGCACTCAAAACAATCCCTCATCTGAAGAAAAACCTCATAATCCTCTCCCTATCAGTGGGAACCAACCAGACTGTGTGACGAGCCAACTCAGAAAATCTCATCTAGTACTGCGTCACAGACATATCACTCTGGCGAAGCTGCTCAAACTGTCTGCGCAGCTCCTCTCTGCGAGACTGAGGCACGAACTTCTCCAAAAAGACCACGGATAACTGCTGCCAAGTAAGGGGTGTTGCACTAACAGGCCTCCACCTCTCGTAAGTCTCCCACCATCTGAGTGCAGCTCCAGAAAACTGAAAAGTAGTGAATGAGACCCCACTAGTCTCCAGAATACCTGTTGTCCGAATTATCCGTTAACATCTATCAAGAAAATCCTGAGCATCCTCTGACTCGGTACTGCTAAATGGTAGAGGTCGCATCCTCTCAAATCTCTCAAGTCTCCTCTGCTTATAATCTGCCATAACAGGAACTACTGGGGGGCTGAGCAGTTATAACCGGCTGGGCTGGTAGTGCCCCCGGTATCTGAAGTCCCTGTACTACCTAGTCTAGAGTACGGGCAATGGGGGTATGAGTACCTCTCCGAGCCTGAGAACTAATAGGTGCGGCCTCAACCAAAACCACCTGAGTAAGACTAGTGCAAGCTGCCAATATCTGTGCCACTCTACTGAAGGCCTGGAATCTCAATGGGCACAGCTGGTACCGGAGCTGGAGAAACTAGTGGTACTATAGGTGCTGGTCCAACTGTGGTATGAGTTACACCTCGACCCCAGCCTCTACCATGTCCCTAGCCTCTTGCGACCCTAACTGGTGGCTGATCGTCCGATCCGATAGTACGTGTCCTCACCTCTTGCAGATAAATACAGACGTTTCCGTGCCGATCTGCAAGACTCTACTAAACCTTATCATGAATCGTGAGACCTATGTAACCTAGGCTCTGATACCAACTTGTCACGACCCAAAATCCCAACCTGTCGTGATGGCGCCTATCTTGATACTAGGCAAGCCGATAATCTTGATAAACCACAATTTCTCTTAAGTTTGAAAATACAATAATTAAATACAATACAAAATCCCACAAATACTGATACGAATACTCCCCAAAACCTGGTGTCACTGAGTATATGAGCATCTAATATGAATACAAGTCTGGAAAAGCACGGTCTATAATAGGCTAAGACCAAAATACAGTAATAAGGAGAGATAGGGAAGGAGAGACAAGGTCTCCAAAACACGAAAGCTACCCCAAAATTACCTGAAAATCAACTGCGTAAAAGGATCAACATTCGCTATGTCCGAGAATACCTAGATCTTCACACGAAGTGTAGGGTGTAGTATGAGTACAACCAACTCAACAAGTAACAATAATAACTAAGGAATTGAAGAAAATGACGAGCTACACAGTTATAGTTCACTTTCATTAATACCAGCAAAGAATAAACATGCTTTCAAATCCGACAGTTTAAGTCAAATCAATTTTATACAGTTCAAGTTCATGTAATCCGGATATGAAATCTTTCAGAGATTACACAACAATGACAGATAGCAATCAAGTGTAACAACAAATGCAAATCAAGTACAGCCTCTCAGGCAACAGTCACTCAACTCATCACAACGACTCAACCACTCGGCTCTCAGCCCTCAGCACTCACACTCAATGGGCACCCGTGCTCACTAGGGGTGTACAGACTACGGATGGGCTCCTACAGCCCAAGCGCTATAATCTTCACGGACAACTCACGTGCTGCACGGACAACTCACATGCCATAATATAAATATCTGGATCCGAATGGCCAACTCACGTACTATTGTATAATATAAGGATCCACATGGACAACTCATGCGATGTAACAATATATCTCACAATCAGGCCCTCGGCCTTGCTCAGTCATAAATCTCTCCAGTCTCTCGGGCTCTAAGAAATCATAAAAATCAGCCCAAACAACAATGATATGATGCATTAGTAATGAACAATAAAGACTGAGATTAAATAATCAAGTAAACTGTGACTGAGTACAAACAACAATTAAGCAAATAGTTCAATATGTACATGACCTCTTTGGGTCCCAACAGTACCAACATATAGCCTAAACATGGTTTCTAGTGAAATTTCCACAACACATAGAGAGCAAATAGCTAACAATAAGTTATTCAACTTTATAGTCTCACGGGGCGGATCAAGTCACAATCCCCTCGGTTCACGCCCACACGCCCATCACCTAGCATATGTGTCACCTCTAAAGTAATCACATGATACCAAATTTTGGGGTTTCATACCTTCAGGACCAAATTTAAAACTAATACTTACCTCAAACCGTGAAATTTTTATTTCGCTAAGCCCTTGCCTCTTGAATTACGCCTCGAATCTAGCCACAAATAATGCATTTTAATCAATAAAATTTATTAGAATTAATTCCATTTGAAAATACAATTTTCGCATAAAATTCTGAATTTAAGCTCAAAATTCGCCCGTGAGGCCCATGTCTCGGAACGCGACAAAAGTTACAAAATCCAGAAGCCCATTCAACCACGAGTCTAACCATACTAATTTTACCAAAACCCGACCTCAACTCGACCCCCAAAACCTCAAATCTTATTTTCACATCCTTAAGTTCAAACCCCCCGATTTACACCTCAAAAATATGTAATCTAGTCGGATTATTCGATGATAATTCAACATTATGGAGTTGAAATGATCACAAGTGACTTACCTCAAGTTTCCCTCTTTATAAAGTTCTTGAAGATTCTAGCAATTTCTTGGTGGTTCATCTATAGTAGTGGTCGTGCCTTCCACCAAATACAAATTGTTTTTCCCCTTACTTTCTGCACAATAAGTTTTGGAGCAGCTGATCAAATCTTTTTGAAGCTATTTAGATGAATGGACAGCAAACCACTTAATTCCTTGACTTTGAAAGAGGAACCAAGCAATTAATATCCTTGGTGAAACTATATGAACTCCCATCTTCACTATGCATAGCCATTGTGACTGGCTTCAGACAAGTGGGGTTTTACCCACTAATTGTTATAAATATACTTCTCTTATGCACCTCTCAAATTTCAGCTCAAAATCTCACTTTAAGAGTTTTAAACGTGGCTGTCCACTTACCACTATATTAATCAATATTCTGGACACTTTTTAGTCACCTATGCAAGGTCTAGTTTGACCAATCAACTCTCATTTATTAGACATGTCGTAATACATATCTTTAAAGTCTTTATTGAAGCTATTATAGACAATATAATGAAAGGGCTCATTACACTTCCCATAATTAGCCATGAATTAATTTACAAGACCTCAATTAACAGATCACTAAACTATAGCCTAGAGAGAGCTTCTTATCTCTTCAATTAAGAGAATAAGTGTCGCATTTCACTCTGAAATCCTTCCAGATCCGAACCAACTAACCCAGTAAGTCACAAAATAACTGTAAAGAATACCTTGAGTAGTAAATGGGGGGAGGAGGTTATAATACTCAAAACGACCGGCCGGTTCGTTACATTCTCCCCCTCTTAAACAAACGTTCATCCTCAAACGAGTTTAGAATCATACCTGGAGTCTCAAATAGGTGTGGATATTTGCTCCGCATCTCCTTCTCAATCTCCCAAGTAGCTTCTCCGACTGGCTGGCCTCTCCATTGTACCATCCCTGATCCTATGTTCTTTGACCTCAGCTTTTGAACCTTTCGGTCTAAAATAGCCACCGACTCCACATCATAAGTCAAATTACCGTCCAGCTGCACTGTACTGAAATCCAAAATATGAGACGGATCCCTGATATATTTTCGGAGCATGGATACATGAAACACTGGATGAACACATGATATACTAGGTTGCAAAGCAAGTTCATAAGCCACCTCTCCAAATTTCTTAGGTATCTAAAATGGCTCAATATACCGAGGGCTCAACTTGCACTTCTTCCCGAACCTCAACACACACTTCATGGGTGAGATCTTGAGTAGAACCTTCTCCCCAATCATATAAACAACATCACGAACCTTCCTGTCGGCATAACTTTTCTGTCTAGACTATGCCATGCAAAGCCGTTACTGAATCACTTTGACCTTCTCTAAAGCATCCTGAATCAAGTCTGTACCCAATAGCCTAAACTTACCTGGCTCAAACCAACCTACCGGAGACCGGCACCGTATCCCATACAAAGCCTTATACGGAGCCCTCGAATACTCGACTGATAGCTGTTATTGTAAGCAAACTCCACGAGTGGTATAAATTGATCCCACGAAACCCCAAAATCAATTATGCAAGCACGTAACATATCCTCCAATATCTGAATAGTGCGCTCGGACTGTTCGTCCGTCTAACGGTGAAATGCTTTACTCAACCGAACCTGTGTGCCCAATTCTCGCTGCACTGCTCTCCAAAAATATGATGTAAATTGCGTTCCCCAATCTGATATAATGGACACTGGTACACCATGTAGGCGAACAACCTCACGAATATAAATCCCAGCTAACCACTCTGAATAATAATTAGTACCAACTAGAATAAAATGCGCAGATTTGGTCAACTGATCTACTATCACCCAAACAACATCAAATTTTCTCAAAGTCCGTGGGATCCCAACAATGAAATCCATGGTAATACGCTCCCATTTCTATTCCGGAATCTCAAGTCTCTGAAGCAATCCACCTGTCCTCTGATGTTCATACTTTACCTGTTGACAATTTTAAAACCGAGCTACAAATCCAACTATATCTTTCTTCATTCGCCTCCACCAATAGTGTTGCCTCAAATCCTAATACATCTTCGCAACACCTGGATGAATAGAGTACCGTGAACTGTGAGCTTCCTAAAGAATCAACTCATGTAAACCATCTACATTAGGCACACAAAGCCTTCCCTGCATCTGTAATACACCATCATCTCCAATAGTGATTTCCTTGGCATCACCGTGCTGAACCGTGTCCTTAAGGACAAGGAGATGTGGATCATCATACTGGCGCTCTTTGATGTGATCATATAAAGAAGATTGAGAAACCACACAAGCCAAAACTCGATTCGGCTCGGAAACATCCAATCTAACAAACTGGTTGGCCAAGGCCTGAACATCCAATGCTAAAGGCCTCTTTGCTACCGGTAAGTATGCTAAGATACCCAAACTCTCCGCCTTACGAATCAAGGCATCGGCCACCACATTGGCCTTTCCGGGGTGATAGAGAATAGTAATGTCATAATCCTTAAGAAACTCTAACCACCTTCGCTGCCATAAATTAAGATCCTTCTGTTTAAACAAATGTTGTAGACTCCGATGATCTATATATACCTCACACTAGACACCGTACAAGTAATGTCGCCAGATTTTTAAGGCATGAACAATAGCTGCTAACTCAAGTTCATAGACTGGATAATTCTTCTCATGTACCTTTAATTGTCTGGACGCATAGGCAATCATCCTACCGTCTTTCATAAGTACTGCGCCAAGACCAATACGTGACGCGTCACAATATACAGTATACGACTCTAAACCTGTAGGCAACACCAATACTGGAGCTCTAGTAAAAGTTATCTTGAGCTTCTGAAAGCTCTCTTCACATTCATCCGACCACCTGAACGGAGCACCTTTCTGGGTCAATTTAGTCATAGGCAATGCAATAGATGAGAATTCCTCCACAAAGAGACAATAATAACCGCCCAAGCAGAGAAAACGTCGAATCTCAGTAACTTAAGATGGCTTGGGCCAATTTTCAACTACCTCTATTTTCTTCGGATCCACCTTAATTCCTTCACTAGACACTATATATCCCAAGAATGCCACCGCACTAAGCCAGAACTCACACTTAGATAATTTGGCATAAAGTCTCTCCTATCTCAGCCTCTGTAATACAATACCCAAGTGTTGTGCATGCTCCTCCTGTCTACGTGAGTACACCAGAATATCATCAATAAATACTACGGCAAATAAATCAAGATATGGCTGGAATACACTATTCATCAAATGCATAAATGCTGCTGGGGCATTAGTTAGCCCAAAAGATATCACAAGAAATTTATAGTGGCCATAACGAGTTCTGGATGCCGTCTTGAGAATATCCGAATCCCAAATTTTAAACTGGTGATACCCAGACCTCAAATCAATTTTGGAGAACACCCTCGCTCCTTGAAGCTGGTCAAATAAGTCATCAATACGCGACAAGGGATATTTATTTTTGATTGTAACATAATTTCAACTGCCTATAATCGAAGAACATCCGCATAGTACCATCTTTATTTTTCACAAACAGAATTGGTGCACCCCAAGGTGACACACTAGGCCTAATAAAACCCTTCTTAAGGAATTCATAAAGTTGCTCTTTCAATTATTTTAACTCAGCTGGTTCTATATGATACGGAGGAATAGAAATGGGCTGAGTGCCCTGCACCAAGTCAATACCGAAATCAATATCTCTGTCGGGTGGCATACCCGGCAAGTTTGCAGGAAATACATCTGAAAAGTCTCGCACGACTGGTATTGAATCAATAATAGGAGTATCTGCATCAACATCACTCACAAAGGCCAAATATGACAAGCATCCCTTTCTAACCATACGTTGGGCCTATGCTTCTCATAAGTCTCCCACCATCTGAGTGAAGCCCTAGAAAATTGAAAAGTAGTGAATGAGACCCCACTGGTCTCCAAAATACCCACTGTATGAAGCATCCATTGACACATATCTAGAAAATCCTGAGCATCATATTACTCAGTACCGCTAAATGGTGGAGGTCGAAGCCTCTCAAATCTCTCAAGTTTCCTCTGCTCATCATCTGCCATAACAGGAACTACCGGGGGCTGAGCAGTTGCAACCGGCTGGGCTGGTAGTGCCCTTGGTATCTGAAGTCCCTGTACTACCTGGTCTGGAGTACGGGAAACGGGAGTATGAATACCTTCCCTAGCCTGAGAAGTGGCAGGTGCGGCCTGATCCGAAACCACTTGAGCAAGAACAGTGCAAACTGCCAATATCTGGGCAAAAGTCTCCTGAAGGCCTGGAATCTCCATGGGCACAGCTGGTGCCTGGGCTGGAGAAACTTGTGGTACTATAGGTGCTGGTCCAATTGTGATACGAGCTACACCTCAACCCCGGCCTCTTGCGGCCCTAACGGGTGGCACTGGTGGCTGCCCGTCCGATCCGATAGTACGTGTCCTCACCATCTGTGAGAGAATCGAATAATAGAAATTTAGTTTCCGGAATCAACAAATTCACACGATAGAATACAAGAAAGTGAAATTTTCCTAAGGGTTCTACAACCTCTCGAACATAAATACAGATGTCTCTGTACCGATCTGCAAGACCCTACTAAACCTTTTTATGACTCGTGAGACCTATGTAACATAGGCTCTAATACCAATGTAACGACCCGGCCGGTCGTTTTGAGAGTTATAACCCTATTTTCCCCATTCCTACTTCTTTTTGTGTTATTCAGCTATATTATGTTATATCGGGTTAGTTGGTTTGAGTCCGAAAGGAACTCGGAGTGAAATGAGACACTTAGTCTCATAATTGAAAATTTTAAGTTAGAAAAGTGGACCGGATATGGACCTATATGTAAATGACCTCGGATTTGAATTTTTATGATTCCAATAGCTCCGTATAGTGATCTTGGGCTTAGGAGCATGTCCGGAATATTATTCGGAAGTCCGTAGAGGAATTAGGCTTGAAATGCTGAAAGTTTTATTTTTGAGAAGTTTAACTGGGGGGTTGACCTTTTGATGTCGGGGTCAGAATCCGATTCTGAAAATTGGAATACCTCTTTTATGTTATTTAGGACTTGTGTGCAAAATTTGAGGTCAATCGGACGTGATTTGATAGGTTCCGGAGTTGTTTGTAGAAATTAAAATTTTCAAAGTTCATTAAGCTTGAATTGAGGTGTAATTCACGGTTTTAGTGTTGTTTGAGGCGATTTGAGGATTCGACTAAGTCCGTATGATGTTTTAGGACTTGTTAGTATATTTGGCTGAGGTCTCGAGGGCCTCGGGTGAGTTTCGGATGGTTAATGGATCAAAAATTGAACTACAACAGCTGCTGCAATTTCGGGAATTCCGAGGGTTGAGTGGAGCGGTTCTGTAGATTATGTACCAAGTAGGGTGATTTCATATTTGAAGGCTCAGCGCATGGTTGAGAAGGGTTGCCTATATTATTTAGCTTTTGTGAGGGATGTTAGTGTAGAGACTCCTGTCATTTATTCTGTTCCGGTGGTACATGATTTTCCGGATGTGTTTCCTGCAGACCTACCGGGCATGCCGCCTGACAGGGATATTGACTTTGGTATTCATTTGGTGCCGGGCACTCGGCCCATTATTATTCCACCGTATCATATGGCACCTGCGGATTTGAAGGAATTGAAAGAACAACTTCAGGAACTCCTTGATAAGGTGTTTATTCGTCCTAGTGTGTCACCTTGGGGTGCACCAGTTCTATTTGTGAAAAAGAAGGATGGTTCCATGAGAATATGTATTGATTACAGGGAGTTGAACAAGGTCACAGTCAATAACAAGTATCCTTTGCCTCATATTGATGATTTATTCGACCATCTTCAAGGAACGAGGGTGTTCTCCAAGATTGATTTGAGGTCCGGTTATCACTTGCTGAAGATTCGGGATTCAGATATTCTCAAAATAGCTTTCAGAACCCGATATGTCCATAATGAGTTCTTGGTGATGTCTTTTGGGCTGACCAATTCCCCAGCAGCGTTCATGCATTTGATGAACACTGTATTCCAGCCCTATTTGGACTCATTCGTCATTGTATTCATTGATGACATCCTGGTGTACTCTCGTAGCCAGGAGAAGCACGCTCAGCATTTGAAGATTGTATTACAGAGATTGAGGGAGAAGAAACTTTATGCAAAGTTCTCCAAATGCGAGTTTTGGCTTAGTTCAGTAGCATTCTTGGGGCACGTAGTGTCCAGTGAGGGTATTCAGGTGGATCCGAAGAAGATATAGGCGGTGTAGAGTTGGCCCAGACCTTCCTCATCCACGTAGATTAGGAGTTTTCTTGGTTTGGCGGGTTACTACCATCACTTCGTGGACGTATTTTCATCTATTACATCGCCCTTGACCAAATTGACCCAAAAAGGTGCTCTAGTTAGGTGGTCGGATGAATGTGAGTAGAGCTTTCAGAAGCTCAAGACTGCTTTGACCACAACTCCAGTGTTAGTTCTGCCATCAGCTTCATGTTCTTACACCGTGTATTGTGATGCCTCGAGGATAGGCATTGGTTGTGTTTTGATGCAGGAGGGTAGGGTGATTGCCTATGCCTCGTGCAAGTTGAAGACCCATGAGAATAACTATCTTGTCCATGATCTTGAGTTAGCAACCATTGTTCACGCCTTGAAGATTTGGCGTCATTATTTGTATGGGGTTCATTGTGAGATCTATACTAATCACCGAAGTTTGCAGTATCTGTTAAAGTAGAAGGATCTTAATTTGCATCAGCGGAGATGGTTGGAGCTTCTTAAGGACTATGATATCACTATTTTGTACCATCCGGGGAAGGCCAATGTGGTAGCCGATGCTTTGAGTCGCCGGGCAGAGAGTTTGGGGAGTTTAGCATATCTTCCAGCAACAGAGAGACCTTTGGTATTAGATGTTCAGACCTTAGCAGGCTAGCTTGTCAGATTGAATATTTTGGAGCCTAGTCGGGTATTGGCTTGTGTGGTCTCCAGGTCTTCTCTTTATGACCGTATCAGAGAGCGTCAGTATGATGACCCTCACTTGCTCGTTCTTCAGGATAGGTTTCAGAGAGGTGATGCTAGGGATGTGACTATTGGTAATGACGGCGTGCTGAGAATGTAGGGCCGGATATGTGTGCCTAATGTAGATGGGCTTCAAGAACTGATTCTTGAGGAGGCCCACAGCTCGCGGTATTCCATCCATCCGGGTGCCGAAAAGATGTACCAGGATTTGAGGCAGCACTATTGGTGGAGGCGGATGAAGAAGGATATAGTTGGGTTTGTGGCTCGGTGTCTAAACTGTCAACAAGTTAAGTATGAGCATCAGAGACCGGGAGGCTTGCTTCAGAGGTTAGATATCCCGGAGTGGAAGTGGGAGCGGATCACTATGGACTTTGTAGTTGGGCTCCCACGGACTTCGAGGAAGTTCGATGCTATTTGAGTTATTGTGGATCGGCTGACCAAGTCCGCGCACTTCATTCCAGTTGGTACTACTTACTCTTCAGAGCGGTTGGCTGAAATTTACATCCGAGAGATTGTTCGCCTGCATGGTGTCCCAGTTTACATCATTTCAGATAGGGGTACTCAGTTCACATCGCAGTTTTGGAGAGCCGTGCAGCGAGAGTTGGGTACTCAGATTGAGTTAAGCACAACTTTTCACTCTCAGACAGACGGACAATCCGAGCGCACTATTCAGATATTGGAGGACATGTTGCGTTCTTGTGTCATTGACTTTGGGGGTTCATGGGACCAGTTTATGCCACTCGCGGAGCTTGCATATAACAACAGTTATTAGTCGAGTATTCAGATAGCTCCGTACGAGGCTTTGTATGGGAGGAGGTGTAGATCTCCGGTTGGATGGTTTGAGCCGGGTGAGGCTAGGCTCTTTGGTACAGACTTGGTCCAAGACGCATTAGATAAGGTGAAATTGATTCAGGAGCGGCTTCGCACGGCGCAGTCCAGGCAGAAGAGCTACGCAGATAAGAAGGTCTGTGATGTGTCTTTTATGGTTGGGGAGAAGGTTTTTATGAAGGTATTACCCATGAAGGGTGTTATGAGGTTTGGGAAGAGGGGCAAGTTGATCCCCCGGTTCATTGGGCCTTTTGAGGTGATTCAGAGAATAGGGGAGGTGGCTTATAAGCTTGCCTTGCCACCCAGCTTGTCTAGTGTGCATCGAGTGTTTCATGTTTCCATTCCCGGGAAGTATATTGGAGATTCGTCCCATGTTTTAGATTTCAGCACGGTTAAGTTGGAGGGTGATATGACTTATGATGTGGAGCAGGTGGCTATTTTGGATCAACAGGTTCGAAGGTTGAGGTCAAAGGTGCAATGGAGAGGTCAGCCTGTGGAGGAGGACACCTGGGAGACCGAGTGGGAGATGTGGTGCAGATATCCACGCCTATTCGAGACTCCAGGTATGTTTCTTGACCCGTTCGAGGACGAACGAATGTTTAAGAGGGGGAGGGTGTAATGACCCGGTCGGTCGTTTCAAGAGTTATAACCCCGTTTTCCCCATTCCTACTTATTTTTGTGTTATTGAGCTATATTATATTATATCGGGTTAGTTGGTTCGAGTCCGGAAGGAACTCGGGGTGAAATGAGACACTTAGTATTATAATTGAAAATTTTAAGTTAAAAAAGTGGACCAGATATGGACCTATGTGTAAACGACCTCGGATTTGAATTTTGATGATTCCAATAGCTTCGTATGGTGATTTTGGGCTTAGGAGCGTGTCCGAAATATTATTTGGAAGTCCGTAGAGGAATTAGGCTTGAAATGCTGAAAGTTTTATTTTTGAGAAGTTTGACCGGGGGTTGACTTTTTGATATCGGGGTCGGAATCCGATTCTGAAAATTGGAATACCTCTGTTATGTCATTTAGGACTTGTGTGCAAAATTTGAGGTCAATCGGACGTGATTTGATTGGTTCCGGAGTTGTTTGTAGAAATTAGAAATTTCAAAGTTCATTAGGCTTGAATTGGGGTGTAATTAATGGTTTTAGTGTTGTTTGAGGTGATTTGAGGATTCGACTAAGTCCGTATGATATTTTAGGACTTGTTGGTATATTTGGCTGAGGTCCCGGGGGCCTTAGGTGAGTTTCGAATGGTTAACAGATCAAAAATTGAACTACAACAGTTGCTGCAATTTCCTTATGTTGGAAATTTCTTCTGCCATATTCGAGCCTAGAAATCTCTCAGAATCGAGCCCAAAAATCGAGCCCAGAGTCGAGAGCCATGATCGAGCCCAGAGTCGAGGGCCACGATCGAAGCCATGATCGCGCCCAGAGTCGAGGGTCATGGTCGAAGGCCGGGTCGAAGACATGATCGAAGGCCTAGGATCAAGAACCAGGATTGAGAACTAGGATCGAGAATCACGACCGAGGGCCAGGATTGAGGAACTCGATCGAAGGCCAAGATCGAGGCAGGACCGAGGTTGTGTGGGCAGAATTATAAAAACAGGGACTTCGTCCCATTTTCCATTTTTGACAAATTGGAGCTTGAGGAGAGGCGATTTTTTATATATTTTCAAGGAAAACTTGAGGTAAGTCCCTTGTAATTATTTCTACTCCATAATATTGAATTATCATCGAATAATCCGACTAGATTACATGATTTTGAGGTGTAAATCGGAGATTGGAACTTAGAAATTTGGAAATAAGATTTGTAGATTTGAGGGTCGAGTTGAGATCGGATTTTGGTAAAATTGGTATGAGTAGACTCGTGGTTGAATGGGCTTTCGTATTTTGTAACTTTTGTCGGGTTCCAAGACGTGGGCCCCACAAGCGATTTTTGAGCCAATTTTGGGTTTGGTCTAATTTTGAAGCTTTTCTTGTGGAATTCATTCCATTAGCGTATATTGATGGTATTATACTGATTCTGAATAGATTTGGAGCATTTGGAGGCCGAGTCAAAAGGCAAGAGCATTGCGGGTTAGAGATTTGACCGGTTTAAGGTAAGTAACGATTGTAAATCTAGTACTGAGGGTATGAAACCCCGGATTTTCGTATCATTCTACTATTTTGAAGTGATGCACATGCTAGGTGACGGGCATATGGACGTGCACTGTTGGGATTTTTGTGACTTGGTCCACCCCGTAGCAACTGTAAAGTTGCATACTTTGTTGAAACTATATGATACTTATATGTTTTAGAAAGAATTTCTGTAAATTGGGTAAAATGCCATGTTTGGGCCTTGCGCCAAAGCTGTTTGGACCCTTAGGGGCTGTTTCTTACCATCCTCTCACTGTTTTTGATTGAAAATCTATACTCAGTCATGTTTATACTTGTTTACCGCATAATTCAGTTGTATGACTCTAATTTGATGCATATAAATGTTTTGGGCCGAATGCCCTGTTTTACTGAAATGCCCGAGTGGCTTGAGAGGTTTATGACTAAGTGAGGCCGAGGGCCTGATTTGTGAGGATGCGTGTGGATCGGGGCTTCCCGCCTGCAACATATTTATGACTGAGTGAGGCCGAGGGATTGATTTGTGAGGATGAGTGTAGATCGGGGCTGCCCGCATGCAACATACTTTATTATTATAGCACGTGAGTTGTCCATGCAGATTATAGCGCTTGGGCTGAAGGAGCCCCTCCGTAGTCTGTACACACCCCCAGTGAGCGTAGGTACCTACTGAGTTCGAGTGTCGAGTGCTGAGTGACTGGGAGGCATGAGCGATTGTGAGGTATGCCCGAGTGGCACGAGTGACTGTGAGGTTTTCCCGAGGGGCTGTATATGACTGATGTTCTGCTCGAGGGGCTGTTTATAATTTTATTATTTTTGCTCACCTTTGCATTGAGCCTTTATTTGAAAAACTGTTGGAAAAATGTCTTTAAATGATTTTTACTGGAACTGGGTTTAAAGTAGATAATTTGATTCAAATCTTGATTTTTAAAAGCATGTGGTATTTTACTAAGATTTCCTGATATGAACGTTATATGCTTTATTGCTCGTCACTACTGCTAAATATTTATTTATTGTTGTTACTTACTGAGTTGGCGTACTCACGTTACTCCCTGCACCTTGTGTGCAGATTCAGGTGTAGCTGGATACGGTAGCGGTTATTGAGTGTTCTGGTTGTAGATTTTCTTGGAGATAGCAAGGTAGCTGTTTGGCGATCGCAGCCCCTGCTCTTCTCCCTCTTATCTTCCTCTAGTTGTATTTAGCTATTTTCTAGGCTGAGTTAGCCTTGATATTGTTAGACAAATTGTAGAAGATGCTCATGACTAGTGACACCCCGATGTCGGGCTTTTCTTTTCTACACTTCTATTTTTTTTTTATTTGAACTCTTTAAATGGAGGTTTTATGTTAAATAACCTTGAAATTATTTTTGAAATGAAAATATTGGTTTGTATTGGAAATGAGTCATCTTGCCTAGTTCCACGATAGGCGCAATCACGACAGAGGTTAGTTTGGGTCGTGACAAGTTATATTGGTTTGTTTTGGAAATGAGTCGGCTTGCCTAGTTCCACGATAGGCGCAATCACGACAGAGGTTAGTTTGGGTCGTGACAACCAACTTGTCACGACCCAAAATCCCAACCTGTCGTGATGGCGTCTATCTTGATACTAGGCAAGCAGAAAATCTCGATAAACTACAATTTCTCTTAAGTTTGAAAATACAATAATTAAATACATACAAAATCCCACAAATACTGATACGAACACTACCCAAAACCTGGCGTCACTGAGTACATGAGCATCTAATATGAATACAAGTCTGTAAAAGTATGGTCTATAATAGTCTAAGACCAAAATATAGTAATAAGGAGATAAGGAAGGAGAGACAAGGTCTGCGGAACAAGGAAGCTACCTCAAAATCTCCTAAAAATTAACTGCGCCAAAGGATCAATACCCGCTATGTCCGAGAACACATGGATCTTCACACGAAGTACAAGGTGTAGTATGAGTACATCCAACTCAGCAAGTAACTATAATAACTAAGGAGCTGAAGATAATGACGAGCTACACAGTTATAGTTCACTTTCAGTAATTTCAGCAAAGAATAGACATGCTTTTACATCTGACAGTTTAAGTCAAATCAATTTTATACAGTTAAAGTTCATGTAATCCGGATATGAAATATTTCAGAGAATTCACAACAATGACAGATAGAAAACCAAGTGCAACAACAAATGCAAAGTAAGTACAGTATCTCAGGCAACAGTCACTCAACTCATCACAACGGCTCAACCACTCGGCTCTCAGCCCTCAGCACTCACACTCAATGGGTACCCGTACTCACTGAAGGTGTACAAACTCCGGAGGGGCTCCTACAGCCCAAGCGCTATAATCTGCACGGATAACTCACGTGCCATAATATAAATACCTGGATCCGCACGGCCAACTCACGTGTTATAGTATAATATAAGGATCTGCACGGCCAACTCACGTGCTATAGTATAATATAAGGATCCACATGGACAACTCACATTCTATAATAATATATCTCACAATCAGGCCTCCGGCCTTGCTCAGTCATAAGTCTCTCGAGTCTCTCGGGCTCTCAGAAAGCATGAAAATCAGCCCAAACAACAATGAACAATAGAGACTGAGATAAACTAATCAAGTAAAATGTGACTGAGTACAAACAACAATTAAGCAAATAGTTCGACATGTACACGACCTCTGTGGGTCCCAACAGTACCAATATATAGCCTAAATATGGTTTCTAGTCAAATTTCCACAAAACATATAGAGCACATAGCTAACAACAAGTTATTCAACTTTACAGTCTCACGGGGTGGATCAAGTCACAATCTCCTCGATGCACGTCCACACGCCCGTCACCTAGCATGTGCATCACCTCCAAAGTAATAACTTGATACCAAATTTCGGGGTTTCATACCTTCAGGACCAGATTTAAAACTGTTACTTACCTCAAACCGTGAAATATTTATTCCGCTAAGCCCTTGCCTCGTGAATTACACCTCGAATCTAGCCATAAATAATGTATTTCAGTCAATAAAATTTATTGGAATTAATTACATATGAAAATACAATTTTCCCATAAAAATCCAAACTTTAGCTCAAAAATGGTCCGCGGGGCCCACATTTGAGAACGCGACAAAAGTTACAAAATCTGGAAGCCCATTCAACCACGAGTCTAACCATACTAATTTTACTAAAATCTGACCTCAAATTGACCCCCAAAACCTCAAATCTTATTTTCAAATCCCTAAGTTCAAACTCCCGATTTACCTCTCAAAAATATGTAACCTAGTCGGATTATTCGATGATAATTCAATACTATGGAGTTGAAATGATCACAAGTGACTTACCTCAAGTTTCCCTCTTTATAGAGTTCTTGAAGATTCTAGCAATTTCTTGGTAGTTCATCTATAGTAGTGGTCGTGCCTTCCACCAAATGCAATTTGTTTTTCCCCTTACTTGCTGCACAATGAGTTTTGGAGCAGCTGACCAAATCTTTTTGAAGCTATTTAGATGAATGGACAACAAACCACTTAATTCCTTGACTTTTAAGGAGGAACCAAACAATTAATATCCTTGGTGAAACCATCTGAACTCCCATCTTCACTATTCATAGCCATTGTGAATGGCTTCACACAAGTGGGGCTTTACCCACTAATTGTTATAAATATACTTCTCTTATGCACCTCTCAAATTGTAGCTCAAAATCTCACTTTAAGAATTTTAAACGTGACTGTCCACTTACCACTATATTAATCAATATTCTGGACACTTTTTAGTCACCTATGCAAGGTCTAATTTGACCAATCAACTCTCATTTATTAGACATGTCGTAATACACATCTTTAAAGTCTTTATTGCAGTTATTATAGACAATATAATGAAAGTGCTCATTGCACTTCCCATAATTAACCACGAATTAATTTACAAGACCTCAATTAACAGCTCATTAAATTGTAGCCTAGAGAGAGCTTCTTATCTCTTCAATTATGAGACTAAGTGTCTCATTTCATTCTGAAATCCTTTCGGACCCGAACCAACTAACCCGGTAAGTCATAAAATAACTATAAAGAATAACCTGAGCAGTAAATGGAGGAACGAGGTTATAATACTCAAAACAACTGGTTGGGTCATTACATTTATGCGTCGACTTTAGGTCTTCCTCCATATCAGATAAATTTATTATGAACTTACTGAGTATAATTACTAGTAATTGATAACATGTATTGACTCTCCATCTGAGTTTACACGTTGAATCAATTTTGTAATTATAATGCAACCATGATTAAGTGGTGATAGAAATATATTTCTATGGTCTCCCACCATTAATGTCAAGTGAGTGTAAATTTATGTGTCGACTTTAGGTCTTCCTCCATATCGGATAAATTTATTGTAAGCTCACCAGGTAAAATACTAGGTATTGACATCATGTACTTACTCTCCATCTGAGCATACATGTTGGATCAATGGTACTAGAGCTATTAATTATGTTGTTTACTTGACTTAAATTAACAGTATACTCTCCATCTGAGTTGGGTATATTTTAATTTATTGGAGTGAATAATCTAACATTACATGTATATGTTTCATGAATAGTTCTTTTCCCATCGAAATTTGCTATTCAAGGTGCATGAATATATGTGTGTAGTGGGTTTGAAATATTCATATTAAATGCTTATATACAATTGACTAAAAATAACAGTTTGCTCTCCATCTGAGTTGGTTCTGTTTCTTTTTGGATTGTATAATTCTTGCATTATATAATATACTTTGCATGAATGACGTTTTTCCCATCGAAATTTGCTATTCGAGATGCATGTATGTATATATATTGAATGTAGTCTTAATTTTATTATTCAGTATTAAATGACTTATTATGATCTATTTAATGTTGTATATCTCAAATCCACAATTACTTTATGTAGTTTGTCATATCACTTGTCAAAAAAGAATTCCTTTGGTCATGATAAGACATTAATTTTATGGATGTCATGTATGTACCATTTGCTATAAGGAATTTAATTCCGGTTTTTGAGCAAAATAAGAGATGAATATCTAGTTTATTTTCAAATAACTCTTATGTTATGAGTTTGATAAACATTTTGTCTCTTGTAGTATATGGATACATGACCTTGTTATTAATGTCTCTCCTAAACTGAACAATATTAGTCTACTTTATAAGAGAAAATATTCTTCAAAATTGAGTAAAACTTATTTGTGCACTTGCATCTAAGTCATAATTATCTAAATAGGATTTCAGTTGGTCAATGATGAACCTTGAGATTCATTGAAAGTATAGGCACTACCAACTTATGGTTCCTGTTTAGAAGAAAATATGACTAAGAGACATTTCTGCTCCAAAGGAAAGAGGGTTGGTGATAAGTTAGAACTAATCCATTTTTTCTTGTGTTGTCTAATAAACATATATGCAAGATGTGGTTTTGAGTATTTTTATGACATTCATAAATGATTACTCGGACTATGAATATATTTATTTGATGCACCGTAAGTCTAAATGCTTTGAATAAATTCAGGATTTTAAGGCTTGATACTAAGAAGCACCATGAAAATATATTAAATTACTACGATCTGATCGTAGGTGGCTAGCACTTCTCTACAAAGTTCATTAGTTAATTATCAAAATAGAAGATTATATCTCAATTGTCTACACCGGATACTCCATAATAGAGTGGTGTAGTAGAGAGAAGAAATAGGACTCTTATGGAGATGTTTAGATTAATGATGAGTTATTCTAATTTATTTCTTTTTTCGTCATGGATATGACTTTAAAACTGCAATTACATTTTGATTTTAGTTCTTTCTAAGTTAGTATCTTGGACCCCATACAACTGCGGACTTAACGTAAATTCGGTCTGCGTCAAGTTCGGATATTGAATTTTCCAATATATATATATATATATACTGAAAGGGAAAACGAATAAGATAAAATCAAGGATGAATGTTTGCGCGTTTATTGGATATCCAAGGGAATGAAATGAGGTCTATTTTATTTTCCTAAAGAAAAGAAGGTAATTGGTAGCACAAATATCAATTCTCTATAATAGGATTATTTAATAAACTATGTTCCAAGAAGTAAACTAGTTTTATAGGAACTAAGCAAAGAAATAATAAATGAATCATTTGAAAATTCAAACGCTCAAGAACGTCCAACTCTATTTGTCGGAATTGACGTTCCATTGCATTTAAGTAGTGGGAGAAACGTTAATAGACAAAAAAAAATTAGTACCTCCAAGTAATGGGAGTGATGTTGAGCAGAGAACACTACAAGAAGAAGTCATTAATATTTCAATACCGTAAGGTAATGAAGATAATATTAGTAGTACTTCGTTGTAGTGGGAGAATAGTAAGGAAAATCATAGTTTGGTATGTACTCTTGGGAGAGTTTTATAACAAGATCCCTGAAGAGCTTAATACCAAATGAGTTAGTTACAACAAAGCACTACTAGACAATGATTGAATTTCAAAATAACTTGGCAAGTTCCTTTTAGCAAAAGCTTATTGGCAAAGGCTTTTACTAGTCGTGCAAAAGGATAGTGGTGAAAGTTATAGATGCATGATTATGAGTCTAAGTGGGAGATTGTTAGGGCATATACTATTACACAACTAGAAATTCGGTAAAAACTGACCAAACAAACCGGCCAAAAACTGACCAAAACGCGACCATTTACGTGTGGACGGTATTCTTGTGGTTGGAAAGGTATACTGACCAAAGTTGGTCGGAAATTACAGACCAACTTTGGTCGATCAATTAAATTCAAAAAAAAAATATTGCAAATTTCCGACCAAAGTTGGTCGGTATTTTAATTATATAATAATAAAATTCACCATCTGAAAATCGAACCGGGGTCTGTAATGTGGCAGGATACTATTCTACCACTAGACCATTGGTACATTTTGTTTTAAGATTGTCTTTTATTTGATTTATACTCTTTAATTGTATTTTCGCACGAAAATAACCGACCAAAGTTGGTCGGTTTTATTAAAAAGTAAAATTACCGACCAAAGTTGGTCGGTTTTTTTAAATGACCGGCCGAATTAACCAACAAATTTTGGTCATTTTTTTAATATTAATTTTTATTTATTTTAATTGAAAAACAGACCAAAGTTGGTCGGTTTCGTAAAAAAAATTAATTTTTTTTTGAAAAACCGACCAACTTTGGTCGGTTTTTTGACCGACCAAAGTTGGTCGTCGACCTTGGTCGGTTTTTGCTGAATTTCTAGTAGTGTTAACCATGCATTTAGATATAGTATATTCTAATAATTCTCATGGTTAAAAGTCTAAGTGGGAGATTGTGGTGATATATATTATTAACATGGATTTTGGTTTGGATATATTATTTATTATGGAACAATTGTTTATTGAATTTTAATAAAGTTTTAAATAGAACAATTATTTTGATTTATTAAAAGGCGAGATCCTTTCGTGAGTCAATATGGTTGGTAAATTGGATAATAATGATATACATTGGCAAAGTAATAGTTAGTTGATGAAATCCATGTCTCGGTCTAGAGATTAATGATACACCTTTATGAAAGCTTATAAGTTTTTATGTGTAAACCCTGGAGGTGGATTTTGTATCCGTCACATGAAATAAGTTAAGCGAAAGTCTAAAGGAAATAATCAATGAATTAAATTGTCAGTAATTTAATTTATTTGATTAGTATCTGAATCTTAACATGGGGAGTTAAATAAGGTTTAATGGAAGAATTTCGAAATTGAATTGAGGAGTGCAGTTACAAATTTTTAAGTGGAATAATTCGTAATTTATTATGGTAGTATTATTTCGTATATTTCGAATTAAGTCCATAATAGGAAGCCTCGTTAATTAAATATTGCGGTCCCTGTTGTGCCTGAATAATTAGGAATTAAATGGAATTATATTTTTTGGTGGAAAAGAAGACCCAACAGGTTTAGGAAAATATTTTAAACCCTAAAACCTGTGGCTATATAAAGAGGTCTTATTCCATAAGGAGACAAATGATTTATACTACACGAATTTCCTAGGAGAAACTCGCCCACACGAGTTTCGCTAATTTCGGGCATTATTCGGGTCACACAGCATAAGATCGTGGAACTGAAAGATGATCTAGTGGATGGTTTTTGCTCATGCTTGAAGGTCTTTTCACGATCGCAATCACGCTTCAAGAAATAAGTATCGATTTTATGTTTAATTAAAATCTATGATTATGTGTTGTCTATATTACAGGCAAGTGATCATGACTATTTGCTTTATACCCGTTTTCCAACAATTTGGACAAAAGCTTCAATCGCCTTTCTTTTCTTCAACTAAAACCTGCCCGGTTTGTGACTTGGGACATGAACTACCATTATCTGAGTTAGTCTTTTGCAAGCAACTCCTTTTTGTCAAAGTTACAAAAATGGTTTCTGTCATCAGGTTTGCCACATTGAGTCATAGAACGGAGGTTCTTCCCCTGTCAAAATTCCTTTATAAAATAGGCACCTTTCCTAGGCTGCTAGTTCTGTTTTTCTAAGTAGCAGAAGCATTCAGCACCTGATATCATTTCAAGTGCACAAGTCAAGGGAACTGAACTGAACTATTGAAAAGTTTTGCATTTCAACATCCGAATTGATGAGCTCTTAAGGTCATAAACTGAAATCCAATACACCGTCAAGTTGGAACAACTAGAACTCAAGAGAATTGGGATATATGTTATACTTGAAGCTGGTTGAGTCTGCTAAACCAAATTGAATGCAAAATCATATGGAACAGATCATACCTAGTCGGTGTTGAGTTCCAAAGAAAATGCTTCTGCAACATCTTGACATTATTTTGCATGGCCTGATAACGTCTCAGGTATACTCAATAAAATCTCCTTTAGCCTAGGAATATCCTCCTCAGCAACAACCCCAGAAAAGCCCT
This sequence comes from Nicotiana tomentosiformis, assembly GCF_000390325.3. Classification (NCBI taxonomy): domain Eukaryota; kingdom Viridiplantae; phylum Streptophyta; class Magnoliopsida; order Solanales; family Solanaceae; genus Nicotiana; species Nicotiana tomentosiformis. Next base: position 6,939,150 of record NC_090823.1, read on the forward strand.
CCACTCAAGAACTTCGTCAAATGGAAGGGCAAAATTATCAGCAATGATAACTGGAACACACTCATAATATATCGCCTCGACAATCCTCGGGCAGTTAACTTCCTAACCCATCGGACAAAGGCAGAACTTGCTTGATTTCATGTGTTCGGAATAAGACATAACTCTTGAGACTCTATGGGGTATAGGCCCATAAATTTTTATGGATTCATCTTTGTCCCTCCAATACTTAAGAAGTTTGACACGGAACGGACCATGCGTATTTCCAGAGATAAAGGCAAGAATCGGGCGTTGTGACACTCTTTTTCCGCCAAGGTTTCTAAAGAGGTCTCCTGGGATTCCTTATCGTGGTCTCTGGAAGGGAAACATCTTTCCCTGCAACAAATATTCCTTCTGATATATCTGCATTGCATTATATATATATATATATATATATATATATATATATATATATATATATATATATATATATATTAATAGGTTAGATGGGCTTTTAAGTATCATTGCCAAATTAGTTATATCTTTCTCAACATAACCTTTAGACTATTCTAAAATGTATTGCATTTATTGTTTCATCATTAAAGAACTCGGGGTCATAATTCATAAATGAACTACATAAGCATGAATTCAATTTTTTTAAAAAACCTGGAATGTGTTGAATTTCTAATCATACTTTCCAACATATTTTAAACACCACAAGGGCATGATCAAATGGAGATTAGGATATCTAATATCATATATAATTTACACAAGTCAATAAAATATAGCATGAAATTGAAAATTATCGAGGATATAAAATTAAAAGTATGCTACTAACAATAGCATGGAGGAAATTAAGTTGAAGTGTGTTAGAGTTTCCGCAACTAAATTCATTGGTGTTAAATGAAAATTTTAAAATATGGAGTGTTTTAGTGTGTGGAATTGTTTGGTACTTCTGATATATTAAATTGTGGTTCTTGACTTATTTTTTCACGTAGCACATACGTAGTTCAAAAATACGTCAAATAACAACTTAATGGACAAAATAAATAAACTATATCAATTAGGTAGAATATTTATTGTTTAGTATGAGTACACATGTGACGGATCGTTTTGTCATGAGATGTTTAATATTGTTCCCTTAAAGATACTTGAATCCTTTAGTCAACATTCTGTATATGGGAAAGTTTTACTCAATAATGAAGTTATTGTTTGCCCTAGTAATAAATCGTATGTTAGCAAAGTTTGGTGTTTGTTGGAACAAAACTTTCAAATGTAATTACTTTTAAGAACTTATACTTTTCTTAATTTTTATTTTATAATTTAATAATATTTATCTAACTTTTTTATTGAATACTCATTTATATAGGCACACGCACAATGTGTACCCTAAAACTAATATTTTAAAAAACATAGTAGTAACTATTTAGAGATAAGCTATGAAGACTATTGTTTAAATCATGTTAAAGAACACGTTGTTAGGTTCATGCTCTACAATTTTATTATTTGAAATATACAATATAAAATAATGACATTAATCGGTACCAACTACCAAGTATCTTCTGTGTTTCATTCTCTTCCTGGGTGGGGAAGCTGTGTCTGCTGACTTATTTTGTAATACATGGAAAAATTAGACAAATCTAGAGGGCCCTAACTTAGATACCCTATTTTCCAGGAGACAAGGCTCAAACTGCAGACAGGATCCTGGTTCCAACAAGAAGATGAAATATTATGGGACCATTACTCATGCGTACTGAGGGATTATCGAGGTTATGAATATCAGAATTTTGGTATTAACAGTCAGCAACACAATCAGCACTCTCTCAAAATTACGTTACTTTCTCTCTAAGATATGATATCTATTAACTCTTTTGAAAAAAAGAAAACAAATAAAAAAAATTGATCTCTTTGGACACCACCCAGAGTTATCAAAGGGCAACAACAACAACAACAACAACCCAGTATAATCTCATTAGTGGGGTCTGAAGAGGGTAGTTTGTACGCAGACCTTACCTCTATCCCGGGGTAGAGAGGCTGTTTCCGATAGACCTTCGGCTCCTTCCCTCCAAGAACTCCCCATCTTACTCTCGGGGTGAATCGAATTTACAACCTATTGGTTGGAAGTGAAGGGTACTCACCACTAGAGCAACCCAGAGTTATATTAAAATGAAAATTTTCTATAAATTTATTTCACAAAATTGCCCCTCAACAATCAAAAATAAGATAATTATACCTTCCGTTTGATTTTGGTTCCAAAAAGATCCTCGCCATTGGCCAACTAGTCCAACTGTACCCTTAAAATTGATGGACCTTAAGATATGATTTTAAAAATGAACAAGGGTCAAATTCACCCATCACCTATTGGAAATAAGTCGATTATCCTCCAATTTTGGTCCCCAAGAAAACTCCTCATCTTTGGCTCTTTCTTTCTCATACTTGTTCTTCATAATAATAATAATAATAATAATAATAATATAATGAAACAAACTTCAAAGTGAGGAAGAATATGCTGACTCAACTATGAGAATCACTCTTTAGCCTATTAATATACGACCTCCTTTTCAACGGGTTTAAAAATGAAATGAAAATTTTTAAAATTTTATTGTCTTAAATATGTCAATAACAATTGTGTGGCGATACAGCTTTTGAAACTTGAAATTTTAAATATATCACATTTTATGCCTATAAAAGCTTCTCAATAAAAATAGAATTGAAAGTTTAAATTAAATTATTTTTAAATATAAAAAAATAATTTTTAAAACGGACTAAAAAAGTAAGTTAAATAAACTGAATTTTATGGAATAACGTTTTTTGCCAACAGCCGTAGGTTACGTTGTAGATGGATTATATTAAGGGAAGACGAGGACGAGTAAAAAGTGCGGAACAATTTAAATAACAACAAATTAATAGGATCAAGAGATGTAAACAAAGAAATGTATAGATTTGTTATTAATAATACTCCCATTGAATGTAAGTTTTTTGACTAAGGAAAAACTTAGTAAAAAAAATTGTGAATATATGTTAGTAAGGAACTGTAAATATTCGGCAAAATATGTAATTTTTCCAACTTTTCTTCTTCAAAACCCCCAAAAATCCGGACTGAATAATCGAGAGAGAGAAATACTAAATCATAGCGGAATGAGTAATGGTTTTTGAAAGTTTCAATGGCTAGTCGAAAGAAAGTAAACTAACATATGAAGAACACATGAGAGAAGTAGACTAACATATGAAGATATATGCAAGAAGAAGTAAAAGTTGCGGCTCGTGCTGTCGTGCGTGAGATGCTTGGTATAACTCAACTACCACCAAATGGCTATGGTTCTTCCCCAAATATATTTTAGAATAGTAGAGTTTATGTTATTAATTTGTTAACTTAAGACATGTTTTATTTACCAATAGATATATACTTCGGCATTCTAAAACTAATGATACTCTGATTATGTTTATATGAAAAATTATTGGATTTAATAATTTATTTTGTCTTATGTTGAATTATGTAGGAAATTATATTTGTATTTCATCATAAGCAATCTAGGAAGTATTCCTAGTAAGATTTAGCCTAGAAATATTCCAAGCAAACACAAATATAGGCTGGATAGTTATCAAATTAGCTACCAAATGATCTTGACAAAAAAACCTAGGTATTTTTAGCTAGTAATTTAGCTTGGGAAACATTCCAAGCAAACCGTTGAAAAGGCTAGAATGCTTGTAAGTTTAGCTAGGGATATAACTAACTAGTTTTAATAAAGTCAACGATAAGCAAATAAACTTTGCTTGGAATTTAGCTAGTCTAGTCGTAGCAAAATATTAGCAAGGGATAAGTTCCTAGCTAATAGCCTAGCTAAGTTTCAATAAGTCAACATTGACCAAACAAACTTTGCTTGGAATATAGCTACCACATGTCCTAGCAAATGTTTTGCAACGGATTAGTTCCAAGCAAATATTTGTAGCTACATTAGCTACGGATAACAAATCTTTCTAGCAAAAAGGTTTAGCTAAGAGCATATTAGCTACGAAGTTAGTGAAGGTCATTTTCCTAGCTAAAGTGACATTAGCTAGGATTTTAGCTGCTAGCTAAATGTGTGTTCTCTTGTAGTCATGCTCTACAATTTTATTATTTGAAATATACAATATAAAATAATGACATTAATTGGTACCAACTATCAAGTATATTGTGTGTTTCATTCTTTCCAGTGAGGGATTTCGGGGTGGGGAATCTGTGTCTTCTGACTTATTTTGTAATAAATGGAATAAGTAGACAAATCCGTCACTTGATTTGCTTCTCTAAAATAATAGGTGAAGTGTACCTCTCCTTGGATTGTTTTTCAACAGTCTCCACATGAAGAGGAGATCTTGAAGGGGATTTCTTTGGACCACACTTTACTTAAAAGTTCATTGTGATTATCTCGGTCTATGTATTAAAATTTTAATAGTTTGATGAGAAAGCCACTATGTAGAGTAACTAATTAAGTCAATTATGGGGCAGGCATTGAATACAGGCAATTGCAATGCCAAAAATGCTAGGTGTGACTTCCCTGCCATTTTCAAGTCTAAAAGCGTCCTAAGTCTTAGTCTCACTTGCAAAATTCTTATATATATATATACTCCCCTTTATCTTCATTGTACCTTTGTACCTCCTCCTTCTTCTTCTAGTTTCCTAAGTGCTAATTAAATATTTTTATCTTGTAGGTGCAGGTAATTCAATTGAAAGCTCGTCAACGGCGGAACCGGTGATCCCCACATTTTCCGCCGCGATAATAGCTCTTTTCCTTGGCTGACTACAACTCAAATTCAAGGCGGCCATCAGAAATATTTGTTTCAAGAGCATTCCATCATCGTCTCAATAGTTGTAGGCTCTTTGGTGATGTTGTGGTGCCTCTTTCTAATTTATGTGAAATGTCCTGGACTATATCAAGTATATGCACATAATCTTCCATTTGATGTGGATTTTTTCGCCTTTCTTTCAATTGCAAGCACTGGCTCGCTGCTGTTGTCGCGCAACTTTATGCCACTTGTGTTTTTCCTCTACCTAATTCCTTGTGTGAAGATCCTCTATTGGGTTTTTGTCACGACCCAAAATCTCAACACAGGCGTCGTGATGATACCTAGTCTCTAAGACTAGGTAAGCCGATTTCAATTACATTTTGAAGCCATTTTAAAAAAAATTGAATTAAATAAGTAATCAAAACTAACAGCGAAACAAATATGAATATACAACCTCCCAAGACTGGAAGTACTGAGTCACGAACTCTAACTGAATACATGGAATGATCACGAGGACCGAATATACAATACTGTTGATTTAAAAATTAACAGTACAATGAAATAAAAAGACTCCAAGGGACTGCGACGATCAAACAGCTCTACCTTGAATCCTTACGATCCCGCTTTTAACTTTGCTTAAGTTTGATATCTCCAATACTTGGCTCTGCATAAAAATGTGCAGAAGTGTAGTATGAGTACACCACGGTCGGTACCCAGTAAGTATCAAGACTAACCTCAGTGGAGTAGAGACGAGGTACAATCAAGACACTCACTAGTCTAATAGCATGTGCAATATAATATACAAAATAATAGGAAACAAATAACAATAAGGGCAACATAAAACAACCAGTGATATGCACAACAGACAACCAGAATACCATTAATATCGCTCAACAATTAATAAATATAATTACACCCAATTAAATCAAATCCTTCAAATAAATGTCTTTCACTTATAATTCTTCCAAATAACTCTCTTTCAAATATAATTTTCCAAATAATTACCTTTCAAATATAATTATTTCACATAATACTTTCTAAATAAAAATCCTTTCAAATAAATATTTTGAATATAATTCTTTCAATTAAAAAGTCACCATGTGACACCTCGTTTCATAATCATAAAAATACGGGTCTCAGCACATTTTCATATTTTTCGTAAAACACGGGTCTCAACCTATTTTTCATATTTTTCACAGCACCTCGTGCCCATAATTAAATCATCATGTTTCCCCGGCACCTCGTGCCCTCATTTCATATCACAACTGCACGGACAATTAACGTGCCAAATATCATTATCATTTAATCATAGCAACTCGTGCCCACATTTCATATCACAACTGCATGGACAATTCACGTGCCAATATCCTCATTATTTACTCATGGCACCTCGTGCGCACATTTCATTTTTAATCCGCTTGGCAATAGCCACATGCTCTCAGTTTCAACATAAATCAGATTGTTATCAATTTACCAACAACAAGACAAATTGCACAAGGTATAAAAATAAATACAAGAAAATCACCAACGCCACAACTCCATATCATCACATATCATCCCTGACAATAGTCACCCTTATCTCTCTTGTAGCCACCCTTATCACTCTGCCCTGACAATATCAATAGCCACCCTTATCTCTCCTATAACAACCCTTACCGCTCCAATAGTCGCCCTTATCACTCCGCCCAGACAATATTCCAACAAACACAACAACAGTGAAATGCTACCCTTATACCCACATAATATCAACGGTGAAATTCTACCCTTATCTCCTCAAAATAATAACTCACACAATAAAATAATTTACATGGAAAATTATCACGATAACATAACAAAATCAATTCATATCACAATTTGCCCAATGGCCACAACCAAAATTCCAAAGATACAACCAAATCAATTAATTTTACAATAAATAGCCGAAGGTTTCACACAATGTGTATAACACCCCAAAACAATCAACAGAGATAAAAATTATTCAGCATAAAGCAAAGACTTCATTAATCCAAATTTAGATAATTATATTAACACTTCTTTTTACACTTGCTTAATTAATTATTTGCATAGGAAAAATTCATATTGAAATTAATTTCCAAGAAATATTAAACCAACAATACTCACGAAATTTCATAAATATTTCAAGTAACAATCACATCAAATTGTCATATAAAAACAAATTCAACAACAAGGATTTAGGCATGGCAAACAGATGATTTAATAAATATCCACAATTACCGAATTTACTACACATTAATGCCTAAGACTTTAATCCAATAAAATTTGCACATATAAGCCTGAGTACGTACTTGTCACCTCGCGTACACGTCTTTTCATATTTCACAAATGGCACATAAGACTCGATGCCTAAGGGGTAATTCCCCCACTCGAGGTTAAACAAGACACTTACCTTTTTGAAGTTATGTCGGTATTTCAAAATTTCCGTCTTGCTTGAATTGACCTCCGGACCACTCAAATCTATCCAAATTAATTATATAACTTCATTAAAATTAATCCGAAACAATTCTAGATAATAATACGTCGACTTAAAAATTTATTCCAAAAAGTCAACAAAAGTCAATGCGGGACTCTCCCTTTGGAACCCGACATAATTTCATAAAATCCGAACACTCATTCCGATACGAGTTCAACCATACTAATTTTATCGAATTCCAATAACAACTCGACCTCCAAATCTTAAAATTTTATTTTTGTAAGATTTTACAAAATTCTTGATTTCCTCCATTTAAATCCGAGTTAAATGATGAATATATCCATAGATTCATGAAATATAATCACTTTAGGATATAGAACACTTACCCCAACCAAGCTTGTGAAGAATCCCTTCAGAATTGCCCAAATTTGAGCTCAAATTCGAGCTCCGAAAATTCCAAAATGAAATGCCAAAAATGGCCAAGTTCCATCCTTGTGTTTCTGCCCAGTTTCGCACCTGCGGACATTTTAGTAGCACCTGCGACTCCACTTGTGTGAGTCAAAACTCGCTTCTGCGGAAGTGCACTGCCCAGTCGACCATCGCATTTGCAGAAGTTTTTCCGCTTCTGCGATGCCCTTCCGCTTCTGCGCCTTCTCACCCGCATCTGCGAGCATGCAGGTGCGTGATATGTTTCTCACCTGCGACCACTGCCAAGGTCTTTTCCATCCGCCTCTACGACCTCAATCCTGCATCTGCGATGGCGCACCTGCGATCAATTTCATTGCAGATGCGATGACACCAGTGGCAGATTTCCAACAGTTCCTTCAAGTCCAATTTTGGTCTGTTTAACCATCCGAAACTCGCCCGAGGCCCCCGGAACGTTACCCAATTATACCAACATGTCCCGAAATACAATACGAACTTAGTCGAGGCTTCAAACCACGTCAATAAATGCCGAAATTATGAATAGCGCATCAAATCAAATTTTGAGTTTTCAAATCTTCCAACTTCTATATTTTGCGCCGAAACGTATCAAATCAATCTGGAATGACTTTCAATTTTGCACACAAGTCATAAATGACATAACAGAGCTATTCAAATTTCCTTAATCGAAATCCGACCTCGTTATCAAAAATTCCACCATCGGTCGAACTTTCCAAAGTCTTCTATTTTCCAACTTTCACCAAACTGTGTTGAATTGTCCTATGCACTTCCAAATCCAAATCCGAACATACGCTTAAGCCCGAAATCATCATACGAAGCTATTGTCATCATCGAAATTCTATTTCGGGGTCATTTTCTCAAAAGTCAACTCTCCGGTCAACTCTTTCCATTTAAGCTTCTAATTAAGAATAGCTCTTTTAATTAAATTCTGAATTTTCAGTAGATCAAACTCGACCACACCCGCAGATCATAATACATATTGCGAAGCTGCTCGCGAGCTTAAGTCACTGAACGGGACGTTAATTCTTTAAACGACAAGTCCGGTCGTTACATTCTCCACCTCATAAACAAACGTTCGTCCTTGAACGTTCTAAGAATTATTCTGAGGTTACCGAATTGATGATTTTACTTTTACACATATACTCACGGTTGATCCCACGTTACTGCATTTGAGATAAGCCCGACAATACCATCTCATTTGATATTATTTCTTTTATCCATATTTGTAAATCTTAAGATCAATTTCTTACACTCCAAGCAATTTCAAAAGGCATGATTTTCACAACAACGCAGGGTATTAGTCTCAACTGGCTATAGTAACTCGTGCCTACGCATACATCAACTTTCTTGATAGTGTTGAAGTACTTCAAAATTTATCTGGGGTGTTACATTCTTCCCCGCTTAGGATCATTCTCCCTCAAACACATAACATAATTTATCTCTTCTGTCGTACATATCAATCTCCCAATTTTGTTTTTCTAACTCCCAAATTTTTCAGAAATTTCAATTGAGTCTCCTCTGTAATTGGGCCTAACCACCTGTCAGAGTAATACCAAAACAACTACTAGCAAAACATCCATAACCCAACAAGGCAACATAATGTATATATCAATAACACTAATCTCAGTATTACAAGCACTGCATTATCATAATGATATCAGGACATGAAGCACATCATATGTATGCTTATCACCACATCTCTTGTCTTAAAAGCTATTCATAATTAATTCCAGCTTCAGCAATTAATCTCATATTAACCACCACCTCGTTTTGAATATTCACAACACTGACAACATAATGTGAGGCATGAAGACCTCATGATTACTTACTCGAATTAATGAGTCACATTTAATGCCACCTGGACACTCATCTCATAGGCTAAAATTCAATGTTTACAACACGAAAATGGTTGAATATGCACAAAAAATATCCAAGAATTAGCAAATAAGTCTAACATGCATGACTCCCTATTCATATTATTGTACAATTAAATTTCACAAAGGGAGAATTTTAAACTCATAAATATTTCACCACAAGGACCTCGTCCTTATATAACTTCCACCGCATTACGCAGCCTGGTTTAAATATTTCACATCATATAAAAATGCGAGGATCTCGTCCTCAACTTCGAATCACAAGTATTTTGCACAGTGTGTCAACTGAAATTTCAATTTCCTTTCTTTCTTCTTTTCAATAAATTTTTGTAAACATTTTTCATAACACTTAATGAACCCTCATACCGGTAGGGCATATAATTCATAAAATTGGAATTAATTATTCCGAGACATATTTAACCCAGTGTAATGAATAACAAAAATTACTTTTGGACTTATAGCCCTCAATGGTGTATAAAAATAAAATGACATACACAGGATAACATCTTCAAATCTCCCATCAGGGATAAACATATAAGTGGGCCACAAAATTACGAAGCTCACCTATAAGTGGAGCATAATAGGAGGACTCGCCTCAATATTAAGAAACAAATCAAATCATAGTGATTATATGATTTGGTGTAACGACACCATTTGGTGTATTGGCCTCAGCCAAATCATAGTGATTATATCAACGGGCTGGGCCTCCACCTCTTAGGTGCCCACTACCCGTCTGTCATCCACCTCTAGCTGGCTGTGCACGTGGAGTATCAACTGGAATAAAGCTTGTAGCTAGAGTGTTCTGATGAAATCCAACCCTCCCAAATCTGGAACAATCTCTCATGATGTGCCTAGTATCACCACACTCATAACAACCCCTCTGATGTCGCGGCTGCTCGTACGGAGTCTGTGCCGGATTTTTGGAATAACCACTGTAAGAATCGCGTTATAATGGTGCACTATAAACTGGAGCACCCCGAGTAATCTGATGTGAGGACTGAGCTGACCGACTGCTCGAGCCTCCGCTATAATGGGTCCTAGATGAAGAGTAAAATCCACTGAAACCTCCAGATCTTCGAGACCTTTTGGCCTCCTTAGACTCCCTTTCCTCGACTAAAACACACTCAATCTTCGTTGCAATCTCCACTACTTGTTGAAATGGAGTATCAGTTTGCAACTCTCGAGCCATGCATATTTTAATATCATAATCGAGCCCCTAAATGAATCTGCGGACCTGTTCTCTGATTGTATGAACTAAGATAGGTGCATGACGGGCTAACTCACTGAACGTGATAGCATATTCTGACACTGTCATAGTGCCCTGACAAAACCGTTCAAACTTTTTGCGCCACGCATCTCTGAGAGTCTGGGGAACAAACTCTTTCAAGAACATTTCCGAAAATTGAGCCCAAGTTGGTGGTTTTGCATCGTCTAGTCTACCTTCTTCATAGATTTGCCACCACTGATACGCTGCGCCTGGCAGTTGAAATGTAGTAAAGGCAACTCTGCTCACTTCCACAATACCCATGGTGCGGAGAATACGATGACAGTTTTCTAGAAATCCTTGGGCATCCTCTATAGTTGTGCCACTGAGAGTAGGTGGACTATACCTCTTAATCCTCTTAAGTCTTTTTTGTTCTTCTTCTGATGCCTCTGGCCAGACCTCAGGCCGAACCGGAATAACATGTTGTACCGGTACTATACCCGGAATCTGACCAACGTGAATTTATTGCTCTGGAGTTGTGGTAGGAGTCTGAGCTACTCCCCCAATATGCGAAATATTTGATGCAACACAGATCAATCCCTCCTGAGTTAATGTACCAAATATACTCAAGAACTGTGCCAAAGTCTCCTGAAGTTCGTGGGTAACAAATAATGCTTCTGGTACCTTTCCCCCTACTAGAGCTATTGGTGGCTCCTCAGTTGTTGCTCTGACAGGTGCTTCAGTCGCGGCACGTGCCGTTCATCGACCTCTGCCTCGGCCCCGACCTCTAGTAGCTCTAGAAGTATGTGCGGATGCATGCTCAACTAATCCGGTAGCATATGTCCTTACGATCTGTGATAGAATAGAGATACAAAAGCTCAAATTCTACAATCAACAAATCTACACGATAGGAATGAAAGAAGTGGAAATTTCCTAACAGTTCTGTAGCCTCTAGAAGATAAGTACAGACGTGTCTCTGTACCGATCCGTAAGACTCTACTAAACTCATTCGTGACTGGTACAACCTATGAACCTAGAGCTCTAATACTAACTTGTCACGACCCAAAATCCCACCACATGCGTCATGATAGCACCTAGTCTCTAACACTAGGTAAGCCGATTTCAATTACATTTTGGAGCCATTTTTCTTTTACTTGAATTAAATAAGTAATCAAAACTAATATCGGAACAAATATGAATATACAACCTCCCAAGACTCGTAGTACTGGGTCACGAACTCTAACTGAATATATGGAATGATCACAAATACCAAATATACAATACTGTTGATTTAAAAATTAACAGTACAATGAAATGAAAAGACTCCAAGGGACTACGACGACCAAGAAACTCTACCTTGAATCCTTACGACCCCGCTTTTAACTCTGCTCAAGTATGATATCTCCAATACCTAGCTCTGCACAAAAATGTGCAGAAGTGTAGTATGAGTACACCACGGTCGGTACCCAGTAAGTATCAAGACTAACCTCAGTGGAGTAGAGACGAGGTACAATCAAGACACTCACTAGTCTAATAGCATGTGCAATATAATATACAAAATAATCGGAAACAAATAACAATAAGGGCAACATAAAACAACCAGTGATATGCACAGCAGACAACCAGAATACCATTAATATCTCTCAATAATTAATAAATACAATTACACCCAATTAAGTCAAATCCTTCAAATAAATATCTTTCACATATAATTCTACCAAGTAACTCTCTTTCAAATATAATTTTATCAAATAATTACCTTTCAAATATAATTCTTTCACATAATACTTTCTAAATAAAAATCCTTCCAAATAAATATTTTGAATATAATTCTTTCAATTAAAAAGTCACCATGTGACACCTCGTTTCATAATCATAAAATACGGGTCTCAGCTCATTTTCATATATTTTGTAAACACGGGTCTCAGCCCATTTTTCATATTTTTCACGGCACCTCGTGCCCATAATTAAATCATCATGTTTCATCGGTACCTCGTGCCCACAATTCATATCACAATTGCATGGACAATTCACATGCCAATATACTCATTATTTACTCACGGCACCTCGTGCCCACATTTTATTTTTTAATCTGCTTGGAAATAGCCACCCTTATCTTTCCTCTATCCACCCTTATCTCTCCTATAGCCACCCTTATCACCACGTCCTGACAATATCAATAGCCACCCTTATCTCTCCTATAGCTACCCTTATCGCTCCTATAGTCGCCTTTATCGCTCCACCCAGATAATATTCCAATAAACACAACAACAGTGAAATGCCACCCTTATACCCTCATAATATCAACGGTGAAATGCCACCCTTATCTCCTCAAAATAATAACTCACACAACAAAATAATTTACACGAAAAATTATCAGGATAACATAACAAAATCAATTCATATCACAATTTGCCCAATGGCCACAACCAAAATTCCAAAGATACAACCAAATCAATTAATTTCACAAAATATAGCCGAAGGTTTCACACAATGTGTATAACACCCCAAAACAATCAACAGAGATAGAAATTATTCATCATAAAGCAAAGACTTCATTAATCCAAATTTAGATAATTATATTAACACTTCTTTTTACATTGCTTAATTAATTATTTACATAGGAAAAATTCATATTGAAATTAATTTCCAAAAAATATTAAACCAACAATACTCACGAAATTTCATAAATATTTCAAGTAACAATCACATCAAATTATCATATAAAAACAAATTCAACAACAAGGATTTAGGCATGGCTAAGAGATGATTTAATAAATGTCCACAATTACCCAATTTACTACACATTAATGCCTAAGACTTTAATCCAATAAAATTTGCACATATAAGCCTGAGTACGTACTTGTCACCTCGCGTACACGTCTTTTCATATTTCACAAATGGCACATAAGACTCGATGCCTAAGGGGTAATTCCCCCACTCGAGGTTAAACAAGACACTTACCTTTTTGAAGTTATGTCGGTATTTCAAAATTTCCGTCTTGCTTGAATTGACCTCCGGACCACTCAAATCTATCCAAATTCATTATATAACTTCATTAAAATTCATCCGAAACAATTCTGGATAATAATACATCGACTTAAAAGTTTATTCAAAAAAGTCAACAAACGTCAACGCGAGCCCACCCCTCGGAACCCGACATAATTTTCATGAAATCTGAACACCCATTCTGATACGAGTTCAACCATACCAATTTTATCGAATTTCAATAACAACTCGACCTCCAAATCTTAAATTTTCATTTTTGGAAGATTTTACAAAATTCTTGATTTCCTCCATTTAAATCCGAGTTAAATGATGAATATATTCATAGGTTCATAAAATATAATCACTTTAGGATATAGAACACTTACCCCAATCAAGCTTGTGAAGAATCCCTCGAGAATCACCCAAATCCGAACTCCAAAAATTCCAAAACGAAATGCTAGAAATGGCCAAGTTCCATCCTTATGTTTCTGCCTAGTTTCGTACCTGCGGACATTTTAGTTGCACCTGCGACTCCGCTTGTGCTAGTCAAAACTCGCTTCTGCGGAAGTGAACTGCCCAATCAACCATTGCATTTGCGGAAGTTTTTCCTCTTCTGCGGGAATCGCTTCTGCGATGCCACATGCGCATTTGCGATGCCCTTTCGCTTTTGCGCCTTCTCACCCGGTTCTGCAAGCACGCAAGTGCGTGATATTTTTTGCACCTGCGACCACTGCCCAAGAATTTTCCTTCCTCTTCTGTGACCTCAATCTCGCATCTGTGATGGCGCACCTGCGATCAATTTCATCGTAGATGCGATGACACCAGTGATAGGTTTCCAACAGTTCCTTCAAGTCCAATTTGATCCGTTTCACCATCCGAAACTCTCCCAAGGTCTCCGGGACCTCACCCAATTATACCAACATGTCCCGAAATATAATACGAACTTAGTCGAGGCTTCAAACCACGTCAAACAATTCCAAAATTATGAATCGTGCATCAAATCAAATTTTGAGTTTTCAAATCTTTCAATTTCTATATTTGCGCTGAAACGTATCAAATCAATCTAGAATGACTTCAAATTTTGCACACAAGTCATAAATGACATAACGAAGCTATTTAAGTTTTAGGAATCGAAATACGACCTCGTAATAAAAAATTCCATCTTCGGTCGAACTTCCGAAAGTCTTATATTTTCCAACTTTCACCAAAATGTGTCGAATTGTCCTACGGACTTCCAAATCCAAATCCGAACATACACCTAAGTCCTAAATCATCATACGAAGCTATTTCCATCATCAAAATTCTATTCCGGGGTCGTTTGCTCAAAATTCAACTCTCCGGTCAACTCTTTCCATTTAACCTTCTAATTAAGAATTGCTCTTTTAATTAAATTTTGAATCTTTAGTAGATCAAACTCGACCACACCCGCGGGTCATAATACATATTGCGAAGCTGCTCGCGACCTTAAGTCACTGAACGGGGCATTAATTCTTAAAACGACAAGTCAGGTCGGTACAGTTTTCGACAAGTTAGAAGATCCATTTGAGGACAGACAGTTTTGGACAGAAAGGGTCGACTGGGCTTGGATCCATTACTTCCTTTATACAAGAGCTAGCTAATACAAGCTAAGTTCATTTCTTTACTATCATCCTTTCTTTTTACACTAGTATTCGTAAGTATGTATTTTATGTTTTTTATATGCATTGATAATATAGAATTTAACTTCATGAATATTTTACTTGTGGGCAGGGGCTGGTGTCACCATTGACGAGGTAAGCCGATTTCAATTACATTTTGGAGCCATTTTTCTTTTACTTGAATTAAATAAGTAATCAAATTTAACATCGGAACAAATATGAATATACAACCTCCCAAGACTCGTAGTACTGGGTCACGAACTCTAACTAAATACATGGAATGATCACGAATACCAAATATACAATACTGTTGATTTAAAAATTAACAGTACAATGAAATGAAAAGACTCCAAGGGACTGCGACGACCAAGAAACTCTACCTTGAATCCTTACGACCCCGCTTTTAACTCTGCTCAAGTATGATATCTCCAATACCTAGCTCTACACAAAACTGTGCAGAAGTGTAGTATGAGTACACCACGGTCGGTACCCAATAAGTATCAAGACTAACCTCAGTGGAGTAGAGACGAGGTACAGTCAAGACACTCACTAGTCTAATAACCTGTGCAATATAGTAGATAAAATAATATTGAAAAATAACTAGCAATGATAACAACAAAATCAACTGGTGATATAATAACAATGCAACAAGAACATCATAATTATTGCTCAGACGAGTAAGTTAAACACGTTCAACTAATTAATCCAGTCCTTCAAATATAAATTCTTTCGCCTATATGTTTTTCAAATAATAATCTTCAGGATATAATACTTTTCAATAAATATATTTTCAAGTAAAAGCCACCATGTGATACCTCATTTCACAATCATAAAAATTACGGGTCTTATCCCACTTTCATATTTTCCACGGCACCTCGTGCCCAAATTTCTATCACCATCACACGGCCAACTCACGTGTCAATAATAAAATTATCATATTTTTCCCGGCACCTCATGCCCATATTATTTTCATAACTGCACGGACAACTCACATACCAAAATATCAATGTATATAAGATCTGCAGGATCAATTTATTTTCAATAAAGTAAGGTTAAAATCTTTAAATCAAGTAAGAAATCAACAAAGGAATGAATTTATTATAGAAATCACTTGGGTGGAGAAAATAACATTTCAATTAAAATGAAACATCAGATAAACTACTGATTTGGATAAAAAATTTATTAAATTAAAACATACTAGAATTTTTCTTTTATTTAAAATAACTCAATCATCAAAACAAGTAAATCACAAAAATACAAATCCTCAAAATCTCGTACGAAAAGGTCAAGGTCAACACAATACATTAAGAAATACAAAACACTTAATATTAAGTGAAATAATACATCACGGAAAACACAAGAATTTACAAATTTCGGAAAAAGAAAATAACCAAAGGCAAGTACAACCATAGAGAAATATCAACAAAAGGGTACTCCCGAGTTACCGCCTCGTAGTCCCAAATCATAAATAAATTCACAATTTTTCATTTCCTTATATCACTGCGGGAGCCTTCACATTAAATTTTAAAGAATTTTTTTTTTCCGAAATAGCATCCCGCACTTTAGCTACCCTTATCACACCGCATGACTTCTAGTAGTTCCCCTACTAGCCACGCATTTCAAGCCACCCTTATCTCACCACATGCATTTCAACACCCTGACCTTATATCACTGCATGACTTCTAGTAGTTCCCCTACTAGTCACGCGTTTCAAGCCACCCTTATCTCACCGCTTGCGTATTAATATCACAATATTTCACAAATCGCACCTCAAGTGCCCAAATATCACAGCATAATACAACTTGCACCTCAAGTGCCCAAATATTATAACATATCACAAATTGTACATCAAGTGCTCAAATATTACAGCATATCACAAATTGCACATCAAATGCTCAAATATTACAACATATCACAAATTTCACATCAAGTGCTCAAATATTACAACATATCACAAATTGCACATCAAGTGCTCAAATCTTACAACATATCACAAATTCTACATCAAGTGCTCAAATATTATAACATATCGCAAATTGCACAAATATTACAACATATCACAAATTGCACATCAAGTGTTCAAATATTACAACATATCGCAAATGACACATCAAGTGCTCAAATATTACAACTTGCCACAGAAATCAATAACACATTATTTTTCCACAATAAGGAGCCACGACTCGATCATAATGTGCACAACATCTTAACAAAATGTTCGGGAGTGAACAACTCAACCGAATAATATTTCACAATTTGGCATTTTGCCTCAATATAATTCACGGCATTTATAATTCAATACCAAATTTTCAACAACGTGAACTGAAAAGTAATTCATCTTATTAACCAAAATTTTCTATTTAAATTATTTGTAGGTAAAATCAATAATGAAAGTGTTTTCCATAAAAATGGAAACTCAAACAAACACAGAGTTCACATAAAAGTCAAGTGGCAATTATACCAAATTATCATATAAAAACAACCTCGGCAAACAAAGAATGAGGCATGACAAATAAGGGATTTAATAATTTACAATAATTTTCCAACTTAATACTTAAGGGCGTCTACGAATTTCAACCAATATAATTTACATATATAAACCAAGTACGTACTCGTCACCTCGCGTACATGGTTTTCAATTACACAATTTCCACATAAGACTCAATGCCTAAGGGGTAATTCCCCCACTCGAGGTTAGGTAAGATACTTACCTTTTTGAAGTTAGGCCGATATTCCAAAATCGCCTTCTTACTTGAATTGACCTCCGGACACCTCAAATCTAACAAAATTAATTTAATTTAGTGAATACTAATTATAGAAATTAATTTCATATGAAAATATTAATTTTCCAACAAAATCCGAAATTTAACTCAAAATTTGCCCGTGGGGCTCAAGTCTAGGAATTCGATGAAACTCACAAAATCCGACAACCCATTTAATTACGAGTCTACCCATACCAATTTTATCAAATTTCGATATCGGATTGACCTTCAAATCTTCATTTTATATTTTTTGAAGATTTTACAAAAATCTGATTTTTCTTCCATAAATTCACGGATTCATGATGTAAATAAGTATGGAATCATTAAATATAATCAATATAGGATAAGGAACGCTTACCTCCCAATGTTTACATGTGAAAATCGCCCAAAAATCGCCCAAACCGAGCCGCCATACTCTATTTTTGTCAAAAATTATCGAAAACCCCCGTTTATAGGGCCTCGGCTATTTCGGACGCCATAGGTAGTGTGGGGAACTGCATGTGGCGTTATTTACAATACCTTTAAACATCCCAGCGCCAGGGCTAGCGCCCCACGCTTCCCTGGGCACTGACGGCGACGAAATATTCCTGACACAGAAATGGGCATAACCTTCTCACACGATGTCCGAATTCGACGATTTTTTTGCTATGGCTCAAATATTTCAATACGGATCTAATGCTTCAATCAAAACAGAATTTGAAGCTCATTTGCTGAATATGATACCACGTATTCTTGAAGAATTGATGTCGAAATATAGCAAATCAAGTCTGATTGACCTCAAATTTTGCACACAAGTCTAATAAACCATATGAAACTATTCAAGACTTCAAATAGTAGAAAGGAGAGTAATAACTCAAATTGACAAGTCGGGCCATTACACATACTCACCCAAAGCAGTTGCACAAGTGAATAGAAAAACCTAAATGATCAACCTCAAAACATAGAGGTAGCACACTCCAACTGCTTTTACTTAGCAGAATGATCAAAGATATAAGACCAGAGAAACTAAACCTGCAAAGCATTCAATGGTACATCACCAACATAAATTGCAGCAACAACATTACTTATCAGAGCAACAACATTAGCGGTGAGCTGAAACTGGGTGAATTTCTGGATGTACATGGATCTTCCCCGAGGAACACCCTGCATTTGGTAGGAGAAAGAGCAATTGAATTAACTTTACCATGCATTGGTTTGGAAAAAAATTGAACTTCAACATGCATCAATAAAAAATACAAATGGGTTTGAGAAAATAAATCAGATAAAATAGATTGACCTCCAAACTGCTGAAGGCAATTTAAACTTATAGAGGAAGACTTTTATTCGGAGATAGAAAAACTCGTTAGCACGGAATTTTTAAGACAAGCTCTAAAAAGGTAAGAACCTTTTCATTCTAAAACCACTATAGGCACGCATATCAAAGTAATAAAAGTTCATTTGTGTTCTCTAGCTACTGTTTATAGTGTTCTTCGGCTGCTTATTTATTTGGTTGCAACCGAGCCTGTCTTGAGGGCTTGACCGAGGTCAATTTTCGGTGTTCATCCTAAAGCTAGGTTTAATTTCCCATCATGTTTGGTTTGATCATTTTGTTTCTCTTTACTTTTAATTATTTTCTGTTCATAGAACATTCAGGTTAAACTAAATCACGTATCCTTTAAACCGCGTATAAATTTAATTGTTACTCATTTTAAGGGTAAACAGTTTGGCGCCCACTGTGCGTCTAAGCATAATAGTCGTGATTTAATATGAATCTACATAACACGTCCTATTTTACACTTGCTCTTTGAAGTTTGATTTCAGGTTAATCTAAAAATGTCAAAATCTCAATCTGCTCACTTGAACGTTGACACCGAGTCAGGCCACCACGTTGAACACAATAACGCGGTACCCAATAATTGTCACGACCCAGAATTTTTACCTTCGGGACCGTGATGGCGCCTAACATTTTATTTGCTAGGCAAGCCAACGTTAAAATAATTTTAACCATTTTAAAATAAATTAAATTAAACGAAAGTCAGTTACTGAAATAAAGTGCGGAAGATCATAGCTACCGAATCATCAAAATACATCCCCGAATCTGGTATCACAAGTACACGAGCTACTAGAATAATAGAAATAAAGGGTCTCAATAAAATTCAAGTTGTTTGAAAGATAATACATAGCTAAGATAAAGTAGAAGGGGACTTCAAAACTGCGGACACTGTGCAGTTATATCTCAAGTCTCCTCTAGGTAGCTAAATCCGAGCAAGTCTATGGTACACCATTGGGACCAAGTCCAAAATCTGCACAAGAAGTGCAGAATGTAGTATGAGTACAACCGACTCCATATACCCTGCAAGTGTTGAGCCTAACCTCGACGAAATAGTAACAAGGCTATGACAAGACATGCACGTAAACAACATGTACAAGTATATACAAATACGAAGCAACAATAACACAATAAATAATAATTTATAAATTTGGGAGAGAACATGCGAAGAGGGATGATATAATAATTTCAACAGGAGAAGTGTCACGTAGCAGCCAATTAATTCATCAACAATAAAATGAGCAACTGATAATATTAAAATGACACGGCACCACCCTTCGTGAGTTTACGCTCATTCTTCCAATAAATTAATAAATAAGTAATAAGATTGGCACGACATCACCCTCCGTGCTTTAGCTCCCTTTCTTGCCATGAATTGACAAATAAATAATAATAATTGACACGACATTACTCTTCATGCTTTAACTCTCTTTGAATATGGCACGACATCACCCTTCATGCTTTCACACTCTTTGAATATGACACGACATCACCCTTCATGATTTTACACTCTTTCTCACCAAGACAAGGATAATATAAATAGCACGACATCACCCTTCGTGCTTTTACACTCTTTCACAATATTCAACAATAATTAAATCAATAATAATTTTATTTATTGATCAAATAATCAATAATAAACTTAAGCAGGAATATCATAATTTAATATGCAATTATTCAAAATGAACAAATTCCTCCAGCATGCTTTGACTCAAGCCACAACGCATAAGTACTTGTCACATCATATATACGTTGTACCCGCACATTAAATCAAGCAGCAAATAGACAAACAAGTCCTACTCCCTTAAGTCAAAGTTAACCACGACACTTATCTCGATTTGCAACTGACTCAAGATTCCAATACACATTTGCCTCACAAATTAGTGTCCGAAATCTTAAACTCTGGTTACAAACAATTCAATATACTAAACACGATTCGTAGCAATTAATTTCACATGAAATTACTAATTTTCTTAATTACAATCCAAAATTTATCTAAAATATCAACAGTGAGGCCCACGTCTTGAATCTCTAAAAAACACTTACGAAATCTGAAGACCCATTCAGAGACGAGTCCAACCATACAAATATAATCAAATTCCGATGTCAAATGGGAAATCAAATCCTAAATTTTCATTTTCGGAAAGTTTTGCAACAATCCCAATTTCCTCCATCTAAATTCGAAATAAATGATGAATATAGACATGGATTTATGAAATATAATCACTTTCGATTATAGAACACTTACCCAAGTCAAAGTCATGAAACTTTCCTCTGAAATCGCCCAAATCTGAGACTAAAAACTCAAATGAGTAAAAATGGCTAACTCCCAATTTTATGGGTTCTGTCCAAGACTTTTCGCATCTGCGGGCACAAGTGCCGCATCTGCGAGCTCGTATTTGAGAGAAAAATCTCACATTTGCAAAGTGAGGCTTCTAGGTGAAATTCCGCATATGCGGACACCAATGTCGCACCTGCGAGATCGTAGAAGCGACCAAAGGACCAAAGAAGCGGTCTCTTCGGCAGAAGCGCTTGGGCTTTTGCAGAAGAGGTCGCGTATTTGCGCCTTATTTCTTCGCAGAAGCGAAGGAGCTGGCCTGTGCCCAGGTCACAGAAGCAGTTGAGCATCGGCGGCTCCTTCTTCGTAGGTGTGGAACACAAGAACCAGACGTGCATATTTTTACAAAAATGATATAAAGCATGCCCGAAACTCACCCGAGACACTCGAGATCTCATCCAATTATACTAACTAGTCCCATAACATAATACAGACTTACTCGGGGTCTCAAATCAGACCAAAATATATCAAAATTACAATTCACACCTCGATTCGGACTTTAGAGTTTCAAGCTTTTCCATTTACAAATCTCGTGTTGAAACGTATTAAATGTATCTGGAATGACTTCAAATTGGAACACAAGTCATAAATGACATAACAGAGCTATTCAAATTTCCAGAATCGCGTTCCGATCGCGATATCAAATAAGTAAAATCCACGGTCAAACTTTGGAATCTATATATAAGCTTTCAAAATTCCCATTTTCAACAAATGGCGATAGCTCAAGCTAGGGACCTCCAAATTAAATTTTGGGGATACACCCAAGTGCCAAATCATGCTACGGACCTACCGGAACTGTCAAAATACTAATATGGATCCGTTTGCTCAAAACGTTGACCGAAGTCAACTCAAATATGTTTTGAAGCACTATTTTGCATTTTTATCAATTTTCACATAAATACTTTTTAGAAATATTTAGGGATTGCGCACACAAATCGAGAAAAGATGAATTGTGTTATTTGAGGTTTAAGAACACAGAAAATATTATTAAATTTAAAGATGACCTGTCGGGTCATCACATTTCCCACCTCTAAAACAAACGTTCGTCCTCGAATGGAATTAGAAAAAGTACACGGGCTGGTGAAAGGGTGTGGATATCCACTCCACATGTCCGACTCAGACTCCCAGGTAGATGCTTCAACTGGCTGACCTCCCCATTGCACTCGAACTTATGGATAAACTGTTAGACTTTAACTATCGGACATGGCGGGCTAGAACATCTACCGTCTCCTCTTCTTAAGTCAATTCCTTGTCCAATTGGACTGAGCTGAAATCTAACACATGGGACGGATCACCATGATATTTCTGTCGCATAGGCACATGGAACACCGGATGAACTGCTGATAAACTAGGCGGTAGTGCAAGTCTGTAGGCTACTTCACCTACCCTTTCAAGAATTTCAAAGGATCCTGTATGCCTAGGGCTCAGCTTGCCCTTCTTTCCGAACCTTATTACTCCTTTCATAGGTGAAACCCGGAGCAATACTCTTTCTCCAACTATAAATGCAACATCACGAACTTTAAGGTCAGTATAACGCTTTTGCCTAAACTGAGCTGTGCGAAGTCAATCCTGAATAATCTGGACCTTATCCAAGGCATCTTGTACCAAAACGGTACTGAACAACCGAGTCTCTCCCGGTTCAAACCAGCAAACTGGATAACGACAACGTCTCTCATATAATGCTTCATATGGAGCCATCTGAAAGCTCGACTGGTAGCTGTTATTATAGGCAAACTCCGCAAGTGGCAAGAACTGATCCCAAGAACCTTCAAAGTCTATAACAAAAACGCGAAGCATATCTTCTAATATCTGAATAGTGCACTCGGATTGTCCGTCCGTCTGAGGATGAAAAGATCACTACTAGAAATGCGCTAAACACCGACAAAAATAACCGACCAATGTCGGTCGGTTATGGCCAATTACCGAGCAAAATGCGATCATTTATGTGTGGACGGTATTTTGACGGTCAGAAATTACCGACCAACGCTGGTCGGTCAATTAAATTCAAATAAATAATATTGCAAAAAAAAACCGACCAAAGTTGGTCGGTATTTTAATTATGTAATAAAAAGATTCACCATCTGGGAATTGAACCAGGGTCTGTACTGTGGAAGGATACAATTATACCACTAGACCATTGGTGCATTTTTTTTAAGATTGTCTTTTATTTGATTTATACTCTTTAATTGTATTTTTGCACGAAAATAACCGACCAAAGTTGATCGATTTTATTAAAAAATAAAATTACCGAACAAAGTTGGTCGTTTTTTTAAAATGACCGGCCGAATTAACCGACCAATTTTAGTCGGTTTTCTTAATATTAATTTGTATTTATTTTAATTGAAAAACCGATCAATGTTAGTCGGTTTCTTGAAAAATAAATTTTGCGGGACTCAAAAATAGTTTCCCGCATTTTTGCGCCAAAGAAAACCAACCAAAGTTGGTCGGTTTCGTAAAAACAAATTAAAAAATAAAATATTTTGAAAACCGACCAACTTTGGTCGGGTTTTTGGCCGGTGTTTGCCGAATTTCTAGTAGTGGATGTACTCAACTCAACCCGCGTGCCCAACTCACGCTGTACAGCCCTCCAGAAGTACGAGGTGAACTGTCGTACCTCAATCAGAAATGATAGACTAGACGCACCGTGAAGGCGGACAATCTTCTTCGGTATTAATTAGAATAATGAACTGGATCATGGTAGTAAAGTTTAGATCGCAACAACCAATTATCTTCTTCAGTTTTTCTCTCTTGTGAAGGTGGCATAACTATTTAAAAACGATTTCTATTTTAAAACTATGTATAATCATCTAAGTGAAACAGAAATACTTGTTATTGAAAAGAGATCAGTAAATTATCATCTATTCTGACAATATATACGCATATCTATGTAGGGTCTCTTTCGGGGAGAATTGCTGTAAATACCTTAATTCCATGCAAGATTTATTCAACGTAACCAACAGCTCATCAGCGTGTATAAAGCACTGAACGCTCCAATTTTGTTGGGGAATAAATATGACACGATGGATGGAAGATCTTGTATAAAAATCAAAACAGTATATATATATATATATATATATATATGTCACGACCCAAAATCTAGCCATGGTTGTGATGGCGCCTTTCGTGTTACAAGGTAAGCCTATTTCCCAAAATATTACTACTAAATCGATGATAAGAATTAATAAAGCATTTGAATTTTTCATAAACTAAATCAACTCTAATTATAATTATAGAAAATACGGAAACGAGCCCCAAACATCGGGGTGTCACTAAGTCATGAGCGTCTAAAACTATGAACTAAGATATATAAACTGTCTAACTGTCCAAAAGAAGAAATGACAAAAGGAGTAAGAAGGTCCTGCAGACGCTAGCAGCTGCCTTGCAGTCTCCAAATATAGCCGGCCTAAACTCAACGATCGTTGCGCTCTAACTCACCTGGATCTGCACATAAAGTGCAAGGTGTAGCATGAGTACCACCAACTCAGTAGTAATAGAAATAACTAAGGAACTGAGTAGTAGTGACGAGCTAAAAAAATAGTCCAATTATTTATTTTTACAATTTACAAGGTAAATTCCATCAACTCAACAAATGCCACAAAAACATTAATAGGTAAATGCAGCAACAACAAAAGTAAATGAAACCTCACAACAATGTCACTCCATCACTCAGCACTCGGCACTCACCACTTGCACTCAACACTCAATACGCTCAACACTCAATAGGTACCTGCGCTCACTGGGGGTGTGTACAGACTCCGGAGGGGCTCCCAAAGCCCAAGCGCTAAGCACAGACAACTCACGTGCTGCACCGACAACTCACGTGCCATAATTTAAATCCCTGGATCCGTACGGTCAACTCACGTTCTACGCAGACAACTCACGCGCTATGGTATCAATACCTGGATCCGCACGGACAACTCACGTGCTGCACGGACAACTCGCGTGCCTCAATCAAATACTTCAAAACAGGCTCTCGACCTCACTCAGTCATGTACCTCTCTAGCCTCACCATCATCAACAAATAAGGGAAACACAACCCACGTCAAGTATCATAGCATATCAGCAAAATAATATGGACTGAGGTAAACATGTGACCATGAATAATGCCTAAGCATGATCTCTAACATGAAGGCAAACAAGTTCAACAACAAATAAACACATAACCAGAGATAATAGCCATTAGGCCTCACAGCCTCATGGGACGGACCAAGTCTCAATCCCTCGAGGTGCACACCCACACGCCCGTCACCTATCGTGGGTATCACATCCAAACAATCACGTGATGTCAAATTCTCCGGGTTTATACCCTTAAAGACAGAGTTAAAATTGTTACTTACTTGAAACCGGACAAAACTCTAGCCCGCGATGCTCTTGCCCCTTGATTCGGCCTCCAAATACTCTGAATCTATCCAAAAATCAGTATATTATCATCAATATACGCTAAAGGAATGAATCCCATATGAAAATTATCAAATTAATCCACAAATCCCGAAATAGGTCAAACTCGACCCCCGGGCCCACGTCTTGAAATGCGACGGAATTCACAAAACTAGGAAAACCATTCACTCACGAGTCCAACCATACTCCTTTCACTTGAATCCGACTCCAATTCGATGTTCAAATCCCAAAATTCACTTTTTTTGAAGTTTCTTCTATTTTTCCCAAATTTCTAACTCAAAGTACTAATCAATTGATGAAATCATTGATATATTCATGAACATTAACCAAATCCAAGTTAGAATCACTTGCCTCGATAAATTTCTTGAAAAACTCTCGAAACATCGCCACAAATCGTGCTCCCTAGGTCAAAAATGTGAAATAATTCCCTAAACTCCGTTTATATAGTGCACTCTCTGATCTCCACTACGTTGACCGTGGAAATCCAGGCGCGGCCGCGAAACCGTAGCGCTGTCCAGGCTTCTCGTAGCTGTAGTGACAGGCTTTAGTATTTTGGCGATAACTTTCTATACAGATTTCCAAATGATTATTTATTTATATTACTGGAAACTAGACACGAAGGGCTACTAATTTCGTTTATGAATCATATCAAAATTCCTTGTAGCTCAAAAGATATAGGCTTCCGAAGTCGGACCAGCGAATCTGCATATCTGCCCTGAAGCGCCTCCACGACTAAAATTTATGCGTTCCGCGCCCCCTCCTCCGCCCTCAGCGAAATGTTTCCACCCTCAGCGGAATATTTGCCGCCCTCAGCGAAATCTTGCCGCCCTCAGCGGAATTTTTGCCGCCCTCAGCGAAATATTAAGAACTAGAACTATGCCTCAGTTCCGGTAATGTCTGGACTCACTCAAAACTCACCCGAAACACACCCGAGGCTTCCGGAACCTCAACCAAATCTGCCATCAAGTCCTAAAATACCATACCAACTCAATCGAGCTCTCAAATCACCTCAAACAATAACAAAAAAACATGAATCGCACACCAATTCAAGCTTAATGGACTTGAAACCTCAAACTTTCACAACCGATGTCGAAACCTATTAAACCTCGTCCGAATAACCTCAAATTTTGCACAGACGTCAAAAATTACACTACAAACCTACTCCAACTATTGGAATTCCATTCCGACTCCGATATCAAAGTTTCCACTACCGACTAAATTTCTATCTTTCGCTAATTAAAGCCTAATTCTATAACGGACCTCCAAATTACATTACGGACAAACTCCTAAGTTTAAAATAACTCAACGAAGCTAACCGAATCATAAAAATCCAAGTCCGAACTCGTTTACTCATAAGTCAACTTTCGGTTGACTTTTCTAACTTAGTTATCTAACTAAGAGACTACGTGTCTCATTTGACTCCAAAACTACTCCGAACCCAAACCTACCAACTCGATACAACTCAACATAGCTGAAAAACACGTAAATAAGCATAAATGGGGAAAACGGGGCTACAACTCTCATAACGACCGACTGGGTCGTTACATCCTCCCCCTCTTAAACAAACGTTCGTCCTCGAATGGGTCTAGAAATATAACGGGAGTCTCGAATCTATCATTCTTAATTTGCTTAAATAAACTCCTTTAAGAAACTTCTCAACTTCTACTTCTCCTACTTGACCCGCTAGTACTTCAACCACCGCGAAATGCTTCCCATCATGTCTTCCCTCATACTTTGTTGCCCAATTGCTGCATCAACTCGAAATGTATCTCTATTGTACCAGAACCAATAGAATGTTACCGACTCTAAGTCTCTTCGAAGATTATCTTTCTCAAGCCATCAACATCAAAATACCCATTCGCAACCACCATTACTACATAACCACTTACTCTTCTTGAGTCCAAACGCATTAACATACATGAGAATTTAATTTGCCCCAAAATTTAACAACGTGAAAGATCCTTCAAAGCATTCACACTCGAGACTGTACGTCACATCAAAACAAAAAATCAAGCGCCCTATGGCCTTCCTTTATATTTCAAGAGAACACTTCTCGCCACATTCACATCGTCTTAACACCTTCCGCAGTTACGTCATACTCACCACAAGGTCATTCCACCGCTCATCGAGCCACAAATTCCACTCGTAGGGACATTATCGGACATATGACTTTAAATGTATAGGTTACAACTGAAGCTACCGAGCCTAAGTTGCGGTTTAACCATGGCCTCAAGTCCTCCAGACTTGCCCACCACTACAAACACAGAATACATATCTCAACCTTGTTCATAGAATCACAAGTTGGCGATGCACAACCGATACCGAGCGCTCATGTGCGCATACGAATGCGTGAAAGGAATTCAAAATGTTATGTTTCAAGCTGAATCAACTTCGCACGATGGAATACAAGAAAGTGAAATTTTTCCTAAGGGTTCTGCAGCCTCTCGAAGATAAGTACAGACGTCTCCGTACTGATCCGCAAGACTCTACTAAACCTGCTCATGACTCATGAGACCTATGTATCCTAGGCTCTGATACCAACTTGTCACGACCCAAAATCTAACCATGGTCGTGATGGCACCTATCGTGTTACAAGGCAAGCCTATTTTCTAAAATATTACTACTAAATCGATTATAAGAATTAATAAAACATTTGAATTTTTCATAAACTAAATCAACTCTAAATATAATTATATAAAATACGGAAACGAGCCCCAAACATCGAGGTGTCACTAAGTCATGAGCGTCTAAAACTAAGAACTAAGATATATAAATTGTCTAGCTATCCAAAAGAAGAAATGACAAAAGGAGTAACAAGGTCATGCGGACGATAGCAGCTACCTTGTAGTCTCCAAATATAACCGACCTGAACTCAATGATCGTCGCGCTCTAACTCACCTGGATCTGCACATAAAGTGCAGGGTGTAGTATGAGTACAACCGACTCAGTAGTAACAGAAATAACTAAGGAATTGAGTAGTAGTTACGAGCTTAGAAAAACAGTCCAATTATTTATTTTCACAATTTACAATAAACATGAATAAATAGGTAAACTCCATCAACTCAACAAATGCCACAAAGAAATTAACAGGTAAATTCAGCAACAACAAAAGTAAATGCAACCTCACAGCAATGTCACTCCATCACTCACCACTCGGAACTCACCACTCGCACTCACCACTCAATACACTCAACACACAATAGATACCTGCGCTCACTAGGGGTGTGTACAGACTCAGGAGGGGCTCCCAAAGCCCAAGCGCTAAGCACAAACAACTCATGTGTTGCACATACAACTCACATGCCTCAATCAAATACCTCACAATAGGCCCTCGGCCTCACTCAGTCATGTAACTCTCTAGCCTCACCATCATCAACAAATAAGGGAAACACAACCCACGTCAAGTATCACAGCATATCAGCAAAATAATAGGGACTGAGGTAAACATGTACAATAATATCTATGACTGAGTGCAAATAATGTGACCATGAATAATGCCTAAGCATGATCTCTAACATGAAGGCAAACAAGTTCAACAACAAATAAACACACAACCAGAGATATTATCCATTAGGCCTCACAGCCTCACGGGACGGACCAAGTCTCAATCCCTCGCGGTGCACACCTACACGCCCGGTACCTATCATGGGTATCACCTCCAAACAATCACGTGATGTCAAATTCTTAGGGTTTATACCCTCAACGCCAGAGTTAAAACTGTTACTTCAAACTGGACAAAACTCTAGCCTGCGATGCTCTTGCCCCTCGATTCGGCTTCAAAATACTCTGAATCTATCCAAAAATCAGTATATTATCATCAATATACGCTAAAGCAATGAATCCTATATGAAATTTATACAATTAATCCACAAATCCTAAAATAGGTCAAACCCGCCCCCCGGGCCCACGTCTTGAAATCCGACGGAATTCCCAAAAGTAGGAAACCCATTCACTCACGAGTCCAACCATACTAGTTTCACTTGAATCCGACTCCAATTCGATGTTCAAATCCCAAAAAATCATTTTTTAGAAGTTTCTTCAATTTTTCACAAATTCTTATCTCAATGTACTAATTAATTGATGAAATCATTGATATATTCATGAACATTAACCAAATCATTGATATATTCATGAACTTACCTCGATGAATTTCTTGAAAAGACCTCGAAACATCACCACAAACCGAGCTCCCTAGGTCCAAAATGTGAAATAATGCCTTAAACCCCGTTTATATAGTGCACTCTCTGATCTCCACTACGTTAACCACGAAAATCCAGGCACGACCGCGAAAACGTAGCGTTGTCCGAGCTTCTGGTGGCTGTAGTAATAGGCTTTATTATTTTGGCCATAACTTTCTATACATATGTCCAAATGATTATTTATTTAGATTTCTGGAAACTAGACACGAAGGGCTACAAATTTTGTTTTTGAATCATCTCAAAATTTCTTGTAGCTCAAAAGATATAGGCTTCCGAAGTCAGACCAGCGAATCTGCATATCTGCCCTGGAGCGCCTGCGGGACTAAAATTTACGCGGTCCGCACCCCCTCCTCCGCCCTCAACGAAATTGTGTTGCCCTCAGCGGAATATTTGCTGCCCTGAGCGAAATCTTGCTGCCCTCAGAGGAATTGTTGCCGCCCCCGGCGAAATTTTAAGCACCGGAACCATGCCTCAGTTCCGGTAATGCTAGGAATCGCTCAAAACTAACCCGAAACACACTCGAGGCATCCAAAACCTCAACCAAATGTGCCATCAAGTCCTAAAATACCATACCAACTCAATCGAGCTCTCAAATCACGTCAAACAATAACAAAAATATGAATCGTACACCAATTCAAGCTTAATGGACTTGAAACCTCAAACTTTCACAACCGATGTCGAAACCTATTAAACCTCGTGCAAATGACTTCAAATGTTTCACACACGTCAAAAATGACACTACAAACCTACTCCAACTCTCGGAATTCCATTCCGACTCCGATATCAAAGTTTCCACTACCGACCAAAATTGTCAAATTTCTAACTTTCGCTAATTAAAGCCTAATTCTACAACTGACCTCCAAGTTACATTCCGGACACACTCCTAAGTCTAAAATCACTCAACGAATCTAACCAAATCATAAAAATCCAAGTCCGAACTCATTTACTCATAAGTCAACTTCCGGTTAAATTTTCTAACTTAGCTTTCTAACTAAGAGACTAAGTGTCTCATTTCACTCCAAAACTACTCCGAACCCAAACCTACCAACTCGATACAATTCAACACAGCTGTACAACACGTAAATAAGCATAAATGGGGAAAACGGAGCTATAACTCTCGGAACGACCAACCGGGTGGTTACATCCTTCACCTCTTAAACAAACGTTCGTCCTTGAATTGGTCTAGAAACATAACTGGAGTCTAGATTCTGTTATTCTTACTTTGCTTAAATCATCTCCTTTAAGAAACTTCTCAACCTCTACTTCTCCTACTGGACCCGCTAGTACTTCAACCACCGCGAAACGCTTCCCGTCATGTCTTCCCTCATACTTTGCTGCCAAATTGCTGCATCAACTCGAAATGCATCTCTGTTGTACCAGAACCAATAGAATGTTACCGACTCTAAGTCTCTTCGAATATTATCTTTCTCGATCCATCAACATCAAAATACCCATTCGCAACCACCATTACTACACAACCACTTACTCTTCTTGAGTCCAAACTCATTGACATACATGAGAATTTAATTTGCCCCAAAATTTAATAACGTGAAAGAACCTTCAAAACATTCACACTCGAGACCGTACGTCACATCAAAACAAAAAATCAAGCACCCAATGGCCTTCCTTTACATTTCAAGAAAACACTTCTCGTCACATTCACATCGTCTTAACACCTTCCGCAGTTACGTCATACTCACCACAAGGTCATTTCACCGCTCATAGAGCCACAAATTCCACTCGTAGGGACATTATTGGACATATGAGTTTAAATGTATAAGTTACAACTGAAGCTATTGAGCCTAAGCTGCGGTTTAACCATGGCCTCAAGTCCTCCAGACTGGCCCACCACCACAAACACAGAATAAATATCTCAACCTTGTTCATAGAATCACAAGTTGGCGATGCACAACCGATACCGAGCGCTCATGTGCGCATACGAATGCGTTGAAGGATCTCAAAGAGTTTTGTTTCAAGATGAATCAACTTCGCACGATAGAATACAAGAAAGTGAAATTTTCCTAACGGTTCTGCAGTCTTTGAAGATAAGTACAGACATCTCCGTATCGTTCCGCAAGACTCTACTAAAGCCGCTCATGACTCGTGAGACCTATGTAACCTAGGCTCTGATACCAACTTGTCACGACCCAAAATCTAACCATGGTCGTGATGGTGCATATCGTGTTACAAGGCAAGCCTATTTTCCAAAATATTACTACTAAATCGATTATAAGAATTAACAAAACATTTGAATTTTTCATAAACTAAATTAACTCTAAATATAATTATATAAAATACGAAAACGAGCCACAAACATCGGGGTGTCACTATGTCATGGGCGTCTAAAACTATGAACTAAGATATATAAACTGTCTAACTATCCAAAAGAAGAAATGACAAAAGGAGTAACAAGGTCCTGCGGATGATAGCTGCTACCTTGCAGTCTCCAAATATAGCTAGTCTAAACTTAATGATCGTCGCGCTCTAACTCACCTGGATCTGCACATAAAGTGCAGGGTGTAGTATGAGTACAACCGACTCAGTAGTAACAGAAATAACTAAGGAACTGAGTAGTAGTTATGAGCTAAGCAAAACAGTCCAATTATTTATTTTCACAATTTACAATAAAACATGAATAAACAGGTAAATTCCATCAACTCAACAAATGCCACAAAGAAATTAACAGGTAAATTCAGCAACGACAAAAGTAAATGCAACCTCACAACAATTTCACTCCATCACTCAGCACTCGCCACTTAGCACTCACACTCAGCACCCAATACACTCAACACTCAAGAGGTACCTGAGCTCACTGGGGTGTGTACAGATTCCGGAGGGCTCCCAAAGCCCAAGCGCTAAGCACAGACAACTCACGTGCTGCAAAGACAACTTACGTGCCATAATATAAATCCCTAGATCCACACGGTCAACTCACGTGCTACGCTGACAACTCACGCACTATGGTATCAATACCGGGATTCGCCCGGACAACTCACGTGCCTCAATAAAATACCTCACAACAGGCCCTCGACATCACTCAGTCATGTACCTCTCTAGCCTCACCATCATCAACAAATAAGGGAAACACAACCCACGTCAAGTATCACAGCATACCAGCAAAATAATAGGGACTCAGGTAGACATGTACAATAATATCTATGACTGAGTGCAAATAATGTGTGCATGAATAATGCTTAAGCATGATCTCTAACATGAAGGCAAACAAGTTCAACAACAAATAAACACATAACTAGAGATAATAGCCATTAGGCCTCACAGCCTCATGGGACAGACCAAGTCTCAATATCTCGCGGTGCACGCCCGTCACCTAGCGTGGGTATCACTTCCAAACAATCACGTGATGTCAAATTCTCCGGGTTTATTTCCTCAAAACCAGAGTTAAAACTGTTACTTACTTCAAACCGGACAAAACTCTACCCCGCGATGCTCTTGCCCCTCAATTCGGCCTCCAAATACTCTGAATCTATCCAAAAATCAGTATATTATCATCAATATACGCTAAAGGAATGAATCCCATATGAAAATTATCAAATTAATCCACAAATCCCGAAATAGGTCAAACCAGCCCCCGGGCCCACGTCTCGAAATTCGACGGAATTCACAAAACTAGGAAACTCATTTACTCACGTGTCCAACCATACTAATTTCACTCGAATCTGACTCCAATTCGATGTTCAAATCCCAAAAATTTATTTTTTTGAAGTTTCTACAATTTTTCCCAAATTTCTACATCAAAGTACTAATCAATTGATGAAATCATTGATATATTCATGAACATTAACCAAATCCGAGTTAGAATCACTTACCTCGATGAATTTCTTGAAAAACCTTCGAAACATCGCCACAAACCGAGTTCCCTAGGTCCAAAATGTGAAATAATGCCCTAAACCGCGTTTATATAGTGCACTCTCTTATCTCCACTACGCTGACCGTGAATATCCAGGCGCGACCGCAAAAATGTAACACCGTCCACGCTTCCGGTGGCTGTAGTGACATGCTTTAGTATTTTGGCCATAACTTTCTATACAACTTTCTGGCCCTTCTGGAAACTAGATACGAAGGGCTACAACTTTCGTTTTTGAATCATTTCAAAATTCCTTGTAGATCAAAAGATATAGGCTTCCGAATTCGGACCAACGAATCTACAGATCTACCCTATAGTGCCTCCGCAACCAAATTTACGCGGTCCGCGCCCCCTCCTCCGCCCTCAGCAAAATTTTGCCTCCCTTAGCGGAATTTTTGCCGCCCTCAGCGAAAGTTTATGCACCAGAACCATGCCTCAGTTCTGATTATGCTCGGACTCGCTCAAAACTCACCCGAGGCCTCCGGAACCTCAACCAAGTGTTCCATCAAGTCCTAAAATACCATACCAACTCAATTCAGCTCTCGAATCACCTCAAACAATAACAAAAATATGAATCGCACACCAATTCAAGCTTAATGGACTTGAAACCTCAAATGTTTCACACACGCTACAAATGACACTGCGAACCTACTCCAACTCTCGAAATTCCATTCCGACTCTGATATCCTATTTTCCACTGCCGACCAAAATCGCCAAATTTCTAACTTTCGCTAATTCAAGCCTAATTCTACAACGGGCCTCTAAATTACATTGCACACATATTCCTAAGTCTAAAATCACTCAACGAAGCTAACCGAATCATAAAAATCCAAGTCCAAACTCGTTTACTCATAAGTCAACTTCCGGTTGACTTTTCTAACTTAGCTTTCTAACTAAGAGACTAAGTATCTCATTTCACTCCAAAACTACTCCGAACCCAAACCTACCAACTCGATACAACTCAACACAGCAGAACAACACGTAAATAAGCATAAATGGGGAAAACGAATCTATAACTCTCGGAACGACCGACCGGGTCGTTACAATATATATATATATATATATATATATATATATATATATATATATATATATATAAAATCGTTAATAGGTTAGATGGGATTTTAAGTATCATTGCCAAATTAGTTATAACTTTGTCAACATAAACTTTAGACTGTTCTAAAATGCATTGCATTTATTGTTTCATCATAAAAGAACTAAGGGTCATAATTCATAAATGAACAATAGAAGCATGAACTCAATAAGATAAATGCATGGAATGTGTTGAATTTCTAATCATACGTTCCAACATATTTTAAACACCGCAAGGGAATGATCAAATGGAGATTATGATATCTAATATCATATATAATTTACACAAGTCTATAAAATATAGCATGAAATTGAAAAATCTTGAGGATTTAAAATTAAATATATGCTACTAAATGCATTGGAATTAAATGAAAATTTTAAAATTTGGAGTGTTTCTGTAATAAATCGGCTGTTAGTTTCGAGTATTACAACTCTGTTTCCCCAATTACTGCTCAATTTATACTTTACAGTTATTATATGACTTTTTGGGGTAAATGGTTCGGGTCCGACGAGGTATTGGAATGAATTAGAACACTTAGTTCCAAAGTTTAAAACATAAGTTGAAAAGATTGGTTGGATGTCGAACTATGTGTAAACGACCCCGAAATAGAATTTTGATGATTCCAATAGCTCTGTATGGTGATTTTGGACCAAGGAGAGTGTCCAAAATATTATTTGGAGGCCCGTAGTTAAATTAGGCTTGAAATGGCTAAAATAGAAATTTGAGTTTGGAAGTTTGACCAGGGAGTTGACTTTGTGATATCGAGGTCGGAATCCGATTCTGGAAATTTAAATAGGCCTATTATGTCATTTATGACTTGTGTGCAAAATTTGAGGTCAATCGGACTTGATTTGATAGGTTTCAGCGTCGAATGTAGAAGTTAAAAATTCTTAAGTTCATTAAGCCTTAAATGGGGTATGATTCATGGTTTTAGCATTGTTTGATGTGATTTGAGATTTCAAATAAGTTCGTATGATATTTTAGGACTTATTGGTATGTTTGATAGAGGTCATGGGGTCCTCGGGTGAGTTTCGGGTGGTTTACGGACTAGAATTGGACTTGTGAGAATTGTTGAAGCATTCCAGTTTCTGATGTCATCGCATATATGGAGGGGTTGTACCTCCTGCAGAAGTGAGCGTATAGCCATAGGTGCGAGGCTGGATTGACCGAGTTTGGAGCGCAGGTGCGAGAGGGGTGCCACATCTATGCATCCGTAGATGCGGAGATGTGACCGCAGAAGCGGGCTCGCAGGTGCAAGCCCTTACCCGCATGGGCGAGAATTTTGTCTTTAAGTGGAATCCGCACCTGCGATGGAATTTCCGCAGGTGCGGCGTCGCAAGTGTGACTGGAAGCCCGCAGAAGCAAAAACCCCTGGACAGACAAAAAAAAAAAGGGGGTTCCAAGCTTTTGTCATTTTTGGGAATTTCAAGCTCGGGTTGGACAATGTTTGAGCAAGGTTTTCACGGTAATTCTTGAGGTAAGTCACTTGTGACCATTTTTAGTCAATAATATTGAACTATCGTCGATTATTCCAAATAGATTACGTGTTTTTGAGTTGTAAATCGGGAATTTGGACCTAGGGATTTGAAAATAAGATTTGATGATCTGGAGGTTGAATTGATGTCGGAATTTGGTAAAATTTGTATGGTTGGACTCATGGTTGAATGGGTATTCATATTTTATAATTTTTTGGGGGTTCCGAGACGTGGGTCCCACGAGCAATTTTTGAGTTAAATTTTGGATTTTTGTTGGAAAATCTGTATTTTCATATGGAATTTATTCCTATAAATTGTATTGACCGAATTGAATTAATTATGACTAGATTCGAGCCGATCGGAGTAGAAAAATCGAGGGAAAGGCATACCACTTGACTGATTGAGTGTGATTCGAGGTAAGTGACTTGTCTAACCCTGTGTGGGGGAAATCCCCTTAGGATTTGATATTGTTGTAACATTTTGTGATATGTGAGCGCCGTGTACGCGAGGTGACGAGTGCGTACATGGGATAAGTTTACAAATATCGGTTCTTGCTGAGTAGTCTTCTTTTAAATTCTTTAACTGAGTTGCTTTAGTATATGTAGTGATCATGTTTAGCCTAGGATCACTTATTTACGTGCCTTAGCTCTTACTTGAAATATGTTCAACATGCTTAGCTGAATTACTTGTTTCTATGATTGGATTTAAATCTTTAACTGTAAGATTCTTGCTGTAAATTCGTTGTTTCCTTTGGTTATCTGTTGCATATTTACTTTTGGGACTACAAGACGGTTCCTATAAAGATCCTCTTGTACTGCATATTTACTTTTGGAACTACGAGGCGGTTCCTCGGGAGATCCCCCTGCACTGTATATTTACTTTTGGAATTACGAGCGGTACCTCGAGTGCGCCCCTATTGTTTACCTCTATTTGTTGTGTTGTTCACTCCTTAGTCATTTTATTATATTATCATATCCTCTGTCTTATTTCTTTTATTATTTCTAGTAGGGCCTGACCTGACCTCGTCACTACTCTGCCGAGGTTAGGCTTGGCAGTTACTCGGTACCGTAGTGGTGTACTCATGCTACTCATTTGCATATCTATAATAGGCCGACCAGTTGTTTTAAAAGTTGTAGCCCGGTTCCCCTATTTAATGCTCATTCTATACTTTATAACTCTTATATGACTCGTCGGGGCAATTGATTCAGGTCCAATGAGGTTTTAGAATAAATTAGAACACTTAGTTCTAAAGTTTAAAACTTAAGTTAAAAAGGTAGGATGGATGTTGACCTTTGTGTAAACGACCCCGGAATTAAATTTTGATTATTTCAATAGCTCCGTATGGTAATTTTAGACTTAGGAGCATATCCGAAAAATTATTTGGAGGCTCTTAGTTAAATTAGGCTTGAAATGACTAAAATAAGAATTTGAGTTTGAAAGTTTGATCAAGGAGTTGACTTTTTGATATCGAGGTCGGAATCTAGTTCTGAAAATTTTTATATCTCTATATGTCATTTATGACTTGCGTGCAAAATATGAGGTCAATCGGACTTGATTTGATAGGTTCCGACGTAATTTGTAGAAATTGAAAGTTTCAAAGTTCATTATGCTTGAATATATGTGTGATTCATATTTTTAGAGTTGTTGGATGTGAATTGAAGACTTGACTATGTTCGTATGATGTATTACGACTTCTTGGTATATTTGGTTGAGGTCCCAAGGGGCTCGGGCGTGTTCTGGATGGTTAACCGATCATTTTTGGCCTTGGTGAGATAGTTGATATCTGCTGCTATTTTCTGGTTTCCTCTATCACGTTCGCGAGAGGAGCCTCGCGTTCGCGAAGAGTATTCTGAGTAGGCGAGATATTTCTCTTCGCGTTCGTGAAGAATGGACCGCGTTCGCGAAGGGAGATGGCAGTGTTCATCACGAACGCGTGAAGGCGTTCACGTTCGCGTAGAAGGGCGAGGCCAGGCGGGGCATTGGGCATTGGGCATTAAAGCTCCGCGTTCGCGAAGGCCAAGTTTGGCAATGCATCATGTTCGGGAGAGGAGCCTAACGTTCGCGAAGAGGAAAGTTAGGAAGCACATTTTTGTGCTTCGCGAACGCGAGACAAGGGTCGCGTTCGCGAAGAAGAGACCACTGGACAGAATGTTTATGTTCAGAAAAAGGGACTTAGTCCCATTTTCCATTTTTAACGAAATTGGAGCTCGGATTGAGGCGATTTTGGGATATTTTCAAAGAAAACATCGGGGTAAGTGTTCTTAATTCAATCTTGGTTAGATTACACGAATCTATCACTGTTTTTAATATTTAATTGGTGATTTAAATTGAAATATTTGAAAATCCTCTTGGATAGATTTGAGAATTTGAGGGTTGAATTGTTATCGAAATTTAGTCATTTTGGTATGGTTAGACTCGTGGTTGAATGGGCATTCATATTTCGTAACTTTTTCCGGATTCTGAGACGTGGGCTCCACGGGCAAACTTTGAGTTAGTTTTGGATTTTTATTGAAAAATATAGTATTTTCTTATGGAATTGATTCTATAATTATTGTTGACTGTATCGAATTAATTATGACTAGATGCGAGTCGATCGGAGTTGGAAAAACGAGGAAAAGGCATACTACGTGATTAAATTGGAGCAAGTCGAGGTAAGTGACTTGTCTAACCTTGTATGGGGGAAAGTTTCCCTAGGATTTGTATTGATGTGATAATTGTAATGTGTTGAATATTGTGTACACGAGCTGACGAGTGTGTACACGGGCTAAATATGAAATATTATGTTTTTAAATTGTGTAGATCACTGTTGCGCATTAATTAAATTATTTTATCTTGTTATATTCTTCATCATTGATCTTAGATATATACTTTAAATTTGCTTAACTTTCTCTTGTTAATTGTTTTTACCTGTTTAGCTGAAGTTTGATTTCTTTTATTCAGTGTATTATTTGAAGGTGGAATTTCTGTAATTTTGGTGGAATTTCTTTAATTTAAATATATTTAAACATGAAGTATTTTACATTTAAAAATTTGATATTTAAAACAAAGTGGTAAATTTGTGAAATATTATATTTGCTGAGTATTATTGTTCATTTATTTTGGCATGAGCCGTGAGCTTTTTATTGTGGAAAAATATTATTGTTGATTTATTTTGGCATGATCCGTGAGCTCTTTATTATGAAAAAAAAAATATTGTTGTTGATTTATTTTTGAAAATTGAATTATTTGGGTACTTGAGGTAAAAATTGTGATATATTGTGATATTGATACGCATGCAGTGGTATAAGGTCTGGGTGTTGAAACGCTTGCGGTGAGATAAGGGTGGATTGATACGCATGGCTAGTAGGGGGAACTACTAGAAGTCATGCGATGTGATAAGGATGGCTAAAACGTGGGATGCTATTTCGGGAAAATATTTTCTTTAAAGTAATTTGTAAAGGCTCCCGCGGTGATGTAAGGAAATGAGATAGTGTGAATTTATTTATGATTTGGGACTACGAAGCGGTACCTCGGAAGTGACCTTGTTGATATTGATTTATGGCTGCAGTTGCCTTTGTTTATTTGTTGTGATTTTATTAAAGTTGAAAGGAAATTTTGTTTTGTTTTCATGAGTTATTATTTGCCATTATTTTCAGTAATTAAATGGTGACATACTACTTGATTCATTTTCATTTTCATTTTATTTTATTATATTGTTAAACATTTTACCATGCCATTATTATTTTCCAGTAGGGCCTCACCTGACCTCGTCACTACTCTACCAAGGTTAGGCTTGGTACTTACTAGGTGCTGATATGCTGTACTAATACTACGCTTCTGCACTTTTCTTTTGTTCATATCCAGGTACATCTTACCAGCCCAGACATCAGTGAGTTACCTGCGCAAAGAGACTTCGAGGTATATCTGCTAGCATCCGCAAACTCCGGAGTCCCCTTCTATTCTTATTATGTTGCTTCCTTATTTTCTTTAGGCTTTGATATATTGAGACATTGCGTATAAATTTTTAGAAGATTGTGACTTATTTCTACCAGGTTTTGGGAGTTTTAATTATGTAAATTTTCAGATTTATTTATTTTGGATTTCTATTTTATTCCGCTTTGATAAGCTTACCTTGTCTAAGAGACTAGGTACCATCACGACATCCTATAGAGGGAATTTGGGGTCGTGACCAGTTGGTATCAGAGCTCTAGGTCCATAGGTGTTATGAGTTACAAGCAGGTTTAGTAGAGTCTTGCGAATCGGTATGCAGACCTCTGTACTTATCTTCGAGAGGCTATGGAACTGTTAGGAAATATTCACTTATTTGATTCCTTATCGTGCGCATTTGTTGACTTCAAAGTTCTAAACCATTGTCTTTCTATTCTCTCACATATGGTGAGGGCACGCACAACTGGATCCGATGATCAGACAACCGCGCACCCTGTTGGAGCTGCAAGGGGTCGGGGTCAGGCCAGAGGCAGAAGAAGACCACGTGGTGCAGGCAGAGCACCTGCTCGAGCTGTTGCACCAGAACCACCAGTAGCTCCAGTTGGAGAGATGGCACCTGAGAGACCTATTACTATTCCTGCCCTTCAGGAGACTCTTGCCCAGATTTTGAGCATGTTTGGCACTCTAGCTCAGGCAGGGTTAATTCCACTTGCTCCTGCCACATCTCAGGTCGGGGGAGGAGCACAAACTCCCGCCACCCGTACTCCAGATCCACGGGCCCATGTTGACCATGCCCCAGAGGTTATACCAGTGCAGCGAGTTGTCCCAATTCATCTTGAGATTAGGACAGCAGCTTCAGAGGGGGAACAACTCAGGCTCGAGAGGTACAAGAAGTACCACCCTCCCACTTTCAGCGGTTTAGCTTCAGAGGATGCTCAGGGTTTTCAGGAGAAATGTCACTGTATCCTTCGTACTATGGGTATTGTGGATTCTAGTGGGGTTTCTTTTATAGCATTCCAGTTTAGAGGAGCAGCATACTAGTGGTGGCGTGCATATGAGTTGGATAGTCCGGCTGAGGTAGCATCCCTCACTTGGACACAATTTTCAGATATGTTCTTAAGGGAGTATGTTCCTTAGAGGCTTAGATATGCATGGCGTGCATAATTTGAGAAGTTGCGCCAGGGTTCTATGAGCGTGTCAGAGTATGCGATCTGATTCAGTGATTTGACTAGGCATGCACCAGCCTTAGTTGCTGCTGTTCTAGAGCAGGTTCGCAGATTTATTGAGGGTGTCCACCCTAGTTTCAGATTCAGTATGGCTCAAGATATAGAGATGGACATCACATACCAATAGGTGGTGTCAATTTCTAGGATATTGGATGGGTATGCAGATCCGGGAGAGGGAAGAGGGGGAAGCTAAGAGACCCTGAGATTCTGGCACATATAATAATTCTCGTGCCCCAGTTGCAGCTCGTCATGGTAGAGGCTATATGAGCCGCCCTATTTATTCAACACTTCTAGCTTCCAGTGGTATTCTGGATACTCCCAGACCTCAGGTTCCATATTATGCACTGCCAGTGTCTACTGTACCTCCTATACGGGGTGCTTTCAGCTGGCAGTCTAGTCGATTAGGCCCGATCCAGTGCTAGCATCCACGTCCTCCGAGGGTTTATTTTGATTGTGGTGACACTCGTCATATCATAAGGTATTGCCCCATATTTAGTAGGGGAGCACCTCTATAGATTTCTCAAGCCCTACCCATTCCACAGGACCCTCAGGCTTCTCAAGCCATGATTACTGCACCAGTTGCCACTCCACCTGCACATCCAGCTATGGGTGGAGGTCAGATAGGTGGAGGTCACCCTAGAGGGGGAGTCCAGGCCAGATATTATGCCCTTCCAGCTAGGACATATTTCGTTGCATCCGATTATGTTATCACAAGTATTATTTTGGTCTGTCATAGAGATGCATCGGTCTTATTTGATCCAAGCCCTAGTTCTTCTTATGTGTCATCTTAATTTGCTTCATATTTGGGTGTATCCCGTGATTCCTTGAGTTCTTCTATCTATGTATCTACACT
Source organism: Nicotiana tomentosiformis (assembly GCF_000390325.3). NCBI lineage: Eukaryota > Viridiplantae > Streptophyta > Magnoliopsida > Solanales > Solanaceae > Nicotiana > Nicotiana tomentosiformis. The sequence goes on from NC_090823.1 coordinate 6,981,913, forward strand.
CATGGGTGAATCTATTATTGTGGACCGCGTGTATCGGTCGTGTTTAATTGGTATCAGTGGTTTTGAGACTTGAGCTGATTTATTATTGCTCAGTATGGTAGATTTCAATATTATTTTAGGCATGGACTGGTTGTCGCCCTATCATGCTATTCTTGATTATTACGCCAAGACAGTGATGCTGACAATGCTAGGTCTACCACGGCAAGAGTGGAGAGGTACCTCAGATCATGTTGCTAGCAGGGTTGTTTCATTTTTTAAAGCTCAATGAATGGTTGAGAATGGGTGTGATGCGTATCTGGCCTATGTGAGAGATGTTAGTATTAATACTCCTACCGTGGAGTCAGTTCATGTAGTAAGATATTATCCTGATGTATTTCCAGTAGATCTTCAAGGTAAGCCACCCGACAGGGATATTGACTTTGGCATTGATTTGTTACCGGGCACTCAGCCCATTTCTATTCTACCATATCGTATGGCCCCAACAGAATTGAAAGAATTAAAAGAATAGTTACAAGAGTTGCTTGATAGGGGTTTCATTCGGCTCATTGTATCACCTTGGGGTGCTCCTATCTTATTTGTGAGGAATAATGATGGTTTTATGCGGATATGTATTGATTACCGCCAGTTGAACAAGGTTACAATGAAGAACAAGTAACCATTGCCACGTATTGATGACCTATTTGATCGGCTTCAGGGTGCCAGAGTGTTTTCTAAGATCGACTTACATTCATGCTATCATCAGTTGAAGATTCGGGAGCTAGATATCCTGAAGATTGCTTTCAGGACTCGGTACAGTCATTACGAGTTCCTTGTGATGTCTTTTGGGCTGACCAATGCCCCAACAACATTTATGCACTTAATGAATAGTGTATTTCAGCCCTATCTTGATTCTTTCATCATTGTGTTTATTGACGACATTCTGGTGTATTCCCGGAGTCGGGAAGATCATGAACAACACTTGAGGACTGTGCTTTAGACATTGAGAGAAAAGAAGTTATATGCAAAATTTTCTAAGTGTGAATTCGAGATTGATCTAGTAGGATTTTTGGGTCATATAGTTTCGTGCGATGGGATCAAGGTAGATCCGAAGAAGATTGAAGAAGTACAGAGTTGGTTCAGACCGTCCTCAGTTATGAAAATCCAGAGTTTCCTTTGTTTGGAAAGGTATTATCGCCGATTTGTAGAGGGTTTCTATTCAATTGCTACATCTATGACCAAATTGATCCAGAAGGGTGCTCCATTCAGGTGGACCGAGTAATGTGAGGAGAGCTTCCAAAAGCTCAAGACAGCTTGACTATAGCCCCAGTATTGGTATTACCTACAAGTTCAGGGTCTTATACTATGTATTGTGACGCATCGCATATTGGTCTTGGCGTAGTGTAGATGCAAGACGGTAGGGTGATTGCCTATGTGTCCAGATAGTTAAAGGTACATGAGAAGCATTATCCAGTTCACGACCTTGAGTTAGCAGCTAGTGTTCATGCCTTCAAGATTTGACGGCATTATTTATAAGGAGACATTATTTGTACGACGTCCATTGTGAGGTCTACATCGATCACCGGAGTCTACAACATCCTTTTAAACAGAAGGATCTTAATTTGTCGTACCGAAGATGGTTGGAATTTCTTAAGGATTATGATATAACCATTCTCTATCATTCTATGAAGGCCTATGTAGTTCCCGATGCCTTGAGTCGTAAGGCGGAGAGTTTGGGAAGCTTAGCATATTTACCGGTAGTAGATAGGCCTTTAGCCTTGGATGTTCAGGCTTTGGCTAACCAGTTTGTTATACTGGATGTTTTTTAGCCGAGCCAAGTTTTAGCTTGTGTGGTTTCTCAGTCTTCTCTTTATGATCGTATCAGATAATGTCAGTATGATGACCCCCATCTGTTTGTCCTTAAAGATACAGTTCAGCACGGTGATGCCAAAGAAGTCACTTTTGGAGATGACGACGCATTACGAATGCATGGCAGACTGTGTGTGCCTAATGTAGATGGTTTGCGTAAGTTGATTCTCCAGGAGGCTCACAGTTCACGGTACTCCATTCATCCGGGTGCTGCAAAGATGTATCAGGACCTGAGACAACACTATTGGTGGATGCAAATAAAGAAAGACTTAGTGGAATATGTAGCTCGGTGCCTAAATTTGCTAGCAGGTGAAGTATAAGCATCAACGACCTGGTGGATTGCTTCAGAAGTTGGAAATTCTATAATAGAAATGAGAGCGGATCACTATGGATTTTGTTGTTGGTCTTCCACAGACTCAGAGGAAGTTCGATGCAGTTTGGGTGATTGTGGATAGATTTACCAAGTCAGCTCATTTCATTCCCGTTATTACTACTTACTCTTCAGAGCAGCTGGCTCAGGTATATATTCGCGAGATTGTCATACTTCATGGTGTATCGGTACCTATCATCTCTGACTGGGGTACACAGTTTACCTCACGGTTTTGGAGGGTTGTACAACATGTTGGGTTGAGTACAACATTTCACCCTCAGACAGACGGGCAGTCCGAACGCACTATTCAGTTATTATTATGCTTCGTGCGTGTGTGATAGATTTTAGGGGTGCTTGGGATCAGTTCTTATCACTTGCGGAGTTTGCTTACAACAACAGTTACTAGTCGAGCATTCAGATGGCTCCATATGAGGCCTTGTATGGTAGGCGGTGCCGGTCTCCAGTGGGTTAGTTCGAACCGGGCGAGGCTAGGCTACTAGGTACAGACTTTGTTCAGGATTCCTTGGAAAATGTTAAATTGATTCAGGATCGACTTCGTACAGCCCAAGCTAGACAGAAGAGTTATGCGGATCGGAAGGTTCGTGATGTTGCATTCATGGTTGGTGAGCGGGTCTTGCTCCGGGTTTCGCGTATGAAGGGTGTGATGAGGTTTGGGAAGAAGGGCAAGTTGAGCCCTAGGTATATTAGGCCTTTTGAGATTCTTGAGAGAGTTGGAGAGATGGCTTACAGACTTGCACTACCACCTAATCTCTCTGCAGTTCATCTTGTATTCCATGTTTCTATGCTTCAGAAATATCATGACGATCTGTCTCATGTGTTAGACTTCAGTTCGGTTCAGTTGGACAAGGATCTATCTTATATTGAGGAACCGAAAATGGCTATTTAAGATATGCAGGTTCGAAAGCTGAGGTCAAAGAATATTGCTTCCATGAAGGTTCAGTGGAGGGGTCATTCAGTCGAGGAGGCGACTTGGGAGACCGAGCATGATATGCGCAGATGTTATCCTCATATTTTCACCACTCCAGGTAAAATTCTAAACTCGTTCGAGGATGAACATTTGTTTAAGAGGGGGAGGATGTAACGACCCGGCCGAGTTATATCCATCACACCTCGGTGCCATGTTTTCTTAAAGAATAAAGAGTTATATCCATCACACCCCGGTGCCTTGTTGTCTCAATGTCCATTGTAGCTTGTTTCACTTCCTCTTTGGTAACTGGTCTTATAAGCTGCAATTGTTGCCTCCTATTTAATATATGGCCATTTTGTATGATCTGTGGGTTAACAGCTGATAGTTGTGTTGCTGCAGTACCAAGCAGGCCCCTATAAAAGCTTAGAATTTCTTCCTCCACTTCAGTTGGATTTTGTAGGATTTGCCCAGTGCTAGTGATTAATCTGCCAATACTATTCCTTGCTTGTCTATTTTTCATGCAAGCATGGTAGTATGTTGTATTGGAATCTCCAAGTTTAAGCCATTGTATTCTAGATTTTTATTTCAGAACACTCTCCTCAACCATCAACAATTTCTCTAATTCTAACTTTGTAGCTTTTTCAAGGGCTACTGTCTCAGCATCTTGACCTGGGATATTCATTTTGTCTTGTATAGTTTCTAGCCTCCCCTTTGTTGCTTGTATCTTGCTCCATATTCCACGAAACGCTTGTTTGTTCAATTGTTTTAGGGCTCCTTTCAGTGTTTTGAGCTTGTTCCACACAGATAGCATGGCAGGTCCTCTTTTGTTGCTTCTCCAGATTTGCTTTACAGTTGCATCAAACTCACTTAGGCTTGCCAAGCAGTTGAGAAATTTGAAAGGTCTCATGCCTGCTTGGTTAGTGATGTCAAACCCCACACTAAGAGGATAATGATCAGAAAAACCTGGATTCATACTGATTCCCTCCATGTGAGGCCATTTTTGTATCTATTCTACATTTGCCAGGATTCTATCAATCCTACTATGGACATGGTTATTAGATCATGTGTATTGCCTTCCCACAGTTTTGAGCTCATCTAATCCTTTATCCATTAGGCAATTCTTGAAATCCCTTATTTCAATCTCTTGCACAGGGTTGCCATTAATCCTATCCTCACTAGTCAGGATAGTATTGAAGTCACCCATTATGAGGCAAGGACTGTTTATTCCATGCACTGTCACCTTCAATTCTCCCCATAAGATTTTCATATCTTTAATTGTGTGTTTACCATAGACTGCACAGTAATTAAAACTGGTTCTATGCTGAATCATAGTTACCTTCCCCATTATAAATTGCTCATGAGTTCTGGTCATCAAATAATCCACCTGAGTTGGATCCCATGCTACCCATATTCTACCACCCGGAGCTTCATTGTAGTTGTCAACCCATTCCCAGTTGTTAATAGTCTTATTTAGTATTGAATCTGCATTTCTTCTCTTCACTCTATGTTCTATAATGGCCACAAGTACCACTTTATTTGTTCTATAAATTTTTTTTAGTTCTTTTTGCTTTTATACTTTATTCAAACCCCTAACATTCCATGTTATAATGTTCATCATGATATTGATATTTGTTGTGGAACTACTTCCCTATCCTTCTTATTCTGCTTCTCCCTCACACCTTGGGCTTCAGATAGTTGAACTACTTCTCTGTTGTATCAACTAGTGCTTTAAAAGCATTGCCAATGTCCACTTCATTCTCCTTTGTAACTTAGTCGTTTTAAAAGTTATAGCCTTGTTACCCTATTTAATGATCATTATATACTTTATAATTGTTATATGACTTTCCAGGGCAATTGGTTCGGGTCCGATAATATTTTAGAATAAATTGAAATACTTAGTTCAAAAGTTTAAAACTTAAGTTAAAAAGGTACGCTGGATGTCGACCTATGTGTAAACGACCCAGGAATTAAATTTTAATGATTCCAATAGCTCTATATGGTGATTTTGGACTTAGGAGCGTGCCCGAAAATTATTTGAAGGCCCGTAGTTAAATTAGGCTTCAAATGGCTAAAATACGAATTTAAGTTTGGAAGTTTGACCAGAGAGTTAAATTTTTGATATCGAGATAGGAATCCAGTTCAAAAAATTTCTATAGCTCCGCTATGTCATTTATGACTTGCATGCAAAATATGAGGTCAATCGGACTTGATTTGATAGGTTTCGGTGTCATTTGTAGAAATTAAAAGATTCAAAGTTTATTATGCTTGAATCTATGTGTGATTCGTATTTTTAGTGTTGTTGGATGTGAATTGAGGACTCGACTAAGTGCGTATGATGTATTTGGACTTATTGGTATATTTGGTTGAGGTCCCAGGGGGCTTGGGCATGTTCCGGATGGTTAACGGATCATTTTTTGCCTTGGTGAGATAACTCATATTTGCTGTTGCAATTTTCTGATTTCCTCTTCCGCGTTCGTGAGAGGAGCCTCGCATTCGCGAAGAGTGTTCTGAGTAGGCGATAAATTTCTCTTCGCGTTCGCGAAGAATGGACCACGTTCGTGAAGGGGGATGGCAGTGTTCATCGCGAACGCGTGAAAGCGTTCGCGTAGAAGGACGAGGCCAGGTGGGGCATTGGGAATTAAAGCTTCGTGTTCGCGGAGGAAGGATCACGTTCACAAAGGCCAAGTTGGCAATGCATCGCGTTCGCGAAGAGGGAAGTTGGGAAGCACATTTTTTTTGCTTCGTGAACGCGAGACAAGGGGCGTGTTCGCGAAGAAGGAACCACTGGACAAAATGTTTAAGTTCAGAAAATTGAACTACGTCCCATTTTCCATTTTTAACGAAATTAGAGCTCAAATTGAGGCGATATTTGGGATATTTTCAGAGAAAATATCGGGGAAATTGTTCTTAACTCAATCTTTGTTAAATTACCTAAATCTAGCACTGTTTTTAACATTTAATTGGTGATTTAAGTTGGAAATATTTAAAAATCCTCTTGGATAGATTTGAGGATTTGAGGGTCGAATTGTTATCGGAATTTAGTCATTTTGGTATGGTTAGACTCATGGTTGAATGGGCGTTCATATTTTGTAACTTTTTCCGGATTCCGAGATGTGGGCCCTACATGCGATGTTTGAGTTAATTTCAGATTTTTATTGAAAAATATAATATTTTCTTGTGGAATTGATTCTATAATTTTTGTTGACTGTATCGAATTAATTATCACTAGATTCGAGTCGATCGGAGTCAGAACATCAAGAAAAAGGCATATTATGTGATTAAATTGGAGCAAGTCGAGGTAAGTGACTTGTCTAACCTTGTGTGGGGAAAACTTTTCCTAGGATTGGTATTGATGTGATAGTTGTAATGTGTTGAAAGTCGTATACACGAGGTGACGAGTGTGTACATGGGCTAAATGTGAAAGATTATATTTTTAAATTGTGTAGCTCATTGTTGCGAATTAATTAAATTGTTTTATCTTGTTATATTCTTCACCATTGATCTTAGATATATACTTTAAATTTGCTTGATCTTCTCCTTCTAATTGTTTTTACCTGTTTAGCTGAAGTTTGATTTCTTTTATTCGGTGTATTATTTGAAGGTGGAATTTCTTTAATTTGGTGGAATTTCTTTAATTTAAATATATTTAAACATGAAGTATTTTACATTTAAAAAATTGATATTTAAAACAAGGTGGTAAATTTGTGAAATGTTATATTTGTTGAGTATTATTGTTGATTTATTTTGGCATGAGCCATGAGCTCTTTATTATGAAAAATAATATTGTTGTTGATTTATTTTGACAAATTTAATTATTTGGGCACTTGAGGTACAAATTGTGATATATTGTGATATTAATACGCATGCGGTGGTATAAGGTCTGGGTATGGAAACACATGAGATGAGATAAGGGCAGCTTGATACGCGTGGCTAGTAGGGGGAACTACTAGAAGTCATGCGGTGCGATAAGGATGTCTAAAACACGGGATTCTATTTTGAAAAAAAATATTTTCTTTAAAATAATTTGTAAAGGCTCCCGCGGTGATGTAAGGAAATGAGATAGTGTGAATTTATTTATGATTTGGGACTACAAGGCGGTACCTCGGGAGTGCCCTTGTTGATATTGATTTATGGTTGTAGTTTCCTTTGATTATTTGTTGTGATTTTCTTAAAGTTGAAAGCAAATTCTGTTTTGTTTTCACGAGATATTATTTGCCATTATTTTGTGTAATTAAATGGTGACAGACTACTTGATTCATTTCCATTGTCATTTTATTTTATTATATTGTTAAACATTTTACCATGCCATTATTATGTTCAAGTAGGGCCTGACCTGACCTCGTCACTACTCTACCAAGGTTAGGCTTGGCACTTACTGGGTACCTTTATGGTATACTCATACTACGCTTATGCACATTATTTTGTGCAGATCCAGGTACATCTTACCAGCCCAGACATCAGTGAGTTACCTGCGCAAAGAGACTTTGAGGTATATCTGCCAGTGTCCACCGACTCCAGAGTCTCCTTCTATTCTTGTTATGTTGCTTCCTTATTTTATTTAGGCTCTGATATATAGAGACATTGAGAATAAATATTTAGAAGCTTGTGCCTTATTTCTACCAGGTTTTGAGAGTTTTAATTATTCAAATTTTTAGATTTATTTATTTCAAATTTCTATTTTATTCTGCATTGATAGGCTTACCTAGTCTTAGAGACTAGGTGCCATCACGACATCCTACGGAGGAAATTTGGGGTCGTGACAATATCTTTTTGTGCAGATTCAGGTACCGCTTACCAACCTAAATATCAGTGAGCTACCTGTGTGCAGAGACTTCAAAGTACATCTGCCAGCATCCGCAGACCTCGAAGTCCCCCTCTATCCTTATCATGTTGTTTTCTTATTTTAGTAGACTCTAATGTATAGAGACATTTAGTATTTCTCTTAAAAACTTGTGACTTTTTTCTACCGGAATTTGGGAGATTGTAGTTCTTTGACTTGCAGTTTCCATTTATTACAACTATTGAGGTTTGAGTTTCACACTCTTATTATGTTATTTCATAATTTGTTAGGTTTACCTAGTCTTAGAGACTACGTTTCATCACGACATCCTACGGAGGGTGAATTGGGATCGTGACAGTGTCAGTGTATGTGGAGTTGTTTGGCACTTCTGATTTATTAAATTGTTGTTCTTGACATATTTTTTCACGTAGCACATAATAAGTCAAATAACAACTTAATTGACAAAATAAATGAACTATGTAGAATATTTATTGTTTAGTATGAGTACATAGGTGATGGATAGTTTTGTCATGAGATGTTTAATACTTTGGTCAACATAGCCTGTATATGGGAAAGTTTTACTTGATAATGAAGTTGTTGTTTGCCCTGGTAATTAATCGTATGTTAGCAAAGTTTGGTGTTTGTTGGGACAAAACTTCCAAATTTAATTACTTTTAAGAACTTATACTTTTCTTAATTTTTATTTTATAATTTTAATATATTATTTAATAATATTTATTTAACTTTTTCATTGAATACTCAATTATATAGGCACGCGCGCAACGAGCGTACCCTAAAACTCATGTTTTAAAAAACATAATAATAACTATTTAAAGAGGAGCTATGAAGACTATTGCTTAAATCATGTTAAAGAACACGTTAGGTTCATGCTCTACAATTTTATTATTTGAAATATACAATATAAAATAATGACATTAATTGGTACCAAGTACTCCCTCCGTTTCAATTTATGTGAACCTGTTTGACTGAACACGGAGTTTAAGAAAAATTGAAGACTTTTGGAATTTGTGGTCCTAAACAATTCAAAAAGGGGTCAGAGTATTTGTGTGGTTATAAAAGTTTCTCATTAAGGGTAAAATTATAAGTTTAAGCAAAATTGTTTTCAAATTTAGATATGGTCATTCTTTTTGGAACGGACAAAAAAAGAAATAGGTTCACATAAACTACAACGGACGGAGCATATATCTTCTACTAAGTCTGTCCAAGCTATTGTCAACCCACTGATGGCATGGAAAAAGTAGACAGATCTAGAGGGCCCTAACTTAGATACCCTATTTTCCAGGAGACAGGATATAACCCTAAATTAAAGTGCAGAAAGGATCCTTTTCTCATGTCCCACTTACATGTTCTGCTTGCTGTAAAAGTGAAGAAAAGAAAGCAAGGGAAAACGAAGTGCTCCTTGATTCAATTGATAGCCAATTAACCAACAAAAAGGATCCTTGGTCACTCACTCAGTACTCATAATCGAGCCTTTTTTTAATGTGGACACTGGGAACTTTCAGAAGTTCCTGAAAGAACTCTATCTTTAGTAACCTAAGCAATAAGCAGTAAGCTCACTATATATCGAAAGGACTTGATCTCAAGCCATTATTGAATACAAATAAGTTGGATGAGTCAGGAATCAGTAAAGAAGGCTTTCCCTAGGTTCAAAGACGAAAATGTTCCTGAAATTAAGAACTGTATCCTAAAAGCTAACAATCTCTGACGGCCGCGTCATCTTTGACTACCCAGACTCGTATGAACTAGCTATTCAAACAAATATTCCAAGGTAATGTATCCAATAGGTGCCAATATGCTTAACTTGATCTCAAGCCATTATTGAATTTAGTTATTGAACAATAGTGCAGCAAAATTCATGAGGCCTAAGTCTCTCTTATTAAGTTTGTTTTTCAACAGTCTCTGCATGAAGAAGGAGATCTTGAAGGGGATTTCTTTACTGAAAAGTGCATTGTGATTGTCTCGGAATTTGCAAAGCAGATGCACAAGAGAAGTTTAATTTCCATCTGATGAAGGCTTCCAGATTGCCTGATCTTTAGTGTCTGTTCTAAATATAGAAATTTCCACTGTCTCTACGACACACTCACTATATCTATCTTTTTGTCAGCATCGCGATCTTTGACTACCAAAATTTCCAAGGCTATTGAAAGGACTTTATCACAAGCCATTATTGAATTTTATTATTGAACAATAGTACAGCAAAAGTCTTGGGGCCTAAGTCTCTCACTTGCAAAATTCTTATATATATGCGCTCGAGAATTCTTCTTTCTGTCTTCAAACAGGCGCCCCTTTGTCTTCATTGTACCACTCCTCCTCCTCCTAGTTTCCTGAGTGCTAATTAAATATTTTTGTCTTGTAGGTGCAGGTAATACAATTGAAAGCTCATCAATGGCAGAACCGGTGATCCTCACATTTTCTGTCGCGATAATAGCTCTTTTCCTTGGCTGGCTACCGCTCAAATTTCAAGGCGGCCATCAGAAATATATGTTTCAAGAGCATTCCATCGTCGTCTCAATAGCTGTAGGCTCTTTGGTGATGTTGTGGTGCCTCTTTGTAATTTACGTGAAATGTCCTGGACTATATCAAGTATATGCACGTAATCTTCCATTTGATGTGGATTTTTTCGCCTTTCTTTCAATTGCAAGCACTGGCTCCCTGCTGTTGCCGCGCTATGATGCTTGTGTTTTTCCTCTACCTTATTCCTTGTGTGAAGATCCTCTATTGGGTTTTCGACAAGTTGGAAGATGCATTTGAGGACAGGCAATTTTGGGTAGAAAGGGTTCATCCAGTTCTTTGCTACTTGGGAAGAAAAAAGAAAAACGTATTTCGTCGACTGGGCTTGGATCCATTACTTCCTTTGTACAAGAGCTAGCTAGCTAATGCAAGCTAGCTTCATTTCTTTACTGTCCTCCTTTTCTTTACATACACTAGTACGTACGTACTTTCTGTTGTTTTTAGTATGTGTAAATTTTCTTTTCAATTTATATGCATTGATAATATAAAATAATTTTACTTATTTAAACCGTCATGAATATTTTACTTGTGGGCAAGGGGCTGGTGTCACCATTGACGAGCAGATGCCATTCTTTCATTTCTCTTTTTACTCCAAAAATCTTGGCAAAAAATATAAAGAATCCAAAATATTCACACTAAATCTAAACAATCCAAATCTTAATTTCTATGGAGACTATCTAAAATTAAGAAGAGAAAATGATAGAAAACAAAATAATTGCAAGGCATTCAGATGCCTCAAGCTTTTCTTCGTAGAGGGAGAGAGCAACGTGTAGAGGAGATAGGGAAAAGGGGGAACTAGGTTTAGGTTTTAGTGGAAAGACAAAAATATCAATTTCATTTATTAATTGGTGGTACGGTGTTAGGATGTTTTTAAGGAAAGTAAATATGCATACACGGCTATACTATATATATATATATATATATATATATATATATATATATATATATATATATATAATCATAATATATTATAAGTGTGAAAACTTTTAGGTTGTCACGGCCCCAATTTCCATCTGTAGGATATCGTGACGGCATTTAGTCTTTAAGACTAGATAAGTCTAACAACATGCGGAAATAACTGAAAAAATAATTTAAAATCTCAAAACTAAACTCACTACATATACAATTTGCCCAAAACGTGGTGAAATACAAGTCACGAGCTCTATGAAATGACATTGAATATCTCTATACATCAGAGTCTAATAAGGATAAGGAAATGACATAATATAGGTAGAGGGGGACTCCAAGGCCTGCAAACATCGGCAGGTATACCTTGAAAGTCTCCACGTACGGACTCAGCTCACTAATACCTGGTCTGGGATGAAGTACATGTATCTGCACAAAACGATGTGTAGAAGCGTGGCATGAGAACACCATAACAATACACGGTAAGTGGCAAGCATAACCTCGGTAGAGTAGTGACGAGGTCAGGTCAACGCCCTACTGGAAATAATAAGAAACATGACAAAAAATTTAATAATATAATAATGATGACAATGGAAATGAAACAAGTAAGGATTATGCAAATATTTCGCTACTCATAATAAAGTCAAATAATACATCACGGAAGAACACAAGGATTTACATGTTAAGGAAAAATAAAACAACCAAAGACAAGTGCAGCAATAGAGAAATATCAACAAGGGTCACTACCGAGGTACCACCTCGTAGTCTCAAATCATAAATAAATTCACAATATTTCCTTATATCACCGCAGGAGTATTTAGATCTAGTTTTAAAAATTATTCTTCCCGAAATAGCATCCCGCGTTTTAGCCCACCTTATCCCACCGCATGACTTCTAATAGTTCCCCTACTAGCCAGGCGTATCAAGCCCACCTTATCTCACCGAATGCGTTTCAATACCCAGACCTTATGCCACCACATGTGTATCAATATCACAACATATTACAGATCGCACCTCAAGTTCCCAAATACCACAACTTGCGAAAGAAAGCAACAATAATATTATTTTCCACAATAAGGAGCTCACGACTCAACAACAATGTACACGAAATCTCAACAAAATAATCGAAAGTGTACAATTCAATAGAATAGTATTTCACAATTTAACACTTTGCCTCAATATGATTCACGACCTGTATATCTCAATACTAATTTCAACAATCAGATATTTCATAATTTAACAACTTCAAGTTAGGTTTTCAACAGTCAAATAATGAGTACGGAATAAAGGGAGCAAAAATTCAACTAAGCAGGTAGAGAATTTAGCAAGAAAGGTAAGGCAAATAAGACACGTGAAAATAGACTAATGATGATGAATATAAAATAATAAAATAACTCGATTAATACGTGACATGAATTTACACAGTTAAAGTAAGAATTTTTCGTATTTAGCTCGTGTACACATTCGTCACCTCGTGCACACAACTTTCTTACACATCACAATTACCATAACAACACCAATCCTAAGGGAAATTTTTCTTACACAAAGTTAGACAAGTCACTTACCTCAAATCGCGTTAACTCAATCCACTAGTAGGTATTGTCCTCGATTATCCAATTTTGAATGGATCGAATCTAGCCAAAATAATTTCATAGTATAAATATAACCATTGGAAACTAAGTCGAACAATAAAATTTACGATATTTGTAGAGAAATAAAAAGTCAATTCGGAAAGTCAACGTGGGGCTCATGTCTCGAAATCCGACAAAAGTTACAAAATCTGAACACCGTACCCATTCAACCATGAGTCCAACCATACCAATTTTACCAAATTCCGACATAAACTCGACCTCCAAATCCTCAGTTTAAGTCTAGAAATCTTCAACCCAATACACATATTTAATGATAAAAACAGTAATAGATTTGTGTAATTTAACCAAAATCAAGTTAGGAATTGTTACTCCAATGTTTCCCTTGAAAATATCTTGAGAAATCACCTCACACCGAGCTCAAAATTCCAAAAATTGGAAGAACATAAGTTCTGTTGCCCAAATGCTTATTGCTGCCCAAACTTTCCTCTTCGGGAATGCGAGACTACCACGCGAACACGATGCCTAACGGATCCAAGCTTCATGAATGTGAATCCTCCATCTCGAACACATAGGCCAAAAGCGTGAAGTCCCCATCCTGCCTCACTCTTCTTCGCGAACGCGACTTCCCTCTCGCGTTCGCAATGCACTACTCACCCAGACCTTCGCAAACGCGAAGAACAAATCCTTGCCTACCTCCAGATACCCTTTACGAATGCGAGACCTCCCTCGCAAACGTGAATAAGGAAACCATTCCAGGAAATTCAGTAGTCTCCAAGTTCCAAAATGAGCTGAACATGATCCGAATCACACCCAAGGCCCTCGGGACCTCAACCAAATATACCAACACATCCCAAAACACAATACGAACTTATTCGAGGCCTCAAATCCATTAAACAACATCAAAAACACGAATCACATCCCAATTCAAGCCTAAAGAACTTATGAATTTCTAACTTCTACTTTCGATGCCAAAAATTAAGTCCAATTGACCTCACATTTTGCACACAAGTCTTAAATGACATTACAGACCTATTTCAAGTTCCTGAATCGGATTCTGACTCAGATATCAATAAAGTCGACTCTCGATCAAACTTCCAAACCTTCCATTTTTCCACTTTCGCCAATTTACACTGAAATGACCTACGGACCTCCAAACCAATATTCGGTCGCGCTCCTAAGTCAAAAATCACCATACTGAGCTATTGGAATCATGAAAACTCCACTCCTGGGTCGTCTACACAAAATTCAAACTATGGTCAACTCTACCAACTTAAACTTTGAACTTAGGGACTATGTGTGTCATTTCACTATGAATATCTCCCGAACCCGAAACTAAGCACCCTGACAAGTCTCAAATCTACAATATAACATAGATGATGCATAAACTAGGGAGTCGGGGCTAAAATACTCAAAACGACTGGTTGGGTCGTTACATATGTAAAACTATTTTACTAAAATATCATTTAAAAATTAAATGACCAAATTAGGCATTACTTAAATACTATCCTATAATACTTCCAAGAAATAATAAATTTGTATTATGACCACGATAAATGAAAAGAGAGGCGTTTAGATCCATGCAATAACTTAGTGAAGCCTATTCAAATTCTTGGTGTTTTCTCCTTCCCGTACATTATTGCAAATAAACTATCTCAACCTAAGGCATGCCTATTCAATATTTGTTTATTCAGCTTCCTAAGTGTTATAAATTCATTCTTCCCATATCAAACCATTGTCAAATGGAAAAATCCTTTTTGTTTCATAAAAGATACTGTATAAAAGATACTGTACTTTTTTTATTAGGCAAATCTGCACACCATTTGCAACAACAACCCATTTACAAGTCAAATCAGGTAATTTGTTTCCTTTTCCTAACAGTTTTTGTGAGTGTTATGCCAATTCTATAGTTTTTATTTGTATTTTTTCATTATTATTGTCATAAGCGTGAACACCCTGAGATAGAAGTTGATTTAGAAATTTATCCATCGATAGCTAAGTGACAATTTTGCCCTTCAATCTACACCAATATAATTTTTTTGTACAAAACAGTAACTTACATTCTAATAAATACCATAAAGGCAAAGATACAACAAGCAATTGTGATGGAATCTCACATGGGAAATGAATTTAATTAGCTTGGACGGTCCCCACCCTTTGATCTAAGAAATACGTAGCGTAAGTATTTGCCTCTTCTTAGGAATGAGGATCCACAGAAAATCTTCCATAGTTCTCAAATATTAATTGAGTGTATGAATAAGATCTCTTACCAACCACTAAACATTGCTGTCTGTTGCCTGCTGTCCAGTAGAAAGGTCACAAAAGTTAACAAACGAAGAAAGACAAACTTTAAAAATGTGCAGTAACAGTTAGGGGAAGAAAATGAAGAAAGATCATCAAAGATTACGTTCCAAATATTCATCTTTGAAAAATATTATCTCACAAGCCAATAATGATAACCAAGAAGAACACTAAATACAAAAAGGACAAATGTATGATACTCAAAGATCAGTCACCAGTAACTTATATTAATAAAACATGAGAAAAAAGATAAATAGGATTTCAAGTCTATGAGAAAGCCACATAACCTTTCTTTGTCCTCCGCTTTATATTAATATATAGATATATATCATATCATCATCATTCATTTATATATACTACTTCCTCGCCGTTTCAATTTATGTGAACCTATTTCTTTTTAGTCCGTGCCAAAAAGAATGACCGCTTTCTTTATTTGAAAATAATTTACCTTTATGCAATTATTTATAGTACACAAAATATATGTGTCTCATTTTTACACCATAAGTTTAAAAAGTCTTCTCTCTTTTCTTAAAATCTGTGTCCAGTCAAATGAGTTTACATAAATTGAAACGGAGGGAGTATATTAAAAGCGCGAAACTCTTAGCAAAATGGCGCTTGCCTTTTTCGCCCATTAAATATATATTTCACACTAGAAAAAATAATCATTTTATTTGTTAATTAAATAATTTAAAATTAATTAAAATTTTACTAATTAAGTCTTTCCTTATTTGAATTATGTAGGAAGTCCTAATATTTAGGACTATAAAGCTAATTAATATTTTACGTGATATATATTTCTTTCCTTTTAGATTTTATTACTTGAACACAAAATAAGTTAAACAATAATTCTAAACTAAATATCAAAATATACTTTGACTTAAACACTCTCTTACCAAATCTTGAAAAAGTTCAACTCTTCTTCTTAAATGTCGTTTCAATTTGAGGTGTATCGCGACCCAAAATTCCACCAGATGTGTCTAGTAAACCGATTACTTACAACAATTAAGCTAGTTCAACAATGATAATTTAAAATATAGTTTAATATAAGCACCGGAACAAAAGCGAAAAATAAGCCTAAGCAGCAACAATCTAAAAAAAACTCCCAAGACTAAAAATACAGATTCACGAACTCTAACTAAATACATGGAAAGAACTCTAAGATAGGAATGCAATACTGTCCAAATACAAGTTGATAGTACAAAGAAAGGAAAAGTTCTCCAAGGGACTGCGACGACCATGCAGCTCTACCTCGAATCCTTGCGATCAATATGATAACTTTGTCCTAGTCTAATATCTCCAATACTTGGCTGCACAAAAATATGCAGAAGTGTAGTATACGTACGCCACGGTCGATACCCAGTAAGTATCAAGACTAACCTCGGTGGAGTAGTGACGAGGTACAGTCAAGAAACTCACTAGATAAAATAACATGTGTAATATAGAAGTATAAAGAAAATAATGGGAATCAAGAACCAGTGAATAGCAACAAGAATCAACCAATGATATAAACAGTAAAGCAATAAGGATACCGTAAAGTAGTGTTCAAAACAAATAAGGAATACATGGAAAACCAATTAATCAAGCCTTTCTAACACAAGTTTTCACAACAAGGTCACTCTGTGGTACTTCATCTCATAGTCACGAATCACGGGTCTCAACCCACCATCAGATTCTCATGGCACCTCGTGCTCACATTTCGAATCACAACCGCACGAACAACTCACATGCCAATAGAACAACTCTCACACAGAAGGAAAGTAAAGGAAAGTACATATAAATGGTCAATAACATTAGGGTTCACCTCCTTAAACCAATATGGGTGATTAATTACATATATGCTTGTGCAAGTATTCTATCATGATTCAAATCAACAAGTAAGAGAAGAGACAATGAACGACACATAAGAAACGATCACCACAAAATGTACCAGGTATAACTCACACCAGATAGGCACACCACTACACAAATATCAACATTAACAAAGCCCCCAGGCCATCACAAATCATTCCCCGACATAACCCACCTTGTCTAGTCACGTGCGCAACAATAAAGTAAATGCCCGCCTTGGCTCGCCGCATGTGCAAAATAATATTCCCACCTTGTCTCACCACATGCGCAACCCACATATATAGCCCACCTTGTCATGCCTCATGTGCAAATATCAATGATAACAATAGCACGAATAACTCAGGTGCGAACACCTCGTCAATCCTCTCAACAATATCACGTGTGCCAAAAACACATAACACAATATAATGACTTGAACCACATATGCCCATATTCCACAATATTTCTTAAAAATAATTTCAATACCACAACCACACATATCCTTCGGCTCAACACCACTGAGTACAACAACAACAATAATGATAACAATAGGAATGAGGCGATTAAAGAAATACACCGAGAATAGCTACATCGAACTAATGCAATTAATGCATCACAAAAGAAAACAAAGGATGTTATGACACGAAACAAAATAACAAAATACAAGTGAAGAAACAAAAAGTATCAACAAGAGTCACTACCGAGGTACCGCTTCGTAGTCTCAAATCATAAATCAATTCACAATCTATCATTATATCACCACGGGAGCCTTGTATTTAGTTTTGAAAATTATTTTTCCGAAATAGCATCCCACGCTTTAGCCCACCTTACTGCATGACTTATAGTAGCTCCCCTAATAGCCACACGTATCAAGCCCACCTTATCTAACCGCATGCGTTTCAACCCCAAACCTCATACCGCCGCATGCATATCAATATCACAACGTATCACAAATCGCATCTCAAGTGCGCACATATGACAACTTTCCAAGGAAATCAACAATAAAAGTATTTTTTTACAATAAGGAGCCCACGGCTCAATCACAATGTACACAAAGTCTCAACAAAACAACTGGAAGTGAATAACTCAACAGAATAGTATTTCGCAACTTAACACTTTGCCTCAATGTAAATCATGGCCTTTATAGCTCAATACCAATTCCAACAACATGACTTGTGCACTTGAAATGATATCAGGTGCTGAATGCTTCTGCTACGTAGAAAATCAGAACTAGCAGCCTAGGAAAGGCTCCTATTTTATAAAGGAATTTAGACAGGGGGAAGAACCTCCGTTCCATGACTCAATGTGACAAACCTGATGATAGAAACCATTTTTGTAACTTTGACAAAAAGGAGTTGCTTGCAAAAGACTAACTCAGATAAGGGTAGTTCATGTCCCAAGTCACAAACCGGGCAGGTTTTAGTTGAAGAAAAGAATGGCGGTTGAAACTTTTGTCCAAATGTTAATGATCTCTCTTTGCAGAACAATGCAAGACAAGAAGGAATATTCCATTGATATTCAAATGGAGGTACAATTACAGTGAATCCAGGGAAATGAACGGCAATGAACAAGGACATGGAACTAAGCTATGCTGATGTTGGCATGGTGACGTGTATCTCGACAATCTTTAGTAAAGGGTTACTTTGAGAAAGAAAGAAGAATAAGTTAGAGAGAATGGAGGAGAAAGAAAGGGAGAAAAGAAGAGAAGTAAAGGAAGAAGAAGAAGAAGAAGAAAATGAAGAAAGAAGAAAGATCGAGATAATGGATAATTTCCCACATTCGACGATACTCCTGAGCTGATAGTTTGGAGTAGATGAGTACGAATGAGAGTGAGATGAACTTTGACAGTTACTGCTCAAGTACAGGTTAACTTTCTCCGTGTGACTTCTAAGTTCTAACTAATACAGATCATAACAATTTCTCTTCAGGAGTTCATTTTGTGTGTTGATATATATGCATCTGGGATGATGCATAAAAGATACTAAGTTCAATTTTCAGAACAGTATTGCTCTCAGATATGAGGTTTGTATACGGTCGAAATAGATTTCGGCCTCCGTACGTTTGATCGGGTTCGAATGGTAAGCGATCGAAGTGAGAGCTCGAGACGAGTTCCGAGGATAGTACAAACAAGCCTCGAGCTCCAAGACCGATCGAGGAAACGGCTCGGTATCATTATCAAGTCCATGACCAAATCGAACTGCAAGGCAACGAGAAGGTTGTCGGAGATGCACAGACCGATTGACACTCACCCCGAATGTCGAACTAGAACTCAAGGCCGAGGGCTCGACCCAATACCGAGCTCGAGCCAGTATCGAGCTCGCAGACAGGAGCCGTTGCAACCGCACTAGGGGAGAGAATCTTGGAAGGAATCGAGGAAGAGACAATTCATCATGGGTTCTCCACTATATATTTTTTATTATAAATAAAGTAAGATCCCTCTACTATAAAGGGGAGAATCCTTGTAAGCACAAGCATGTTGACACATTGTAAGAAAAGACTACTTCTATTTATTGAAGAATAAATCTCTTGAGCTTGTTTTATTCAGCATACTTACTCTTCTTGTTCAATAAGTTATATCCCGTTTCTATAACCAAGAATCTAAATTTTTTCACTTGTACATACGATTTATGTCAAGCTATATCACATATCCTTAGAACTACTTGTAAATTCAACTATATCCGATTTTCCGGGTAAACAGTTTGGCGCCCACCGTGGGGCTAAGGATAACAGTGGTTGTTTGATATAAATCTGCAATACGCACCAGTTTACAACTCTGAATCAGCAATGGAAAACCCTCGATTCAAGGCGTTACCTATCGACCACGAAGCCGGCCTTCAGGATAAAACCAAAAACTTGATACCCAAGGCCGGAAGGCCACTTAATGATGTCACTGAAGCTCGAGTCGAAGTACCTGAAATCCAAGTCTAAGTACCACAAGATATCAATTCATAAGTGGCTCTTGAGGCGAACCAACGTTTCGAACCGGAAAAAAGCATTCAGGGCGGTACTCGATCCATAGCTCGAGACGCCTATAACGTGGAGGAGATCGGAGTCAGCTTACGTATGATCTTCGAGATGTTACAAGCCCAGCAAATAGCGATAGCTCAATTGCAGAGACAAACTCAGGTACAAAGCAGGTCGGAGCCCGATCCGCTTCGGGAAATCACCAACAGAATGGAGCCATCCATAGTGAAGTCAAATGAGCAAGAATCAGGGACTACTCCTAAAATTACTAAATTGCTCGAGGAACTCACAAAACGAGTCGAAGCCAACGATAAAAAAGTAGAAACATATAATTCCAAGGTCGATTATATTCCAGGAGATCCACTAATGATAAAAGGGCTGGATTCGAAAAAATTCATACAAAAGCCTTTTCCCTCGAGTGCATCCCCAAAACCAATCCCCAAAAAATTTCGTATGCCCGAAATTCCCAAATATAACAATACTATTGTTCCCAACAAACACGTCACCTCTTACACGTGTGCCATCAAAGGTAACGATTTGGAAGACGACGAGATCGAATTCGTATTATTGAAAATATTCGGAGAGACTCTCTCGAAGGGAGCGATGATTTGGTATTATAATTTGCCCCCAAATTCCATCGATTCTTTTTCCATGGTAGCGAATTCATTTGTAAAGGCACATGCTGGTGCCATAAAGGTTGCAACAAGGAAATCAGATCTCTTCAAAGTAAAGCAAAGAGGTAATGAAGTGCTGAGGGAGTTCGTGTCTCGATTTCAAATGGAACGCATGGAATTGCCACCGGTCACAGACGACTGGGTCGTCCAACCTTTCACCCAAGGGTTGAATGAGCAAAGTTCAATAGCATCACATCGGCTGAAGAAAAATTTCATCGAGTATCCAGCAATAACTTGGGCGGATGTACACAACCGATATCAGTCAAAAATCAGGGTCGAAGACGAGCAGTTGGGAGCTCCTTCCGGATCCATGCATCAGAACAGGATAGCTATTAAAAATCAGAGGGATATCAATAGAGAATGAAGGTCGCATAGATACCGATATCAACCTTACGTCGCAAATTGAATGAACAATGGTTCAACGTGCAATTCCGCTCGGAACAATCGAAGGAGTGATCGAGGACAAAATTCTCGGGGGCTTATGAGCAAGAGTGGCTTCAATAAATATGGCGATCCTATAGAGGTACCTCGTCTATCGGAGTACAATTTCAGCGTCGATGTATCGGTCATTGTATCGGCGATAGGAAGAATCAAAGATACTAGGTGGCCCAGACCCATGCAAACCGACCCTTCCCAAATAAACCCAAATTCGATGTGCAAGTATCATGCAGACAATTAAAATAAGAGGTAGCCCGCCTATTCGATGAAGGCCACCTTCGAGAGTTCCTTAGTGACCGAGCCAAGAATCACTTCAGAGAAAGGGACAAAAAAGATAAACAAGAGGAACCTCTACATATCATTCATATGATCATCGGTGGGGTCGATACTCCATTGGGACTCGTGCTTAAGTACGGCAAGATACCAGCCACAGGGGTAAAACGAACTCGAGGTTATGTACCCGAGGGCACTTTATCATTCAGAATTGAAGAAGCTGAGGGCATCTATCAACCTACCAACGACGATCTGTTAATTTCTATCCTATTAAATAAAGCTCAAGTTAAGCGTGTTTTAGTGGATCCAGGTAGCTCTGCGAATATCATCTGATCTTGGGTAGTAGAGCAGCTCGGTTTGCAGAATCAAGTCGTGCCCGCAGCTCGAGTCTTGAACGGTTTCAATATGGACAGTGAAATGACGAAATGGGAGATTACTCTACCAGTGAATGTAGCTGGAACCATCCAAAATACCAAATTCCACGTAATCGAAGGGGATATGAGGTACAATGCCCTACTCGGATGGCCTTGGATCCACAATATGAAGGCAGTGCCCCTCCACCAAGTAATGAAATTCCCTACGTCGGACGGCATGAAAATAGTATACGGGGAGCAACATTCTGTGAAGGAAATGTTTGCGGTAGATGAAGTAACACCAATACCAACGCTATCAGTCTCGGAAAGATCGAGCACTAAAGATAGACGAGAAACTAAATAGCAATCACAGCCACCAGTCTCGACCGAACTGGTGAAACATGAAATAGAGGATCACGAGGAAGAGTTTCTGACACCTCGAGCTTTCATCATCCCCGACGACTCTGACGCCACCAAATCTACGATCGAAGAACTGGAGAAGGTTATATTAATCAAATATCTGCCCGAGAGAAAGGTATACTTGGGAACGGGATTGACCCCCGAACTCAGGGAAAAACTTATTCAATTTCTTATCGATAACATAGACTGTTTTGCTTGGTCACATTTAGACATGGCAAGGATTCCACCCAAAGGGGGTTTTCCGGCAAGGTTTTTTACGAGACAATAACTATGTGCTACCCGGGGACAAATCAATAGTATCTGAGGCTCCTTCATAATCAACCTCGAATACTGGGGGGGGGGCTATAAATCGAATAAATCAAGTTCGGCACAAGAAGGTTGCTCCATATCAAATTCATGTCGAACAGGGTCTCGATAGAGAAAAGTGTAAGGGCCAAATGGTCAAAACGAACCATGCCCACGTAGTTTTGCTCGAACTCTGGCACAAGATACAAACACATGTGTAATGACTTATAAAGGAGAACTTTGTTTTCAGATATCTCACACTTTGAAAAAGATTTTCTTGCTTCATGATTCAAACATGCTTAAAGGCCAACCACTATCAAAGGGATTTTTGATACAAGCGATCATAAAGGCCTACGGGCTAATATACTTTGAGTTCGAGTTCAAAACAATCACTCACTCAATTATTAAAGCCTAAGGGCTATCTTGCTTCTAGTTCGAGCAATCACACACTCAATCATAAAAGGCCTACGGGCTACGATACTCTGAGTTCGAGTTCGAAACAATCACTCACTAAATTATTAAAACCTAAGGGCTATCTGACTTCGAGTTCGAGAAATCACTCACTCAAACATAAAAGGCCTACGGGCTATGATACTCTGAGTTCGAGTTCGAAACAATCACTCACTCAATTATTAAAGCCTAAGGGCTATCTTACTTCGAGTTCGAGCAATCACTCACTCGATCATAAAGGCCTACGGGCTAAGATATTCTAAGTTCGAGTTCGAAACAATTACTCACTCAAATATTAAAGCCTAAGGGCTATCTTACTTCGAGTTTGAAATATTCACTCGACTACTAATCCTGTGGGCTACGTTTTCGAGTTCGGGCAAGCGCCCACTAGACCAATAAACATGTGGGCTATTTTTATTTCGAGCTCGAGCAAACACTCACTCGGCCATAAAGGCTACGAAGGCTGAATTCGATGAAATCACCTAAATCCACATGAAAACATTCGCAAGGCATGAATGAAATCTTCACGAAGCAAGTCAATAAAAGAAAAAGATATTTGTATAAATATACAAAGATGGTTTACATAAATAAATGCAACATAGAAGAAGTTAAGAGCTAAGCTTCTGGGTTATCATCGAGAGCGGTCTCTTCTCCATCGGGCTCCCCCCCCCCTTAGGACCCGCTCTTGCTACCATCGTCATTATAATCATCATCTCCATCAGAAGACAAGGCTTCAGCATCAGCTTCGAGTCCTTTAGCCCCTTTTATCTCTTCAACAAGGTCGAAACCTCGATCGTGTATCTCTTCGAGGGTCTCCCTCCGAGATTAACACTTAGCAAGTTCGGCAACCCAATGTGCTCGAGTATCGGCAGTATCCGCTGCCTCTCTTGCCTCCATTTGAGCAGCCCGGCATCGGCCCGATACATGATAATGGACTTGTCCGCCATGACTTTCGATGACTCAACCTCCGCCTTAGCCTCATCAAAACTTGTTTCAAGCTCCTCGATCCTCTTAGCCTGAGCTGCACCTTTTTACTTGACGCCTCGAATCTGAACATCGGCCGATAATAATTTGGCCAAGATGGTTTCTTTTTCTGCAGCCAGGCGGTCGATAGTATCCTTCCACCGGTCATATTTGGCCTTGATTTGATCGACTTCTTCCCGAAGCAACCCGATCTTTTCAACCTTTTGCTGCAGCTGAGATAAGAAAGGGTTAGCTTCCACAGTTGGGCCAAACCCATACTCTAACAGAACGAGGCTTACCTGCTTATCTAGTTCGGCCTCTTCTTCACGAGCCTTACCCAAATCTGCTTGGAGGTCCTTTATAACCTCGTCCTTTTGGCTGCAAAGAAGCCGCAGAGCATCTCTCTCCCCCGAGACCTTCTGAAGCTTGACCTCACACTGGCTGAGGTCAAGTCGAAATCTGCTAATGGCCTGCACAGTGGGGAAAAAGCACAAGTCAAATTTAGAAAAGAACGAATAAACTAAGCATAGAAAAATCATTACCTGAGAAATGAAACGTTGGGCCTCTTCTAGGATAAGAGAAGCGTCACTAATATCGGAGGCACCATCGACTCCAGTAAAGCAATCCCGTAAAGGTTCCCCGACACTGGAGCGTCCGCCTATATCAGGGGTCTTCAATTCACGAGTTTCCTTTAATGCCTCCTCATAAAAGGTCGGAAGAGAAGGCAAATGACCCACTATCATAGTCCCAAGCGAATCGCTCAGGACGCTCTAATCGAGACTCGGGGTATTAGAACTAACCCCAACCGGTATTGCCGTCATCGGCTCAGAAGATCTAGCAACCTCGATAGCTTTCGCAGATCGGACCACCAAAGCCGAAGCATCATCATCTTCTCTCAGTCGATGGACTGAGTCCGTTGAAAGAGTGATTGATGTCCTCCTCACCCTTCGAGTTTTGGGCTTGGGATCCTCTGACCGAGAGACAGCTTCTCGCTTCTAATCTTTCCCCGGTTCCGGGACCAGGGACTTGGTTCCTTCCTTACCACTCGAAGGCCTCAAAACGACATCCTTGCTTACACCTGCATAAAAGTAAATCGGTAACGAATGGAGCATAAAAATCATTTTGAAGAATACGAGAAGTGACCCTTACCGTGATTCTAGGCCTCCCATCTACCTTTTGCCAAATCACGCCAAGCGCGTTCGGCATAAGAGAAAGTCGAGGTCGGGTACCGCTTGTGACATCCAAGGGGCAGTTGTATGTCGGAGAAAGATATCAGATAGAATCAGAGAAAGATATGAAAAGCAACGCCTTATGAAAACAACTTAAGGTCGAAATTTCATTCCTCGAGGAACGACATCTTCTCTTCCAAAATGAGGTCACGGGTCCTCATCGGATTATAACGGCCCATCCAACCCCGATCCTTGTCTTCGTCGATGTTTGACATTAAAGCTTTCGATGCCCCGACGATGAAGCATGATTAGTCCTTAAAAGATTTGAGGCCGATACAATCGTATGAGGTGATTTAGGGTGAAATCCAACCCCCCGGCCTTGTTGGAGAAGAAGCGAAGTAAGGTTAATATGCGCCATAGAGAAGGATGAATTTGACCGAGGGTGACTTGATATCTTTTGCAAAAATCAATGATCACTGGGTCGACAAGACCCAACGTGAAGGGGTAAGTTTAAACACTTTAAAACCCCTCCACATGAGTGATGACGCTCTCTTCGGGAGAGGGAATTTGCAACACAACCTCGGGACCCCAGTTGCAGTCTTTCCTCACTACCTCGAGATGGCCCTCTGTTATCGCACACATGTACATCGACACATGCTCACATCGACCCGGAACCGATGACGGATTTTCAACCTTAAAATCGATCTTCAGAGTACACGGGCCAGGAACATACTCATGGGGAGGCGGCTCCACCGACGCCTTGTCGCCGGACGACCGTGAAGAGGAAGCTTTATCCTTCTGAGCTACGTTTTTTGAGGTTTTTGCCATTGATGTAAGAGAAAGAAAAGCAAAGGAAGATGAAAGGTTGATGGTTCCAAACGCTGATGAAGGTGGCTGTACAAGTGGTGAAATAAAGGCAGAAAGAGTAAGAAACTTTGGGAGATTGAAGATGTAAAAGTGGTAAATGATAAATGGAAGGGCTATTTATAGGTTTATACCGTGGCGGTTCAGTATCAGCGGTGGCCGACCACCGTCTGACGTGCATTAAATACCTTAAAAGACTAAATCGACGGGACAGCTATCACATACGTCACGATCGAGCCCAGTTAAAATGCCAGCTTATAATCCGATCGAGCCGTCAAAAATCATATCGCTTCTCACCACATTCTTCTTGAGAAATGAGGGGACTATCTGTATACGTTCGAAATAGATTTCGGCCTCTGTATGTTTGATCGAGTTCGAGTGGTAAGCAATCGAAGTGAGAGCTCCAGACGAGTTCTGAGGATAGTACAAACAAGCCTCGAGCTCCAAGACTGATCGAGGAATCGGCTCAGTATCATTATCAAGCCCATGACCAAATCAAACCACAAGGCAACAAGAAGGTTATCGGAGATGCATAGACCGATTGACACTCACCCCGAATGTCGAACTCGAACTCAAGGCTGAGGGCTCTACCCAATACCGAGCTCGAGCTAGTATCGAGCTCGCAGATAGGAGTCGTTGCAACCGCACTAGGGGAGAGAATCTTGGCAGGAATCGAGGAAGAAATAATTCATCATGGATTCTCTACTATATATTTTTTATTATAAATAAAGTAAGATCCCTCTACTATAAAGGGAGAAATCCTTGTAAGCACAAGCACATTGACACATTGTAAGAAAATAACTACTTCTATTTATTGAAGAATAAATCTCTTGAGCTTGTTTTATTCAGCATACTTACTCTTCTTGTTCAATAAGTTATATCCCGTTTTTATAGCCAAGAATCTAAATTTTTCCACTTCTACATACGATTTATGTCAAGCTATATCACATATCTTTAGAACTACTTATAAATTCAACTATATCCGATTTTTCGGGTAAACAAGGTTGTTGTGACATATCATGTATATCAGATAGCAGATTTATATTGCTGAATATTCTTCTCAGAAATAAAGTGGTGAGTTCAAGATTCCAGTTGATATTTGTATTAACATAATATTGAGCACTCGTACACATTGAAATATATCTAAGATAACATTGTAGATATATCTATTCCGCAGAGAAGATACTTTTAATCTTCTACACTGGAATATGAATGTATTGTCAGTCAATAACGAAAATGAACATTTTGTTTTTTTGCTTTTTCTGGTTGGGGAGGGTAATGTGCTTCCAAACAACAGATTCTCCATTCTCAAGATTCGAACCCGAGAATATTCTTAAGACATGAAGATCAAGGTGATTGCTATCTTTCAGCATTTCTCTAGACACATCAATCACTTTCTTCACTTCCTGGGATGTCTAGTTTTCATAGAAGCGTAGGATGTTAGGCCTATGTATTAGTAAAATCTATTAGCAGGATCATTCGTCTTTTTGTTCTCTTGTTTTTATTCCACTAGTTTTCTTGAACAATCATAGGAAAAATTGTGTATTCTATTGTTAAAATCTGTTTTCTTGAACTGGGTGATGATAGAAAAATAATTTATTATACCCTATGCAAAATTTCTGCTGTAATTCTGCAGGTTCTTTAGCTACTGTAGTAGTAATAGTTTTTTTTAGGACCCCTATATAAAGAATAGCCAAAATTTGCAAAATTTTTGAAGTATAGCCGCCTTAGAATCAACTTCAAACATATGGCCTGAAGTTGAAATCGTGGGTCTGAAGTTTAGCTCTACCAAAGTCTGAAGTTCGATTCATACCTAAGATGTTAAGTTAGGTTTTGGCAAGAGGCCAACTTCAGACCCCGAAGGTTCGAATTTGGAATTTGGGTTTTCAAACGTCAACTTTCAAGCAGAAAAGCCAAATTTCATACCCCAAAAGTTTGAAGGGCGAAGTGCACTAGCAGCCATTTTTAAGTTTGATATTTAAATTATATCTATAATTTATAATGTATTTAAAGATTAGCTAACTCGTCCAAACTTTAGGAGTAAATATCTTAAATTTTTGCGCTGCTAATTTAAAATTTAAGACTTAGTATCCTAAATTTTTAATCCACAATTTATAATGTATTTAAAGATTAACCAACTCGTCCAAACCTTAGGACTAAAGGTCTTCAATTTTTGTGCTGCTAATTTGAAATTAAGTACTTAGTATCCTAAATTTTTAATCAACAATTTATAATATATTTAAAGATTAACCAACTTGTCCAAACTTTAGGACTAACTATCTTGAATTTTTGCGCTGCTAATTTGAAATTCAGGACTCAGTATCTTAAATTTTTAATTTATAATTTATAATGTATTTAAAGATTAACCAACTCGTCCAAACATTAGGACTAAGTATCTTGAATTTTTGCGCTGCTAATTTGAAATTCAGGACTTAGTATCCTAAATTTTCAAGCTGCTAATTTGAAAATCCGAACTACGTATCCTGAAATTGTGAACTACTAATTTGAAATTCAAGATTAAGTGTCCTGAATTTCTGAATTGCTAATTTAAAATTCAGGACATAATTCGAATTTCTAGACATATTTTTCGAACTTTAGAACACAATGTTTAAAATTCAGGACGTTGTGTCCTAAAGTTTGAGCGAATTGGCTAAGTTTTTAAATATATTATAAACTATAGATATATTTTAAAAAGTATACTTAAAAGTGACTTTCTGGTGTCATTTCCACAAGTTTGAAGAAGAAGAAAAAGAAGAAGCAATAGGTTCAGTAGAAAAGTTTACCAAAACTGGCTAAACTCTAAATAATTTTTTAATGTGACATATTTTAACTAGAGAAGCCGCTACCTGGTGTCATTTCTGCTAGTATTTGTCCATTTTTTTCAAATTATCACAATATTGTTCCACGAAGTGAGGAAATTAAAGTGTTCTGTTTTACACAGCCCAACTACTCTAGGCTATATATTTACATAAGATGATAGACATTTATGAAGTTAGTTGAGAATGTGCATGACTAAGATTAATGTATAAGAAGAACTGAGTTACCTGAGAAGTTTAAATGGCGTTCTTCATCCTGGGCAGCTAAAGTTTTAAGCCAAAAAAAAACAGTTGTGCTCTTTTTTCTTCACAATTTTTTTCACTAAGTTTTTTCTCAGTATATTTTATCAAGGATATTACATTCAACGGGAGTATTATTAGTAATAAATCTCTACATTTGTTTATTTACTTCTCTTGATCTGTTAGTTTGTTATTATTTAATAATAACCACGATATAATTCTTCAAATCTCATTCATTTACAACTTGTCCCCCTCATTAATTATGAACGCGATGAATTTGGCTAATTGACTGTAATGTCTTATTTTATTTTTGAATTGGTCAGCAATTTTTACTTGTCCTCTATCCGCATCGTAACCAATGACTAGGGGTATCAATGAATCTTTAAAAATTATTTAAATTGACCGAATCGAACTATACCGAACCGATTATTAGGTTTCTCTTTATAGAATCGTAAGTTTTTATATAAAATTATAATTGTACCGAATAATAGAGTAGGTTTATTATTTTATAAAAATAAATCGAAAAAATACTAAACCGTACCAAATAGATTTGTATATAAAAATTATATATTTTATACTAAGTTTAAAACTAACAAAGTATTAAGTTTTTTTCTTGGATATTGGGATTATGGAAATGGCTACTAGTGACCAAATAATTAATATCTGAAAGTCCCAACTTCCAAACCTATTATACTAATATTCATATCGAAACTAAATTAGTTCCAACATCTTGAATAACAAGCCACTAGGTATTCCAGCGATCTTCAATAGCAAGTCATAGGTTATTGGATATCTTTCCTCTCGTACGATTTAGATTTCTTTTGTTGATACTAATCTTCTACTGAGCTCTATTCTTGAGTCCCAACTTAATTAGTATTTTCTGCGCGTATGATTTCTATTTCTTTTGTCTTTGCTTAATTTGTTTTACGCCACCATAAAATAGTGGGATAAATATCTATTCTAAATATCTTTCATGTTCCTTTGATCATCACTTTTAAAATAATAAAATGTCTAGAGAGTTCAGCCAAAGTCCCATGCAAGTACACATTTATTGTATTCTAATTTCGACTAGCAACTCTTGCATGACGTATTTAAAAAAGTACTGAAAACTTAACCGAACCTTACTAACACCAAAGAGAAATTGAGATGAGTGGAACGGTTTCGAAAACTCTAGTTTTGATTATACAAAATGAAATAACCAAAAAATTGGTATGATATAAATTTTATAAAATAGCCGACCGAACCGAACTATTGACACCCTACCTACGGCTAGGGCAAAAAACGTTATTCCATCTATTTCAGTTTATTTAACTTTATCTTTTTAGTCCGTTTTAATTTTGTTTTTAAATATATTTGAACTCATGTAACTTATTCACCAGCACATGGTATAAGAGGATGTGAGATGTGCAGTGCAAGTGGGGTAAAACTTATTCGCACAGATATTTATATCAAATTAAGTAATTTAACTTTAATAGTTAATAATAAAATGTACATACATTTCTATATAATGTATAGAAATGTATATTATATTATTTACAATTGATATTATAATTGATATTATATTATTTTATAATATATCGACGAATATCCGTCAGTAAATAACATATAAAGAAACAGAAATGGGGGAAACGAGGCTATAACTCTCGAAACGACCGGCCGGGTCGTTACAATTGATATTATATTATTTTATAATATATCGACGGATATCCGTCAGTAAATAAAATTATTTGACCAAATAGTGTGAGAAAGGTTCCGATGGGGTCCATCGGTAATTACCGAAGGATTCTGTCAGTCGCTTTTACCGAAGAAAGATTTACCTACGTATCATTTACCGACGGACCTCCTTCGGGAAAGCCTTGTTATCGAGGGATATCCCTTGGTAATTTGCGTCGGTAAACAAGTAATTTTTAGTAGTTCGAGAGTTATAGCCGCATTTTCCCCATTTTTGCTTCTTTATGTGTTATTTAGGTGTATTGTGTTGTATCTGATTGGTTGGTTCGGGTCCGGGGTGGTTTCGGAGTGGAATGAGACACTTAGTCTCTAAAGTAAAAGCTTAAGTTGAAAAAGTCAACCGGATATTGACCTATGTGTAAACGATCTCAGATTTTAATTTTTATGGTTCGGTTGGCTCCGTTAGGTAATTTTGGACTTAAAAGTGCGTCCGGAATATGATTTGGAGGACCGTGGTAGAATTAGGCTTGAATTGACGAAATTAGAAATTTGGCAATTTTGGTCTGTAGTGAAAAATTCTATATCAGGGTCGGAATGGAATTCCGAAAGTTGGAGTAGGTTCGTAGTGTCATTTGTGACGTGTGTGCAAAATTTAAGGTCATTCGGACGTGGTTTGGTTGGTTTAGACATCAGTTGTCGAATTTGGAAGTTTTAGAAGTTGTTAGGCTTGAATCAGAGAGTAATTTGGTGTTTCGATGTTGTTTTGAGTGATTCGAAGATTCGACTAAGTTTGTATATTGATATATGACTTGTTGGTATTTTTGGTTGAGGTCCCGAAGGCCTTGGGGTGATTCCAGGAGGTTAACGGATTTTTCGAAGTTGGAAAATGCAGCTGAAGCTGCTGCTACTGATATTTCCACACCTGCGGAAGGGGGAGTCGCAGGTACGAGATCACTGGTGCACGTGGGGAGTTCGTAGGTACGGGCAGTGCTGGGCTAGGCAGGATGCGCAGGTGCGAGTTGGAGGTCGCATCTGCGAGCCTGCAGGTGCGAGACCTGGGGCACAGATGCAGAGAGCAGGACTTTGGGCAGGCTTCGCAGAAGCGGAAGGAAATGCGCATATGCGCTTTCGCAGGCGCGAGATGTTGGGCCGCAGATGCAGAACCTGGGCTCCTAAGTGAGTTCCGCACCTGTGATGGAATTTTCCGCAGGTGTTGTGGCGCAGAAGTGAGAAATGGTCCGCAAGTGCGAAAAACCTGGGCAGAAACCATAAATACAACACTTCGCGAATTTGGTTCATTTCCACCATTTTCAAGTCGGTGTTTGGAGCTTTTAGAGTGATGTTTGAAGGGTGATTCAAGGGCTATCACTGAGGTAAGTTGCATGAGCCCTAATACTCGTATATATGGTGATATCCCGTTGTCTAATCATGTAATTAGTTAAAATGAGGGGTTAGGGCTTGAGATTTCTGAGAGATTAATCTAAGGATTTGAGGGACCAAATGATGTCGGATTAGGATACATTTTGAATGTATGGACTCGGAAGTGAATGGGCTATCTAGTTTTGTAAATTTTGTCAGATTTCGAGACATGGGCCCGGGGGCCAAGTTTGAGCCAATTTCGGGTTATGAGTCAAATTTAGTATTTTTCTTATGGAATTGATTCCTTTAGCCTATATTGACTGTATTTTATTGCTTGTGGCTAGATTCGGGATGTTTGGAGGCCGATTAGAGAGGCAAGGGTATTGCGGAGTAGAGATTTGCTCGGATTGAGGTAAGTAACGATTGTAAATCTAGTCCTGAGAGTATGAAACCCGCGATTTGGTATTATTCTACTATTTTGAAGTGACACACATGCTAGGTGACAGGCGTGCACTGTTAGGGATTGTACTTGGCCCATCCCGTAGAAACTGTAAATTTGCATATTTTGTTGAAACTATATGATACTTATATGTTTTAGAAATGAGATTTTGTAAATTTGGTTGGATGCCATGTTTGGGCCTTGTGCCAATGTTGTTTCGACCCTTAAGGGCCTTTTCTTACTATCATATCGCTATTTTTGATTTAAAATCTATACTCAGTCATGGTTATACCGTTTACTGCATAACTCAGTTTTTCTTACTCTATTTTAATGCATATAAATGTTGTTTTTGGATGAGTACCCTGTTTTTACTAAAATGTCTGAGTGACTTGAGAGGTTTATGACTAAGTGAGGCCGAGGGCCTAATTTGTGAGGATATATATGGAATCGGGCTGCCCGCCGCAACATGTTTGTATATTTATGGGATCGGATTGCACGTCGCAGCATGTTTGATATAGGCCGAGGGCCTGATTGATATATGCCATGATTTGGTTTAATATAGCGCTCGGGCTGAAGGAGCCCCTCTAGAGTCTGTACACACCCCCAGTGAGCGCAAGTACCTACTGAGTGCGAGTGCTGAGTGACTGAGAGGCATGAGTGATGGTGAGTTATGCCCGAGGGGCTATTTACGAGTGACTGTGAGGTTTTCCCGAGGGGATGTATATGGGTGATATTTTGTCCGAGGGGATATTTATGATTTCATCATTTTGCTCACCTTGCATTGAGCCTCTGTTTGAAACTATAGAAAAATATCTTCAAATGATTTTGTACTGAAACTAGGTTTAAACGAGATGATTTGATTCAAACACTGATTTTAAAAGCATGTTGTGTTTTATTGAGATTTCATGATGTGGACTTTATATGTTTTACTGCTCGTCACTACTTCTCAGTCTTTATTTACTGTTGTTGCTTACTAAGTTGGCACACTCACGTTACTCCCTGTACCTTGTGTGCAGATTCAGGCGTATTTGGACACGGTAGCGGTTGTTGACTATTCTGGTTGCATATTTTCCCGAAGAAAGCAAGGTAGTTGCCTGGCGATCGCAGCGCTGCTCTTCTGCCTCTTATTTTCCTTTAGTTGTATTTAGTTATTTTTCAGACTGTGTTAGTCTTGATATTGTTAGACATATTGTAATAGATTCTTATGACTAGTGACACCCCGATGTCGAGCTTTTCTTTCCGTAATTTTGTTTTGATTTGAACTCCTTTACGAATTTTTTTTATTCTAAATAGCCTTGAAATTATCTTTGAAATGAAAATATTGGTTTGTTTTGGAATGAGTCGGCTTTCCTAGTTCTACGATAGGCGCCATCACGACATGTTAGGTTTTTGGGTCGTGACAGATTGGTATTAGAGCCCTAAGTTACATAGGTCTCACGAGTCATGAGCAGGTTTAGTAGAGTCTTGTGGATCGGTACGGAGACGTCTGTACTTATCTTCGAGAGGCTGCAAAACCTTTAGGAAAAACTCCACATTCTTGAATTCGTGTCGTGCGAATCTGTTGATTCCACTAACTAAACATCTGTTGATTTATTCTCTCACACATGGTGAGGACTCGTACTACCACACCGTATGGACAACCACCAGTACCACCAGTCAGGGCCGCGAGAGGCTTAGGTCGCAGTAGGGGCAGAGGTAGGGGAAGAGGTGCAGCCCGCACGACAGCTGGGGCAGTACCTGCAGATCTACCAGTTGTCCTCGATCATGACCAGATTTTGGTTGTTGATACACCAGCTCAGTTGCCACCGGTGCCTATTGTGATGCCAGGCTTCCAGAAGGCCCTAACTCAAATTTTGACAGTGTGTATCGGCCTTGCTCAGGTGGTCTCTATCTCGACAGCCGAAGTCACTTCTCAGGCTGGGGAGGCACAGGCACTCAGACTCCCATCGCTCGCACACCCGAGAAGGCTGTTCGGGGACTCCAGACACCGGGGGCACCACCAGCCCAACCGGTTGCAATTGCTCAGGATTTTATGGTTCCTGCCATGCATGAGGATGATCAGCGTAGGTTGGAGAGGTTTGGGAGACTCCAGTCACCACCTTTCAGTGGCACAGAGAGAGAGGATGCTCAGGACTTCTTGGACAGGTGTCAGAGGATACTCCGTACAGCTGGTATTCTAGAGACTTGTGGGGTCTCATTCACTACCTTTCAATTTTCTGGGGCTGCACTCAGATGGTGGGAGACTTACAAGAGGTGTAGGCCTGTTGGCGCAGCACCCCTTACTTGGCAGCAATTTTTTGTGGTCATTTTGGAGAAGTTTGTGCCTCGGTCCCGCAGAGAGGAGTTGCGCATGCAGTTTGAGTGGCTTCGCCAGGGTGATATGTCTGTGACGCAGCATAATATGCGATTCTCGGAGTTGGCCCGTCATGTTATCTGGTAGGTTCCCACAGACAGGGAGAGGATCATGAGGTTTATTGATGGTCTCACTTATCATCTACAGCAGCTCATGACCAGAGAGAGGGTGTCTGGTGCTACCTTTGATGAGGTTGTCAACATTGCTCGGTAGATTGACATGATTCGTGATTAGGAGAGGGTTGAGAGGGAGGCCAAGAGGCCTCGTGGTTAGGGTGGATTCAGCGGTGCACCTTCTGGGGATCAGTTCCAGCACGGTAGAAGTGGTTATTTTAGACAAGCTCAGCCAGCTTAGCTATTTCACAGTGGTGCATCATCTGCCATGGTTCTCACAGTCATCAGCAGGGCTAGTCATCATTCGGTGCACTACCAGCACAGATTTCTTCACGTGCTCCATCAGGTCAGAGTTCGTCTATGTCGGGTCCTCCTGCTAATTATCCCGGTGCTCGGGGCTCCCTTCAGTCCCCGCCACCAGCATCAGGGAGTTGTTTTGAGTTTGGGGAGTTTGGGCATATATGGAGGCATTGTCCTCATTGTCATGGAGGTCTATCTCAGTAGAGGAGTCAATCTTCGACTTCAGCACCAGTTACTTCACCACCAGTACAGTCAGCTAGGGGTCGCCCTAGAGGGGGAGGCAGATCAGGGGGTGGCCAGGCCCGTTTCTATGCTCTCCCTGCCAGACCAGATGCTATGGCTTCAGATGTCGTGATTACAGGTATTGTTGAAGTTTGTCATAGAGATGCCTCCGTATTATTTGACCCTAGTTCCAAATATTTATATGTTTCCTCATATTTTTCTCATTTTCTGGATATGCCTCATGAGTCCTTAGTTTCATCTGTGCATGTATCTACTCATGCGGGCGATACTATTGTTGTGGACCGCGTATATCGGTAATGTGGGGTGACTAATGGGGGTCTGGAAACCCAAGTGGACCTTTTGCTACTCAGTATGGTTGACTTTAATGTTATAATGGGTATGGATTGGTTATATCTATGTCACGTTGTTCTAGATTATCACGCTAAGATCGCGATGTTGGCGATGTCGGGGTTTCCGAGAGTTGAGTGGAGTGGTTCTATAGACTATACACCTAGTAGGGTGATTTCGTACTTGAAGGCTCAGTGTATGGTTGAGAAGGGTTGTCTATCCTATTTGGATTTTGTGAGGGATGTTAGTGCAGAGACTCTGCCATTGATTCTGTTCCGGTGGTGCGTGATTTTTCGGATGTGTTTCCTGCAGACCTGTCGGGTATGTCGCCTGACAGGGATATTGACTTTGGTAATGATTTGGTATCGGACACTCAGTCTATTTCTATCCCACCATATCGTATGGCACTGATGGAGTTGAAAGAGTTGAAGGAATAACTTCAGGAACTCCTTGATAAGGGGTTTATTCGGCCTACTATGTCACCTTGGGGTGAACTAGTTCTATTTGTAAAGAAGAAGGATGGTTCCATGAGGATGTGCATTGATTACAGGCAGTTGAACAACGTCACTGTCAAGAACAAGTATTTGTTGCCTCGTATTGATGATTTATTTGACCAGCTTCAAGGAGCGAGGGTGTTCTCCAAGATTGACTTGAGGTTCGGGTATCACCAGTTGAAGATTCAGGATTCAGATATTCTTAAGACAACCTTCAGGACCTGATATGGCCATTATGAGTTCTTAGTGATCTTTTGGGCTGACCAATGCCCCAGCAGCGTTCATGCATTTGATGAATAATGTATTCCATCCTTATTTGGATTTATTCGTTATTGTATTCATTGATGACATCCTGGTATACTCTTATAGCCAGGAGGAGCATGCCCAGCATCTGAGGATTGTATTATAGAGATTAAGGGAGGAGAAACTTTATGCAAAGTTCTCCAAGTGTGAGTTCTGGCTCGGTTCAGTAGCATTATTGGGGCATGTGGTGTCTAGTGAGGGTATTCAGGTTGATCCAAAGAAGATATAGGTGGTTCAGAGTTGGCCCAGACCATTCTCAGCTACAAAGATTCGGAGCTTTCTTGGTTTGGCTGGTTATTACCGTCGGTTCGTTCAGGTTTTCTCATCTATTGCTTCGCCCTCGACCAAATTCACCTAAAAAGGTGCTCCATTTAGGTGGTTGGATGAGTGTGGGGAGAACTTTCAAAAGCTCAAGACTGCCTTGACCATC
The DNA here is from genome assembly GCF_000390325.3 of Nicotiana tomentosiformis. Taxonomy (NCBI): domain Eukaryota; kingdom Viridiplantae; phylum Streptophyta; class Magnoliopsida; order Solanales; family Solanaceae; genus Nicotiana; species Nicotiana tomentosiformis. The sequence continues at coordinate 7,018,932 of NC_090823.1, forward strand.
CACTTCAGGATCTTACATCGTGTATTGTGATGCCTCGAGGGTAGATATTGGATGTGTTCTGATGCAGGAGGGTAGGGTGATTTCCTATGCCTCGCGCCAGTTGAAGACCCATGAGAAGAACTATCATGTCCATGATCTTGAGTTAGCAGCCATTGTTCACGCCTTGAAGATTTGACATCATTATTTGTATGGGGTTAATTGTTAAATCTATACTGATCACTGGAGTTTGCCGTATCTGTTGAAGCATAAGGATCTTAATTTGTGTCAGAAGAGATGGTTAAAACTTCTTAAGGACTATGATATCACTATCTTGTACCATCCGGGGAAGGCCAATATGGTGGCCGATGCTTTGAGTCGCTGAGCGGAGAGTTTAGCATATCTCCTAGTAGCGGAGAGACCCTTGGCATTGGATGTTCAGGCCTTAGCGGGCTAGCTTGTCAGATTGGATATTTCGGAGCCGAGTCGGGTATTGGCTTGTGTGGTTTCCAGGTCTTCTCTTTATGACCGTATCAGGGAGCGTAAGTATGATGACTCCCACCTGCTCGTTCTTCAAGACAGGGTTTAGCGAGGTGATGCTAGGGATGTGACCATTGGTGATGATGGCGTGTTGAGGATGCACGGCCGGTTATGTGTGCCTAATGTAGATAGGCTCGGGGAGTTGATTCTTGAGGAGGCCCACATCTCGCGGTATTTCATCCATCCGGGTGCCGTGAAGATGCACCAAGATTTGAGGCAGCACAATTGGTGGAGGTGGATGAAAAAGGATATAGTTGGGTTTGTAGTTTGGTGTCTCAACTATCAACAGGTTAAGTATGAGCATCAGAGACTGGGTGGCTTGCTGCAGAGATTAGAGATCCTAGAGTAGAAGTGGGGTGGATCACCATGGACTTCGTAGTTGGGCTCCCAGGGACTTCAAGGAAGTTCGATGCTATTTGGGTTATTGTGGATCATCTGACCAAGTCCGCGCACTTCATTCATGTTGGCACTACTTATACTTTAGAGCGGTTAGCTGAGATTTACATCCGAGAGATTGTTCGCCTGCATGGTGTCCCAGTTGCCATCATTTCAGATAGGGGCACTCAGTTTACATTGCAGTTTTGGAGGGCCGTGCAATGAGAGTTGTGTACTCCGGTTGAGTTGAGCACAGATTTTTACCCTCAGACAAACGGATAGTTCGAGCACACTATTCAGATATTGGAGGACATGTTACGCGCTTGTGATATTGACTTTGGGGGTTCATGGGACTAGTTCTTGCTGCTCGCGGAGTTTGCATAAAACAATAGTTACCAGTCGAGTATTCAGATGGCTCCGTACGAGGCTTTATATGGGAGGAGGTGTAGAACTCCGATAGGATGGTTTGAGCCGGGTGAGGCTAGGCTCTTGGGTACAAACTTGGTCCCGGATGTATTAGATAAGGTAAAGTTGATTCAGGAGCGGCTTCGTACGGCACAGTCTAGGCAGAAGAGCTATGCAGACAGAAAGGTCTGTGATGTATCTTTCATGGTTGGGGAGAAGGTTTTGCTGAAGGTATCACCCGTGAAGGGTGTTATGAGGTTTTGGAAGAGGGGCAAGTTGAGCCCCCGGTTCATTAGGCCTTTTGAGGTGCTTCAGAGGATAGGGGAGGTGGCTTATAAGCTTGCCTTGCCACCCAGCTTGTCGAGTGTGAATCCAGTGTTTCATGTTTCCATACTCCGAAAGTATGTTGGCGATCCGTCCCATGTTTTGGACTTCAGCACGGTTCAGTTGGAGGGTGATATGACTTATGATGTGGAGACGGTGGCCATTTTGGATCGGCAGATTCGGAAGTTGAGGTCAAAGGATATAGCTTCAGTGAAGGTGCAGTGGAGAGGTCAGCCTGTGGAGGAGGCCACATGGGAGACCGAGCAAGAGATGCAGAGCAGATATCCACGCCTATTTGAGACTCCAGGTATATTTCTAGACTCGATCGAGGACGAACGGTTATTTAAGAGCGGGGAAGATGTAATGTCCCGGCTGGTCGTTTCGAGAGTTATAGCCTCGTTTTCCCCATTTCTGCTTCTTTATATATTATTTAGGTGTATTGTGTTATATCAAGATGGTTGGTTCGGGTCCATGGTGGTTTCAGAGTGGAATGAGACACTTAGTCTCTAAAGTTGAAGCTTAAGTTAGAAAAGTCAACCAGATGTTGACCTATGTGTAAACGATCTCGGATTTAAATTTTTATGGTTCCGTTAGCTCCGTTAGGTAATTTTGGACTTAGGAATTTTTATGGTTCTGTTAGCTCCGTTAGGTAATTTTATGGTAGAATTAGGCTTGAATTGGCGAAATTGGAAATTTAGCGATTTTTGGTCGGCATTGGAAAATTTGATATCGGGGTCGGAATGGAATTCCGGAAGTTAGAGTAGGTGTGTAGTGTCATTTGTGACGTGTGTGCAAAATATGAGGTCATTCGGACGTGGTTTGGTTGGTTTCGGCATCGGTTGTCGAATTTTGATGTTTTAAAAGTTCTTAGGCTTGAATCCGAGGGTAATTTGGTGTTTCGATGTTGTTTTGAGTAATTAAAAGGTTCGACAAAGTTTTTATGTTAATATATGACTTGTTGGTATTTTTGGTTGAGGTCTCGAGGGCCTCAGGGTGATTCCAGGTGGTTAAAGGATTTGTCGAAGTTGGAAAATGAACCTGAAGTTGCTGCTACTGATATTTCTGCACCTGCGAAAGGGGGAGTCACATGTGCGAGGTGGCTAGTGTGCATGGTGAGTCTGCAGGTCCGGGCAGTGCTCCGCTAGGCAGGATGTGCAGGTGCGAGTTGGAGGTCGCATCAGCGAGACCGCAGGTACGAGACCTGGGGCACAAATGCGGAGAGGAGGACCCTGGGCAGGCTTCGCAGAAGTGGAAGGAAATGCGCAGGTGCAAGATGTTGGGCCGCAGATGCGGAACCTGGTCTCCTAAGAGATTTTCGTACCTGCGATGGATTTTTCCTCATGTGAGGTGGCGCTGAAGCGAGAAATGGTCAGCAGATGCGAAAAGCCTGGGCAGAAACCATAAATAGAACACTTCGCGAATTTGGTTCATTTCCACCATTTTCAAGTCAGGTTTTGGAGCTTTTGGAGTGATCTTTGAGGGGTGATTTAAGGGCTATCAGTGAGGTAAGTTGCTTGAGTCCTAATACTCGTATATATGGTGATTTCTTGTTGTCTAATCATGTAATTAGTGAAAATGAGGGGTTAGGGCTTGAGATTTTGGAGAGTTTAATTTAAGGATTTGAGGGACCAAATGATGTCGAATTTGGATACATTTCGTATGTATGGACTCAGGAGTGAATAGGCTATCTAGTTTTGTAAATTTTGTCGGATTTAGAGACGTGGGCTTGGGGGCTTTGAGCCAATTTCGGGTTATGAGTCAAATTTGGTATTTTTCTTGTGGAATTGATTCCTTTAGCCTATATTGATCGTATTGTATTGCTTGTGGCTAGATTCAGGACGTTTGGAGGCCGATTCGAGAGGCAAGGGCATTGCAGAATAGAGTTTTGCTTGGATTGAGATAAGTACCTATTGTAAATCTAGTCCTGAGGGTATGAAACCCCTGATTTGGTATCATTCTACTATTTTGATGTGACGCACACGCTAGGTGACGTGCGTGTGGGCGTGCACTGTTGGTGATTATGACTTGGTCCATCCCGTAGCAACTGTAAAGTTGCATATTTTGTTGAAACTATATGATACTTATATATTTTAGAAATGAAATTTTGTAAATTGGGTTGGATGCCATGTTTGGGCCGTGTACCAATGCTGTTTGCACCCTTAGGGGCCTTTGCTTACTATCATATCGTTGTTTTCGATTTAAAATCTATACTCAGTCATGGTTATGCTGTTTACTGCATAACTCAATTTTTCTTACTTTATTTTGATGCATATAAATGTTGTTTTAGGCTGGGTACCATGGTTTTACTGAAATGCCCGAGTGGCTTGTGAGGTTTATGACTGAGTGAGGCCGAGGAACTAATTTGTGAGGATATTTATGGGATCGGTCTGCACGCCACAGAATGTTTGCATATTTATGGGATTGGACTGCACGCCGCAACATGTTTGATATAGTCCGAGGGCCTGATTGATTTATGCCATGATTTGGCTTGATATAATGCTTGGGCTGAAGGAGCCCCTCCGGAGTCTGTACACACCCCCAATGACCGCAGGTACCTACTGAGTACGAGTGTCGAGTGCTGAGTGACTGAGATGCATGAGTGATGGTAAGGTATGCCTGAGGGGCTGTTTATGAGTGACTGTGAGGTTTGCCCGATGGGCAGTATATGAGTGATGTTTTGCCCGAGGGGCTGTTTATGATTTCATCATTTTGCTCACCTTGCATTGAGCCTCTGTTTGAAACTGTTGAAAATTATCTTCTAATGATTTTGTACTGAAACTTGGTTTAAACGAGATGATTTGATTCAAACACTGCTTTTAAAAGCATGTTGTGTTTTACTGAGATTTCATGATGTGGACTTTATATGTTTTACTGTTCGTCACTACTTCTCAGTCTTTATTTACTGTTGTTACTTACTGAGTTGGCGTACTCATGTTACTCCCTGCATCTTGTGTGCAGAATCAGGCGTATTTCGACACGGTAGTGGCTGTTGACTATTCCGGTTGCAGATTTTCCCGGGGATAGAAAGGTAGCTGTCTGGCGATCGCAGCCCTGCTCTTCTCCCTCTTATCTTCCTTTAGTTGTATTTAGCTATTCTCCAGACTGTGTTAGTCTTGATATTGTTAGACAGATTGTAGTAGATGCTCATGACTAGTTACACCCCGATGTCGGACTTTTTTTCCGCACTTTTGTTTTGATTTGAACTCCTTTACGAAGGTTTTTATGCTAAATAGCCTTGAAATTATCTTTGAAATGAGAATATTGGTTTGTTTTGGAATGAGCCGGCTTGCCTAGTTCCACGATAGGCGCCATCACGATAGGTTAGATTTTTGGGTCGTGACATGATACCGACGTATATCTGTTAGTAAATTAAAAATAATAAAATATAATATTACTGACGGATAGCATCGGTATATTTATAATTTTAATTTAGTAATTTAAAAATAAAAAATATGAATATATTCATATTCTGATATATATTCGTCAGTGTGTTCAACAAAAATAATAATATAATATTACCAACGGACTCTCTCGGTAAGTATGAATTCAGGATTGACAAATAAATAATCTTTTCGACGAACTCTATTGGTAAGTTCCTCAGTAAATCTGGTATATTTTTGGCAGGCAATGCTTATTTTTTATTGTACCACCTACCAGCCAGAATATTACAATAGAAAGAGAAATGCAACCACAATAAAACACAAATTAACAACAATAAAACTGAATAAACTATCCAAATACCAAACTTCCAAATTATCCCATCAAACATCAAAACTATCCAACCAAACTTCAAAATGTAATATTCAAAGTCAACATCCAACTAAATAACTATCCAACCAAACATAAAATCACTCTTCATATTCGGATTCTCCCTCGTCTTCTTTATCATTTATATTATTTCCATCACTTTCATCCTCTTCATAAATGTGACTTTTTGGCGAAGAGCGGGGCATGCTGATTAAGTGGTTCACTTGAGCCTTGAGGGACTCGATGTCGTTCCTAAGTGCAGTCCTAATCTTCTCTTCATGCTTTATTGTTTCTCGTTCATCCGCATAATTCCTAGAAAGTTGTTGAATCATTTGCTGCATCTCCTCAAGGTCCTCACTTTTCACGGTGGCGGATGTCCCAATACTAACGGAGGCAACTGATATTGTAAAAATAAAATTCAAAATAATTATAAATGCAACACCGATTGAATCTGTTGGTGTACTATATTATCTTTTTTGTTATTTTTTAGTTATACCGGGAGAGCCCATCGGTACTGTAAAAAAGTAATTCAAAAATAATTATACTATAATTAGCGAGAGAGTCCGTCGGTAATCTACCGGCGGAATCCATCGGTACAACTATTTGACTTTTAACCTGTCAAATTGCAGTTATTTATCGAGAGATATCCGTCAGAAATGAATTTAAAAATTAGAAATTAAAATATTCAAATGTATCGAGGGAGTAAGATGAAAAGTTTCTCGGAATACCGACTTGGAAAAGTCTGTCACTGCTGCGTGGTAAAGAGGTGATTTTTAGTAGTGATGGAAAGCACTCCACAACAATAACAACAACAACAACAACAACAACAACAACAACAACAACAACAACATCAATAACAACACAGTATAATCCTGTAACGACCTGACCGGTCGTTTTGAGCCCTAGCACGTCGTTCAGCAGTTTGAGGCCATGAGTAACTTCACTTCAGGTATTATGACTTGTATGCGTGGTCGGAATTAAACTTTCGGAAGTTCAGAGTTAATTCGGAAAGAAAATTCTCATTTCGGAAGCTTTAAGTTGGAAGAATTGACTAAGGTAAATTTTTTGAGTAAACGACCTCGGAATCGGGATTTGAAGGTTCCAATAGGTTCATATGATTATTTAAGATTTGGGCGTATGTCCAGATCATGTTTTGGATGACCCGGGAGCGTTTCAGCGCCTATTATGGAAGTTGGTATTTTGGAAGAATTTCATAAATTTGGGTTGAAGTACATTTCAATGTTATCGGTGTTCGTTTGGGATTTCGAGTCTGGGAATAGCTCCGTATGGTGATTATGGTATTGGGAGAGCATCCGGAAGTGGATTTGGAGGTCTGTAGGTCATTTGGGGTCATTTGGCGAAAGTTAAAATTTTGGACAATTTTGAGAAGTTTTATCGGGAGTAAAATTTTTGATATCGGGGTCGGATTATGATTCCGAAAGGTGAAATAGGTCTGTAATGTCAAATGTGACTTGTGTGCAAAATTTCAGGTAAAATCGGACGTGATTTGATAGGTTTCGGCATCGAATGTAGAAATTTGAAATTCTAAAGTTCATTAAGCTTGGAATGGGGTGCGATTCATGAATTCGATATTGTTTGATGTGATTTGAAGTCTTGACTAAGTTCGTAATGTGTTTTGGGACGTGTTGGTATAATTGGTTAAGGCCCCGAGGGCCCCGGGTGGATTCCGGGTGGTTAACGGATCAAATTTTAAATTTGAAGAAGAGTTGTGGCAGCTGATATCTGGCGTACCCGCACCTGCGAGGATTTGGCCATAGGTGCGGAGGGCGCAGAAGCGACATTTGGAGTCGCAGATGCTGAGCAGGCCGGCCAGGTGGAGGACCACAGGTGCAGAGCTTTTTGCCGCATATGCGCAAGCGCAGAAGCAAAAAGTGCCTCGCAAAAGCAGAAGTAAGTGTAGAAGCGGAAGGTTTCTCGCACCTGCGAAGCCACAGGTACGGCTACTTGACCGTAGGTGCGAGGGACAGGGTTGGGCAGTCTGTCTTTTAAAAAACGAGGGCTTTGCTCATTTTCACCTCATTTTCTCCGTGAGAGCCGCTCTTGGAGCGAGTTTGGAGCTCATTCTTCGTCATCAATGCCAAGGTAAGTGATTCATACTTATTATAAGTTAAATAGATGGTTTGTATAAGGATTTAAACATGAAAATTGGTATGAATTGTGGGGTTTTTGGTAGAAGACCTAGAGTTTGGTATTTTGGATTTTGACCACCAAATTGGACATGGAATTGAGAATAAACTATATATTTGAGTTCGTAAGGTTATGGGTAAAGTTTATCTTCGAAAATATTCGGAATCCGGGCACGTGGGCACGAGGGTAACTTTTATCGACTTTTTGATCGGGGTTAGAAATTGTTATAAATTGGATTATGTTGAGTATATATTAATGGGTTTGCATAATTATTGGCTAGTTTTGGGGCGTTGAGCATCGATTCAAGTTGTTTGAAAGGATCGGAAGTTGGCTATGGAACTTCATAGCGAGGTAAGTCTCCTTTGTAACCTTGTAAGAGAAAATTTACCCCATAGTTGAAATAAATCAATGTGTGCTCTTATTTGTGGGGGCTACGCACGCACGAGGTGATGAGAGTCCGTGCGTAGCTACTATTATGCTTAAGTTCGGGTAGTCTAGGATCCAAAATCATGCTTTACTTGTAATATTTTGCAATCTTGTTGTCAATGTAAAATTCTTAAATCCTATCGAACTTTGTAAATAAATTTCTAAAAGGCTAGATATCGTTTTCTTGACTTTTAAAAGAGAAATTATCTTTTTCTTGGATAATTGCCCCTTGATGAATTCTTTATTGATTGTTTGAATGTTTTATCTCCTGTGGAACGAGCTGAATGCCTCGGTAGATTAAATAGATGCATCTATGGTTTGCGCCATTCGTTCCTCTAGCAGTGCACTGTTTAAATATTATGTTGGATCGGGTCATATGACCTCGGTATAATTTGCGCATGCTTATATTGCTTACCTTGAAATTTATAAATAATGATATTGCCTCCCTGGTCTAAGATAAATTGATAAATGATGAAATAAGAATTTGAAAATATGTTATTAACAAAAGAATTGTTTACTCATTTCATGATATTGGGCTTACAGCCGTTCTACGCGATCCATGCTTAAATTATATCATTGGTATATTAATTATAGCCCATAGTAAGTGTCCAAGTCGACCCATCGTCACTACTTCTTCGAGGTTAGGCGGGATACTTACTGAGTACGCGTTGATTTACGTACTCACGTTACACTTGCTACACATTTTTGTGCAGGTACACATATGTTTAGCGGCCTTGTGGGCAAAGAGGCACGATTATGGAGGGGACTTAGGTGAGCTGCATTCTATACTATGATCTACAACCAGCAGAGTCTCTTTTAGAGTAATTATATCTCTCCTGTCCAAATTATATTCCGGACATATGTTGTATTTATTTTACTTTCTAGTTGATGCTCATACACTTGTGACACTGAATTTTGGGATGATTATGGGTTGTGCTGTATTGGAATTTTTAAAGATATTATTATTTATTTTGTAAACTTCATCCTTTACGATTTAAATTGAAGAAAAATATGATTTCAAAAGTAACAAAAATGAGAACCTAATTAAGTATTTATTGTTGGCTTGCCTAACAGTGGAGTTCGGCGCCATCACCACCTTTATAGAATTTGGGTCGTAACAAATCCCACTAATGGGGTATGGGGAGGATAGTGTGTACGCAGACCTTACCCCTACTCTGGGGTAGAGAGGCTCTTTCCAATAGACCCCCGGCTCCCTCCCTCCAAGAACTCCCCACTTTGCTCTTGGGGTGACTCGAACTCACAACCTCTTGGTTGAAAGTGGAGGGTGCTCACTACTAAAGCAACACAGTCTTCTCAAAGCACTCCACTCAACTTCAAATTGAGGATTACGTGCATATGTTTCCCATGTCTACTTAGTGGGCGTAAATCCCTATCAACTTCATTGACATAAATGATCCGAGTTTGGGTATGTATCAGCAAATGCATTTCAGGATTCAATAAAGTTCCCATGCTATCTATATAAACTCCTTTGACTTAATTCAACTTCTGATCTCATTAGTTTCATCCAAATAACAAGAGCACATGGAACAAGAGCACTTTGGTGGGCAGAGGTGACAAAATGGTTAAACGAAAACAGTTATCCATCCATATTATTCATTAAAAAATGAATTAGATAATAAACTTTTTAAAAAACGGCTCGAATATGGATAAGAACCATTTTATCCACTTAGAAAATAGTTAACCAAATGGGTAATCATTTTTTAAGTAATGTGTTTAACTTTTACTTTTGTAAAGCCTCAAATTGGAGATTTCTCAAGGTTGGGAGACTAGGAATTCTCTCATAAGGGATCATATTTAAAAAACCATGAATAATATGAATATTCATATTATCCGTCGCATAACTCATTTTTTATCCGTCTCAAATGCGGATCGAGGTATATATGGGTGCTTTGAAATTGTAAGAACTAGGTTTTTCCTGGGGTTTTGGGTATATATGGGTGCTTCTCTTCCTATAATGATTGATTATTTGGTGCTTTTGGGTAAATAATGATCGCTAGGTTTTTGCTAGGGTTTTGGGTGAATAATGTTCACAGAGTTTACATGTTTAACCTTTATTATTTTAATTTAAATTCATTATATTTTTAAAATTATAAGTTCATGACATATAATATTATTGTTGCATTATTACGTTGTTATTAATTGGAGCCATTAATGAATTGGAATTCTATTGAATGAAACATCAAAAAATAGAATTAAAAGAATTAATTAATTAATCATATTCACATGTTTGAATGAATTTTATCATCAGTTGTCAATCATTTTGGCATGTGGTTTTTCGTTTTTTATTACTATCTTTTTTCACGTGCACTAAAATAGAAAAAGCTAAAGAAAAGTACGTGTAAAGTGGTTGCTATATAAAGTGGAATATATAAAGGCCGTATGGTTGAAATCTATATAAAGTGGTAACTAGCCAATTTCGTCCAAACTTTAAACGTCAACTTTTTGTTTGACCCTTTTTCATTTAAAAGAAATGCAATCATTTCAGTTATGATGACTTTTCCATTATATGCACGCCATATTATGCTGACGTTTCATAAATTACATCATCTGAGATATACAGATTCAGAGGAGATACCCAATCTCCCTTTGTGATTCTATAAAAATAAAAAAAAATAAAAAAAAAGGACCCATCTAGATCTTGATGTCTTTTTTAATTTATTTATTTTTGCTAGTTTGTTTTGACTTATGAAGGAATGTTTTCGGCAGTTTCGGAAGGTCCTCTCTAATCTCTCAATTTTACGGTTTGCATGACAACATCTTTCTCCTGTTTTCATGATATTCTCTTGCCTTGATTTGAATGGATTTGTGTTTAATTTATCTTGAAAGTGCAATGATCCGATCGGTAGCATTTACGCCCTTTTCAACTATTTGAAGTCTTGAATAGTTTCATATGATGTATTATGACGTGTATGAATCGTCGGTTTTGTTTTCAGGTGTTCCGGAATATGTTCGGAAGAATGAATTTCATATTGGAAGCCTTAAGTTGAAAGGGTTAACCAAATTTGACTTTTAGTATTCGACCCCGGATCAAAATTTTGATGATTCTGTTAGGTCCCGATGGTGATTTTGGACTGGGACGTATGCCCGAAATTTAATTTGGATATTTATAGAATGTTTCGGCGTCGTGTCTTCAAGCATAAATGGCGGCACATTAATCAAATGAGATCAAAATTCAGTTTTTATTGAAGTATTAGATCCGTATTGAAATTACGGAGCCATAGTAAAATAAATCGTCGAATTTGGACATCGTATGAAAGAGTTATACTCATTTCTGTGTCGGGAAATATTGTTGTTTTTTTTTTTGGCAGAGACAATTCGTAGGTGTCAAATGCGACTTACCTGGACAGATTCTAAAAACTTGTGTTTCAGCGATTTTTAATACATTTAGAGCTATAGAGCTCGGATTGAAGCGATATTCACCATATGGATTGGCGTACGTGATTCTAACTCGGTTTTGATTAAATTACACGAATCTATTGTTGTATTTATCAGTAAATTAGTGTTTTGGGTTGAAAATGGTAGAAATTTTCATAGACTTTAATCGAGGATTTGTAGGCCGAGTTGTGGTCGAATTTGAGTAATTTTGGTATGATTGGACTCGTGGTTGAATGGGGGTTCAGATTTTATAATTTTTTCGGATTTGCAAGTATTGGAGTATATTTTGATTAATTTGCACGTTGTTTGACTAGTTTCAAATCGTTTAGCTTGGAATTGAGGAGATAGGAGGGCGTTCGGAAGTTGATACGCGCGGAATGGAATTTTTGCAGTATCGTTTAGCTTGCTCGGTATCGGATTCGGCTTGTTCGAGGTAAGTAACATTTCTAAACTTGGATCTGAGAGTATAAACCCCAAAAATACGTGTTATATGATTTGTTTGGGGGTGACCCACCTGCTAGGTGTCGGGCGTGTGGGCGTGCACCGTAGAATGTGTGACGTACTTGATTCCGTGGAATTATGTATTCATCATGTTTAGCCTAATATTGCATGCCTACGTATTTTAATTCTTACTTATAATTTGTGCAACATGTATAGTTGAATTACATGTTTCCTTGATTTCGTATTCAGTCTTTAACTGTAGGACTCCTTGCTGTAAATTCATCGTCCCATAGGTTATGAGTGGTGTATTTGCTTTTGGGACTACGAGGCGATACCTCGGGAGCTTCCATGTTACATATTTACTTTTGGGACTACGAGGCGGTACCTCGGGAGCTCCCCTGCTGCATATTTACTTTTGGGACTACGAGGCAGTACCTCGGGAGCTCACCTGTTGCATATTTATTTTTGGGACTACGAGGCGGTACCTAACGAGCGCAAAACACACACTTAAATTGTTCTCGCTAGTCAAAGATAATATTGATTAATTATCATATCTATATGGATTGGATTTAAATAGTATTATCGTAGTTTGTACCTAGATTGCTATCCAGTAGAATCAACAATTGAGATTTATATAAATTCTAATTACAATTAACTAAGAATCTAAATCTATTGACTAATGACAATCACAACAAAGGTAAGCAAGAAAGTTATCAATGGAAGAAAATATGGGTTGATATAATAGGTGCAAGATAATTGTTCTGGATCTAAATCTAGATAATTCACTTCTAATGCTCAAGTGAGTCTCTTGAATTCACTTAATTATTAGTACACTTGTTTAGTAGAAACTTCTTTCTCAATTAAGTCCCAACCTCACATTATGAACCAATTTAAGCTCGGTGAAGATATGCAAAAATTCGTAATGGATTGGACTTTAGGAGAACCTCTTTCGATTATCCTGCTAACTAGGTATAATCAAGGATTCAACTAGCCTCTTTCGATTACTTAGAAGAATCTATAAACTCAATCAATAATATAGTGCAAATATATCACAACTTATACCTCTTTTGATTACAAAAACAAGTGAATATAGATATAAAATCTGAATTGGAAATTTTCGAGACGTGGGACCACCATTGACTTTTGGTTGATTTTTAGAGAGGAGTTGGAAATTTTTATAAATTGAATTGCAAGTATTGGAGTATATTTTGATTAATTTGCACGTTGTTTGACTAGTTTCTAATCGTTTAGCTTGGAATTGAGGAGATAGGATGGCGTTCGGAAGTTGATACGCGCGGAATAGAATTTTTGCAGTATCGTTTAGCTTGATCGGTATCGGATTCGGCTTGTTCGAGGTAAGTAACATTTCTAAACTTGGATCTGAGAGTATAAACCCCGAAAATACGTGTTATATGATTTGTTTGGGGGTGACCCACGTGCTAGGTGACGGGCGTGTGGACGTTCACCGTAGAAAGTGTGACGTAATTGATTCTGTGGAATTATGCAGTCATCGTGTTTAGCCTAATGTTGCATGTCTACGTGTTTTAACTCTTACTTATAATTTGTGCAACATGCTTAGTTGAATTACATGTTTCCTTGATTTCGTATTCAGTCTTTAACTGTAAGACTCCTTGCTGTAAATTCGTCGTCCCATAGGTTATGAGTGGTGTATTTACTTTTGGGACAACAAGGCGATACCTCGGGAGCTCCCATGTTACATATTTACTTTTGGGACTATGAGGCGGTTCCTAGGGAGCTCCCGTGCTGCATATTTACTTTTGGGACTACGAGGCAGTACCTCGGGAGCTCACCTGTTGCATATTTATTTTTGGGACTATGAGGCGGTACCTAACGAACGCAAAACACACACTTAAATTGTTCTCGGTAGTCAAAGATAATATTGATTAATTATCATATCTATATGGATTGGATTTAAATAGTATTATCATAGTTTGTACCTAGATTGCTATCCAGTTGAATCAACAATTGAGATTCATATAAATTCTAATTACAATTAACTAAGAATCTAAATCTATTGACTAATGACAATCACAACAAAGGTAAGCAAGGAAGTTATCAATGGGAGAAAATATGGGTTGATATGATAGGTGCAAGATAATTGTTCGGGATCTAACTCTAGATAATTCACTTCTAATGCTCAAGTGAGTCTCTCGAATTCACTTAATTATTAGTACACTTGTTTAGTAGAAACTTCTTTCTCAATTAAGTCCCAACCTCACATTATGAACCAATTTAAGCTCGGTGAAGATATGCAAAAATTCGTAATGGATTGGACTTTTGGAGAACCTCTTTCGATTATCCTCCTAACTAGGTATAATCAAGGATTCAACTAGCCTCTTTCGATTACTTAGAAGAATCTATACACTCAACCAATAATATAGTGCAACTATATCACAAGTTATACCTCTTTTGAATACAAAAACAAGTGAATATAGATACAAAATCTGAATTGGAAATTTTTGAGACGTGGGCCTACCATTGACTTTTGGTTGATTTTTAGAGCAGAGTTGGAAATTTTTATAAATTGAATTGCAAGTATTGGAGTATATTTTGATTATTTTTCACGTTGTTTGACTAGTTTCAAATCGTTTAGCTTGGAATTGAGGATATAGGAGGGCGTTCGAAAGTTGATATGCGCGGAATAGAATTTTTGCAGTATCGTTTAGCTTGCTCGGTATCGGATTCGGCTTGTTCGAGGTAAGTAACATTTCTAAACTTGGATCTGAGAGTATAAACCCCAAAAATACGTGTTATATGATTTGTTTGGGGGTGACCCACCTGCTAGGTGTCGGGCGTGTGGGCGTGCACCGTAGAATGTGTGACGTACTTGATTCCGTGGAATTATGTATTCATCATGTTTAGCCTAATGTTGCATGCCTACGTATTTTAACTCTTACTTATAATTTGTGCAACATGTATAGTTGAATTACATGTTTCCTTGATTTCGTATTCAGTCTTTAACTGTAGGACTCCTTGCTGTAAATTCATCGTCCCATAGGTTATGAGTGGTGTATTTGCTTTTGGGACTACGAGGCGATACCTTGGGATCTTCCATGTTACATATTTACTTTTGGGACTACGAGGCGGTACCTCGGGAGCTCCCCTGCTGCATATTTACTTTTGGGACTACGAGGCAGTACCTCGGGAGCTCACCTGTTGCATATTTATTTTTGGGACTATGAGGCGGTACTTAACGAGCGCAAAACACACACTTAAATTGTTCTCGCTAGTCAAAGATAATATTGATTAATTATCATATCTATATGGATTGGATTTAAATAGTATTATCGTAGTTTGTACCTAGATTGCTATCCAGTAGAATCAACAATTGAGATTTATATAAATTCTAATTACAATTAACTAAGAATCTAAATCTATTGACTAATGACAATCACAACAAAGGTAAGCAAGGAAGTTATCAATGGAAGAAAATATGGGTTGATATAATAGGTGCAAGATAATTGTTCTGGATCTAACTCTAGATAATTCACTTCTAATGCTCAAGTGAGTCTCTTGAATTCACTTAATTATTAGTACACTTGTTTAGTAGAAACTTCTTTCTCAATTAAGTCCCAACCTCACATTATGAACCAATTTAAGCTCGGTGAAGATATGCAAAAATTCGTAATGGATTGGACTTTAGGAGAACCTCTTTCGATTATCCTGCTAACTAGGTATAATCAAGGATTCAACTAGCCTCTTTCGATTACTTAGAAGAATCTATAAACTCAATCAATAATATAGTGCAAATATTTCACAACTTATACCTCTTTTGATAACAAAAACAAGTGAATATAGATATAAAATCTGAATTGGAAATTTTCGAGACGTGGGCCCACCATTGACTTTTGGTTGATTTTTAGAGAGGAGTTGGAAATTTTTATAAATTGAATTGCAAGTATTGGAGTATATTTTGATTAATTTGCACGTTGTTTGACTAGTTTCTAATCGTTTAGCTTGAAATTGAGGAGATAGGATGGCGTTCGGAAGTTGATACGCGCGGAATGGAATTTTTGCAGTATCGTTTAGCTTGATCGGTATCGGATTCGGCTTGTTCGAGGTAAGTAACATTTCTAAACTTGGATCTGAGAGTATAAACCCCAAAAATACGTGTTATATGATTTGTTTGGGGGTGACCCACGTGCTAGGTGACGGGCGTGTGGACGTTCACCGTAGAAAGTGTGACGTAATTGATTCCGTGGAATTATGCAGTCATCGTGTTTAGCCTAATGATGCATGTCTACGTGTTTTAACTCTTACTTATAATTTGTGCAACATGCTTAGTTGAATTACATGTTTCCTTGATTTCGTATTCAGTCTTTAACTGTAGGACTCCTTGCTGTAAATTCGTCGTCCCATAGGTTATGAGTGGTGTATTTACTTTTGGGACTACGAGGCGATACCTCGGGAGCTCCCATGTTACATATTTACTTTTGGGACTATGAGGCGGTTCCTAGGGAGCTCCCGTGCTGCATATTTACTTTTGGGACTACGAGGCAGTACCTCGGGAGCTCACCTGTTGCATATTTATTTTTGGGACTATGAGGCGGTACCTAACGAGCGCAAAACACACACTTAAATTGTTCTCGGTAGTCAAAGATAATATTGATTAATTATCATATCTATATGGATTGGATTTAAATAGTATTATCGTAGTCTGTACCTAGATTGCTATCCAGTAGAATCAACAATTGAGATTCATATAAATTCTAATTACAATTAACTAAGAATCTAAATCTATTGACTAATGACAATCACAACAAAGGTAAGCAAGGAAGTTATCAATGGGAGAAAATATGGGTTGATATGATAGGTGCAAGATAATTGTTCGGGATCTAACTCTAGATAATTCACTTCTAATGCTCAAGTGAGTCTCTCGAATTCACTTAATTATTAGTACACTTGTTTAGTAGAAACTTCTTTCTCAATTAAGTCCCAACCTCACATTATGAACCAATTTAAGCTCGGTGAAGATATGCAAAAATCCGTAATGGATTGGACTTTAGGAGAACCTCTTTCGATTATCCTCCTAACTAGGTATAATCAAGGATTATACCTAGTTAATTGAATTGGAAATTTTTATAAATTGAATTGCAAGTATTGGAGTATATTTTGATTATTTTTCACGTTGTTTGACTAGTTTCAAATCGTTTAGCTTGGAATTGAGGATATAGGAGGGCGTTCGAAAGTTGATATGCGCGGAATAGAATTTTTGCAGTATCGTTTAGCTTGCTCGGTATCGGATTCGGCTTGTTCGAGGTAAATAACATTTCTAAACTTGGATCTGAGAGTATAAACCCCAAAAATACGTGTTATATGATTTGTTTGGGGGTGACCCACCTGCTAGGTGTCGGGCGTGTGGGCGTGCACCGTAGAATGTGTGACGTACTTGATTCCGTGGAATTATGTATTCATCATGTTTAGCCTAATGTTGCATGCCTACGTATTTTAACTCTTACTTATAATTTGTGCAACATGTATAGTTGAATTACATGTTTCCTTGATTTCGTATTCAGTCTTTAACTGTAGGACTCCTTGCTGTAAATTAATCGTCCCATAGGTTATGAGTGGTGTATTTGCTTTTGGGACTACAAGGCGATACCTCGGGAGCTTCCATGTTACATATTTACTTTTGGGACTACGAGGCGGTACCTCGGGAGCTCCCCTGCTACATATTTACTTTTGGGACTTCGAGGCAGTACCTCGGGAGCTCACCTGTTGCATATTTATTTTTGGGACTACGAGGCGGTACCTAACGAGCGCAAAACACACACTTCAATTGTTCTCGCTAGTCAAAGATAATATTGATTAATTATCATATCTATATGGATTGGATTTAAATAATATTATCGTAGTTTGTAACTAGATTGCTATCCAATAGAATCAACAATTGACATTTATATAAATTCTAATTACAAGGTGCATATTTACTTTTGGGACTACGAGCTAGTACCTTGGGAGCTCACCTGTTGCATATTTATTTTTGGGACTACGAGGCGGTACCTAACGAGCGCAAAACACACACTTCAATTGTTCTCGCTAGTCAAAGATAATATTGATTAATTATCATATCTATATGGATTGGATTTAAATAGTATTATCATAGTTTGTACCTAGATTGCTATCCAATAGAATAATCAATTGAGATTTATATAAATTCTACTTACAATTAACTAAGAATCTAAATCTATTGACTAATGACAATCACAACAAAGGTAAGCAAGGAAGTTATCAATGGGAGAAAATATGGGTTGATAGGATAGGTGCAAGATAATTGTTCGGGATCTAACTCTAGATAATTCACTTCTAATGCTCAAGTGAGTCTCTCGAATTCACTTAATTATCAGTACACTTGTTTAGTAATGGATTGGACTTTAGGAGAACCTCTTTCGATTATCCTCCTAACTAGGTATAATCAAGGATTCAACTAGCCTCTTTCGATTACTTAGAAGAATCTATAAACTCAATCAATAATATAGTGCAAATATTTCACAACTTATACCTCTTTTGATAACAAAAACAAGTGAATATAGATATAAAATCTGAATTGGAAATTTTCGAGACGTGGGCCCACCATTGACTTTTGGTTGATTTTTAGAGAGGAGTTGGAAATTTTTATAAATTGAATTGCAAGTATTGGAGTATATTTTGATTAATTTGCACGTTGTTTGACTAGTTTCTAATCGTTTAGCTTGAAATTGAGGAGATAGGATGGCGTTCGGAAGTTGATACGCGCGGAATGGAATTTTTGCAGTATCGTTTAGCTTGATCGGTATCGGATTCGGCTTGTTCGAGGTAAGTAACATTTCTAAACTTGGATCTGAGAGTATAAACCCCAAAAATACGTGTTATATGATTTGTTTGGGGGTGACCCACGTGCTAGGTGACGGGCGTGTGGACGTTCACCGTAGAAAGTGTGACGTAATTGATTCCGTGGAATTATGCAGTCATCGTGTTTAGCCTAATGATGCATGTCTACGTGTTTTAACTCTTACTTATAATTTGTGCAACATGCTTAGTTGAATTACATGTTTCCTTGATTTCGTATTCAGTCTTTAACTGTAGGACTCCTTGCTGTAAATTCGTCGTCCCATAGGTTATGAGTGGTGTATTTACTTTTGGGACTACGAGGCGATACCTCGGGAGCTCCCATGTTACATATTTACTTTTGGGACTATGAGGCGGTTCCTAGGGAGCTCCCGTGCTGCATATTTACTTTTGGGACTACGAGGCAGTACCTCGGGAGCTCACCTGTTGCATATTTATTTTTGGGACTATGAGGCGGTACCTAACGAGCGCAAAACACACACTTAAATTGTTCTCGGTAGTCAAAGATAATATTGATTAATTATCATATCTATATGGATTGGATTTAAATAGTATTATCGTAGTCTGTACCTAGATTGCTATCCAGTAGAATCAACAATTGAGATTCATATAAATTCTAATTACAATTAACTAAGAATCTAAATCTATTGACTAATGACAATAACAACAAAGGTAAGCAAGGAAGTTATCAATGGGAGAAAATATGGGTTGATATGATAGGTGCAAGATAATTGTTCGGGATCTAACTCTAGATAATTCACTTCTAATGCTCAAGTGAGTCTCTCGAATTCACTTAATTATTAGTACACTTGTTTAGTAGAAACTTCTTTCTCAATTAAGTCCCAACCTCACATTATGAACCAATTTAAGCTCGGTGAAGATATGCAAAAATCCGTAATGGATTGGACTTTAGGAGAACCTCTTTCGATTATCCTCCTAACTAGGTATAATCAAGGATTATACCTAGTTAATTGAATTGGAAATTTTTATAAATTGAATTGCAAGTATTGGAGTATATTTTGATTATTTTTCACGTTGTTTGACTAGTTTCAAATCGTTTAGCTTGGAATTGAGGATATAGGAGGGCGTTCGAAAGTTGATATGCGCGGAATAGAATTTTTGCAGTATCGTTTAGCTTGCTCGGTATCGGATTCGGCTTGTTCGAGGTAAGTAACATTTCTAAACTTGGATCTGAGAGTATAAACCCCAAAAATACGTGTTATATGATTTGTTTGGGGGTGACCCACCTGCTAGGTGTCGGGCGTGTGGGCGTGCACCGTAGAATGTGTGACGTACTTGATTCCGTGGAATTATGTATTCATCATGTTTAGCCTAATGTTGCATGCCTACGTATTTTAACTCTTACTTATAATTTGTGCAACATGTATAGTTGAATTACATGTTTCCTTGATTTCGTATTCAGTCTTTAACTGTAGGACTCCTTGCTGTAAATTCATCGTCCCATAGGTTATGAGTGGTGTATTTGCTTTTGGGACTACGAGTCGATACCTCGGGATCTTCCATGTTACATATTTACTTTTGGGACTACGAGGCGGTACCTCGGGAGCTCCCCTGCTGCATATTTACTTTTGGGACTACGAGGCAGTACCTCGGGAGCTCACCTGTTGCATATTTATTTTTGGGACTACGAGGCGGTACTTAACGAGCGCAAAACACACACTTAAATTGTTCTCGCTAGTCAAAGATAATATTGATTAATTATCATATCTATATGGATTGGATTTAAATAGTATTATCGTAGTTTGTACCTAGATTGCTATCCAGTAGAATCAACAATTGAGATTTATATAAATTCTAATTACAATTAACTAAGAATCTAAATCTATTGACTAATGACAATCACAACAAAGGTAAGCAAGGAAGTTATCAATGGAAGAAAATATGGGTTGATATAATAGGTGCAAGATAATTGTTCTGGATCTAACTCTAGATAATTCACTTCTAATGCTCAAGTGAGTCTCTTGAATTCACTTAATTATTAGTACACTTGTTTAGTAGAAACTTCTTTCTCAATTAAGTCCCAACCTCACATTATGAACCAATTTAAGCTCGGTGAAGATATGCAAAAATTCGTAATGGATTGGACTTTAGGAGAACCTCTTTCGATTATCCTGCTAACTAGGTATAATCAAGGATTCAACTAGCCTCTTTCGATTACTTAGAAGAATCTATAAACTCAATCAATAATATAGTGCAAATATTTCACAACTTATACCTCTTTTGATAACAAAAACAAGTGAATATAGATATAAAATCTGAATTGGAAATTTTCGAGACGTGGGCCCACCATTGACTTTTGGTTGATTTTTAGAGAGGAGTTGGAAATTTTTATAAATTGAATTGCAAGTATTGGAGTATATTTTGATTAATTTGCACGTTGTTTGACTAGTTTCTAATCGTTTAGCTTGAAATTGAGGAGATAGGATGGCGTTCGGAAGTTGATACGCGCGGAATGGAATTTTTGCAGTATCGTTTAGCTTGATCGGTATCGGATTCGGCTTGTTCGAGGTAAGTAACATTTCTAAACTTGGATCTGAGAGTATAAACCCCAAAAATACGTGTTATATGATTTGTTTGGGGGTGACCCACGTGCTAGGTGACGGGCGTGTGGACGTTCACCGTAGAAAGTGTGACGTAATTGATTCCGTGGAATTATGCAGTCATCGTGTTTAGCCTAATGATGCATGTCTACGTGTTTTAACTCTTACTTATAATTTGTGCAACATGCTTAGTTGAATTACATGTTTCCTTGATTTCGTATTCAGTCTTTAACTGTAGGACTCCTTGCTGTAAATTCGTCGTCCCATAGGTTATGAGTGGTGTATTTACTTTTGGGACTACGAGGCGATACCTCGGGAGCTCCCATGTTACATATTTACTTTTGGGACTATGAGGCGGTTCCTAGGGAGCTCCCGTGCTGCATATTTACTTTTGGGACTACGAGGCAGTACCTCGGGAGCTCACCTGTTGCATATTTATTTTTGGGACTATGAGGCGGTACCTAACGAGCGCAAAACACACACTTAAATTGTTCTCGGTAGTCAAAGATAATATTGATTAATTATCATATCTATATGGATTGGATTTAAATAGTATTATCGTAGTCTGTACCTAGATTGCTATCCAGTAGAATCAACAATTGAGATTCATATAAATTCTAATTACAATTAACTAAGAATCTAAATCTATTGACTAATGACAATCATAACAAAGGTAAGCAAGGAAGTTATCAATGGGAGAAAATATGGGTTGATATGATAGGTGCAAGATAATTGTTCGGGATCTAACTCTAGATAATTCACTTCTAATGCTCAAGTGAGTCTCTCGAATTCACTTAATTATTAGTACACTTGTTTAGTAGAAACTTCTTTCTCAATTAAGTCCCAACCTCACATTATGAACCAATTTAAGCTCGGTGAAGATATGCAAAAATCCGTAATGGATTGGACTTTAGGAGAACCTCTTTCGATTATCCTCCTAACTAGGTATAATCAAGGATTATACCTAGTTAATTGAATTGGAAATTTTTATAAATTAAATTGCAAGTATTGGAGTATATTTTGATTATTTTTCACGTTGTTTGACTAGTTTCAAATCGTTTAGCTTGGAATTGAGGATATAGGAGGGCGTTCGAAAGTTGATATGCGCGGAATAGAATTTTTGCAGTATCGTTTAGCTTGCTCGGTATCGGATTCGGCTTGTTCGAGGTAAGTAACATTTCTAAACTTGGATCTGAGAGTATAAACCCCAAAAATACGTGTTATATGATTTGTTTGGGGGTGACCCACCTGCTAGGTGTCGGGCGTGTGGGCGTGCACCGTAGAATGTGTGACGTACTTGATTCCGTGGAATTATGTATTCATCATGTTTAGCCTAATGTTGCATGCCTACGTATTTTAACTCTTACTTATAATTTGTGCAACATGTATAGTTGAATTACATGTTTCCTTGATTTCGTATTCAGTCTTTAACTGTAGGACTCCTTGCTGTAAATTAATCGTCCCATAGGTTATGAGTGGTGTATTTGCTTTTGGGACTACGAGGCGATACCTCGGGAGCTTCCATGTTACATATTTACTTTTGGGACTACGAGGCGGTACCTCGGGAGCTCCCCTGCTACATATTTACTTTTGGGACTTCGAGGCAGTACCTCGGGAGCTCACCTGTTGCATATTTATTTTTGGGACTACGAGGCGGTACCTAACGAGCGCAAAACACACACTTCAATTGTTCTCGCTAGTCAAAGATAATATTGATTAATTATCATATCTATATGGATTGGATTTAAATAATATTATCGTAGTTTGTAACTAGATTGCTATCCAATAGAATCAACAATTGACATTTATATAAATTCTAATTACAAGGTGCATATTTACTTTTGGGACTACGAGCTAGTACCTTGGGAGCTCACCTGTTGCATATTTATTTTTGGGACTACGAGGCGGTACCTAACGAGCGCAAAACACACACTTCAATTGTTCTCGCTAGTCAAAGATAATATTGATTAATTATCATATCTATATGGATTGGATTTAAATAGTATTATCATAGTTTGTACCTAGATTGCTATCCAATAGAATAATCAATTGAGATTTATATAAATTCTACTTACAATTAACTAAGAATCTAAATCTATTGACTAATGACAATCACAACAAAGGTAAGCAAGGAAGTTATCAATGGGAGAAAATATGGGTTGATAGGATAGGTGCAAGATAATTGTTCGGGATCTAACTCTAGATAATTCACTTCTAATGCTCAAGTGAGTCTCTCGAATTCACTTAATTATCAGTACACTTGTTTAGTAATGGATTGGACTTTAGGAGAACCTCTTTCGATTATCCTCCTAACTAGGTATAATCAAGGATTCAACTAGCCTCTTTCGATTACTTAGAAGAATCTATAAACTCAACCAATAATATAGTGCAAATATATCACAAGTTATACCTCTTTTGATTTCAAAAACAAGTGAATATAGATACAACAATTAAATCTTCCAAGAATGATTCAAATACATAAAAATAGAGTTATAATTTACAAACAACCATCAATACACAAAATTCATCTAAACCCAAAAGGTTCTACACCATAAACATGGAGAAGTTCTTCACAAATGAAATCAAAGTAGAGGAAAGCATAAATACAATCCAAGCCCGGATCTTGAGTGAGGAAGGATGGATGTAATCCTTGTGCTCTTGCTTCTCCCACTTCTCCTTGGCTTTCTTAGTTCTACGGTATGTCAAAAGTGCAGAAATGGTGTTTTTCACGTTTATTTAACTATCTCCCAAATAAATCCCGGACGAAAATACCCATTTTAGCAGAATTGGGAACATACTCTAAGAAGTTTGCACTACCACACTGCATCAGAACTTTTGCAAAATCACTTTTTAGGCACATTTTGCACAGTCGCACCGCCCTATGCGCCGCGACAGTTGGGAATTTGTAAAAATGTAAAACATGAAATTTGTAGCACTTTTAAATAGATTTCCAACAATATATTGTGGAACCCAAACGAATTTCTGAGCGAAAGGTTATGTGCATTTTACTAGACAATGTGCAGTATGCCTGCTCGATTCTTCGTTTCGTTCTTAAAGTGCACTATCATCCGTTGATCCCCCAACACGATCCCAACTTAATCTTTGGGCTATTACTAAGACTTCAAAGCCCCAGAATAGCTTGAATTCATTCCATAACATCTAAGTAACTCAAAATCACTCCTACACGGCATAAAACACACAATAAGTGTAAAACACTACTAATTAAAGCTCAACATGTGTAAAGTTTAGTAAATTAGAGTGCAATAAGAGACTAAAATACGGGATTATAGCCTACGATCAACACCCCACACTTAAACCATTTCTCGTTCTCGAGCAATCAAACTACACTTCACATAGACACGACCTTTTAAAATAACTCTTCTAACTCATCATACCAAGAATAATAGAACAGATTAAGCACAATACCGTAACATCCTTGGTTCACGATTTGACTCAAAAGAAACACGCATTTTTCACAACCCCCTCACTTACTCTAACACAGAGGTCAATGACATTACCTTTCCAACATGAATAAAGTGCCATCACCCAATAATAGAGAGTAGTTCCACACACAATAAAAGTTAAGAATAATTAGGAACTCAAGATATAAATATTTCACTCACTCTTAGAACAACATTCATATGCCACAAATGATCCACCATAGGCTTGCCTGTAGTGTACTACTATACTAATCAAGCTTGTTCAGTCAAGGATCAAGTAGGATTTTAATTGGTTGTAATGTAGGTTGCGGGACAAGTAGGACACATTTAGATATAAGAGTAACTACACCTCCCTAAGCACATTTAATACATATACTTAACCTTTAAACTCCATACTTATGTCAAACCATAATTCCACCTTCACATCCGTATATATTAACTGCCAAATTCTTTAAGCACAAATACATCAAGAGTTACCCCTATCAATGAATATAAACTATTTTTTTCTTCATCTTTTTTTCTGATTCAAGTGGCTCATACTTTTTCACAACAGTGCACCTTTCTCCTTATTTCAATAATTCCACTCAAAAGTCAAACCAACAATCCCACACTTCAACTTTTACAAAGTTCTTACCAATTTCCTGTGCTCACGAGAGGTAAATGGTTCAAATAGATAAGGCTTGTAATGTGGTTACCAAAGAAATAGGATTACAGGCTCAACGGGGTTAACTACGATACATAACAATTTGGTGGGTAACATATATAGTTGGCTCAACAAAGAAATACCTATATCACTACCAAGACCGAACAAATCTACTATTTCTCTTTACAAACACACGGGGCAAGTTCTAGACATCAATTGCACTGCATAGAATACACAAAGTCTCATACACACACGGCACAAAACTCACTCAGGATTGGACTCATCAAGACACTCTAATCAAATTAGTTAAGCAAAGTTAAGAACATACAATTTAAGATGTTTATACAAGAGTCAAACACTGATCCTAAGCGTCACAACTAAAGCATACATTATTCTCAAGGCATAATGAAGTCAAGAGATATTGCTTTCATTTAAAATCACAGCACAAGATCTCCTACTCCTAAAAAATATTAACTACACCCGGTTCAAATAAAACCCTTAGAAAAGAACCGTGACACAAAGAAAACTCAAGGGGGAATTAATAAACTAACTAAAAAAGAACATATTTTTGCTTTTTTCTTTTGACTTTAATAATTTCAATCATTGTATTTTCCGTGTTAGGTTATGGAACTTGGTTGTATGCTTGGACGGGGTCCCGGGGGCCCGAGGTATGTTTCAGACGAGTTTTAGGTGGTTTTTGTGGTTGTGAAAAGGTTTGACTCCTAGTGTAATCGCACCTGCAGACCTTGGGCACAGGTGCGATGGTCGTAGGTGTGAAGATGGAGGCGCAGGTGTGAGAAGAGCTGGACTTGGCAGCCTCTGCAAATGCAGAGAATTTGTGCACATCAGCGGATCCGCAGAAGCAGATTTTGAAGCGTAGGAGCGAGAGGAAGCGCAGGTGCGGTTTGGACGTGCGCACCTACGGTTGCGCAGAAGCAGCTAATTATGTCGCATGTGCGGTTATGCCTGGGCAGAAGGTTTGGTCATTTTTACGATATTTTGAGTTTTAGACATGGTTTTGGGAGCTTGTTTGAAGGGTTTTCAAGCAAATCGATTGGGTAAGTGTTCTTCGCCTAGAATTTAATGTATTCCATGAGTTTATCTTTATTTTTAATCATTTAATTTGTGTTTTGAGTTGAGGAAAATGGTCATTTTTGAAGAAACTTTTCAAAAAGAAAAACCCTGATTTGAGGGACGAAATGGTATCAGAATTTGATGATTTTAGTATGGTTGAACTCGTATCGGAATGGGTGGTCAGATTTTTTTAAATTTGTAAAGTTCCGAGGTGCGGGCCCGGGGGTCAACGTTTGGGTTGATTTTTAGACTTTGATAAAGATTGAGGCTTTATGATCCGAAATAGTTTCTTATGAGTTTTATTTGTACTTTGGAGTTATTTTGATTAGATTTGAGCCGCCCGAAGGTTATTTCACCTGAGAAGATCATTTTTGAGTATCAGTCTGTCTTCTTTGAGGTAAGTATCTTGCCTAACTTTGTGTGGGGGAACTGCCCCTTAGGTTTTGAGTCTTCTATGCTAATTGTAGTCTGTGAACGCGAGGTGACGAGTACATGTTCGAACTTATATGTGGAAAATTGACCTATTAGGGATTCTTAGGTCCCTGTATTCATTGAATATGCAGTTGTTCTCGTTATGATTACGTTTTCTAAATTTCCAGTTTCACTTCTACCTGTTTTAATTGGAATTAATTGCTTCATGATCCACTCTTGTTGTTCATTTGATTCATATGTGCCTTAATTGAAATTGTTTTCTCTTCTATTGCCATGTTGTATTTTTCCTTATTGCTTATCTTTATTTGAAGTTACAATTATCTCTTCTATAATTGTTAATCCTTAATTGAGGCTATAATTATCTTTCTGCTGCTTATCCCTAATTGAATTTGTTGTATCTCTTTTCTTAATTTGTCAAACCTTAAAAGAAGTTAGATATCTTATATTTTAGTGACTTGTCCTTATTTAGAATTATTCGCCTTGCGTTAGCTCCCACATTGTCGAATTGTACATTGTGGACCGTTGTTATATAATATTTCCTTTGTGGTTGAGTTTTTCTTATTATGACTAGCATTCTCTATTGTGTCTACTCCTTGTAAATTAGTTCCTCCATTTCTTTGAGTTTTGGAATTTATGAGTTGACTTATTTGTTGTACCCTTTTATTATTGTCATTGTTGTCGTTGTACTTATTGTGGTGACGCACAAGTTTGCTGTCGTGCAATTGTTGTTATGGGGTGCACGAGGTTTATATCGTGTTATTGTTACTATTGATATTTGAACATGAGGCGTGACAAGGCGGGATATATATATATATGTGTGTGTGTGGGTTATGCATGTGGCGAGACAAGGTGGAAACATTATTATGCATGTATGGAGAGATAAGTTAGGCATTTACTTTACTATTGCACATGTGGAGAGATAAGGTGGGTTGTGTCAGGGATTCATTGTGATGACTTGTGATGGCCTGAGGGCATTCTGTGTGTTGATGTTTGTGTAATGGTACACTTACCTGTATGAGCTTTATCTTGTGGAAAGTTGTGTGAAAACATTTTATGTGCTCTCCATTTCTTTTCCTGTACTTACTAGCTGGCATGAACTATATTAGGACACTTGCACAAGCATACATATAGTTGAGCACTCTTATCTGTTAAGAAATTTTCTTGATATTGTTGAGTATAGATGCACACCCTTGTTTACTTTCCTTCTATGTGAGAATGGCTCTATTTGGCAAGTAAGTCGTCAGAACGATTATGAAGTGTAATGAGGGCACAGGATCCCAAGTGTTAAGGTTCAGGTATTGGAACCCGTGAGTTATGAATAGTATGAGGTTTAGTACCTCGTGGAGTTTATTGACTAAAAGCTGGTGTGAAAGCTGTCGTTTTGTTGAGTTGTTACTTGTTCTTTCTTTATCTGTGATTATCGGATTTAGGTTGTGTTTCCGTTCATTCTTCTATGTCATTATTATGGTGTTCCGCCGATAGTTGTTGTTTTCCTTCCTTATTGCAATTACCATATTATTTGCCACTTTGCGTAGTCTTTTTGTAGATATCATACTATGTTGTTCTTATACTTATACTTGTTCAGGTTATTTAGTCCAGTAGGTGTCTTGAATGTTCCTCGTCACTATTCCACTGAGGTTAGTCTTGATACTTGCTGGGTACCGTCGTGGTGTACTCATACTACACTTCTACACATTTGTTTGTGTGTAGATTCAGGTATTTCGAAGTCAGTTGATCATTAGCTAGCTGTGCAGATTGTTTCTTTGGAGACTCAAGGTAAACCTGTTGCTCCATTCGCAGGCTTCAGAGTCACCTTCCTATTTTGTATTCACACTATTTACCTATTTCCTAACAGTTGTATTTAGAAATTTGTAGTAAACTCTGTAGAGCTTATGACTTGTACTACCAGTTTTGGGAATTGTATATTGTTATAGAGGTTTCCATTTCAAAGATTGCTAGATGTTATTTAATTATTGTTATTATTTAATAAATGTTAGGATTACTTAGTATCTAAGACTAGGTGCCATCATGATACCCAATGGAGGAAAAATTGGGCCGCGACAAATTGGTATCAGAGCCCTAGGTGCATAGGTTCTACGAGTCATAAGCGAATTTAGTAGAATCTTGCGGATCGGTACGGAGACGTCTGCACTTCCTTCATTCCTATCGTGCGAGTTTATTGATCCCGAAGTTCAAAGCTTTTATCATTCCATTCTCTCATAGATGGTGAGGACACGAGCTGCAGTTACTGATGACGCTGCCCAGAGAAGGTGTTTCTAGGGGCAGAGGCCAAAGAGGAGCACACACCGCAGCTAGAGCATCCACCAGAGTAGCAGTTGAGGAGCCATCAGTAGCTCCGGTTGGGGGACAGGTACCGGAGGTGCCTGTTGTTGCACCAATTGCTTCACAGACCAGAGGAGGAACCCAAACTCCCGCCGCCCACACTCCATAGCAACGAGTTCAAATTGTTTAGGTTCCAGGTGTCATGGCGACACAGCCTATGATTCAAGTTCAGCTCATGGTTAGGGAAGCAACATTTGAGGAAGAACAGCTTAGACTTGAGAGGTACAAGAAGTACCACCCTCCTACCTTCAGTGTATTGGCAACAGATGATGCCCAGTGTTTTCTGGAGGAGTGTCACCATATTCTCCGTACTATGGGTATTGTGGATACGAATGGGGTTGCTTTTACTACGTTCTAGTTCAGGGGAGCGGCTTATCAGTGGTGGAGGGCATATGAGTTGGGTAGTCCGACAGTCAGCTTCACTTAAATGGGTTCAGTTTTCAGAAATGTTCTGAAGAGAGTTTGTACCTCAGTCCCTTCGGGATGCATGGCACACGGAGTTTGAGCAGCTACGCCAGAGCACTTCGTTAGTATCAGAGTATGTTGTGAGATTCAGTGATTTGACCAGGCATGTACCTGCTTTGGTCACTACAGTTAGATAGCGTGTCTATAGATTCATTGAGGGGCTCAAGCATGATATTCGGTTCAGCATGGCTCGGGAGTTAGAGACACATGTTTCATTTCAGTAGGTGGTAGGGATCACTCGCCGCGTAGAGGGCATATGGGATCAAGAGAGAGAGGACAAATGAGGTCCGGAGAGAGAGGACAGGGAGGCGAGGAAGCCTCGTAGACCAGAGTGATTTACTGGTCCTTATTTTGGAGGCAGGGTACGACATGGTAGAGGTTTTGTGGGTCAGCCAATTTAGTTTGAACTTCAGGCATCGCATAGTGTTTGAGGTGCTCATGGGTCTTAGAGTACCCATACTGCACAGTTCCCACAACCACGTAAACAGAAAGGTTGTTTCGAGTGTGAAGATACCATCCATAGGATGAGAGATTGTCCTAGACTCCAGACATATGTGTCACAGTAGGGTATTCAGGCGGGTAGAGGGCATCCAAGAGAGGAAGGCCCACCCCGTTGATGTGTCTCATATAGTAGGCTAGAGACCGCTACGCCAGATAATGTCGTACAAATATGATTTTGATTTGTTATAGAGAGGCACCATTCGTATTTTGCTTCGGTTCTGCTTATCGGGACGAGTTCCCTTATTTGTTGCTTCATTTGTGGGTGAGTTT
Source organism: Nicotiana tomentosiformis (assembly GCF_000390325.3). Taxonomy (NCBI): domain Eukaryota; kingdom Viridiplantae; phylum Streptophyta; class Magnoliopsida; order Solanales; family Solanaceae; genus Nicotiana; species Nicotiana tomentosiformis. The sequence continues at coordinate 7,049,288 of NC_090823.1, forward strand.
CATGATTTGCATTCTGTTTATGCGTTTTCCCCTGTAGGGAGATTCTATGAGTGGTAGCCCATGTCTATCATTTACTTTTTTATTCATCATTGAGAGTGGTGAGACTAGTAATGAATTCATGTTGTCCATTATGATAAGTTTGATGTTGTTCTTGAGAAATGTGGTTAGGTTTGTGATTTGATACTCTACCGGGGTGAGAGTTTAGTGAGTGTTGTGATTTTATTGGCAGAATTGAGTTAGTAGAAGATTCCAATTAGTATGATGTGCATTCGACCTGTGATTTAGAGTTAAGGGTGAGACCCTTGCGATTTCATGTGATTTGATATGTTTGAACCTGGTTCCGTGCCGCGGTGAAAAGTTATACCAGGATGAGATATCATTACTCCTCAGAGCTCTGGTTCAATGTGCAGGTACAAACATCTCACAGCTGATTGCATCATCCACTGCCGGACCATCCACTCCTGTTCCTCCTATAGTCACTGAGGCTCCACACAACAGGCCTACTGAGGTCGCTGTAACACCTGCTACAAAATCAGCTCCAGTTGTTGATGATAGGACAATCATAGCTCTCCCTATGCGTGAGGATGATGTTGCAAGGCCGGAAGGGGTCCTGATGAATGCTATGGATGCAGATGCACTTCCACAGACTTCGGATAAGAATTCCACCTTGACTTAAGGGAGTTCTTCTCCCCCTACTTTACCTTGTTTGTGTGCATTGGGGACAACGCACAATTCTAAGTGTGGGGTGGGGGCTATTCATATTTTGTTGTATGGATGAATGCACTAAAATATTCACTGGATTAATGGCATATAATAGCAGTAAATTCATCTATATGGAGTAACTCTCAGTTTATTCTTGAAGGTATTAAAAAAAAAAAAATTCTTTGTAGGTAGTAATAATCCCCTGTGATATATATATATAGTATCTTTGTAGGTAGTAATAATCCCCTGTGGTTTTTCTTTGTGCATCGGTTCTTTTCCATGGGATATATTTTGAACCGGGTAGAAACTTTTTCTTTAAGAATAGATTAGAGTTAGAAAATAAATGGAGGAAGAAATATGAGATTCCGAGGGGGCAACTGACTTGTTTGATAGTAGCATATTCAGGTTTTGGCATATGTGATTTTTTCCTATTTAAATTGATTCGTAGTATGGTACTGATAGAGAGTTGTGCCTGTCGAGCTTGTTTGATATTTCTCTTATGTGTTTCTCTTTACATATTCAGTCATTTTCGTTCTGTGCTTCTTGAGTTTTAGCTTGTGGGGTGTGTGCCCAGTGGTGTTAATTGTGACTTGTTGATTCGGGTGTATAGCTATGAGGTCTTCGTGGTTCTTTCATCATAGTCAGTATTGTGGAGGTTTAAAACGGGCTCCTATCGGATATGAGGCTAATTGTCGGTGTTGATTTTGATTACGGGCAGATATTGTGATCAGAAGTGTTATTATGGGCCGATGTGTGATGTGTTATATTGTGTGGTCACACCTTGTGGGTGTAGGCATGAATTGTTGCAGCTGGTTGAGATTGATACCGGGTATAGATTTAGAACCGAGTCTTTTGAAGATGAATGGATGGTGAGAATTTTGACTCTAAGGCTTATCGGTGTTGGTAGAAAGGATAAATTACATTTGAGATGGTGTCATAAGTCTTAGGTGGATTGGGGTGATGTGGGTTCACCCGCGGGTGTATGTTGGGTCTGTGCTTTCAGTGATTTGAAAACTTCGAGGCAATTCTTGACACGTTCGAGGACGAACGTTTGTTTAAGAGGGGAAGGATGTAATGACCCGGACGATCGCTTTGAGAATTTAGTCCCGTTTGGCAGCATAAGGTCTTGAGCATCTTCACATTATGTGTATTGACTTGCGTGCGTGGTTGGATGTAGTTACCCGATGATTCGGAGTGATTTGGAACACTTAGTCCCTAAAACGGAAGCTTAGGTCTTAGGATTTTGACCGTAGTTGGAACTTTTTTAAGATGACTCCAGAACGGAGTTTTGTCGGTACTGTTAGCTCCGTTGGGTGATTTTGGACTTAGAAGCGTGTCCGGACTATGAATTTAAGGTCTGTAGTTGTTTTAGGCTTCAAAAGGCGAAAGTCAAATTTTTTGAGATTTTGACCGGAAGTGGCCTTTTTGATATCGGGGTCAGAATACGATTCTGAGAGTTGGAACAACTCCGTTATGTAAAATGGGACAAGCCTGCAAAATTTTATGTCATTCCAGGTTGATTCGATAGGTTTTGGCGCGAGTTTTAGAAGTTAGAAGATTTGAAAGTTCATAAGTTCGATTCATGGTGTGATTTGTAATTTCATCATTGTTTGATGTGATTAGAGACCTCGAGCGAGTCCGTGTTAGGTTATGTAACTTGGTTGTATGTTGGGACGGGGTGCCGAGGGCCCGAGGTGTGTGTCAGACGAGTTTCGGGTGGTTTTCGTGGGTGTGAAGAGGTCTGAGTCCTGGTGTAATCTCACTCGCAAACCTTGGGCGCAGGTGTGAAGATGGAGGCGCAGGTGCGAGAAGAGCTGAACTTAGTAGCCTCCGCAAACGCGGAGAATTTGTGCGCATCAACGGCTCCGCAGAAGCGGATTTTGAAGCGAAGGAGCGAGAAGAAGCGCAGGTGCGGTTTGGACGTGCGCACTTGCGGTTGTGCAGAAGCGACTAATTATGTCGCATGTGAGGTCACGCTTGGGCACAAGGTTATAATCGAGGGTTTCGCCATTTTGACCATATTTTGAGTTTTAGACCTCAGTTTTGGGAGCTTGTTTGAGGGTGTTTCAAGCAAATCGACTGGATAAGTGTTATTCACCTATAATTTAATATATTCCATGATTTTATCTTCATTTTCATCATTTAATTTGTGTTTTGAGTTGAGGAAAATAGTGGTTTTTGAAGAAAATTTTTAAAATGAAAAATCATGATTTGAGGGACGAAATGGTATCAGAATTTAATGATTTTAGTATGGTTGAACTCGTATCGTAATAGGTGGTCGGGTTTTGTAAAATTTGTCGAGTTCCGAGGTGCGGGCCCGGGGGTCGACTTTTGGGTCGATTTTTAGAGTTTGATAAAGATTGAGGCTTTATGATCCGGAATAGTTTCTTATGAGTTTTATTTGTGCTTTGAAATTATTTTGATTAGATTTGAGCCGCCCAGAGGTCATTTCATCAGAGAAGTTCATTTTTGAGTATCGGTCGGTCTTCTTTGAGATAAGTATCTTGCCTAACTTCTTGCGGGGAAACTACCCCTTAGGATTTGAGTCTTCTATGCTAATTGTAGTCCGTGAACGCAAGGTGACGAGTACGTACCCGGACGTATTTGTGGAAAATTGGCCTTTTAGGGATTCTTAGGTCCTTGTATTCACTGAATATGTAGTTGTTCTCGTTATGATTACATTTTCAAAATTTCCAGTTTCACTTCTATCTGTTTTAATTGGAATTAATTGCTTCATGATCCACTCTTGTTGTTCATTTGATTCACATGTGCCTTAACTGAAATTGTTATCTTTTCTATTGCCATGTTGTCTTTTTCCTAATTGCTTATCTTTATTTGAAGTTACAATTATCTCTTCTGTAATTGTTAATCCTTAATTGATGCTATAATTATCTTTCTACTACTTATTCCTAATTGAATTTGTTGTATCTCTTTTCTTAATTTGCCCAACCTTAAAAGAAGTTAGATATCTTATATTTTAGTGAGTTGTCCTTATTTGGAATTATTCGCCTTGCATTAGCTCCCTCATTGGCGAATTGTACGTTGTTACATAATATTTCCCTTCTTGTTGAGTTCTTTTTATTATGACTAGCATTCTCTATTATGGCTACTCCTTGTGAATTAGTTCCTCCGTTTCTTTGAGTTCTGGAATTTATGAGTTGACTTATTTGTCGTACCCTTGTATTATTATCATTGTTGTTGTTGTACTTATTATAGTGATGCACGAAGTTGTTGCCGTGCGGGAGTTGTTATAAGGTTGCACGATATTTCTGTTATGCTATTGTTACTATTGATATTTTCACATGTAGCATGGCGAGACAAGGTGGGAACATTATTATGCACGTGTGGCGAGACAAGGCGAGCATTTACTTTACTATTGCACATATGGCAAGACAAGGTGGGTTGTGTCAGGGATTGATTGTGATGACTTGTGATGGCCTGAGGGCATTCTGTGTGTTGATGTTTATGTAGTGGTACACTTTCTTGTGTGAGCTTTATCTTGTGGAAAGTTGTGTGAAAACATTCTACGTGCTTTCCATTTCTTTTCCTGTACTTACTAGCTAGCATGAACTATATTAGGACACTTGCACAAGCATACACGTAGTTGAGAACTCTTATCTGTTAAGAAGTTTTCTTGATATTGTTGAGTATAAATGCACACCCTTGTTTACCTGCCTTCTGTGTGAGAATGGCTCTATTTGGCACGTGAGTCGTCAGTGCGGTTATGAAGTGTAATGAGGGCACAGGATGCCAAGTGTTAGGGTTCAGGTATTTGAACCCGTGAGTTGTGAATAGTATGAGGTTCGGTACCTCGTGGAGTTTATTGACTAAATCCTGGTGTGAAAGCTGTTGTTTTGTTGAGTTGTTACTTGTCCTTTCTTTATCTGTGATTATCGGATTTAGGCTGTGTTTCCGTTCATTCTTCTATGTCATTATTATGGTGTTCCACTGATAGTTGTTGTTTTCTTTCCTTATTTCAATTACCGTACTATTTTCCACTTCACGTAGTCTTTATGTAGATATCATACTCTATTGTTCCTATGCTTATACTTGTTCAGGTTATTTTGTCCAGTAGGTGTCTTGACTATTCCTCGTCACTACTCCACTGAGGTTAGTCTTGATACTTGTTGGGTACCGCCGTGGTGTACTTATACTACACTTATCCACATGTTTTGTCCAGATTTAGATATCTCGAAGTCAGTTGATCATTAGCTAGCTGTGCGGATTGTTGCTGTGGAGTCTCAAGGTAAACCTGCTGCTGCATTCGCAGGCTTCAGAGTCACCTTTTTATCTTGTATTCACACTATTTACCTATTTCCGAACAGTTGTATTTAGAAATTTGTAGTAAACTCTGTAGAGCTTATGACTTGTACTATCGGTTTTGGGAATTGTAAATTGTTATAGAGGTTTCCATTTCAAACATTGTTAGATGTTATTTAATTATTATTGTTATTTAATAAATATTAGACTTACCTAGTCCCTAAGAATAGGTGCCATTACGATACCCAACGGAGGGAAAATTGGGTCATGATAGAACTCCACCCCTAATTCTGAATGCAGTTTTTGATTTCGCTCCCCGGGATTCTTTATGGAGCTCATCAAGCCAAAGTCCTTTAGGGATTTTTGAAAGACCCGCTCTTTTCTTTCTTTCTTGGCCTCATTTTGAGCGCTGGATTGTTCTTGTAGGATTGTCCTCAATTGTATCTGCATTCATCCACAAGATCAATCCATGCATATTCTTGTAAATCCTCAACAATAAAATCCACATGATCAAGGTTAGAATAATAAAATGAAGAAGAAGGGTCATGTGAGTGTTCCTCTGGTATGTCCAAGACCATTTGTTCTTCATTCTCTTCTAATAAAAATTGTGGTTGTGGATAGGTGGATGGGGATTTGAACTCTTCTTTGATTGATGTACAATCAACCCCACTCATCTTCAATCATCTCAATGGAAAAATATTTCTCTTGCAGAGTGGAAAACTCTCTATGTAGATTTTCATCATCTCGTGTAGGCTCATTCTCACCGGATGTCTCCTTCATATATTCACCATTACAATGCAATGAGCTTTCTGAAAGTATACTTATTATTTGACTCACTTGCATTGTTGTGTTGTTAATGACTTCATCATCTTATGTAAATCTCTCTTCAACCTTTTTATGAACTTATACATAAGCTCTTCTAAACTACCATTCTCCTCTTGAGGTGGCTGTCTCACTTCTCTTTCATTCCACTCATAATAAGAGTATTCATCCCTACCATAGTCAGAATTGTACCTATATGAATTCGCATACCTGTATGGATTGGCGACAAAGGAGAGTGTTCAAAAGTTGAACCATAGGAAGGATACCTACCCTCTTGACAATAAATACATAGATGATTTCCACCGCATTTGAAACACATAGCAGACCGCTGGCAATATTCTGTTGCTAACTCTTCAACCATTTTCTTAGGCTGGTTGTACTCCATCTTTACAATCTTGAAGAGAAGTTAACATAACAAACTAAAAAATATATTAAAAATAAAAATTAAAAGCTAATTCCTGAATTAGCACTATAAAATATTTCAAACACTATTGATTGCTAATTCCCGGCAACGACGCTAAAATTTGATGAGCGCAAAACACACACTTAAATTGTTCTCACTAGTCAAAGATAGTATAGATTAATAATTGTGTCCGCGGGGATTGGATTTAAATAGTATTATCGTAGTTTGGACCTAGGTTGCTATCCAGGAGGATCAACAATTGAGATTTATATAAATTCTAATTACAATTAACTAAGAATCTAAAGCTATTGACTAATGACAATCGCAACAAAGGTAAGCAAGAGAGTTATCATTGGGAGAAAATACGGGTCGATAGAATAGGTGCAAGATAATTGTTCGGGATCTAACTCTAGATAATTCACTTCTAATATTCAAGTGAGTCTCTCGAATTTACTTAATTATCAGTAAACTTATTTAGTAGAAACCCATCTCTCGCTTAAGTCTCAACCTCACAATATGAACCAATTTAAGCTCGGTGAAGATATGCAAGAATTCGTAATGGATTGGTCTTTAGGAGAACCTATTTATATTATCTTCCTAACTAGGTTTAATCAAGGATTAAACTAACCTCTTTCGATTACTTAGAAGAATCTATGAACTCAACCAACAATATAGTGCAAATATATCACAAGTTATGCCTCTTTCGATCACAAGAACAAGTGAATATAGATACTACAATTAAATCTTCCAAAAAAGATTCAAATACATAAAAATAGAGTTATAATCCACAAACAACCATCAATACACTAAATTCATCAAAATCCAAAATGTTCTACTTCATAGACATGGAGAAGTTCATCACAAATGAAATAAAAGTAGAGAAAAACATAAATACAATCCAAACCCGGATCTTGAGTGAGGAAGGATGGATGAGATCCTTGTGCTCTTGCTTCTCCCACTTCTCCTTGGCTTTCCTAGGTCTAAGGTATGTCAAAGTGCATAAATGGTGTGTTTTCCGTGTATTTAACTATCCCCCAAATAAATCTCGGACGAAAATACCCTTTTTAAGAAGAATTGGGAACATACTCTAAGACGTTTTCACTACCGCGCTGCATTCCGCGCCGCACCATGCGGCGCACTTGTGGAGAATTCCAGAACATTTGTAAAATTACTTTCTGGGCACATTTTGCACAGCCGTGCCGCGCCTCGTGCTGCCCCATTCACTGCGGCAATTGAGAATTTGGGAAAATGTAAATCATGAAAGTTGTATCCCTTTTAAATAGCTTTCCAACGATATATTATGGAGCCCAAACGGATTTCTGAGCAAAGAGTTATGTGCATTTTACTAAACAATGCGATGTGTACCTTCTCGATTCTTCGTTTCGTTCTTAAAGTGCACTATCATCCGTTGATCCCCAAACACGATCCCAACTTAATCCTTATGATTTTACTTAGACTTCAAAGCTCCAAAATAGTTTGAATTCATTCCATAACATCTAAATAACTCGGAATCACTCCTACATGGCATAAAACACACAATAAGTGTAAAACACTACTAATCAAAGCTCAACATGAGTAAAGTGCAGTAAATTAGAATGCAATAAGCGAGTAAAATATGTGATTATAGCCTACCATCAGTACCTCGGGAACCCCCTTTTTGCATATTTACTTTTTGGACTACAAGGTGGTACCTCGAGAACGCCCCCTGTTATTTATTATTTAGATATTGATACTATAGAACGTGAGTTGTCTGTGAGACACGCTAGTTATCCATGCGTATTATGGTGCTTGGGTTGAAGGAGCTCTTTCGGAGTCTGCACCCCACACAGTGAGCGCAGTTAATTTTATATATTTAGGATGGACTTCCCTGGGCATGGATCTTCCCCGAATCATTTATTATATTTGGGATGGAGTACCCTGGACTGGATTGGCCCTGCATAGTACTAAGTGCCCGAATGTGAGTTATTATGTATATATATGAGATGGTTCTTCCCCGGGCTGGATTGGCCATATACAGTACTGAGTGATTGAGTAATCTGAGAGTGTTAGTATATGAGTTCATCATTGTGTTGCATTGCCTTGCACATGCATACTTGATATGTAGGCATAGAGAAATAATTGTTTTCCCATGTCATCTGATAATGGAATTTCTTATCTATCATTAAAGTTTTTGAGAAAAATCACAAATTTGTGACTTGCTCATATTTTCGATGATTTTCGGCAAAATATTTGAGTTTTACTGTTATACTTGAAAAGAAAAAAAAATTCCGGAAATTTATACGAGCTGAGCATTTTATTATTGAGTTATTACTTGTTCTGATTTAAATTTTATAGCTATTTGATGTTATTGGTTATTGGTGTGGTCTTTGACCAAGGTCAAGATCATCACTACTTTCAACCTAAGGTTAGGTTTGTTACTTATTGAGTACATGAGGTCGGTTGTACTCATACTATACTTATGCACTTTGCGTGCAAATTTTGGATGTTGATAATGATGAACATGGCAGAAGCTAGTATTGAAGATGTAATTGTGATACAGTCACAACTGCCTCTTGTTCTATGTAGCTTTAGAATTATTTTTAATCTGTTCATGTATATTTCAAACAGATGACGAATTTTTATTTCACATAAGTTTTGTAAAATCTAATCTTAGAAGCTCATGATTTATACTATCAGACCTTGGGAAGTGTATTAGAGTTAGCTTAATATTAATTGAATTGGATTGTTGTTAATTGGTTTACCTAGCGGGTGAGGTTAGGTGCCATCACGACTAGTTGGATATTGGCTCGTGACAGAAAGTATCTGTTGGTTTTAGTTATTTTACATTGTTATTTGTTGGTGTTGGGTTTTAATCTTGTTAGAGCTTAAAAATAGAGTGAATGAGAAATAGAGGGAAAACGAAAATTTTGAATTTTCCTCTTTGACAAAGGGACACTTTCCAATATTGGAGGAGGAAATGAGTTTTGATGGGTATATATATACAATTGCACTTCTTCTAGATCTTAAAGAGTTGAGAATAATGTAACGACCTAACCGGTCGTTTTGCATTCTAGAACCCCCTGTTCCCCTAAATAAGACTCTTTGTATGTACTTTTACTATTTTATGACTTGCGGGGATGGTTAGTTCAGAAATTTGAAGGGTTCAGGTTGAAATTGGAACACTTGGCTCCTTAGTTATCTTTAAAAGGGTTAAGTTTGACTTCGGTTAATGTTTTGAGTAAACGACCTCAGAATCGAGATTTGATGGTTTCAATAGATTCGTATGATGATTTTGGACTTGGGCGTATGTTCGGATCGGGATTTGGACAAACTGAGAGTGTTTCAGCGCTTAACATTGAAAGTTAACTATTTGAAGGTTTTAAAGTTATTTAAATTTGGTTTGGAGTAGGTTTTGGATAAATTGAGGCTCGTTCGGAATTTTGAGCATAAGAATAGTTTCGTATGGTGATTTAAGACTTGCACGCAAAATTTGGTGTCATTCCGAGTAGTCTAAGTATGATTTGGCGCATTAGGAGCAATTTGGAAACTTGAACTTCATATTTTGAATCAATTCAGTTTTGGGGTGCGATTCTTAATTTCAATGTTAATTTACTAGTTTCGAGAGTTAGAGCAGGTCCGTATTATGTTTATAGACTTGTTGGTATATTTGGACGGGGTCCCGAGTGACTCGGGTGGGTTTTGAACCACCCGGAGCTAAGTTAGAAAAGTGGGATTTTCTAGTTCTGGTTTCCTTCTTCACGAACGCAGAAGGACTCTCGCGTTCGCGATGAAGGAATTGGGGTTGTGGGATTTTTTACTATGCGCTCACGAAGGTCAGGGACCTGTGAACTTTGCGTTCGCCGGAGGTGACTCGCGTTCGCGTAGAGGAACTTGGGCTGGACTTTGGGGCCACTATTATTCTACGCATTCGTGAAGGAGCCCTCACATTCACGGCGAGTAGGCCAAGCCAGCTTCCGCATATGTGAGGAGTAAATTTTGCGGGCCTGGGCTGTTTGCCTTCTCGAACGCGAGGCCTCTACCGCGTTCACGAAGAAGGGGTCAGAATTTCTATGCATAATGCCTTAAAACGAGGCTCAACTATTTTGAGCCCATTTTCTCCATTCTTGGGCGATTTTGGAGCTTCTTGAGAGGGGTGTTCACCTATCAACTTGGAGGTAAGTTAATTCTACCTATAGTGAGTTAAATACATAGATTATGGGTAGATTATAACATGTAAATTATGAAAATCAAAGGTTTAGATGAAAAACCTAGGTTTTGATAAAAATGAGATTTTAACCACGAAAATGGTTATGGAATGGGATAAAAATTGTATATTTGACTTCTTAAGGTTATGGGTGATGATTCCCTCCGAATATTTCCGGAATTCGGGCACGTGAGCCTGGGGTGAATTTTAGGAATTTTACCAATTTGGGTTGGGTAATTACTCTAATAGATGAGTTACGATTATTTAAGTATGCACTGATTAAATTATATAACATTTGGCTAGTTTCGGATTTTTCGGCACCCAATTGAGGCTTTAACGCGAAATCATGACCGGGAAGTTAGCTTTGAGATGGGGTAAGTCTCTTGTCTAACCTTGTAAGAGGGAATTTACCCTATAGGTATTTTAAATAATAAATGTTTCTAATTGTGAGGGATACGTACGTAGGAGGTGGCGAGAGTCCGTGCGTAGCTACTATTATGCTATTGTCCGGGTAGTTTAAGAACGCAATTCATGAATTATTTGGAATTTTTGTACATACTTGTTAATTTAAAATACCTAATTATATTAGTATTTGTTGGAGAAATTGTGAAAGACCGCTAATGAAATTTGTATTATTTTCGTATAAAACCTCATTAATATTTAAGTCAAATACTTATAAAGTATCCTCCTCTTCTTGCGGAGTGGTCCGATCGCCTCGACAATAGATATATGCATCTATGGTTCGTGCCTCTCCACCCTCAGCAGTGTACACACTATTCCGGATTGGGCCATACGACCTCAGCATTAATCATGCTTAATAATAATAATTACATGGTGCTTTGGCATTTTATTGCATCTTGTGAAGAAAAATGACTTATTGGAAATTATTAAATTGTGAAAGAATTATTTATTTCTGCGTGCTAAGGAATTTGTTATTATTCACATAATCCGTGTTTATTTAAATATTTCTATCTTAATATTATTAGCCCATAGTGAGTGTCGAAGTCGACCTCTCGTCACTACTTCTTCGAAATTAGACTTGATACTTACTAGGTACACGTTGTTTACGCACTCATGCTACGCTTGCTGCACTTTTTGGGCAGAATCTAAGACATGTGCATCAGGCGGTCCTACCGGAGTGTACCCCAGATATCCCGAGGCCTGGTGGTGAGCTGCTTCCTAAGCCGTTATGTAGCCCTAGAGTCTCTCTCTTTTGTATTTGTATTATGTCTACTTCATGTTCAGACAGTGGTTAGAAGTTTGTATAATCTAATAGATGCTCATATACTTGTGACACCAGGTCATGGCACACATACTAGTAGAATTATGGTTTTGAACTATTTGTTTTACTTATTTAAGACCTTTTATTTTATTATATCTTGCAAGTAAGGAAAGTTTAACTACTCGAAAATTTATTAAAAGAGGACATATATGTTTAATTCACTAGTTGGCTTGCCTAGCGGTGATGTTGGGCACCATCACGACCTATAGGTGAAAATGGGTCGTGACAACATGGTATCAGAGCACTAGGTTCACGTAGGTCTCACAAGTTATGAGCAGGCCTAATAAAGTCTTGCGGATCGGTACAAAGGCGTATGTACTTATCTTCGAGAGCTATATGGTGTTATGAAACTACCTTTATTCATATCCTATTGTGCAGTTGATGTAGTACTAAGTATCTTTCTTTTATTCTCTCACAGGTGGTAAGAACGCGCTCTATGGAGGTTCCAGACCAGGGAAGAGCTGCTCCCCTTATTGTTAGAGGCCAAGGCAGAGGTCGAGAAGGGCTCTAGCCCGTGGTAAGGGACGAGGACGTCCCAGGGGGGCATACGATATGGTGGAATAGAAACGGGCTGACTGCCCGATAACAAATCAATGCCAAAGTCAATATCCCTGTTAGGTGGCATACCCAGAAGATCCGCTGGAAATACATTTGGAAAATCCCTTATTACTAGAACTGACCCCATGACAGGAGTATCAACACTAATATCTCTCACATAGGCCAGATATGTATCACACCCCTTCTCAACCATTTGTTGAGCCTTAAGAAATGAAACAACCATTCTAGGAACATAAACTAAGGTACCTCTCCACTTTAGCCGATGTAGACCTATAAAATCCAACGTCATCATCTTGGCGTAACAATCAAGGATAGCATGATAGGGTGACAACCAGTCCATGCCTAAAATAGTATCGAAATTCACCATACTGAGCAATAATAAATCAGCTCTGGTATCAAAACCACTAATAACAATCAAACACAACCGATACATGTGGTCAACAATAATAGACTCACCCACGGGTGTATATACATAAATAGAGGAACTCAAAGAATCACATGATACGCGAAAATATGGGGGAAAATAAGATGATACATCAGAGTAAGTGGATCCTGGATCAAATAGGACTAATGCATCACTATGACATACCACAACTATACCTATGATTACAAAATCAGATGCAACTGCCTCCGTCCAAGTAGGAAGGGAATAATATCTAGACTGGCCTCCCTCTCTAGGATGACCTCTACATGTCTGACCTCCACATTTAGCTGGCTGTGGAAGTGGAGTGGCAACTGGTGCAGTAATTATGGCTTGAGAAGCCTCAGGTCCCTGTGGAATAGGTAAGGCCCGCAAAATCTGTGGACCCTTCCTAAGTTTTGGGCAATCCCTCATTATATGAAGAGTGTTACCACACTCAAAATAAGTCCTCGGAGGACGTGACTGCTGGAACTAGCTCGGGCCTGATCTACTGGACTGACCGCTGAAAGCATCCCATGCAGGAGGTATAGAAGACTCTAGCGGTGAATAATATTGAACCTGAGGTCTAGGAGTAGCCAGGATATCGCTGGAAGCTGGAAGTGCTGAATGAAATACGATATACCATATAACCTCTACCATGACGGGCTGCAGCTAAGGCACAAGAACTGTTATACGTGCCAGAATCCCAAGGTATATTATCTCCCCTCTCTTCTCTCTCTCGGATCTGCATACCCTCCAATAAATCGACAGACACGCTCTCTGATAGTAGCAACCAGGGTAGGTACATGCCTGAATAAATCACTGAACGAGACTGCATATTTCGATACTCTTATAGAGCCCTGGCGCAACTGCTCAAACTCTGAGCATCATGCATTTCTGGGACTATGAGGAACATACACCCTCAAGAACATATTAAAAAACTGAGTTCAAGTGAGTGAAGCTGCATCGGCCAGACTATCCAACTCGTATGCTCGCCACCACTGGTAGGCTACTCCTTTAAGCTGGAATGTCATGAAAGAAACCCCATTAGAATCCACAGTACCCATAGTGCGTAGCATACAACAACATTCCTCAAGAAAACCCTGAACATTCTCTGAAGCCAAACCGCTAAAAGTGGGAGGGTGCTACTACTTGTACCTTTCAAGCCTAAGCTGCTCCCCCTTCGAAACTGCTGCCCTAACCTCAGGCAGAACTGGGACAACTGGCTGCACTAGTATAAACTCCAAGGCATGGTCAACCTGGGCCCTACCTGAGAAGTGGCAGGAATAAGTAGAATCAACCCTGCCTGAGCTAGAGTGCCAAAAATGCTAAAAAAATGGGGCAAGAGTCTCCTGAAGTATAGGGGTAGTAACAGGCGTCTTAGGTGCCTGCTCTCCAACTGGAGCTACTGGTGGCTCTTCTACAGCAGCTCGTGCAGGTGCTCTGGTTGCACCACGTGATCTTTCTCAGCCTCTGCCACGGCCCCGGCCTCTTGCGGCTCCAACATAGGGCGCGAGTGTCTGATCATCGGGTCCAATTGTGCGTGTACTCACCATCTGTGAGAGAATAGAAAGTCAATGGTTTAAAATTTCGAAGTCAACAAATGCGCACGATAAGGAATCAAAGAAGTAAAAATCTTTCCTAACAGTTCCATAGCCTCCCGAAGATAAGTACAGACGTCTTTGTACCGATCCGCGAGACTCTACTAAACCTACTTGTGACTCATGGAACCTATGAACCTAGAGCTCTGATGCCAACTTGTCATGACCCCAAATTACCTCTGTAGAATGTCGTGATGGCACCTAGTCTCTAAGACTAAGTAAGCCTATCAATTATGTGGAATAACTGAATATAAATATGAAACTCAATCCTTAACAACTGAAATAAATAAGAACTGCAACTTAAATAATTATAACTCCCAAAATCCGATAGAAATAAGTCACAAGCTTCAAAAAGAAATACTAAGTATCTCTATACATTAGAGTCAAAAGAGAAAAGGAAGAACAACATAATAAGAATAGAGAGGGACTCCGAGGTCTGCAGATGCAGGCAGATATATCTTGAAGTCTCCACGCACGGAGTAGCTCACTGATATCTGGTCTGGTAGGAAGTACCTGGATCTGCACAAAAGAAGTGCAGAAGCGTAGTATGAGTACACCACAACGGTACCCATTAAGTGTTAAGCCTAACCTCGGTAGAGTAGTGATGAGGCCAGGTCAGGCCCTACTGGAAATAATAAAAAATAAGGTGAAAAGTTTATCAATATAATAATAATGACAATGGGTATGAATCAACTAAGGAGTATGTCATAATTTAACTGCACAAAATAAGGGCGAATAATATCTCAGGGAAGAAAACATGAATTTACATATATAGAGAAACACAGAAACAAGCAAGTGAAGTACACCAATGAGAAAATATCAACAAGGGCACTCCCGAGGTACTACCTCGTAGTCCCAAATCATAAATAAATTTACAATATTTCTTTTCCTTATATTACCGTGGGAGCCTTCACATTTTGTTTTAAAGAAATCATTTTTTCCGTAATAGCATCCCGCATTTTAGCCACCCTTATCACACAACATGGCTTCTAGTAGTTTTCCTACTAGCCACACGTATCAAGCCCCCTTTATCTCACCGCATGCGTTTCACCCAGACCTTACACTACCACATCTGTATCAATATCACAATATATTATAATTCGCACCTCAAGTACCCAATTATTTCAACTTACCAAATAAATCAACAACAACATTATTTTCTACAACAAGGAGCTCACAACTCAATCACAATGTATACAAAAATTTTAACAAAATATTTGGGAGTGAATAACTCAACAAAAATAATATTTCATAAATTTAACACTTTGTCTCATTACAAATTTTTAAATGTCAAATACTTCATATTAAGAATAATTCAATTAAGAAATTCAACTTCTAAATAATGAGCATAGAATAAAAGAAACAAAGTTTCAACTAAACACGTAAAGCAATTAGCATAAAAAGGTAAGGCAAATTTAAAAATATAAAACTAGATCAATGATAATGAATATAACAGGATAAAATAATTTAAATAATATGCAATAGTTATCTACACAATTTAAAGATATAATATTTCGTATTTATCCTTGTACACACTCGTCACCTCGCGTACACGACTTTCAACATATCACAATTATCATATAAATACCATTCCTAAGGGGAATTTCCCCCACACAAGGTTAGACAAGTTACTTACCTCAAATAGTGCAATTATTTACTCCGCTAAGCCTTTACCTCGCGAATTAGCCTCTGAAATTCTCGTATCTAGCCATAATTAATTCGTTTCAGTCAAAAGTTACAATTAATTCGATTCAGTCAAAAAATTACACCTCAAACTATGTAATTCTTTAATTCAAAAGCCTCTGAAATCC
Source organism: Nicotiana tomentosiformis (assembly GCF_000390325.3). NCBI lineage: Eukaryota > Viridiplantae > Streptophyta > Magnoliopsida > Solanales > Solanaceae > Nicotiana > Nicotiana tomentosiformis. The sequence continues at coordinate 7,065,310 of NC_090823.1, forward strand.
TGTGAAGCCCACGTCTCGGAATCCGACAAAAGTTAGAAAATATGAACGCCCATCCAACCACGAGTCCAGCCATATCAAAATTACTAAATTCCGACATCAACTCGACCTTCAAATCATCAAATCTTATTTTCAAATCCATAGGCCCAAATCCTCTAATTTCACCTCAAAAATACATAATCTAGTCGAAATACTCAATGATACTTCAATATTATTGACTAACAATGATCATAAGTGACTTACATCAAGTTTTCCCGTGAATTCTCTCTGAAAAATTTCCCCAAAACCCTGTTGGAAATGTCCAAAAATGACAAAAACTAGGAACCCTCTGTTTTTGTACATTGCCTAAAGGTTACGCTTCTACAGAATTTTTAACCGCATCTGCGGTTCCGCTTTTGCGTTGAAGCTCCCTCTTCTGTGACTGCCTTCGATTTTGCGGACAAGGAGTCCGCTTCTACGACGAAGCATCTGCTTCGCCGACGAGGTTGTCCCTTCCCCTATTCTGCTTCTGCGATGCATGTGCCGCTTCTGCGGTCGCGCTTCTGTGAGGCATCGTCCGCTTCTACGGACCACGCGCTTCTGCAATGCTAGGCTCGCTTTTGCGAGCTCGCACCTGCGGGCTAAATTCCACAGGTGTGATTGCACCAGAAGGCCAAAATTTCCAGTTGTTGTTTAAGTCCAAATTTCAATTCGTTAACCATCTGAAACTCATCTGAGGCCCTCAGGACCTCAACCAATTATACCAACCAGTCCTAAAACATCATATGAACTTAGTCAAAACCCAAAAGAACATCAAACAACGCTAAAAATACGAATAATACCCCAATTCAAGCCTAATGAAACTAAGAAACTCTAACTTCTACATTTGATCCCGAAACCTATCAAATCAAATCTCATTGACCTCAAATTTTGCACACAAGTCATAAATGACATAATGGACCTATGAAAATTTTCAGAACTGGATTCCAACCCCAATATCAAAAACTTAACTCCCCGGTCAAACGTTAGAATTTTAATTTCTATTTTAGCCATTTCAAGCATAATTTAACTAGGATCTTCAAAATATTTTTTCCGGATACGCTCCTAAATGCAAAATCACCATACAGAGCTATTGGAATCGTCAAAACTCTATTCTGGGGTCGTTTATACATAAGTCAATAGCCGGTCAATCATTTCAACTTACACTTTCAACCTTGAGACTAAATGTCTTGATTCATTCTGAAGTCTCTCCGGACCCGAAGCGACTACCCCGACAAATCACATAACAACTACAAAGTACAAAATGAGCAGTAAATGAGGGAACGAGGTTACAACTCTTAAAACTACCGACGGGTCGTTACACTTGTGAAGACATGCATTTGGAGGCTCTCGACTTTGTTTGATCATGTATACTTTGTTTATATTCCTAGGAGTCTAAACAAACTAGCAAATAATTTAGCTAAGTTTTTTATTACTTTGTTGAAGGAAGTATTTGCGAGTTTTTCCCCAATTTGGATTGTAAAGGATGTTATGAGCACCTTTGCTCAACTTGTTTATTCTCTGCATTAATATAACGGCAAAGGGTCAATTATATCCCTCTACTTTCGAAAATAGTCTAAGAATACCCTTCGTTATACTATTGGGTTATCTATACTCCTGCAGTCATACTTTGGGTTCAAATATACCCCTCATTAAAATGGAGGGACACGTTCGTCCTATTGGCCAATTCTAAATATCTCTTAATTAATTAAAAAGACTCATTATCCATACGCGAAAAATAATTAATTTATTGTAAAAACTAGAAAAAACTAAACATTTTTTACTAAAAACTGAGAAAATGAAAATATTTTTTTTCCAGCTTTTACAAAAACACTGCTTTAGAAAAAACTGAAAAATATTTTCTAAAATAATATTTTTGTAAAAACTGAAAAATATAAACCTGAAATTCAATTTTCTTAAGCAATGTTTTTTTTGTAAAAATTGGAAAAATCTGAATGTTTTTTTACTAAAAACTGAAAAAAAAAACTCACTTTATACCAAAAAAACTGCTTTAAAAAAAGCTAAAAAATATTTTCTAAAACAATATTTTTGCAAAAACTGAAAAAAAAGAGCTGAAAATCAATTTTCTAAAGCAATGTTTTTGTAAAAACTGAAAAACAAATATTTTTTTTTTTTAGCTTTTAGTTAAAAATATTTCAGTTTTTTCCAGTTTTTAATTGCTTTAGAAAATTGCTTTTCAGATTTTTTAAAGCAGTTTTTTTGTAAAAACTGGAAAAAAATCATTTTTTTTCTATTTTTAGTAAAAAAGATTTTTTTAGTTTTTTCCACTTTCTACAAAAAAAAAATATTTTTCGGGTATGGATAATGAGTCTTTTTAATTAATTAGGAGATATTTAGAATTGACCAACAGGACGATGACACGTGTCACTTCGTTTATATGAGAGCTATATTTGAACCTAAAGTATGACTGCAGGGGTATAGATAACCCAATAGTATAACGTGGGTATTCTTAGACCATTTTCGAAAGTAGAGAGGTATATTTGGCCCTTTGCCGTTAATATAATATCTATCTTTAGGGAAAAAATTAAAAATAGCTTTAAAATACTATCCTTCAACTTATTGGATGACAATTGACCTTAACAGATAAGAGTGAATTGCTCTAGTGGTAAGCACGCTCCACCTTCAACCAATAGGTTGTGAGTTTGAGTTACCCAAAAAAATAAGATAGGAAGTTAACGGAGAGAAGAAATTAAAAAAAAACGAATACATATTAGAATTAACTTTAAAATGCTTCCACCGGTTGAGTCATAAAGTAGTAGGTGGCATTAAAGTAACACATTTTTTCTTTTATTTAAGCTAACCCAGCTACCGCTTTCAATGTGTTCCCCTACCTGAAACACATTTTCTTTTGTTTTGTTTAAATAATTAATTATTGGTCAATTGTTGGGATCAAATTTCTAGTTTCCAATACTTTACTTTTTTCATTTTCTTTTGCTTTATTTAAATAATTAATTACTTATTTTTGCGTAACTTCATCCAAACTTTTCCTTCTATTCCAATCCCAACAAACCCAATCTTCATTCTTCACACAGTAGCAAATACCTGCCAATTCCTCGAAATTTTAATTAACAGCATAGTATGCATTAGGAATTTGAATAAATTATATCGGTTAATCTGATTTTTATTTTTTAGGTATATCACTTAAATTATTGTTTATGATTAAAGATGTAATTAAAGGGGTCTTGCTATTGATAATCAGAAAGAGTAACAAGATGAATAATGTAACCTCGTTAGGATTTTAATAAGAAAACTTTTGAAACAAAAAACTAAAATCAGAAAATTAAAATAATAATTCGGTTAGGTTAATTAAAAGAATATTAAAATTTTAATGCATAGACCGAGATAATCACAATGAACTTTTCAGTAAAGTGTGGTCCAAAGAAATCTCCTTCAAGATCTCCTTCTTCACGTGGAGACTGTCGAAAAACAATCCAAGGAGAGGTACAAATCAAATGGCGGATATGTCTACTTATTCCATTTATTACAAAATAAGTCAGGAGGCATAGCGAATTTCTTCCCGAAAAGAACGAAACACATAACACTACTAGAAATTCGGTAAAAATCGACCAAAAAAACCGACCAACGTTGGTCGGTAATGGCAAAAACGACCAAAACACGACCATTTACGTGTGGACGGTATTTTTGTGGTCGGAAAGGAATACCGACCAAAGTTGGTCGGAAATTACCAACCAAAGTTGGTCGGAAAGGAATACCGACCAAAGTTGGTCGAAAATTACTGACCAAAGTTGGTCGGATCGGTCAATTAAATTTAAAAAAAAATATTGCAGGAAAAAACCGACCAAAGTTGGTCGGTTTTTTCCGACCAAAGTTGGTCGGTATTTTAATTATGTAAAAAAAAAAATTCACCATCTGGGAATCGAACCGAGGTCTGTACTGTGGCAGGATACTATTCTACCACTAGACCATTTGTACATTTTGTTTTAAAACTGTCTTTTATTTGATTTTACTCTTTAATTGTATTTTCGCACGAAAATAACCGACCAAAGTTAGTCGGTTTTATTAAAAATTAAAATTACCGACCAAAGTTGGTCGATTTTTTTAAATGACCCGCCGAATTAACCGACCAATTTTGGTCGGTTTTTTTAATATTAATTTTTATTTATATTAATTGAAAAACCGACCAAAGTTGGTCGGTTTCTTGAAACATAAATTTCGCGGGACTCAAAAATAATTTTCCGCATTTTTGCGCCAAAGAAAACCGACCAAAGTTGGTCGGTTTCGTAAAAAAAAAAACAAATTTTTTTTTTTGAAAAACCGACAAACTTTGGTCGGTTTTTTAAAAAAAAAAAAAATTGAAAAACCGACCAACTTTGGTCGGTAAAAAAACCGACCAAAGTTGGTCGGTCGACCTTGGTCGGTTTTTGACGAATTTCTAATAGTGTAAGGTAATTGATAGTTGGTACTTGGTACCAATTAATGTCATTATTTTATATTTTATATTTTATATTTCAAATAATAAAATTGTAGAGCATGGACCTAACAACGTGTTTTTTAACATGATTTAAACAATAGTTTTCATAGCTCCTCTCTAAATACTTACCACTATGCTTTTTAAAATATTAGTTTTAGGGTACACTCATAGTGAGCGTGCCTAGGTAAATGAGTATTCAATGAAAACGTTAGATATATATTATTAAATAATATATTAAAATTAGAAAATAAAAAATAAAAAAAGTATAAGTTCTTAAAAGTAATTAAATTTGAAAGTTTTGTTCCAACAAACACCAAGCGTTGCTAACATACGATTAATTACTAGGGCAAACAATAACTTCATTATCGAGTAAAACTTTCCCATATACAGAATGTTGACTAAAGGATTCAAGTATCTTTAAGGGGACAAAACGATCCATCACCTATGTACTTATACTAAACAATAAATATTCTTCCTAATTGAAATAGTTCATTTATTTTGTCAATTAATATCACGATCCAGAATTTCCATCGTCGGGACCGTGATGACGCCTAACATTTCACTTGTTAGGTAAACCAACGTTAAAGAATTATTAAGTCATTTCTTATACATTTCAGTAAATAACAGCAAATAAGCTATAACGAGTTTAAAATGAGTGCAGAAATATATAATAGCCTCAATATATGTATGTACTAGTACCCGGATCTGGAGTCACAATTCACGATCTTCTAAGATTTTTCTACAAGTAAATGTCTAAAAGAAATACAATTGTTTTCGAAAGGAAAGAAATAGTAAAATGCAATGGCTAGAAGGGGACTCCAGGGTCTGCGGACGCCGGCAGATCTACCTTGGGTCTCTTGTCGGATGAATCTCAACTTGGACCAGCACAAAATCTATGCAGGAAGTGCAGTGTGCAGTATCAATACAACCGACCCCATGTACTGGTAAGTGCCAAGCCTAACCTCGATGAAGTAGTGACGAGGCTAAGGCGGGTCACTCACACTACAACATGTACACAATATATATATATATATATAATAAAAGCAGAATAGAAAATGCAGAATAGAAGAAAGTAGTAAATTGCAAGAAATACAACAACTCCCGAAGATATATCAATATTTTTCAGAAATTACCGATCCTTAAGTGCAAAAGAGAATACCGTAAGACTAACACAGCTTAGGAAAAACATAAAGACATAGGTTGTTGCGGCGCGCAACCCAATCCCACCATATCACAATAACACAATTGTAGTTCACCATTATTCCACCAAACAATCCACCATTATTACACATGTTGCGGCGTGCAACCCGTTCCCACCATATCACAATAACACAATCATAGTTCACCCTTATTATATCAACCAATCCACCCTTATTACACCTATTGCGGCGTGCAACCCATTCCCACCGTACAATATAAATTCACCCTTATTCCACCTCAATAGACCACCCTTATTCCTTTTATTGCGGCGTGCAACCCGACCCCGCCATATCAATATTAATTACTCAGTATATACAGAAATTTCACAATTTAAATCACAAAAACCCTTCACAATACTTAAACTCCAAACCGAACCAAATAGGAAACTTGTACACTATGGAAGTTCACATAAGTAATACTACACAACGAGACCAATTCAGAATATGCAACGAAAAGGTACCGATGAACCAACTTAAGCAAATAATAGGAGATAATGAAACTATGAAAGAACTAATATCATTAATAGGAGGAAACAATGTCTAACAAGTAGCAATTAGGCATGGGAATACAATTTGAGCATGTAACACTAAAAAGACAAAATGAGAAAAATGGAAAAATAATTAAATAGATAATTTGGCGACGCATAAGTACTCGTCACCTCAGTATACGCCGCTCTCATGAAATTCACATAACAAGTAGTCCGAGGGTTACTAATTCCCTCATGTCAGGGTTAGACACACTACTTATCTCGCTCCAAAGGCCACTCAATGCTCAATTACAGCTTTTTCCTCTAGAATCCACCTCCAAACCACTCGTATCTATCCACAAACGACTCAATAATATCAATTATTTCTAAAGAAATCAATTACAATGCATAAAATTTAGATTTTCCAAATTTTTCCCCACAAAGTCAAAAATTAACCCCGGACTCGCTTGGTCAAAACCCGAGGTTCGGATAGAAATCCATTTGCACATTCACCCCCCGAGCCCGATTATGTAATTTGTTTCGAAATCCGACTTCAATTCGAGGTCTAAATTCAAATTATACAAAAATCCCTAATTCTACCCAAACCCCCAATTTCCACCATAAAAATCCTAGATTTTAGGTTGAAAACTCATGAAATGTAGTGGGTAATTGAAAGAAAGTAGGTTAGAATCACTTACCAACAAATTGGGGAAGAAACTGTTATGGAAGAAGTGCTCTAGGTCTTTTAGTTTTGAAATTGTTGAAAGAATGGCAAAATCCCGTAATTAGGATAGTTTTATCACTGGGCGTCAATGTCCATCACGTTCGCGTGAACACAGACACGTTCACGAAGAGCAGAGCCTTAGTGGCTTACACGGTCGCAGGAGGAACCACGAGTTTGCGAAGGTATAGGGACCTTCAATCTTTCAAACTTTCAATTTTTAACAAAAATCAATAACTCGAGCTAGGGACCTCTGAATTCGATTCCGGACATACGCCCAGATCTCAAATTACGGTACGGACCCACCATGACCGTCCAAATATGGATTCGGGTCTGTTTGCTCAAAACGTTGACCAAAGTCAACTTAAATAAATTTCTTAGGTAAAATTCTTATTTTTATTAGTTTTTAACATATAAGGCTTCCGGAAGAACACCCGGACTGCTCAGGCAAATCGAGGAAGGCTAAGATAAGGTTTTTGAGACCTCGAAAAATAGAATTAGGTTCTAAAATATAAGATGACCTATCGGGTCATCACATTCTCCACCTCTAAAATAATCGATCGTCTTCGAAATGACATAGAAAAGTACCTGGGATGGTGAAAAGATGTGAATATCTACTCCGCATATCTAACTCGTATTCCAAAGTAGCTGCCTCGACGGGCTGACCTCTCCACCGCACTCGAACTGAAGGATAAATCTTAGACCTCAGCTGTCGAACCTGTCGAGCTAGAATAGCCACCGACTCCTCCTCGTAAGTCAAATTCTTGTCCAACTGGACAGAGCTAAAATCTAACACATAGGACGGATCATCGTGATACTTCCGGAGCATGGACACATGGAACACAGGATGATCTGCTGATAACCCCGGTGGCTACGTAAGCCTGTAAGCCACCTCTCCCACCCTCTCCACAATCTCAAAGGGCCCGATATACCTAAAGTTAAGCTTGCCCTTCTTTCTGAACCTCATGACACCCTTCATGGGTGATATCGAAGCAACACTCTTTCCCCGACCATGAATGCAACATCATGAACTCTGTGGTCGACATAACTCTTCTACCTGGACTAAGATGTGTGAAGTCGATCCTGAATAATATTGACCTTATCCAAGGCATCATGTACTAAGTTTGTACCTAACAATCGAGCCCCCCCCCCCCGCCTCGAACCACCCAACTGGTAACCGACACTGCCTAACGTATAATGCCTCATAGGGAGCCATTTGACTGCTCGTCTGGTAGCTGTTGTTGTAGGCAAACTCTGCAAGGGGAAAGAACCGATCCCACGATCCTCTGAAGTCTATAACACATGCGCAGAGCATATCCTCCAAAATCTAAATAGTGCGCTCGGACTGTCCGTCCGTCTGAGGATGAAACGCTGTGCTCAACTCAACCCACGCACCTAACTCACGCTGTACTGCCCTCCAGAAATGCAAGGTGAACTGCGTACCTCGATCAGAAATGATATACATGGGCCCACCATAAAGACGGACAATATCGCGGATGTAAATCTATGCTAACCGCTTCGAAGAATAGGTAACTGCCACATGAATGAAATGCGTTGACTTAGTCAGCCTGTCCATAATGACCCAAACAACTTCAAACTTCCTCTGAGTCTGTGGGAGTCCAACAACGAAGTCCATAGTGATACGCTCCCACTTCCACTCAACAATCTCTATCTGCTGAAGCAAACCACCGGGTCTCTGATGCTCATAATTCACTTGCTGACAATTCAGGCACCGAGCTATATAAGCAACTATATCCTTCTTCATCCTCATCCACCAATAATGCTGCCATAAGTCCTGATATATCTTGGCAACGCCCGGGTGACTAGAATACCGGGAACTATAGGCCTACTCAAGAATCAACTCACGAAGTCCATCCACATTAGGCAGACAAACGTGACCCTGCATCCTCAAGCCTTTGTCATCTCCAACAGTAAACTGTTTGGCACCACCGTGCCATACTGTGTCCCTAAGGACCAACAAATGAGGGTCGTCATACTGCCGATCTTTGATACGCTCAAACAAGGAAGACCGAGTGAATGTACAAGATAGAACACGGATGGGCTCTAAATTATCCAACCTTACAAACTGGTTGGCCAAAGTCTGAACATCTGATGCAAGCGGCCTCTTACCGACTGGAATGAACGCAAGGCTACCCATACTCGCTGCCTTTCTACTCAATGCGTCGGCCATCACATTGGCTTTCCCGGGATGATATAGGATGGTGATATCATAGTCTTTCAATAGATCCAACCACATCTTCTGCCTCAAATTGAGATCCTTTTTCTTGAACAAATACTGAAGGCTTAGATGATACGTGAAGCCTCACAAGACATGCCGTAAAGATAGTGCCTCCAAATCTTCAGCGCATGAACAATGGCTGCCAACTCTAAGTCATGAACATGGTAATTCTTCTCATGAACTTTCAACTACCGCGGCGCATATGCAATCACCCTGCCCCCTACATCAATACTGCACTGAGCCCAACATGGGACACATCACAATATACCGTATAAGATCCTGAACTTGTGGGTAACACCAACACCAACGATGTAGTCAAAGCTGTCTTGAGATTTTGAAAGCTCGCCTCACACTCGTCTGACCATATGAACGGGGCACCCTTCTCGGTCAACCTGGTCAACGAGGCTGCAATAGATGAAAACCCCTCCACAAATCGACTGTAATAGCCCGCCAAACTGAAGAAACCCCTGATCTCCATGGCTGAAGTGGGTCTAGGCCAGTTCTGAACTGCCTCAATATTCATAGGATATACTTGAATGCCCTCTGTTGATACAACGTGGCCCAAGAAAGCGACTGAATACAATCAAAACTCACACTTTGAAAATTTAGCATATAATTGTTGTCCCTCAGAGTCTGAAGCACAATCCTAAGATGTTTCTCATGCTCCTCTCGACTGCGGGAGTAGATCAAGATATCATTAATAAACACAATCACCAAGGAGTCCAGATAAGGCTTGAAAACTCGGTTCATCAAATCCATAAATGCTGCTGGGGCATTTGTCAACCCAAAGGAAATCACTAGAAACTCATAATGCCCGTAAAAAGTCTGAAAAGCTGTCTTAGGGACATCGGATGCCCTAATCCTCAACTGATGGTAGCCAGATCTCAAATCAATCTTTGAAAATACCTTGGCACCCTGAAGATGATCAAATAAATCATCAATCCTCGGCAATGAATACTTGTTCTTGATGCTGACTTTGTTCAACTACCGATGATCTATACACATCCTCATTCCTTCTTATTTACAAACAACACATGTGCACCCCACGGATATAAGCCAAATAAGCTAGACACCCCTTCTCGACAATATGTCGAGCCTCCACTATACCCATGTTCCGTAGTACTTCATGATAGTTGTCAAGATACTCCTAGGGATCCTCTGAAGTAGCACCACTGAAGTGAACTAGGAAGAGCTTGGTAAAACTGTTCAATCTCCACAAAGCCTCAGAAGACATAGCTGACCCTTCACCGGTCTGTGCCGCAATAACCGGCTAAATTACTCCGACTGGATGAGCGGCTGGAGTCTGATATTGGGGAGCTATCTGCTCCGGAGTGTGAGTAGTAGGAGTATGTGCTTCTCCTCCAGCCTGAGAGACAGCTGGTGCTATGGGGAATGCGTCAGTCTGAGCCACACTCTCCATAAGGCCCACCAAACGGACCAAAGCATCCTAAAGCACTAGGGTGGCAATGAACCCCTCCAGGACTTGAGCTGGTCCGACAGGCACAACCTGGACTGGAACCTCATCATCAAACTCTACCTGAGGCTCTACCGCTGGTGCTGCTGCTAGAGCTCTGGGCTGAGCTCTGCCCCTGCCTCGACCTCTGCCCCTCGTAGGAGCTGTTACTGGAGGCTCTGGCTGCTATTCAGCTGAAGAAGCGGTACGTGTTCTCACCATTTGCGAGAGAATAAGAGTAGAAGAGTTCAATCGATATTGAGGAAACAAAATCGCATGACAGAGAAGAATATTAGTGAAATTTGTTCCTAAACTTCATAGCCTCTGGGAGATAAGTACAAACATCTCTGTACCGATCCCCCAGACTCTACTAAGCTCGCTCGTGAATTGTGAGAACTAGGCAACCTAGTGCTATGATACCAATCTGTCACGACCCGGAATTCTCACCGTCGAGACCGTGATGGCGCCTAACATTTCACTTGCTAGGCAAGCCAACATTAAAGAATCATTAAGCCATTTCTTATACATTTCAATAAATAAAAAAATAAGCTATAACGAGTTTAAAATGAGTGCGAAAATATATATAATAGCCTCAATATATGTATATACTACTACAAGGATCTAGAGTCACAATTCATGAACTTTTAAGATTTTTCTACAAGTAAATGTCTGAATCAAATACAACTGATTTCGAAAGGAAAGAAACAGTAAAATGCAATGGTTAGAAGGGGACTCCAGGGTCTGCGGCCGCCGGCAGATCTACCTTGGGTCTCCTATTGGATGAATCCAGCAACTAACCTCACGATTAACTCGGACCAGCACCAAAATCTGCATAGGAAGTGCAGAGTGTAGTATCAGTACAACTGACCCAATGTACTAGTAAGTGCCGAGCCTAACCTCAACGAAGTAGTGACGAGGCTAAGGTAGGTCACTCACACTATAACCTGTACACAGTATATATAATAAAAGCAGAATAGGAAATGCAGAATTGAAGAAAGTAGTAAATTGGAAGAAATACCACAACTCCCGGAGATATATCAACAATGTTCAGAAATTACCGATTCTTAAATGCAAAAGAGAATATCGTAAGACTAACACAGCTCAGGGAAAACATAAACACATAGGTTGTTGCGGCGTGCAACCCGATCCCACCATATCACAATCATAGTTCACTATTATTCCACCAAACAATCCACCCTTATTACACATGTTGTTACGTGCAACCCGTTCCTATCATATCACAATAACACAATAATAGTTTGCAATTATTCCACCAACCAATCCACCCTTATTACACTTGTTGCGTCGCGCAACCCGTTCCCATCGTAAAATATATATTCATCCTTATTCCACCTCAATATACCACAATATGAGAAAAATGGAAAAAACAAGGAAACAAATAATTTGGCGGCGCATAAGTACTCGTCACCTCACGTATACGCCGCTTACATAAAATTCACATAACAAGTAGTCCGAGGGTTCCTAATTCCCTCAAGTCAGGGTTAGACACAACACTTACCTCGCTCCAATGGCCACTCAATACTCAATTACAATATTTTTCTCTAGAATCCACCTCCAAACAACTCGTATCTATCCACAAACGACTAAATAATATCAGTTGTTGCTAAAGGAATCAATTACAATGCATAAAATTTAGATTTCCCAAACTTTGCCCCAAAATGTCATATCAACCCGGGGCCCGCTTGGTCAAAATCCGAGGTTCAAACTAAAATTCATTTACCTATTCACCCCCGAGCCCGATTACGTAATTTATTTTGAAATCCGACCTCAATTCGAGGTTTAAATTTCAATTATACAAAAATCTCTAATTCTACCCAAACCCCCGATTTCCACCATGAAAATCCTAGAGTTTAGGTTGAAAACTCATGAAATGTAATGGGCAATTAAAAGAAAGTAAGTTAGAATCACTTATCAACAAATTGGAGAAGAAAATCTTATGGGAGAATATTCTCTAGGTCATTTAGTTTTGAAAATTTTGAAAGAATGGCAGAGCCTTAGAGGCTTTCGCGATCACAGGAGACACCACGCGTTTGCGAAAGTATAGCCCGCCCCACCTTCGCACTTGCACTTGCGAGACAGAACTCGCGTTCGCGTAGAGTCACCCTAAGTCCCCTGCCTAGCCTAGCTAAACCTGCGCGTTCGGGTATGAGGGGTCGCGTTCGCGTAGAGCAAACCCCCAATGCTCCTCATTCACGACCATAGTCTCGCGTTCGCGTAGTGTAAAATCCTCCCCCAGCCTTGATCCCCTTCGCGATCGCGAAACACAACGCACCAGAACACCAATTGTAGCAAAACACCAGATTTTTTCTAAGTCCAATTCACCCCGTAGCCTATCCGAAACTCACCCGAGCCCTCGGGGCTCCAAATCAAACATGCACACAAGTCCGAAAACATCATACGAACTTGCTCGCACGATCAAAACACCAAAATAATACATAGAACTACGAATCAAACATCAAATCAAATGAAATTTTCAAGAAAACAATAAAACTTCTATTTTCAAAACCAACGTCCCAATCATGTCAAATCAACTCCGTCTCTCCAAATTCGACAGAGAAGTCATAAATATTATAATGGACCTGTACCGGGTTCCGAAACTAAATACGAACCCGGTATCAATTAATCCAAACATTAGTCGATTCATAAAAATCATAAATCTTTCAAACTTTCAATTTTCAACAAAAATCATTAACTCGAGCTAGGGACCTACGAATTCGATTCCGGGCATACGCCCAGGTCCCAAATTACTGTACGGACCCACAGGGACCGAAGTCAACTTAAATGAATTTCTAAGGTAAAATTCTTATTTTTATCATTTTTAACATATAAACCTTCCGGAAGAACACCCGGAATGCGCAAGCAAAACGAGGAAGACTAAGATGAGGTTTATGAGACTTCGAAATGCATAATTAGGTTCTAAAATATAAGATGACCTATCGGATCATCACAATTAAGTTGTTATTTGACTTATTTTTGAACTACGTATGTGCTACGTGAAAAAATAAGTCAAGAACCATAATTTAATAAATCAGAAGTACCAAACAACTCCACATACACTGAAACACTCCAAATTTTAAAATTTTCATTTAACAGGAATGCATTTAGTTGCGAAAACTCTAACACACTTCAACTTAATTTCCTCCATGCTATTGTTAGTAGCATACTTTTCCATGCTATTGTTTATTAGTAGCATACTTTTAATTTTATATCCTCGAGAATCTTCAATTTCATGCTATATTTTATTGACTTCTGTAAATTATATATGATATTAGATATCCTAATCTCCATTTGATCATGCCCTTGTGGTGTTTAAAATTTGTTGGAAAGTATGATTAGAAATTCAACACATTCCAGTTTTTTTTTTTAAAATTGAATTCATGCTTATGTAGTATGAATTATGACCCTTAGTTCTTTTATGATGAAACAATGAAGGCAATGCATTTTAGAATAGTCTAAAGATTATGTTGACAAGAAATATTGTATTCTCGCCGAAAGAGACCCTACTTAGATATGCGTATATATTGTCAGAATAGATGATAATTTACTGATCTCTTTTCAATAACAAGTATTTATGTTTTACTTAGATGATTATACATAGTTTTAAAATAGAAATCGTTTTTATATAGTCATGTCACTTTCACAAGAGAGAAAAACTGAAGAAGATAATTGGCTGTTGCGATCTAAACTTTACTACCATGATCCAGTTCATTATTCTAATTAATACTGAAGAAGATTGTCCGCCCTTGTTTATGCGTTAGGATATAATCTCTGGTCGTTGAATATTTACTCTATTTATATGCTATTTTCATCTTTAAAAATAATTACTATAAAGGATAAATGGGAAACAAATAATTAATTTTTTCTTGAATTTCTAAAATGACGAATAGTTGAAGATAACTAATTTTAGAAATCACAACAGATAATTTGAGACGGATGAAATATAATTTACCAAGAAGATAAAAAAGAATGTACACTTGTCACGAGCTTACATGAGTCTTTCTGTTTCATTAATTTCCTTTCTTTTTCCGGAAACCCTTCTTTTTCTGATTTGTCTTCCCATTTTGTTTGGGAGGGGGGCGGGGAAGAATTTCTTGCCTTTTTTGTTTAATACAAACCAAACCAAATCTAAATGTTGATATAAACTTCCAGCATTTCAGTTTATTTGTCTTACATTCCTTTAATTTTAGTGTCAAAGAAAGACTGCCGCTTTTTAGATTTAGAAAGGAAAAGGGTCAAAAATGCTATTACTATATTAAAAATGGGGTAAAAATGCTATCCTTCCACTATTTGATCGTAATTGCTCTTAACGTGTTAAAAATATCCCTCTTTCCGCCTATTGAATCGTAATTGCTCTTAAAGTTATTGTTAGGCTTAAAATACTCATCTTTCATGACATGGCGCATTACTTTGAATTAAACATGTCACATTAATTTAGTGGTCCTATTGCATTTGACCCAACTCAAAGAACTTAATTCATCCATTCTAAAAATCCAACCCTTTTAAAATTACTCAGCTACAAATTTTAATAGTATGATGAGAAATAGAGCTCTCAATATGGCCGGGTCGGGTTAGCCCAACCTAGTTCACATGGACTTTAGCAATTGAGGGGTTGGGTGGGCTAGCCCACTATTTTGATGAGCCTTATAATGGTGAGCCCACCCCAGCCCTATGTGGGGCAGAACCCCCCACGGACCGGCACATCATTTTTTAAAATATAATTTTATATTTTTCTTTAAGTTTTAACCTAAAAAAAAAGATATATATTTAAGAGTTAAAACAATATCTTATTGAAACAATTTCGCAAAACTTAATAACTTTTTATATTGTTCCACTATATCACAATAAACACTAAAAAAGTAAAAGACAAGACTATTTTATTAACTAAAAGTCAAAACTCAAAACAAACTGTTCAAGAGAACGTCCATGACGCTTATGTGATATCCAACACATCGTCTTCATCAAACACATATGATTCCGTTTATGACAAGGTTGTGTTAACATTTTCACTTTCACCTATATCTACAATTCATATGCAATATTAATTAGTTAAATATTAAAAATAATAAAAATTTTAAAACTAATAAAATTCAAATTCACATAAAAAAATATTACTAGTTTGAGTTTGGGAAAAACTGTGCAATCAATTCGAGTAGTAACAAGTGTTTGGATATTTTCATGATTGATACATCTTTTGTACTTTGTTAGAAAACGCTTACCAATTCTAAATGTTTATCATGATGCTATAGTTTTCATAGGAATACTAAGTATATCACGCGCCATCACTGAAAGATTGAGATATTTTCTAGAATGGTCCTTCCAATATATCTCTAGAAACTTCTCAAGATCAAGCTTTGGTTCCTTTAAGTAAAGATCCAATTCTTACTTTCCATCGCTAGAGGCACTATACATTTCATATTATAAATGAATATGTTTATTAGGACCCTCGACCCCGCTCCACCCAGCCTCAGTCAAGCCTCATGGGGAACGAGCTTACTCGAGCCGGGCTTAAAAATCTCATGTTTAAATGGGCTCTAAAAATTCTAGCCCAACTTTGCTAAATTAAGTGGTGGAGTAGCCCAACGAGCCAAGCCCATATTGATGACTATAAAGAGAAATCCACAAGGTAGACTAACTGCCACGACCCAAAATCCATTAAAGGTCGTGATGACGCCTAACACCGCTGTCAGGGAAGCCAACCATAATTTAATTAACTTAATTACCTATTTTTAGTATTTTTGAAATTAATATTTCTTCAATTAAATAGTAAAGATAGAACTCATAGAGTAAGTGATAAATATTCTTAGCAACTAAATTTCTAAACAACCCATAACCAATCCCAAAATCTAGTGTCACACGTGCATGATCATTTACTAGGGAGTTAAAATAAAATACAGCATCTGTCCGGAATAAGAATTAGACAGGAAAAAAATTATAAATAACTTTGAAGGAGACTCTATTGGTTGCGGATCGTAATATAGAATGCATCTCACTTAAGTCTCCGCATTTTAACCACACCTCTACGCCCACAAGGCTGCTAGATATATTTGTACCCGCATAATAAAATATGTAGCAAGTGTAGCATGTCTGAATGGCTCCAATTTAATCCACTAGTAGGCCTTTTCTCGATTATATAACTATTAATGGCTCGAATCTAGCCAAAATAATTCGATACAGTCACCAAAAAGTATAGAAAATCAATTTCATAAGAAAATACTATATTTTTCAATACAAATCCGAAATTAACTAAAACATCGTCCGTCGGGCGTACGTTTCAGAATCCGCCGAAAGTTACACAATCCGACAACCCATTCAATTATGATTCCGACCATACCAGTTTCACTCAAATCCGACTCCGAATCGACACCGAAATCTCAAAAATTTATTTCTATGAGATTTCTAAAAATTTTCCAAGTTTCAATCTCAAAACACTAATTAAATAGTGAAAATAAATGATGGATTCAAGAAATATAACCTTAATTGAGTTAAGAACATTTACCCCGATGCTTTCTCTGAAAATGACCTCTCCCCAAGCTCTAATTTGTCAAAAATGGAAAATGGGATGAAATCCCCTGCTTTATAACTTATAGTTCTGTCCAAGCTGCCTTCGGTTCGACCTCGATCCTGGAACTCGATCATGGGCTTGATCCTGGCCCTCGATCATGGGCTTGATCCTGGCCCTCGATCATGGCCCTCGACCCTGGCCCTCTATCCTGCCTCGATCATGGCCCTCAATCATGGCCTCGATCCTGGGTCTCGATCTTGGGCCTCTATCCTGGCCCTCAATCATGGGCTTGATCATGGCTTCGATTTCTGCCCCCGAATTTCCGCAGAATAAAAATTGCAGCAGCTGTTTAAGTCCAATTTTTGATTCGCTAACCATCTAAAACTCACCCGAGGCCCTCAGGACCTCAACCAAATACACCAACAAGTCCTAAAACACCATACAGACTTATATGAAACCTCAAATCACATAAAACAATACTAAAACCACGAATTATACTCCAATTCAAGCTTAATGAAATTTAGAAATTCTAACTTCTACATGCGATGTCGAAACCTATCAAATCAAATTCGATTAACCTTAAATTTTGCACACAAGTCATAAATGACATATCGGAGCTATAAAAATTTTTGAAACTGGATTCCGACTCCGATATCAAAAAGTCAACTCCCCGGCCAAACTTCCAAACTTAAATTCCTATTTTTAGCCATTTCAAGTCTAATTTAACTACGGACTTCCAAATAAAATTCAGAACACGCTCCTAAGTCCAAAATTACCATACAGAGCTGTTCCCAGACTCGGAATCCCAAACAGGCATTGATAACATTGAAATGCACTTCAACTCAAATTTTTGAAATCCTTCCAAAATACCAACTTTCCACAACAGGTGCCGAATCCAAAACCAGATCCGGACATACGGCCAAGTTTAAAATCATCATATGAACATGTTGGAATCTTCAATTCTCAATTTCGAGGTCGTTTACTCAAAAGTCAAAAGTTGGTTAAGTCTTTCAACTTAAAGATTCCAAATTTAGAATTTTCTATCCAAACCATCTCCGAACTTCCCGAAATTAAATTCCGACCACACGTGCATGTCATAACATATAAAGTTAAGCTACTCAAGTTCTCAAACCGTTGAATGATGTGCTAGGGATCCAAACGACCGGTCGCGTCATTACATTCTCTCCTACTTAAACATACGTTCGTCTTCGAACGTACTAAGGACTGCTCCGAAGTTGTACAAAATCATTGTATAATACCTTGTGCACCTACCCGTGCCACCACATTCTGGTCGGATACATTAGTTTGAGCTAGTTTGAAGATCCTCCCTTTTATTTAGTCAAATAAGCCTTAGAGCCAAATTTCCAACATCCAGAATTCTCCACCAAGCATGTTTCCAACATACGAACACCGTATCAATCACTACTCGATGCACCAATACAGGATTGCATACCTTTGTTGAATTCACACTATGCACCGCATACTTCACATGACCATAATAACGTTCTCCGATAACAATGGCCGAAATTCCCCGAATCTGATACCCACAACACACCTCATGACATATATAAGTCATGTTCCAACTCTTGAAAGGCTGCCGCGACGGAAGAGATGTTCAGAAATTCATAACCAAATGCCGAGTCAACAAATCATTGAGTTTCTTCTTCTGAGAAGAACCATTACCTCATTATGAACCAAATAACGATATTTTCATTTTAATACACTTTATATAAATCTGATCACACTGATTCCAAGTCCAATATTCTCGTCTCACCTAGTGCAAGTCGTTCCAGTAATAAGCCACCACAATCACTACCAAAAATCTCATATGATGCAACCATGTGCCAACAAGCCACAAACTGGAATATTATACATAAGGAAAATCGAACTCTGGAAAGAATTACTCAACCCACGTAGCAATTTAAACAACCGAAAAAGGTGTTATAAACCTTCCTCAGAACATGAGAAACAAAACACACAAGAATAGATATGGGGAACTGTACACAACATCATACTATTGCGGCGTGCACCCCAATCCACACATGATACCGTTGCGGCATGCAACCCAATCCAAACAACATACCCGTGGAGGTGTGCCACCCAATCCAAACATAATAATCTAAAGAAAACACCCATCGAGCCGTAACGCTCATACTCACGTAGTGCCCGAATATCAATCACAAGCACGCCAAGTGCATAATATAAATCCTGGGGATACGGGTAGCGTCATACGCTATAAATCTCAAGCACAACTAAGGTGCAATAAATGACCTGTATCTCGAGAGCCATCCTGCTCATATAACACTGCAAGCTACTCGGGACCACAACACATATACGAATAATCAAGCCATCTCATAACCCACATTGCACAATAAGGTATTACATAGAATAGATGACGACATAAATAGCATCCAAGGCCCGAAGACTCCTCCAAAAACAAAGTTATGATGGAATGAACACATCCAGCCTGATATAGAACCCACATTCATATTTAGATCCATTCACGGACCTTAAGACGATTTTGATCGTACTGTACTAGGCTAATAACCTTTCAAGAATCCACAATAACACTTTTTCCATGACACGCAAGAACCACCGTCGAATTCGAAACAAACTTTCACACTTCTCAACCAACTGAATAGAGCGCCTTTCGGGCCCTAACTCTCACATTAGCGATAGTACCAAAAATCTCCATACTTGGTATCAATCCTTAATCAATCAAGTTACTACATGTCACCCTTGTACAATCTTTCCGCAAAATACGCTCCCCCGACCTTCGCACCAGGTAACAAAGCCTGCACATCCATACTACCAGCTACACAATGCTGTAAAGCAAATCGAAAATCTGTAAAAATCAGTAAACAAAGTCTCTTACACATAAAACTGATCTCAGGTGACGCTAAAGATGATACCATCTTACTCTAGACATCTGAATCCTTCCCTGCTCGTCCGAGCTCGTGACATTCCTGTCAACACCGAACTGCAATCTTGATCCTCAACTTTCAAATTTCGTGTCACTCACTGCACCCACCTTACCAACACACGAAAGCCAAAGATTTTCATCATAACTCCTGAACCGCTAATAGGATACACAACTTCATCATATAGAAACCAATCACTTTACTCGTTTCAAGAGAACCATTGCAACATGTGACTGAATTCCCATAACCGCAGAATAATACAAACCTCGAGTAATGGTCTAAACCACCATAATTCTTTCGGGATCCATCTACACATGCCTCCAAATAAAATCGATTACGACGGTCGTCAAGCCTCGCACGTACAACCACAAATCACATGTATAACTCAACACGTTGAAGGAACTGATAATTTCCACCATCATGCCAGTTCAACCATTGCTAACCGATCCGAATTCCCCTAATTTACTCCGTACTTGCCTTAGGAATAATAATAGCTCCATTTAAAACATAACGATCCCAAATCCGCACTCGTCCTGATTGACCCCATTTCATGAGACCACATTGTCTTAAAACCCACAAACCATCTCATACCCTACTCGTGCGCACATTCGCATCTCCAACTGATACGCCCATTCTGATATTTCCTTTATGAATCCAAAGTCGTTTTCTCCCATTTCTCCAATGCTACACCGCAGACCGAAGATAACATAGAACACTCCAAGGCCATTTTATAATCTATTGCAAAAGCTCGATACTTAACCATATTATAGACTTGAAATTCTTAAGCACCGCACTTAAACTTTTGAATCCACTAAGACCGTTATTGAGAGTCACTCACTCTGACTTGGTCTTAACTATAATTAAACTCCAAGGCCCTACTAGCACATGAACACCTTCTCAAAGAAGCACCCGACTAGATCACTTTCCTTGTACATCACCTCCACACGAAGCATAAACCCTGAGTCTTCTCAAAACTGAACATGAACCGATAAAGCCCATGTATAACACACATTCCTCTAATCCTTTGCTCAAACTACCACTAGTATTTTCTTTCCTTAGTCATAATAACCTACCAATATGACGATAACCAGAAACCTCACAAGTAGACAACTATGCAATCCAATCGTAGACGGTGGGGTGCTCCCACTTAGTTTGCAGCTACAATTACATAACTCTAGAACCCACCAAGATTCCTTACCCCTCATTTACATAATCTCGCATAATCGACCCACCAAATTCCTCAAAATCATTATGTTAAACAATTCATGAACCTTTGGAATCACTAACCACATTCACATATTCGACCTCTTACTGGATAGCCAGTAGAATTCTTCGTAAAAGCTCCAAACTTTCCTTAAGACGTGTAGTTATCCCACCACGTAACCCATATGCTACCTTGCCACTATCCCACTTTGGTCAAACCCTCTCCTTTAGGTAACTACTTGACTTTTATTTGTCACACTTGTCCTTCTAGGAATCTACCCACCACAAGACACCTCCCACATGTCATTCCTCATCCTTCGCTGCTAAGTTGTTGTCTTAAATCAAAATATATCTCTGTAGCACTTGAACCAATCGATCGCTACCAACTTTAAACCTTTCCGAGGATCCTCTTTATCAAGCCATCAATAATAGGAATACCGCTTCGGTACTGAACCACTGCACATCGCGGTCTCTTGCAGCCGCTTCCCCGGCATCATTTCACAATACCCTGCCCCAAAGGAGAATTGAAGAAGACCATAACACTGGAAAACTTAACATGTTCCATCAAGGACAACACCATATCACATATGGAAATTCCACCATGCTAAAAAATACCAAGTCTTGTTATCCCATCGACCCAAACCTGAGCATTCATAGTCCGATTGCCTTTCCTCCGCCGGAAATAAAATACTGAATATTTGAATCATCCACTAAGTAAAACCTACTTTCAAGTCATTCACTACCTCGACGTATAGACAAGCATCCTACCATTACACGAACACTGTGCGATAGCAACGCACGAATCGTCATAACAACCAATGCCAAATCTCAAAACCTTAGGTGATACTGATACTGAACCGAAACGACAGAGCGGCCTTCTGCAAGGCGACGACAATAGCCCAATCAAATACGTAGGGAGAAACCTCCTGCACTACATCTATAGTACCATTAAACTTTCTTGATTCCCTATTTATAACAAGCGTTTCATGTTGCATAAGATTGAATAGGAATGAAATGAAGGCATAAGCCTCAAAGGAATCAAATCGTACGATGAGGAATCAAGAAGGGAAGTGCTCCTAACAGTCTTGTAGCCTCTCAAAAATAAGTACAGACGTCTCTGTACCAATCCGCAAGACTCTACTAGACTCGCTCATGACTCGTGAGACCTAAGTGAACCTAGTGCTCTGATACCATGTTGTCACGACCCAAAATCCATTAAAGGTCGTGATGGCGCCTAACACCGCTATCAGGCAAGCCAACCATAATTTAATTAACTTAATTACCCAATTTTACTATTTTTGAAATCAAAATTTCTTCAATTAAATAGTAAAGATAGAACTCATAGAGTAAGTGATAAATATTTTTAGCAACTAAATAACTAGACACCCCATAACCATTCCCAAAACCCGGTGTCACAAGTCCATGAGCATTTACTAGGGAGTTAAAATAAAATACAACATTTGTTCGGAATACAAATTCGACAGGAAAAAAATTATAAATAACTCTGAAGGAGACTCTGTTGGCTGCAGATCGTAATATAGAATGCAACTCACCTAAGTCTCTGCATTTTAACCACACCTCTGCACCCACAAAGCCGCTAGACATATCTGTACCTGCATAATAAAATGTGCAGCAAGGGTAGCATGAGTACGTAAAAAACGTGTACCTAGTAAGTATCAAGCCTAACCTTAAAGAGGTAGTGAGGAGAGGTCGACTTTGACACTCACTAAGGGTCAATAATAATAAATAAAATAAAAATAGCAATATTTAAATTGACATGATTTATAGAAGTAATAATAATATTCTCTAACCAATAGAAATAATTAAATTTCTTCAAATGCGACAATTTCCAATTTATTAATTAACTTCACAAGTTGCAATAAAATATCAAAGTATTGTGTAATTATTATTATTAGACACGATTTCTACCAAGGTCATGCAACCTGATCCAGAGTGTCATGTACACTGCCGAGGGACGTGCGATGTGATCCATAAGAAAGGAAGACATTTTCTTATGTACCTCCGAAATGAGAGTATATTTATTATAAGATTAATACGAGAGGATGCACAATTTCTTTTAATAATTTATTAATTTATACAGAACATTTAGTATATGTGAGATTTCCATCTTTTTAGTATCTTTCCCTAACAATTCACAATACAGTTCAAATAATTTAATTAATTAATGGATATAATTTACCCACGTAATTCATGATTTGAGTCCTAAAGTACTCGGACTTTAGCATAAATAGTAGCTACACACATACTCTCGTCACCTCGTGCGTACGTAGCCCCCACAATTAGCAACAATTATTAGTTTAAATTACCTATGGGGTAAATTCCCCCTTACAAGGTTAGACAAGAGACTTACCTCGTCTTTCTCCAATTTAATCCACTAGTAGGCATTTCCCCGATTATCCAACTATGAATGGCTCGAATCTAGCCAAAAAATTCGATACAATCACCAAAAACTATAGGAAATTAATTTCATAAGAAAACACACCATTTTCAATAAAAATCCGAAATTAACTCAAACATCATCCGTGGGGCCTATATTAGAATTCAGAGAAAGTTACGAAATTCGACAACCCATTCAATTGCGAGTCCAACCATACCAGTTTCACTCAAATCCAACTCCAAAATCTCAAATATTCGTTTCTATGAGATTTCTCAAATTTTCCCATATTTCAATATCAAAACACTAATTAAATGGTGTAAACAAATGATGGATTCGGGAAATCTAACCATAATTAAGTTAAGAACACTTACCCCGATATTTTCTCTGAAAATCTCCCAAATATTGCCTTTCCCCAAGCTCTAATTTGTCAAAAATAGAAAATGGGACGAAGTCCCTGCTTTATAACTTACAGTTCTGTCCAGGCTGCCTTCGGTCCGGCCTTGATCCTGGACCTCGATCATGGCCTCAATCGTGGACCTCGATCATGGCTTCGATTATGGCCCTCGACCCCGGTCCTCGATCCTACCTCGATCATGGCCTTGATCCTGGACCTCGATCATGGCCTCGATCCTGGGCCTCGATCCTAGGCTCAATCATGGATTCGATTTCTGCCCCCGATTTTTCAGTAGAATAAAAATTACAGCAGCTGTTTAAGTCCAATTTTTGATCCATTAACCATCCGAAACTCACCCGAGGCTGTCGGGACCTCAACCAATTACACCAACAAATCCTAAAACATCATACAAACTTATTGGAAACCTCATATCACATAAAGCTATGCTAAAACCACGAATCATACCCTAATTCAAGCTTAATGAAATTTAGAAATTCTAACTTCACAATCGATGTAGAAACCTATCAAATCAAGTCCGATTAACCTCAAAGTTTACACACAAGTCATAAATGACATAATAGAGCTATGAAAATTTTCGAAAATGGATTCCGACTCCGATATCAAAAAGTCAACTCCCCAGTCAAACTTACAAAGTTAATTTCCTATTTTTAGCCATTTCAAACCTAATTTAACTACAGACTTCCAAATAAAATTTCGAACACGCTCCTAAGTCCAAAATTACCATATAGAGCTGTTCCCAGACTCGAAATCCCTAACGGGCATTGATAATATTGAAATGTACTTCAACTCAAATTTATGAAATCCTTCCAAAATACGAACTTTCCACAACAGGTGCCGAAATGCTCCCGGATCATCCAAAACCTGATCCGGACATACGCCCAAGTCTAAAATCATCATAAGAACCTGTTGGAACCTTCAATTCCCGATTCCGAGTTCATTTACTCAAAAGTAAAAGTTTGGTTAACTCTTCCAACTTAAAGCTTCCAAATTTAGAATTTTCTATCCAAACCATCTCCGAACTTTCCGAAATTAAATTTTGACCACACGTACTTGTCATAACACCTGAAGTGAAGCTACTCAAGGTCTCAAACCGCTGAGTGACGTGCTAGAGCTCAAAATGACCGGTCAGGTCATTACAGTAACTAAGTCAATTGTGGGGCAGACACTGAATACAAACAATTGCATGTTATTTCTAATTTGTCATAAATGAAGAAGGATATCTCGAAGATAATTTTTCTGTGTTTTACCAATTTATTATAAATGAACTACTCCCTCCGTTCCAGTTTATGTGAACCTATTTCCTTTTTGATACGTTCTAAAAAGAATGACGTCTTTCTAAATTTAGAAACAATTTAGCTTAAACTTTCAATTCTACCCTAAATAAGAAGTTTTTATAACCACACAAATACTCTAGACCTCTTTTTGATTTGTTTATGATCACAAATTTTAAAAGTCTTCATTTGTTTCTTAAACTCCATGCCCGGTCAAACATATTCACATAAATTAAAACGGAGGGAGTATCTATCTTTTTGTCATCATCGTGATCTTTGACTACCAAAAATTCCAACTCTATTGAAAGGACTTGATCTCCAGCCATTATTGAATTTTATTATTGAACAAATTAATAGTGCAGCAAAAGTCTTGGGGCCTAAGTCTCTAACATGCAAAATTCTTATATATATGCGCTTGAGAATTCTTCTGTGTGTGTTAAAACAAGCGCCCCTTTGTAGTTTCCTGAGTGCTAATTAAATATATTTGTCTTGTAGGTGCAAGTAATTTAGTTGAAAGCTCATCAATGGCAAAACTGATGATCCTCATATTTTCTGCCGTGATAATAGCTCTTTTTCTTGGCTGGCTACAACTCAAATTTCAAGGCAGCCATAAAAAATATATGTTTCAAGAGCATTCCATCATCCTCTCAATAAATGTAGGCTCTTTGGTGATGCTGTAGTGCCTCTTTGTAATTTACGTGAAATGTCCTGGACTATATCTAAGTATATGCACGTAATCTTTCATTTGATGTGAATTGTTTTGCCTTTCTTTCAATTGCAAGCACTGGCTCGCTGCTGTTGTCGCTTTCCTTTATACCGCTTGTGTTTTTCCTCTACCTAATTCCTTCCGTGAAGGTTCTCTATTGGGTTTTCAACAAGTTGGAAGATGCATTTGAGGACAGACAGTTTTGGGCAGAATGGGTTGATCCAGTTCTGTGCTACCTGGGAAGAAAGAAGAAAACCGTATTTCGTCGTCTGGACTTGGATCCATTACTTCCTTTATACAAGAGCTAGCTAATAGAAACTAGGTTCATTTCTTTACTGTCCTCATCTTCTTTACACCAGTACGTACGTACTTTCTATTTTTAGTATGTCTAAATTTTCTTTTCAATGTATATGCATTGATATTATAAAATTTTTACTTCATGGATATTTTACTTGTAGGCAGGGGCTGGTGTCACCATTGACGAGCAGATGCCATTGTTTCATGTCTCTTTTTACTCCAAAAATCTTGGCAAAAAATAAATCCAAATCTTAATATTTATGGAGACTATCTAAAATTAAGAAGAGAGAATGATAGAAAGCAAAAATAATGTAAGACATTCAGACACCTCAAGCTTTTCTTCATAGAGGGAGAGAGCAACGTGTAAGGGAGACAGGGAAAAATGGGAACTAGGTTTAGGTTTTGGTGGAAACGCAAAATTATCAAATATCATTTATTCATTGGTGGTATGGTATTAGGGTTTTTTAAGTAAGTATGTATACAATGCTAACCTATGTTAGCAAAACCCTATTTATAAATACCACGGAGGTATATGATTGTCTAGATAGATGTGTCCCAAGAACTTGGACCGGACTGTAGTGTACTATTATTTTAGTTGTTTATTTGTAAATCTAAGTTAAATACGCGGAGAATATATATATAAAAATTGAGTAATAATGTTTTGTGTTTGGAGGTTTATTTATTTTATAATAGAATAAATAGATAGATAGAATAGTTAATTATTAATGGAAGTCTATAGTAGGTACTAAGTAAGCATGAAAGGATAGGATTAAAGAGATTAACAATTAAGGAGCACGCACTATATAATCCACATATCTATTATACTTATTTAATTTGAGCAATTAATGTATGCATTGGTAAAGTCTGGAATTTTCTGTTCAAACTTGAAACAAGTGAAAATAATTCTCCGATAAAAAATGTTCGATATATGTTATATACCTATAAAATACAATATTTTGCCTATATATGCAGTGTAATTTTTCGATGAAGGGTGACCACCCTTTAACGCATGTAGCTTCGCTCCTGAATGTATGAACATGAAAAGAAAAAACTAAAAAAAAGAAAAATCACCTTCACATGTTTGGAAGAATTGTATGAATGGTTTGACCTAAGAATCTACTCCATTTTAAAGCTTTAAACTTTACTATGAAATAGTTTGAAAAAAATGGGAACTAGGTTGGTGCTTCACACGCAAAGTTTCCATAATAATACTCACCCTAAGCAGCTGCATAAGTGAATAGAAAAACCAAAAATGATTAACCTCAAAACATAGAGGTAGCACACTCTAACTGCTTGTACTTGGCAGAATGATCAATTATATAAGAGCAGAGAAACTAAACCTGAAAAGCATTCAATGGGACATCACCAGCATAAATTGCAGCAACAACATTACTTATCAGACCAACAATATTAGCGGTGAGCTGAAACTGGGTGAATTTCTGGATGTACGTGGATCTTCCCCAAGGAACACCTTGCATTTGATAGGATAAAGAACAATTGAATTAACTTTACAATGCATTGGTTTGAAAAACACAATGAGCTTTCAATATGCATGAATAACTGTCACGACCCAAAATCCAACTAGTCGTGATGACACCTAACCCAACCCGCTAGGTAAGCCAACTTTCAACTATTCAATTCCAATAACAATTATTAAAGGAACTTAAGTAAATAATTATCTTAACCTTATATATTCCCCAATAACTGGTAGTACAAATCACGAGCTTCTAAGAATAGAGTATACAAAGCGGAAATGAAATAAATACATAGTCTGTTTGAATAATACATAAACATAGCTTTTATAAATCTAAGGCTACCCTGAACAAAAGGCAGCTACAACAGGAACGCAAGTACATCTTCAAGTCCCGCAACCATCGAGCACAGCAACAACAACAACCAACATATGCACGCAATGTGCAGAAGTATAATATCAGTACAACCGACCCCATGTACTGAGTAAGTAACAAACCTAACCGTAGGTTGAAAGTAGTGACGAGCTTTCACCAAGTCAGTTCCAAAACCAATAGTCCACAACAATCCATAACAACATAAAGCAAATAATACCAGAAGTATCTCAGGGATAAAATACTCAGCCAAATAATGATTTAAAAAAATATAGTTCTTCCTTTCAAATACCTTAGTGAAAACCCAAATCGTTTGCCGAAGTTTCCAATAATATAAATAGTTTGAAAACAATAAATTTCTCTAAAAATATTCTCAATAATAAATAATATATTTTATTTTCCTTCCGGATAACCCGTATAAAATAAACGCATCACTATACCCATCTGTCAAAAACATAAGTGAGAAATCATGAATGATGTGATGTTGTCCACAAGAGGAAAAATACATCTCTATGCCTGTATGTCATGTGTGCATGCCAATGCGATGCAATTCAGTGATAAAATCATAAACAGCCCCTCGGGCAGAACATCAATCATATACAACCCCTCGGGCAACCTCACAGTCACTCGTGTCACTCGGGTATACCTCACAATCACTCTTGCCACTCGGGCATACCTCACAATCACTCTTGCCACTCGGGCATACCGCACAATCACTCTTGCCACTCGGGCATACCTTATAATCACTCATGTCTCCAAGTCACTCAGCACTCGGCCCTCGGCACTTGCACTCAGTAGGTACCTGTACTCACTGGGTGTTGTGTATAGACTCCGGAGGGGCTCCTTCGGCCCAAGCGCTATAATCTGCACGGACAACTCACGTGCCATAATAATAAAGTATGCTGCAGGCGCGCAGCCTCGATCCACACTCATCCTCACAAATCAGGCCCTCAGACTCACTAAGTCATAAAGTATGCTGCAGGTGGGCATCTCCGATCCACACTCATCCTCACAAATCAAGCCACTCGGGCATTTCTGTAAAACAGGGCATTCGACCCAAAACATTTATATGCATCAAAATAGAGTCATAAAACTGAGTTATGATATGCAATGAAATGAATATGACTGAGTATGAATTTTCAATTTAACACAATAATTCACAGCAATATGATCTATGTGGGTCCCAAAAATACTGGCACATAGTCTCAACATGATTTTTTAAATATGTTTTTCAGCTCAATTTCTTTAACACATAAAACCGCATGGAAACTGCCAAGGTTATTTAACTATAAAATTCCATATAACAGTTATGTCACAATTTCTAAAGTGCACGCCCACACGCCCATTACCTAGCATGTGCGTCATCTCCCAACAATTTACAAAATACATATATTCAGGGTTCATACTCTCAACTCCAAGATTAGAAGAGTTACTTACCTCGAACAAGTCGAATCCAATGTCGAGCACTAAACAATGCTCCAGAAATCCCATTATGCGCGTATCAACTCCCGAATGGCTCGAATCAACCACAATTAATTTGATTCAGTCCACACAATTCATAGGAATTAATTCCATATCAAAATGCTAATATTTCCACAAAATTAGAAATTACGCTCCAAAAATCACCCGTGGGGCCCACGTCTCGAAATCCGACGAAACTTACAAAATACGACAACCCATCCAATTACAAGTTCAACCATACTAATTTCACCCAAATCCGACTCCAAATCGGTATTCAAACTTGAAAAATTCGTTTGTGACATTATAAAAATTTCCTTCTATTTATCTTGAAGATTCAATAATCTTACACCAAAAATAAAGATGAATTCATGGAATATAATCACAAGGGAGTTAAAAATACTTACACCAAGTTGTGTGGAAAATTTCCTCTCCAAAATCGCCCAAACCGAGCTCCAAAATGAGAAAAATCTTGGAACCCTCATTTTTAAACACTGCCCAGTCATTTCCGCACCTACGGTGCATGGGCTCGCACCTGCGGTGCCTGGGCTCGCACCTGCGCATCCGCATTTGCGGACAAAAATGTGCGCCTGTGGAAAATAACCAGCCTCCCGAAACCTCGCATCTGCGGGCTCGCAGATGCGCATTCCCCTTCGCACCTGCGGCCTCGCAGATGCGGAAAATTCCTCGCACCTGCGAGCACTGCCCAGTCCCACTCTTGGCCGTTTCTCGGCTTATTTCACGCACCTGCGGCTTGGCACCTGCGATCAAAATCTTCGCAGGTGCGATCACACCAGTAGGCAGCAGTTCCAGCATTTTTTTTAGTCCAAATTTGATCCTTTAACCGTCAGAAACTTACCCGAGGCCCTCGTGACCTCAACCAATTATATCAACAAGTCCCATAACATAACACGGACCTACTCGTGGCCTCAAATCACACCTAACACCATCGAAACGACGAATTACACTTCAATCCGAAATCATTGAACCTTGAAACTTCAAATTCTGTAACTTACGTCGAAACACATCAAATCACGTCCGATTGACCTCAAATTTTGCACACAAGTCACATTTCACATTACAGACCTATTCCAATTTCCAGAATCAGATTTCGACCCGGATATCAAAAAGGTAACCCGCGGTCAAACTTCCCAAAAATTCAACTTTCAAAAATTCAAGCCAAATTCCACTACGGACCTCCAAATAATTTCCGGACAAACTCCTAAGTCCAAAATCACCATACAAAGCTATTGGAATCATCAGAATTAAATTCCGAGGTCGTTTACACATAAGTCGACATCCGATCACTATTTTAACTTAAGCGTTAGACCTTGGAACTAAGTGTTCCAATTCATTCCAAAACCTCACCGGACCCGAACTAATTACACTGGTAATTCACACAACAACTGTAAAGTACAATTTGAGCAGTAAAGGGGGAAGCAAGTTTGTAATACTCAAAATGACCGGTCGGGTCGTTACATTCTCCCCCACTTAAACATACGTTCTTCCTCGAACGTGCCAAGAGTTGTTTCCAAACCATAAAATCACCGTTCCATCTTATCACACACGTATCTGGGGGTGAACCCACATCACCCTATCCCACGTAAGGCTTGACTACATAATGCAACTGAAAATCATTAATTTAACCTTAGCCCATAAACCTTGGAGTTTAATTTCCAACCTTTAAAATTTCTTTCAAGACACGAATCTTACATTTACACACTGTATAAGTCCGAATAAGCTGTATCGAGCTATAACTATAACCACATATATAATCACCCAGCGTATTACACAGCTCGCATGCTCGTAGCACCATTCCTGGTCACAGTGACTACTCCAAAACCAACCACATACTAGTATTAAACCCTTATCGAACCAAACCTCATCCCAAAACCTTCGTACAATATTGATAATAAAAGAAACACACAGAATCTCGTAACCCTTTATCTGACCAACAAGTCATGGAGGTCTCTCGCCCCAACCGGAACCATAATCACTTTCTGTGCCGACTTTCAATATTATTCTCCTAAATATACCGAAATTAAACTAGATAGTACCTATTCTAGGTCCAATGACCTTATATTATTAAACATAACTATTCCACAGACATACCGCATCAATATAGCTCAGATCCACAACCCGTGCCATCCGTGCACCAATATGCAACTAATTCAAATGTACCCAGTCATGGAAAATGACTCAAATGAGAGAACTGCCCCGCCAGATTAACAAGTATGGCCACAACAAAAAACTGAAAATTCATCATACACCATAGAACCATCACCCGATTCTACTTCTAACATCATATTATATACTCCTAGCCACCCTGCTCCAATTTAATAACGACAGAGAGGCAAATGACAAAAATACCACACAAAAACCTGAAAGGACATTACCATTACGCTATTGATCATGCAATACCCAATTACTCATCACACTCAAATTCCGCTATAAAGCTCAAATAGAACCGCACCATCTGTGCACATAACCAATGAATCACAACTCCTCGTAGCATAAAGGAATAACTCACAGATCATTTAAGAACATGAATAAGTTCAACATCAACCAAATGACACATCCCTCAATAATAGCAGTATGGAGCCAACCATTCTGGGTCGGTGTAGAATACACATCTTAATTTGGGATACTTATGGACCCCCTAATCAACTCGGGTTACCCACAAATAGATAAAAATTCTTCCGAAAATTCATAATGACTGAATCATAACATATTCTATCATATGGCTAGCTCCGGCCACAACTTCACAGTCCACAACCATGAAACAATCTGCTCCTGCGAACTCCGGATCTCCGATTCATAGAACACACGAATCACCATATTTGATTCCATCTCCACCGCCCGAATGCCTAACACCTCTCTTATACATGATCATCCCACGAGAAATACTTTAAAAGTTCTTCCTTGCCACTTGACAAAATTTGAATATCAACAGTCTATCAACCATGTAAGTACCGCAATACTAATTTATACATCCGTAAGTAAAAATACAATGCGCCTTATGAAGTCCGCCCCTTTCTCATACAACACTAAGTAGTAATAGTATTCATCTAGTTATTTGAAATAGTCCATATTGTCCAACATTCGTTAGCTTCAAGATTATACTGCCTCCTTGTACATGAAAATCTAGCTTTCGTACAACATATAACATCTATATGTCCATCATGTGAAGAGCACAAGAATCGTATTTTCAACTTTGAGTCACCAATAATTTACATACCATTTTAGTTAGAAACCTTTCTCTTGCTTCCTTCCAGGAGAAAATCACAATACACAAACGTTCTCCACACCGGTAGAAACCATCAAGAATACTTTGGAATCCATTTGCACATAATCAAGTCCTTAAAACTAAATTCTTCTAACTCGACCAAGCCACGCAGGTCGCCAAGTTCAGGTGTATTTCCACAAAGCACTTGTAGAAAACCCCCACCTCATAAGCACCCAAAGAACCGATCTTATCCATTACCATACTGATCCAACCTACTACCCAGTTGTCCTATTTCTCCAAGTCCCTTCCGAATTTGTCTTCAGATTGATACTTCTTCTTGCTAAAATACCATGATCTTTAACCACAATTTACCCTACAAACCTTAGCATAGAACCACAACGCCCTACGGCCCATAAGCAACTGTATTCTTCTTAAGCACCTCCAAAAATACCACAACTATAACACTCACTCTGAGAATACATTATGTGAATTTGTAATTTCTCTTCTTACCTTCCTTACACAAAAATGTAGAATCCATAGTCATATAGAATTTCCGCAAGTCCAGGCACCATCAAACGCAAATATCGGATTTACGTAAGTCCGGAAACATTCTCAATTGCTACATATAATTCTCAAACCCACTGGAATCTATTTCCCGGGAGTCACCCACTTTGCTCAAATCTAATTGCGCCGCCAAAATGGGCCAAAAGACACGTGCCCAATTAGCACCACAACACTCAAATTCATACTCCATGCGCACTACGCCATTCACCAATAATAACTTACTCATCCCACGAATTTCATTTACTCATACGTGAAATATAATCCTTAACCAGGAATTTCCTTATTTGAGTCATCCTCGATCTCAACTTCTGCAATTCATAGCTAACCCACAAGTATGCCTTCGACCAAAATTAAAATTTAACACCTAACCATGAAATCAAATGGTCAATAGCAAACTCCCCCACTTGGCTCAAAGCCATAGATTAAAACATTCCATAACTCACATTACCAATATTCTCTTATTGCCATAATGCCACAGTCAGTCCAACAAAACTTCTTCCCAAGTTCATACAACGCCATCCATAAAAATTCCGAAATCATCTGCTAAGCTCGTATTCATCCTCTTAACACACAAGTCAACTTTCTCAACCAGATTCAGATTCAAATCTCCACCCATACACCCCGTCGACAGAAAAGAAACTCTCCACTCACATCATATGAAATACTCCTACATAGATTACTCCGCAGGGGATAATCCACATGCTTAGCCTCAATCTGGTACCTTGTTATATCTTTTCGCAATCACAATGACTATGCAATCACTTAGTCAATCTGTGTCCAAACTCATTACCCAGACATGAGAATTTAATTTACCCCAAAATTTAACAATATAAAAGATCCTTCAAAACATTCATACTCGAGACTGTACGTCATATTAAAACGAAAAATCAAGCACCTAGTGGCCAGTTCTTTACATTTCAAGGAAACACTTCTAGTTACATTCAAATCATCTTAACACATCCCGCATTTACATCATAATCATCACAAAGCCATTTTGCCGCTCATCGAGCCACAACTTCCCCCCATAGGGATATCACCGGACATATGAGTCCAAATGTACAGGTTACAACTGAAGCTACCAAGCCTAAGTTGCGGTCTAAACCTGGCCTCAAGTCCTCTAGACAAGCCCATCACCAAAACACATAATACACATCTTGAACCTCGTTCATAAATTCACAAGCCGACGATGCACAACTGATACCGAACGCTCATGTGCACATATGAATATGTGGAAGGAATTCAAGAGTTTATATCTCAAGCTGAATCAATCTCGCACGCTAAGGAAAGAAAAGTGGGAAGTATATATCCTAAATGCCACGTAGCCTCTCGAAGATAAGTACGGACGTCACCGATCCGCATGACTCTACTAGACACTTGCGCATGACTTGTAGAACCTATGAACCTAGGGCTCTCATACCACCTTGTCACGACCCAAAATCCAACTAGTCGTGATGAGACCTAACCCAACCCGCTAGGTAAGCCAACTTTCAACTATTCAATTCCAATAACAATTATTAAAGGAACTTAAGTAAATAATTATCTTAAC
The DNA here is from genome assembly GCF_000390325.3 of Nicotiana tomentosiformis. Lineage (NCBI taxonomy): Eukaryota > Viridiplantae > Streptophyta > Magnoliopsida > Solanales > Solanaceae > Nicotiana > Nicotiana tomentosiformis. The sequence continues at coordinate 7,100,229 of NC_090823.1, forward strand.
CTTATACATTCCCCAATAACTGGTAGTACAAATCACGAGCTTCTAAGAATAGAGTATACAAAGCGGAAATGAAATAAATACATAGTTTGTTTGAATAATACATAAACATAGCTTTTATAAATCTAAGGCTACCCTGAACAAAAGGCAGCTACAACAGGAACGCAAGTACATCTTCAAGTCCCGCAACCATCGAGCACAGCAACAACAATAACCAACATATGCACGCAATGTGCAGAAATGTAGTATCACTACAACCGACCCCATGTAGTGAGTAAGTAACAAACCTAACCTTAGGTTGAAAGTAGTGACGAGCTTCCACCAAGTCGGGTCCAAAACCAATAGTCCACAACAATCCATAACAACATAAAGCAAGTATCTCAGGGATAAAATACTCAGCCAAATAATGATTTAAAAAATTATAGTTCTTCCTTTCAAATACCTTAGTGAAAACCCAAATCATTTGCCGAAGTTTCCAATAATATAAATAGTTTGAAAACAATAAATTTCTCCAAAAATATTCTCAATAATAAATAATATATTTCATTTTCCTCTGGATAACCCGTGTAAAACAAACGCATCACTATGCCCATCTGTCAAAACAATATGTGAGAAATCATGAATGATGTGATGTTGTGCAGCATGAGAAAAAATACATCTCTATGCATGTATGTCATGTGTGCATGCCAATGCGATGCAATTCAGTGATAAAATCATAAACAGCTCCTCGGGTAGAACATCACTCATATACAGCCCCTCGGGCAACCTCACAGTCACTCGTGCCACTCGGGCATACCTCACAATCACTCTTGCCACTCGGGCATACCTCACAATCACTCATGCCTCCAAGTCACTCAGAACTCGGCACTCGGCACTCGCACTCAGTAGGTACCTGTGCTCATTGGAGGTGTGTATAGACTCCGGAGTGGCTCCTTCAGCCCAAGCGATATAATTTGCACGGACAACTCACGTGCCATAATAATAAAGTATGCTGCAGGCGGGCAGCCCGATCCACATACATCCTCACAAATCAGGCCCTCGGCCTCACTCAATCATAAAGTATGCTGCAGGCGGGCAGCCCCGATCCACACTCATCCTCACAAATCAGGCCACTCGAGCATTTCAGTAAAACAGGGCATTCGGCCCAAAACATTTTTATGCATAAATAGAGTCATAAAACTGAGTTATGATATGCAATGAAATGAATATGACTGAGTATGAATTTTCAATTTAACACAATAATTCACATTAATATGACCTCTGTGGGTCACAAAATTACTGGCACATAGCCTCAACATGATTTTTTTAATATGTTTTTCAGCTCAATTTCTTTAACACATACCACCGCATGGAAATTGCCAAGGTTATTTAACTATAAAATTCCATATAATAGTTATGCCACAATTTCTATAGTGCACGCCCATACGCCTGTCACCTAGCATGTGCGTCACCTCCCAACGATTCACAAAATACATATATTCAGGGTTCATACCCTCAACTCGAAGATTAGAAGAGTTACTTACCTCGAACAAGCCGAATCCAACGTCGAGCAAGCTAAACAATGCTCCATAAATCCCATTATGCGCGTATCAACTCCCGAACGATTCGAATCTACCACAATTAATTTGATTCAGTCCACACAATTCATAGGAGTTAATTCCATATCAAAATGCTAATATTTCCACAAAATTCGAAATTACGCTCCAAAAATCACTCGTGGGGCCCATGTCTCGAAATCCGACAAAACTCACAAAATACGACAACCCATCCAATTACAAGTTCAACCATACTAATTTCACTCAAATGCGACTCAAAATCGGTATTCAAACTTGAAAAATTCGTTTGTGACATTATAGAAATTTCCTTCTATTTCTCTTGAAGATTCAATAATCTTACACCAAAAATGAAGATGAATTCATGGAATATAATCACAAGGGAGTTAAGAACACTTACCCCAAGTTGTGTGGAAAATTTCCTCTCCAAAATCGCCCAAACCAACCTCCAAAATGAGAAAAATATCGGAACCCTCGTTTTTAAACACTGCACAAGCATTTCCGCACCTGCGGTGCTTGGGATCGCACCTGCGTATCCGCATTTGCGGACAAAAATGTGCACCAGCGGAAAACAACCAGCCTCCCGAAACCTCGCATCTGCGTCCCTTTTCTCGCATCTGCGGGCTCGCAGATGTGCATTCCCTTTCGCATCTGCGGCCTCGCAGATGCCGCAAATTCCTCGCACCTGCGAGCACTGCCCTGTCCCACTCTTGGCCGCTTCTCAGCTTATTTCACGCACATGCAGCTTGGCACCTGCGATCAAAATCTTCGCAGGTGCGATCACACCAGTAGGCAGCAGTTCTAGCATTTCCTTTAGTCCAAATTTGATCCGTTAACCGTAGAAACTTACCCGAGGCCCCCGTGACCTCAACCAATTGTATCAACAAGTCCCATAACATAACACGGACCTACTCGAGGCCTCAAATCACACCTAACACCATCGAAACGACGAATTACACTTCAATCCAAAATCATTGAACCTTGAAACTTCAAATTCTATAACTTACGTCGAAACACATCAAATCATGTCCGATTGACCTCAAATTTTGCACACAAGTCACATTTCACATTACGGACCTATTCCAATTTCCAGAATCAGATTCCGACCCGGATATCAAAAAGTCAACCCGCGGTCAAACTTCCCAAAAATTCAATTTTCGGCAATTCATGCCAAATTCCACTACGGACCTCCAAATAATTTCCGGACACGCTCCTAAGTCCAAAATCACCATACAAAGCTATTGGAATCATCATAATAAAATTCCGAGGTCGTTTACAAATAAGTCGACATCCGATCACTATTTTCACTTAAGATTTAAACGTTGGAACTAAGTGTTCCAATTCATTCCAAAACCTCACCGGACCCGAACCAATTAACCCGGTAATTCACACAATAACTGTAAAGTACAATTTGAGCAGTAAAGGGCGAATCAAGGTTGTAATACTCAAAACGACCGGTCGGGTCGTTACATTCTCCCCCACTTAACCATACGTTCTTCCTCGAACGTGCCAAGAGTTGTTTCCAAGCCATCAAATCACCGTTACATCTTACCACACACGTATCCGGGGGTGAACCCACCTCTCCCTATCCCACATAAGGCATGACTACACAATGCAACTGAAAATCATTAATTTAACCTTAGCCCATAAACCTTGGAGTTTAATTTCCAACCTTTAAAATTTCATTCAAGACACGAATCTTACATTTACACACTGTATAAGTCCAAATAAGCTGCATCGAGCTATGACAATAACCACAGATATAATCACCTAGCATATTACACAACTCGCATGCTCGTAGCACCATTCCTGGTCGTAGTGACTACTCTAAAACCAACCACATACTAGTATTAAACCCATATCGAACCAAACCTCATCCCAAAACCTTCGTACACTGTTGATAATAAAAGAAACACACAAAATCTCGTATCCCTTTATCAGACCAACAAGTCATGGAGGTCTCTCGCCCCAACCGGAACCATAATCACTTTATGTGCTGACTTTCAATATTATACTCCTAAATATACTGAAATTAAACCTGATAGTACCCATTCTAGGTCCAATGACCTTATATTATTAAACACAACTATTCCACAGACATACCGCACCAATATAACTCAGAGCCACAACCCGTGCCGTCCGTGCACCAAAATGCAACTATTCAAATGTACCCAGTCATGGAAAATGACTCAAATGAGAGAACTACCCCGCCAGATTAACAAGTACGGCCACAACGAAACGTTGAAAATTCATCATACACCATAGAACCATCACCCGATTCTACTTCTAACATCATATTATATACTCCGAGCCACCCTGCTCCAATTTTATAACGACGAAGAGGCAAATGACAAAAATACCACACAAAAACCTGAAAGGACATAACCATTACGCTATTGATCATGCAATACCCAATTACTCATCACACTCAAATTCCTCTATAAAGCTCAAATAGAACCGCACCATCTGTGCACATAACCAATGAATCACAACTCCTCGTAGCATAAAGGAATAACTCACAGATCATTTGAGAACACGAATAAGTTCAACATCAACCAAATGACATATCCCTCAATAATAGCAGTATGGAGCCAACCATTCCGGCTCGGTGTAGAATACACATCTTAATTGGGGTTATCTATGGACCCCCAAATCAACTCGGGTTACACACAAATAGATAAAAAATCTTCCGAAAATTCATAATGACTGAATCATAACACATTCTATCATATGGCTAGCTCCGGCCACAACTTCACAGTCCTTAACAATGAAACAATCTGCTCCCGGGAACTCCCAATCTCTGAATCCATAGAACACGTGAATCACCATATTTGATTCCATCTCCACCGCCCGAATGCCTAACACCTCTCTTATACATGATGATCCCACGCGAAATACTTTAAAAGTTCTTCCGTGCCACTTGACAAAATTGGAATATCAACAGTCTATCAACCATGTGAGTACCGCAATACTAATTTATACATCCGTACGTAAAAATACAATGCGCCTTATGAAGTCCGCCCCTTTCTCACACAACACTAAGTAGTAATAGTATTCATCTAGTTATTTGAAATCGTCCATGTTGTCCAACATTCATTACCTTCTCTTCAAGATTGTACTGCCACCTTGTACATGAAAATCTAGCTTTCGTACAACACATAACATATATATGTCCATCATGTGAAGAGCACAAGAATCGTATTATCAACTTTAAGTCACCAATACTTTACATACCATTTTAGTTAGAAACCTTTCTCTTGCTTCCTTCCAGGAGAAAATCACAACACACAAACATTCTCCACACCGGTAGAAACCATCAAGAATACTTTGGAATCCATTTCCACATAATCAAGTCCTTAAAACTAAATTCCTCTAACTCGACCAAGCCACGCAGGTCGCCAAGTTCAGATGTATTGCCACAAAGCACTTGTAGAAAACCCCCACCTCATAAGCACCCAAAGAACCGATCTTATCCATTAACATACTGATCCAACCTACTACTCAGTTGTCCTATTTCTCCAAGTCCCTTCCGAATTTGTCTTCAGATTGATACTTCTTCTTTCTAAAATACCATGATCTTTAACCACAACTTACCCTACAAATCTTAGCATAGAACCACAACGCCCTACGACCCATAAGCAACTGTATTCTTCTTAAGCACCTCCAAAAATACCACAACTATAACACTCACTCTGAGAATATAATATATGAATTTGAAATTTCTCTTCTTACCTTCCTTACACAAAAATGTAAAATCCATAGTCGTATAGAATTTCCGCAAGTCCAGGCACAATCAAACGCAAATCTCGCATTTACATAAGTTCGAAAACATTCTCAATTGCTACATATAATTCTCAAACCCACTGGAATCTATTTCTCATATACAACCCCTCGGGCAACCGCACAGTCACTCGTGCCAGTCAGGCGTACCTCACAATCACTCTTGCCACTCGGGCATACCTCACAATCACTCTTGCCACTCGGGCATACCTTACAATCACTTTTTCCACTCGGGCATACCTCACAATCACTCATCCCTCCAAGTTACTCAGCACTCGGCACTCGGCACTCGCACTCAGTAGGTACCTGCTCTAACTAGGGGTGTGTATAGACTCCGGAGGGGCTCCTTCAGTCCAAGCGATATAATCTGCACGGACAACTCATGTGCCATAATAATAAAGTATGCTGCAGGTGGGCAGCCCCGATCCACACTCATCCTCACAAATCAGGCCCTCGGCCTCACTCAGTCATAAAGTATGCTGCAGGTAGGCAGCCCCGATCCACACTCATCCTCATAAATCAAGCCACTCGGGCATTTCAGTGAAACAGGGCATTCGACCCAAAACATTTATATGGATAAATAGAGTCATAAAACTGAGTTATGATATGCAATGAAATGAATATGACTAAGTATGAATTTTCAATTTAACACAATAATTCACAGAAATATGACCTCTGTGGGTCCCAAAAATGCTGGCACATAGCCTCAACATGCTTTTTTTAATATGCTTTTCCGCTCAATTTCTTTAACACATGCCACCGCATGGAAATTGCCAAGGTTATTTAACTATAAAATTCCATATAACAGTTATGTCACAATTTCTATAGTGCACACCCATACGCCCGTCACCTAGCATGTGCGTCACCTCCCAACAATTCACAAAATACATATATTCAGGGTTCATACCCTCAAATTCAAGATTAGAAGATTTACTTACCTCGAACAAGCCGAATCCAATGTCGAGCAAGCTAAACAATGCTCCGGAATCCAAAAATCACCCGTGGGGCCCACGTCTTGAAATCCGAAGAAACTCACAAAATACGACAACCCATCCAATTACAAGTTCAACCATACTAATTTCACTCAAATCCGACTCCAAATCAGTATTCAAACTTGAAACATTTGTTTGTCACATTGTAGAAATTTCCTTCTATTTCTCTTGAAGATTCAATAATCTTACACAAAAAATGAAGATGAATTCATGGAATATAATCACAAGGGAGTTAAGAACACTTACCCCAAGTTGTGTGGAAAATTTCCTCTCTAAAATCGCCCAAACCGAGCTCCAAAAGGAGAAATTCACGGAACCCTCGTTTTTAAACACTGCCCAGGCATTTCCGCACCTGCGGTGCCTGGGTTCGCAGCTGCGAATCCGCATTTGCGGACAAAAATGCGCGCTTGCGGAAAACAACCAGCCTCCCAAAACCTCGCATCTGCGTCCCTTTTCTCGCATCTGCGGGCTCGCAGATGTGCATTCCCCTTCGCACATGCGGCCTCGCAGATACGGCAAATTTCTCGCACCTGCGAGCACTGCCCAGTCCCACTCTTGGCCGCTTCTCGGCTCATTTCATGCACATGCGGTTTCGCACTTGCGATCAAAATCTTTGCAGGTGTGATCACACTAGTAGGCAGCAGTTCCAGCATTTCCTTAAGTCCAAATTTGATCCGTTAACCGTCCGAAATTCACCCGAGGCCCAGTGACCTCAACCAATTGTATCAACAAGTCCCATAACATAACACGGACCTACTCGAGACCTCAAATCACACCTAACAACATCTAAACGACGAATTACACTTCAATCCGAAATCATTGAACCTTGAAACATCAAATTCTATAACTTACGTCGAAACACATCAAATAGCATCCGATTGACCTCAGATTTTGCACACAAGTCACATTTCACATTACAGACCTATTCCAATTTCTAGAATCAGATTCCGACCGGATATCAAAAAGTCAACCCGCGATCAAACTTCCCAAAAATTCAACTTTCGGCAATTCAAGCCAAATTCCACTACGGACCTCCAAATAATTTTGGACACGCTCCTAAGTATAAAATCACCATACAGAGCTATTGGAATCATCAGAATTAAATTTCGAGGTCGTTTACACATAAGTCGATATACGATCACTATTTTAACCTAAGCTTTAAAAATTTGGAATTAAGTGTTCCAATTCATTCCAAAACCTCACCGGACACGAACCAATTACCCTGGTAATTCACACAACAATTGTAAAGGACAATTTGAGCAATAAAGGGGGAGCAAGGTTGTAATACTCAAAACGACCGGTCGGATCGTTACAATAACAAAATACAAATAGGTTTGAGAAAATAAATAAGATAAATAGATTGACCTCCAGACTTTCCGAAAGAAAAACTCGTTAGCACGAAATTTTTAAGACAAGCCCTAAAAAGGGAAGAGCCTTTTCATTCTAAAACTACAGTAGACACCCATATCAAAGCAATAAAAGTTTATTTTTGTTCTCTAGCTACTGTTCATAGTGTTCTTCAACTGCTTATTTATTTGGTTTCAACTGAGCCTGTCTCGAGGACTTGACCGGGGTCAATTTTCAGTGTTCATCCTAAATCGAGGCTTAATTTCCCATAACGTTTGGTTTGATCGTTTTGTTTCTCTTTCGTTTAATTATTTTCTATTCATAGAACACTCATGTTAAATTAAATCACATATGCTTTAAACCGTGTACAAATTCAATTTTTACTCATTTTAAGGTCAAGCAGTTTGGCGCCCATAGTGGGGCTAGGGATAATAGTGGTGATTTAATACGAATCTCCATTACACACCCTATTTTACACATGCTCTTTGAAGTTTGATTTCTGGTTAATCTATAAATGTCAAAAATCTCAGTCTACTCACTTGAACGTTGACACCTAGTCAAGCCACCACGTTGAAAACAACCACGTGGTACTTAGTAATGGTGTACCCCATGTTGATCCCAATGGTATCCTAATCGCTAACCCGATCGATGCTAACTCACAAGTTGCCATCAACATCAACCTACCTATTGACCGCAAAAAATAACATTTGCGAGGTACCCCGATCATCAGCTTGAGAAGCACCCGAATGAGAAGGTGATGGAGTTAGCTTGCGATTGATTTTTGAAATATTACAAGTTTAGTAAGAGGAAATAGCACAACTACAAACCCAAAGTCACACCAAAAATAGGATTTAGCCCAAGCGGGTTAGAGAAAACGTTCGAATGGATGAACAAATTATCTTGGAATCGGATGAGTTCGAGCCCGGGGAAACTTCTGAGGTGATGAAAATGCTCGAAGAACTAACAAAGTGGGTTGAGTCTGGTGAGAAAAAGATAGATGTAAATGACAAGAAGGTGGAAACTTACAATTCGAGGGTCGATGAGATCCCGAGAGCACCTCCAATATTGAATGGTCCGAATTCCAAAAAAAATTTTTGAAAACCGTTCCTCCCGATTACGGCACCGAAGCCAATTTTGAATTCCCGATATTCCCAAATATAACGGGAACATAGTTCCGAATGAGCATGTAACCTACTATACATACAAAATAAAAGGCAATGAGTATAATATGACGAGATCGAGTCAATGGTATTCAAGAATTGTATGGAAACCATGTCCTGAGGAGCGATGATATGGTGCAATAGCTTGCCTCCAAATCCTATTCATTCATTTGCTATACTCGCATATGCCTTCGTTAAGGGCCATGCTGGTGCCATCAAGATCGCGACGAGGAAATCAGTGTCACGCCCCGAACCTAGGAGCGAGACAAGCACCCTGTGCCTCACCTAACCCGGCGTACCAAATTGCGACTAAGGGACTCTGAACACATAATGTCATACTTTGGCCATGGGGCCACCTTGCAAGACAATTTGCGAAGCAAAATATAAAACTGAATGGAAACTAGCGCTAACTAAATATCAATATAAGGCTAGGCCGACAAGGCCGTCATAGCTACTACAGCTGACAAACCACCAATTTATACAAACCCAACATACTGCACTAACCAACAAGATATGCCTACAAGCCTCTATTGATAGATGTACTGTGATCGGAACATGGCCCCGACCTACCCATAACATATATACAGATATACATAAGATGTACACAAAACTCTAGACCTGGCAACTCCGAAAGACGTGGAGCTTACCGATCAGGCGGAACTCGGGAAACACCTACTGAGGAGGTCTACCCGTCTGTCTGTCTGAACCTGCACGCATGAAATGCAGCGTCCCCAAAAAAGGGACGTCAGTACGAAATAATGTACCGAGTATGTAAGGCAATAAAATAACTGAAATCTGAAATTGAACTGATAATATGATAACTGAAATTAACTGGGAGTCAAAGATGATCTGGAGATATACTTACCTGCTGATACTGACTCAACTCCTTCAATATAGTAAGTAAAATAATTGTACGGCCTTATAAGGCTCGGTATATATAACTGCTCTGCCATAGTAGGCTCGCTCATAGGCGCTCGGCCATACTAGGCTATGTATCTCGACCATGCTGGGCTCGCTCATAGGCGCTCGGCCACAGTAGGCTCGGTATATAACTTTCCATCTGATCAGAGGTTGCCCAATAGGGGCCTGCCCACCGATTATAGCTCGATGGTGGTGAAAATAGTGTAATACTGTATATATATATAGACCCTCTGCTCTCTTGACTGAATAAAGACAAAACTAAACTGAATATGAAGTCCCGATAAGGAATAATATTGTAACTTATGAGACTAGAATAATGTGAATAAATTCATGAATACGAACTTCTCTTTATGTCTCATTATTAACACATGTAGCTACGAGATCATGCCAAAATGAAGGAAGGCTTAGCCTTAACATACCTTATCACAATCTTTCCAATCACCAAGTTGAACTCACCTCTTCACACCTTAATCTACAAGAATGATAATAATACTATCGTTAAGTTACGAAAGGTACAACTATCGCACAACGAACGACAGACCTATTTTGTATTAAAACGGGCAGCATCTCCCCTATAATATGCCCTTCCTCCAAATTCAAGATAACACCAACAATACAAGAACAGAACAATAACAACATATATACATCATTTTCCAGCCCTATATACACCATCAAATACTACAAAACAGCCCAACACACCCCAATCTCTTCGTACACAAAACGACCACCGTAGTAGTGTCAAACGACCCGAAAATGTTATGACGAACGACCAGCCAACCACCCTACATTTATATGGTGTTTATAAACCCCCTTCCTCCTCCAAAACTCCACAAAATAGTAGTAAAACACGCAGCCCAACAGCAACACAAAACAGTCCACAAAACAGTCCGCTACAAGTGAATAACTCGAACTCACGGCTTCCGATCACCGTCCTGTGAGTTCTTACAAGTATAGAACGACTTACCATGAATTTACAGCAGAAGAAATGGATGAAAGAGAGCAGTAAAATCACCTTATTTGTTGGATAACTCAGCTCCTATCTTGGTTCTTCAAACTCTAAGTTTTACCTCCAATTGGAACTTGAAAGGGAGAGAAAATCAATTAGGGTTTGTGGGAAATTTTTGGGAGGATTCTTTGCAGAGCTTATGTCTGGTTATTATGCTCTATTTTAATGTCTAATATATGAAGAAAATAGGCCCTTAAAAGGCCTCTTTGGACGACCCGAAATGGCCCATTTTTGGGCTTTCATTTAAGCAAGTAGGTGACACACCTACTTGTCACCTAGCAGCTTGCGCAGTGTTGCAAAAATGCCCATATCTCTCTACTCCGATGTCGTATTGACAAACGGGTTAATGCGTTGGAAAATAGACGCATAGATCTTTAATTTGATGGGTGGAACAACCCATAACCCTAAGTATATTGGGAGAAAATCGCAGTTACATTGGACCCAAAGTTTCAGTAAAACTTATGAATGTAACTTGTGATGACTTTCATCGACTTTTGTTCCACAACTCTCTTGACTTTAAAACATAACAAACGGATGTCATACGACTAATATAAATCATAACATAATCTCCTTATCATGTTAATCACCCTAGTCTCACCCCAAAGGTACATGTTATAACATTCCCAACTTGTCGACTTTCGACGAAACATTGTTTTATTCAATTGCTTTAGCTTCTGAACTGTCCAACCCTCTTTGTACTTGTTGTTCATGATCTTCAATATTTGTAACCTCAGAGGTAACATTATTAACTTACTTTATATACTTTTAAATATTATCTCATTTTTGGTCCTACATTAGTTTGCTTACGAAGCATTTTTATGTACGAAAATATAGGGTGTAACATCATTCCCCCCTTGGAAACATTCGTCCTCGAATGTTTACTCTTAGAGACTTTGGAAACTTTTGCCAGAGTATCCTTCGTACACTAGGTTAAAACCAACCTGCACGTATCCAGAAACATACTTTGCATGCCACACATGGCCAATCTTTATAAATAGCAGCAATTTGCCTCACCGACCGTAAATCATAAATATTGAAAGTGAAAAATAAAAGCTTACCTGCTATACTACATAGAGCTATGTGGTAGCGTCCGATCTCAAACCATATCTTCAGTTTGAAATAGGTGGGGGTATTTAGACTTCATTTCTTCCTCTGATTCCCACGTCATCTCTTCTACATTCTTGCTCCTCCATAAAACCTTTACGGAAGCTACCTCCTTATTTTGTAGATTGCGGATTTGTCGGTCTAGGATGGCAACTGGAATTTCCTCGTATGACAAGTCCTCTGTAATCTGTACATCATCCGTGGGCACCACTCGGGTAGGATCGCCAATGCACTTCCGTAGCATAGATACGTGAAAAACCGGATGGACAGACTCCAATTCTGAGGGAAACTCTAACTCATAAGCTACTTGGCCCACTCTTCGAATGATCCTATAAGGCCCAATATACCGTGGGTTAAGCTTTCCTTTCTTGCCAAACCTCATCACGCCCTTCATAGGTGATACCTTTAAGAATACCCAGTCATTAATCCTGAACTCTAAGTCTCGTCGCCGCACGTCAGAATATGACTTCTGATGACTCTGAGCTGTCAACAGTCGCTCCCGGATAACCTTTACTTTCTCTATGGCCTGCTGAACCAGGTCTGGCCCATGTAACCCAGATTCTCCAACATCAAACCACCCTATAGGAGATCTGCACTTACGCCCATACAAAGCCTCGTACGGAGCCATCTGGATACTGGAGTGGTAACTGTTATTATATGCAAACTCGATAAGAGGTAGATGTTCATCCCAACTGCTTTTAAAATCCAACACACATACTCGTAACATATCCTCGAGCGTCTGAATTATGCGCTCGGCTTGTCCATCAGTCTGTGGATGAAAAGCTGTGCTGAGATTCACCTGAGTCCCTAGACCTCTCTGAAATGACCTCCAAAAATGTGCTGTAAACTGAGCCCCACGGTCAGATATAATAGAAACTGGTACTCCGTGTAGCCGCACTATCTCCTTAATATATAACTTTGCATAATCTTCTGCTGTATATGTAGATCTGACCGGTAGGAAGTGAGCTGATTTCGTGAGCCTATCGACTATCACCCATATGGAATCGAATTTACGATTAGAACGAGGTAAACCCTTGATAAAGTCCATGTTTATCGCCTCCTATTTCCATGTCGGGATCTCTATAGTCTGCATTAGCCCTCCAGGCTTCTGGTGCTCTATCTTCACTTGCTGGCAACTAGTACATTGGGCGACAAACTCAGCAATGTTCTTCTTCATATCATTCCACCAGTACACATCCTTAATGTCATGATACATCTTCGTCGATCCAGGATGGATGGAATACCATGAATAATGTGCCTCTGACATAATCTTGTCTCGTAGCCCTGCTACATCTGGAACATACAAACGACCCCTGTATCTGAAAACCCCATCTCCTTTGAGCTCTAACAATGGCTTCTTCTGCTGCGGAACTCGCTCTCTCAACTCGACCAACTCTGGGTCCTCGTACTGCCTTTCCTTGACTTCAACTATGAGGGATGATTTTGCAGTGCTTTGGATTACAACTCCACCATCCTCAGAATCTACTAACCGAACCCCCAACGAAGCCAATTGATGAATCTCTCTAGCTAATTGTCTTTTCTTGGGCTCTACATGTGCTAAGCTACCCATAGATCGGCGACTTAAGGCATCTGCTACAACATTAGCTTTCCCTGGATGGTAGAGAATGTTAACATCATAATTCTTTCAATAACTCAAGCCATCGCCTCTGTCGCAAATTCAACTCTTTCTGCTTGAAAATATATTGTAGGCTTTTATGATCAGTAAATACATCAACATGAACACCATATAAATAATGCCGCCATATCTTAAGTGCATGGACAACTGCAGCTAACTCGAGGTCGTGGGTCGGATAATTCCTCTCGTGCTTCCTTAACTGCCTTGAAGCATACGCAATTACCTTCCCATGTTGCATCAGGACACATCCTAACCCGACACCTGATGCATCACAATACACGGCATAACCCTCTACACCCTCTGGAAGTGTTAGAACTGGAGTTGAGGTCAACCTATTCTTAAGCTCTTGGAAACTCCGCTCACAAGCCTCTGTCCATTGAAACTTAGTTTCTTTCTGTGTCAACTTCGTCAATGATGCCGAAAGGGAAGAAAAACCCTCTACGAACCTCCAATAGTATCCTCTTAAGCCTAGAAAGCTACGAACCTCTGTTGGAGTGGTAGGTCTAGGCCAAGATTTCACGGCCTCAATCTTCTGAGTGTCCACCTTTATCCCTTCATCTGATACAATATGCCCCAAGAATGCTACAGACTTCAACCAGAACTCACATTTAGAAAAGTTAGTATATAACTTACGATCACGGAGGGTTTGGAGTACCGCTCGCAGGTGGTCCGCATGCTCATCCTCTGAACGGGAATAAACCAGAATATCATCAATAAATACTATCACGAACAGATCTAAAAATGGTCAGAATAGGCTATTCATCAAGTCCATAAATACAGCGGGTGCATTAGTCAACCCGAAGGACATGACAACGAACTCGAAGTGGCCATATCGGGTCCTGAAGGCTGTCTTCGGAATATCTTTTTCTCAAACTCTGACTTGGTGGTACCCCGACCTCAAATCTATCTTTGAAAAGCATCTAGCCCCCTGCAACTGATCAATCAAGTCATCGATCCTTGGAAGTGGATACTTATTCTTAATAGTTACCTTGTTCAACTGCCTATAATCGATACACATCCTCAGCGAGCCATCTTTCTTCCGCACAAATAGTACTGGTGCACCCCAAGGTGAGGTACTGGGCCTAATGTAACCTTTCTCCAGCAAATCTTTTAACTGCTCCTTTAACTCTTTCAATTCGGCAGGTGCCATTCTATACGGAGGGACGGATATTGGTTGAGTTCCTAGAAGCAAATCGATGCTAAAATCAATCTCTCGCTCTGGAGGAATACCTGGAAGCTCATCTGGAAACACATTTGCATACTCTTTGACTATGGGAATAGACTGAAGTGTAGGTATCTTAGCATCTGTATCTCTAACTCGCACAATATGGTAAATGCACCCTTTTGTGATCATTTTCCTCGCCTTCAGATAGGAAATAATCCTACCTCTGGGTGTTGGTGTATTACCTACCCATTCAAGGATTGGCTCACCCGGAAAATGAAATTTGGCTGCCTTTGCTCGGCAATCAACTGTGGCATAGCAAGCTGCCAACCAGTCCATGCCCATGATAGCATCAAAATCCATCATCTCTAGCTCAACTAGGTCAGCTGAGGTCTGACGACTACAAATTGTCACCGTACAACCTCGGTAAACCCGTCTAGCAATAATCGATTCTCCGACCGGTGTAGATACCGCAAAAGGATCACTTAGTATTTCGGGCACTATACCAAACTTCCTCGCGACAAATGGGGTAATATACGATAAAGTAGATCCTGGGTCTATCAAAGCATAAGCATCGTGAGAGCAAATGGTTAATATACCTATCACAACGTCTGGTGAAGACTCCTGGTCCTGTCGACCCGCTAAAGCATAGATACGGTTTTGATTACCACCTGAACTGGAACCTCTACCTCTACCTCGACTTCTACCAGCCGAAGACTAAGACTCGTGCCTTGAAGGATGCACGGACATAGATGATCCTGTTGCTGAACTCGCTGGTTGTGCCATCCCCCCCGAATCTCTATTTGGGAAATCTCGCATCATATGCCCCGGACGCCCACATATATAACATGCATCAGAACCTACTCGGCATTGGCCCAAGTGTCCTCTACCACAGATGTCACACCGCGGAGGAAATGACCATGTCTGCGCAGAACCTCGTTGTCGCTGCAAACCCGACGCCCGTGAGCTCTCACCTGGTCCTGACTGAGTATAGCGGTCATACCCGTAACCCTGTAACTGAGGTGGCGGAGGCCTAGGTGGCCGTCCGAAGTACTGGGTCCTATAACTACCCTGAGATTGCTCCTGAGACCTGGGAAATCTCATCCTCTTACGTTGCCCTTGCTCAGCCCTCTCTGTACCCTGCTGCCGACGCCTACCCCTTTCTATATTCTGGGCGAATGCCTGAATCCGGGAGATATCCATACTATCCTGCAATGCAGCGGTGGCACATGCCTCGGTTAACTCTGGGGCTAACCCTGCTATAAACCTGTGAATCCTGTCCCGCATAGTAGAAACTATGGATGGTGCATATCTGGCCAATGAGTCAAAATGGAGACTATACTCTCGAACACTCATATTACCTTGCTTGAGGGCTAGAAACTGATCGACTCGAGCCTGTCGGATCTCCCGCGGTAAGTACTGGTCAAGGAAAGCATCTGAAAAATTCTCCCAAATAGCTGGAGGTGTATCACGTCTCCTGGACCTCTCCCATCCCTCGTACCAAAGGATGGCTATATCTCGGAGTCGAAAAGCTGCTAGCTCAACTGCCTCTTTCTCCGTGGCATGCATAACACGAAAGATCCTGTGAAGTTGATCTATGAAATCCTGCGGGTCCTCCCTCTGATCTGTCCCCGTGAACTCTGGGGGACTCAAAGCAATAAACTCTCGGACCCTTGAACTCCCAGACCCCTCAGAAGTTCCTGCACTAGCTGATGCCCTAGCATGTTGCTGGGTAGCTACCAACTGTGTCAACAAATGCACCGCACTCCTTAAGTCCTGATCTGATGGAAGTGGAGGGGGAACTGGATGTGCGGTTTCCCTACGAATCTCCGTAGTTGGTGGAGGAGCCGGTAATGGCTGAGTAGGGGTCTCCCCTTGAGCCTCAGACTAGGCCCCATCTACTGGGGGTACCCTGCTGGTCCCCTCACCTACTACTGTATCTCTCCTCTGGCTAGCCGTAGTCTTCCTAGTCACCGTCATCTGTGCATGCAAACACCAACACATAAGTTTAATTCAAATTTCCTATAACTCAGTTCTATAGCACGATTTAGATTTCAAAGAAGTGTAACCAACTCCTAAATGCCCTGTAGTTCCTTGCTTATATAATGTGGTGCACAACACATCTATAAACAAGACCCTACTAGACACGACTTGTAGACTCCCTAGGACAGAACTGCTCTGATACCAAGTTTGTCACGCCCCGAACCTAGGAGCGAGACAAGCACCCTGTGCCTCACCTAACCCGGCGTACCAAATTGCGACTAAGGGACTCTGAACACATAATGTCATACTTTGGCCATGGGGCCACCTTGCAAGACAATTTGCGAAGCAAAATATAAAACTGAATGGAAACTAGCGCTAACTAAATATCAATATAAAGCTAGGCCGACAAGGCCGTCATAGCTACTACAGCTGACAAACCACCAATTTATACAAACCCAACATACTGCACTAACCAACAGGATATGCCTACAAGCCTCTACTGATAGATGTACTGTGATCGGAACAGGGCCCCGACCTACCCATAACATATATACAGATATACATAAGATGTACACAAAACTCTAGACCTGGCAACTCCGAAAGACGTGGAGCTTACCGATCAGGCGGAACTCGGGAAACACCTACTGAGGAGGTCTACCCGTCTGTCTGTCTGAACCTGCACGCATGAAATGCAGCGTCCCCAAAAAAGGGACGTCAGTACGAAATAATGTACCGAGTATGTAAGGCAATAAAATAACTGAAATCTGAAATTGAACTGATAATATGATAACTGAAATTAACTGGGAGTCAAAGATGATCTGGAGATATACTTACCTGCTGATACTGACTCAACTCCTTCAATATAGTAAGTAAAATAATTGTACGGCCTTATAAGGCTCGGTATATATAACTGCTCTGCCATAGTAGGCTCGCTCATAGGCGCTCGGCCATACTAGGCTATGTATCTCGACCATGCTGGGCTCGCTCATAGGCGCTCGGCCACAGTAGGCTCGGTATATAACTTTCCATCTGATCAGAGGTTGCCCAATAGGGGCCTGCCCACCGATTATAGCTCGATGGTGGTGAAAATAGTGTAATACTGTATATATATATAGACCCTCTGCTCTCTTGACTGAATAAAGACAAAACTAAACTGAATATGAAGTCCCGATAAGGAATAATATTGTAACTTATGAGACTAGAATAATGTGAATAAATTCATGAATACGAACTTCTCTTTATGTCTCATTATTAACACATGTAGCTACGAGATCATGCCAAAATGAAGGAAGGCTTAGCCTTAACATACCTTATCACAATCTTTCCAATCACCAAGTTGAACTCACCTCTTCACACCTTAATCTACAAGAATGATAATAATACTATCGTTAAGTTACGAAAGGTACAACTATCGCACAACGAACGACAGACCTATTTTGTATTAAAACGGGCAGCATCTCCCCTATAATATGCCCTTCCTCCAAATTCAAGATAACACCAACAATACAAGAACAGAACAATAACAACATATATACATCATTTTCCAGCCCTATATACACCATCAAATACTACAAAACAGCCCAACACACCCCAATCTCTTCGTACACAAAACGACCACCGTAGTAGTGTCAAACGACCCGAAAATGTTATGACGAACGACCAGCCAACCACCCTACATTTATATGGTGTTTATAAACCCCCTTCCTCCTCCAAAACTCCACAAAATAGTAGTAAAACACGCAGCCCAACAGCAACACAAAACAGTCCACAAAACAGTCCGCTACAAGTGAATAACTCGAACTCACGGCTTCCGATCACCGTCCCGTGAGTTCTTACAAGTATAGAACGACTTACCATGAATTTACAGCAGAAAAAATTGATGAAAGAGAGCAGTAAACTCACCTTATTTGTTGGATAACTCAGCTCCTATCTTGGTTCTTCAAACTCTAAGTTTTACCTCCAATTGGAACTTGAAAGGGAGAGAAAATCAATTAGGGTTTGTGGGAAATTTTTCGGAGGATTCTTTGCAGAGCTTATGTCTGGTTATTATGCTCTATTTTAAGTCTAATATATGAAGAAAATAGGCCCTTAAAAGGCCTCTTTGGACGACCCGAAATGGCCCATTTTTGGGCTTTCATTTAAGCAAGTAGGTGACACACCTACTTGTCACCTAGCAGCTTGCGCAGTGTTGCAAAAATGCCCATATCTCTCTACTCCGATGTCGTATTGACAAACGGGTTAATGAGTTGGAAAATAGACTCATCGATCTTTAATTTGATGGGTGGAACACCCCATAACCCTAAGTATATTGGGAGAAAATCGCAGTTACATTTGACCCAAAGTTTCAGTAAAACTTATGAATGTAACTTGTGATGACTTTCATCGACTTTTGTTCCACAACTCTCTTGACTTCAAAACATAACAAACGGATGTCATACGACTAATATAAATCATAACATAATCTCCTTATCATGTTAATCACCCTAGTCTCACCCCAAAGGTACATGTTATAACATTCCCAACTTGTCGACTTTCGACGAAACATTGTTTTATTCAATTGCTTTAGCTTCTGAACTGTCCAACCCTCTTTGTACTTGTTGTTCATGATCTTCAATATTTGTAACCTCATAGGTAACATTATTAACTTAATTTATATGCTTTTAAATATTATCTCATTTTTGGTCCTACATTAGTTTGCTTACGAAGCATTTTTATGTACGAAAAATATAGGGTGTAACAATCAGACCTCCTCAAAGTCAAGCATAGAGATAACGAGATGCTTGGGGAATTCGTGTCGAGGTCCCAGATAGAGCAAATGGAACCAACGATTACTTGGGATGATGTCCATGAAAGGTATCAGTCGAAGATCAGAGCCGAGGATAACCGGTTAGGACCCCCTTGGGGTATGTTTACCCTAATAGAATGAATGATATGTCTAAATGAAATATGGACCATGAGCCAAAGCCGGCCCGAGATCGGTATCAACCATACTGCTCAAACAACGAACCAGGTTGCCACCCAACCAAGAATAATAGGAGAAGTGATCAAGGACCTAGCAACTAGGGTCTGATAAGTAATAACGATTTTGACAGGTCACTTGGGGGCAGGGAAGCCCCGAGATTATCAGAATACAACTTCAACATGGACGCTCAAGTATAGTATCGTTCATTGTTCGCATCAAGGTGCCCAAATGGCCTAGGCCTCTTCAGTTTGATCCCGCATAGTGGGATCACAACTTGGTGGGTAAATACCATAGTACCCATGGTCACAAGACCAATACTTGTTGACAACTAAAGGAAGAAATGGCTCGACTATTCAACACCGCACATTCAGGAATTCCTAATTGAGAGGGCCAAAAATTACTTAACAATGGCGCCAACAAACAAATTGAGCTAGAATAGCCTCAACACGTGATCAACATGATCATTGGGGGAGTGGACATCCCCCAATGGCCAATGCTAAAACGCACCAAAGTTTCTATCCCAAGGGAAAAATGTACTCGGGATTACGTCCTGGAAGGGTCCATCTCGTTTAGCGACAAGGATGCCGATGGCATTATCCAGCCTCACAATGATGTACTAGTAATATACGTACATTTCAATAAATATCGAGTTAAACGCATGTTAATTGATCCTGGTATCTCGGTCAATATCATCTGATGGAGTGTCGCAGAGTAATTTGGATTATTGGACCAAATCATATCAATAATACGAGTATTGAACGGGTTCAACATGGCATGCGAGACGAAAAAGGGTAAAATAACCCTACTTGTGAACATTGTCGGGACCACAACATTAGGGCGGTGCCTTCAACCCTACATCAAGGATCGAGTATCTAATGGATTGAAATGTATACCTAGGAAAAGGTCATACTGATCGAGTATCTAATGGATCGAAAGGTATACCTAGGCAAAGAGTTAATTCTCGAGCTAAGGAAAACATTTATTGAGTTTCTTAAATCTAATGTCAATTGTTTTACATGGTCCTACTTAGATATGACAAGGATCCCACTAGAAGTGACGACTCACAAGTTGAGATTAGACCCAAAATTATACCCGATCAAACAGAAGAAGTGGGCGCAGTCCGAAATCAAGCACATATTCATCAAAGACGAGGGATCTAAACTTTTGAAAATAGGTTCCATATGGGAAGTTAAATACGAGGATTGGTTAGTAACATAGTGGTCGTACCTAAAATAGAAAAAAAACTTAGAATGTGTGTGGATTATAAGGACCTAAACAAATTGTATCCAAATGATTCATTTCCTTTGCCTAACATCGATCGAATGATCGATATGACGACCAGACACGAGATACTGAATTTTCTTGATGCCTATTTTGGGTACAACCAATTTCAGATGGACTCGGGCAACCAAGAAAAGACTTCTTTTATAACTAAATTCGGCACCTACTGTTACAACATAATGTTGTTAGGGCTAAAATATTGTCGGTGCCATGTATCAATGCCTAGTTAAAGGGATGTTCGAGGAATAAATAGGAAAATTAATGGAGGTTTATATTGGAGATATGTTAGTCAAGTCACTGTGAGCAGTGGACCATTTGAAGCATTTGCAAAAAACCTTTGACATATTGAGGAAATACAACTTGAAGTTGAATCCAGACAAGTGCACCTTCGGGGTCGGCGCAGGCAAGTTCCACAGTTTTATGGTATCCAATCGGGGAATAGAAATCAACCCGGATAAGATAAAATCCATAGAGGATATCACCATAGTTGACAACGTCAAGGCAGTACAAAGATTGAGCAGGCGGATAACCGTATTGGGCTGGTTTATTTCCAGATCGTCCGACAAAAGCTACCGATTTTTCTCACCGCTAAAGAAAAAGAATGACTTCTCTTGAACTCCATAATGTCAGCAAGCCTTAGAAGAACTCAAGAGATACTTATCGATCCCTCCTTTGCAGCACACTCCGAAGGCGAACTAGTAACTGTAACTCTAGTCAGTAGTTTTCAAGGTAGCAGTAAGTAGTATCCTGGCCCGGAAAGAAGAAGGTATGTAGTTTCCTATTTACTATGTTAGTAGAACCCTAGGAGATGCCGAAACAAGGCATCCACACTTGGAAAAATTAATACTTATTAAGCGCATATAGGAAATTAAAATCATACTTCCAGTGTCACCCTATATGTGTCGTGACCTTGAACCCGCTAAGAAATGTTATGCATAAACCCAAGCTCTTGGTCCTTGATCCTTGAGGTTGATAAAGAATTGGCGCTCATCTCGGGGACTAGCTCGGGGGTTTGGACCCTATTCATGGATGGTGCTTCCAACACAAAAGTGTCCGATTTGGGAATCGTATTAAAACCACCTACGGGAAGTGTAATAAGAAAGTGTATTAGAACTGTGAAATCGACTAACAACGAAGCCGGATATGAGGCTATGATTTCAAGTCTAAAGCTGCCTAAGAGCTCAGTGGATGAGGTGATCAAGGCCAAGCGTGACTCCCTCGCCATCGTTAACCAAGTCAAAGAGACGTTTGAAGTAAAAGAGGACCTGATGTGGAGATACTTGGATAAGTTTCAAGTGACCTTACACAAATTCTAGGAATGAACGCTGCAACATGTACCTCAAGATCAAAATAGCGATGCCGATGCATTGGCTAAGCTAGGGTTGTCAGTCGACTCTTGCGAGTTGAGCTTCAGAGCAATAGCAAAATTGATGAATTCAGTGATAGAGGAAGGTCATGCCAAGGTGAACTCAACAAGCTTGACCTGGGACTGGAGAAACAAATACATAGACTACCTTTAGAAAGGAAAATTATCGCCGGACCCCAAGGAATCGAGGGACCTACGTACCAAGGCAGCCGGGTTTGGCTTGGTTGGTGGAATATTATACCGAAGTTAGTTTTTTGGGCCATTAGCTCAGTGCTTGGGTTCGGGGGAGACTGACTACACGATGAAGGAAGTACACGAGGGTACTTGTAAAAATCGTTCGGAAGTAGAATCCTTGGTTCGGAAATTGATCAGAGCCGGTTATTACTAGAACGATATGGAAAAAAAAGCGAAAGACTTAGTTCTTTGTCCAAGGTCTTGTGGTCATTCCTAATGACTTTGAGGTCAAGCATTGGTACACCACCGTTCTCTTTAGTCTACGACATGGAAGATCTGATTTTGGTATAAGAAGGAGAATCAAGACTAAGGTTCCAATACGTAACGGAGATGTCAAATAACTAGGCCATGGCCACGAGCTTAGACTTATCAGACGAAACGCGAGAAAATGCCCTAGTATGGTTAGTTCCCCAAAAGCAATGAATGGGGAGATACTTGTTGCAATCAAACACACGCAAGTATACATGTTCATCAACTAATAAAGTAATGAGTAGTATATCATTCCCACTGAGACTTATGATTAAATTTTGACTGATTCAAACTCAAACAAATTTTCTATTCAAGATATTTCTCTCAAGATGTGTAAGTAATTAATTAAAAACTAAAGA
The DNA here is from genome assembly GCF_000390325.3 of Nicotiana tomentosiformis. NCBI lineage: Eukaryota > Viridiplantae > Streptophyta > Magnoliopsida > Solanales > Solanaceae > Nicotiana > Nicotiana tomentosiformis. Next base: position 7,123,321 of record NC_090823.1, read on the forward strand.
AACTATCAATTAGTTAAATAAACTAGAGATCGACTAAAACACATAGGCAATTTTGGATAAAATCAGTAGGAGAGGATATTTTAGGGTCATAGGCCAGCTAACAATCTTGTTGTGCTCTCGACTTAAACTGACTACTTGATTTATCTGGTTTCTTGATTGACATGGTTAATATTACTCGTAAGAATCTGTCTTGTTCTTACTCGCCTATTAACGTTAACTTAATGACTATACGTCTATGGAATTAAGACTAACAAGAACGCATTTACACTTCCTGTATTTCAACAAATCAAGACAATTAGGTATATTTATATCCTAATTGCGAATGTGTTCCTCGATGCCCGGGTTCAAGAACTTTCTCTATTTAATCCTATATTGTCACAACCCAAAACCATGTGACTCGGAACACTACCCGACTCGAGCCAACCAAACCATGTGATTCACCCAAATCGTATGCACGAAAACCAATTTATCTGCGGAAATTCCTTGAAAATCATATACATTTTCAAATTAAATGATAAAATATTTTCCAATTCGAAATCACACATGACGACTTTTATAATAATAGCGATGAGACTAAGTAAAATAAATAAATTTTCATGTATGTCGTGTACAACCCCGTTACTATAACCTTTCACAAATATCTATGGAGCCTCTATACCAAAGAGTGGAATTAAACACTAGGGTTAATACCTGACTAGCAAAAATTAAGAAAACAAAATGATAGCTATCACAACATAAGAGTGACGGCTCATCATATACCTCAGGAAGAGAGTCATCCTAGCCTTGACAGTATACCACATGTCATACCTCATTCTGAAATATGTAAAGTGCGCTTGATCCTGGAGGGGCGCCCTAAGGGTTGAGTAGACCACAACGGTACTCAATAAGTGTCATAGATTCTGTCTAACTTAAATTCTTGGAAAAAACTTTATAAACATAATGCACCAATATATGATATAAAACGATAAGAAATTTTATCAATTCATTACCCTTGTCATTTATAACAACCAACTGAAATATAACCCACAATATAAACTTTTAAAATATTTACATTAATCTAAGATTTTGGATAAAATCATACAAAATCCTTCCGTTTGCTTTAAGTCATTGAAATCACTTTCGGCTCCTTAGGCCTAAACATAAGAAAATCATCATTTCCTTACACTGGGAGTACTATATCGTCACCGACATAAGAAGGTCAACTAGGTTATGTAGCTAGCGGCACATATCATATACCCTACTTGGTCAGGTCATCTCGTCGTAGTGCCGTACGAATCGATTTAGCTATACTAATAATAGCACAAAATAGTACCCTATCGAGAGAGATCACTCTACTGTAGTCTATACCATAAAGAGGCCATCAACACCTACAACGACACTTGTAGTTTAATGACTAGGAACACGATATATCCGAAGCCAATCTTGGTGAACTCAAGTAACACCCAAAACATTTGATACTTCAAAAATATATTCATAGCATAATAGCCTCAAAGGATCTATTTTTATCAAATCATAGCATTTATAGAAAATCTAAATTAGTTGAACAAAATTTAAATAAATAACCTTTTACATGCTAAAGCCTGCATGAATTTAACATCAATCTTTAAAAGATACCACAAGTGTTATTCTACTCATCAGTTTCCAAAAGAAATACTTTCCATAAAAACTTATTTTTATCACTCAAATATGTATACTTTTATTAGTATGTATGTTTTGATAAAAACTTATAACATTTACCTTGAGTGTCATTTTGCCAATAAGATTTAAAATAAAATTTTATAAAACAGCATGACACTACATATGCAACATAATATTTTAATACATGGAGCCATCCGTACTTGTTTGTCCCCACAAGAACGAAACGTGCTTTTAGAGACTTAAGTATTAACTCGACTTAAGTCCCCACAAGCACAATTGCAAACAACTTAAGTATTAACTCAAAATGTGCTTTTAGAGAAAGTCCCACAAGAAGAGTAAGTTTTAATCAACTTACATCGCTTTCGCTTTATTAACATTCACAAGCTTTCAATCCTCCTCCATCATTCCAATGTTGATTAAAATGCTAAACATCACCTACAAGTCGATATCAACAATTAGATACCCTAATTACATCAAAATCTGACCTAAGATATTGATCAACATCCATATATGGGTCATAAGTTGGCTACAAGCCTCCAAAAACTTAATTCGCCAAATAGTTTTACATGTTCTACCATTTAACTTCGTTCTTATGTTTTAATACCCGTTCAAAGTCATTAATGATACTACATCAATGTTATATTACCACCAAGTTACAATTCATCATCTTCCATAATCAACACTTGCAAACTATACAAACCGGGTTATTACTTAGTTGATCACTTCCATCTTTTGCTAGCAAATAATTCCATTGGTATATTGTATTCATAAATTTCATCGCCAAGATTACCATTCATCTTCTCTCTTATTTTCTCAAAAAGTACTATTAATGCCATGAACTAGAGTTTTATAATCCAATCTTTCAACCATTAAAACTTGTAACAAATGCTTCAAAGACTTCGAACTACTCATAATAAACGAGTTGGAAGCATTGGAATTACCTCAAGTAGATCAATCTTGAAAAATCACAACTTTGGTGATTTTTGTGTTCTTGAGGATTTGATGGTGAAATCTAGTATTTGTATGTAATCATGATGTTATAACTCATGTATATTAAGTAAGAATGAATCCAAAACATCATTAACAACTTACCTTAGTTGATTATACTTGATTTGAGCTCATAATTGTCTCTCTTCACCTCAAGAACCATAACCCCCCAATACATAAAATACTCTCTTCCCCCGATTTTGTATTTATAGGACCAGACTTCTGGTTTTCGCATGCGTCCCTAGATGCTTCGTATCCCCACTGCAGTCCTCTTCAAAGCCCAGACGCAAACCCGGACGCTATGGTAGTACTTCATTGCAAACCTTTGGTAATATGATCATAACATTTTGTACGAGTGTCCAAATGACGAAAGATTTGAAGCATTAGAAACTAGACTCGAAGATATTGTATTTGATAGGTTAGGTCTTGTGTGTACTCATTTATATATAACACCTTATATATGTATATATGCGCGTCCAAAGTTAGGTCTTGTGCGTATCCATTTGGAACTTTAATCTATTACGTAATTTCCAACTTTACTTAGACTTAGGGATCTCCTTAGACCCCACATCACTTATAATATGCCTCGTACACATATTATCATATTCAATTGATATCCATCATATTAATTGTCCTCGTCTACACACAAAATAATATAATTAGTACACATTAACTTTCTTAATAGCACTTAAGTACTTCAAAATTTTGCTACATTCTCCCCCACTTAAGAACATTCATCCTCGAATATTTTACAAGTCACTTCTAAGCATAGAGTTACCATCCTTTTACCTCCAGCCATTTATGACTACACGGGTCTTGTACTTCCTTTCCAAAATCTCTACTTACTTATGGCCTTCAAATTTTGGTTACCATTAAAAATTCTTAAAACTTTCAGCACAGTTTCCCCTATAACTAGGAAAATCCAAAAACTTTAACCTGTCCAGAACAAGCCCCCACATGGGAACCAATACCAATATAATCTACCATATTACCCCACTCAGTCGTACATATACCATAAGTGCATCAAATGTAAATCTTTAAAACTTTTGACTTGTAACATATATGAATACCATTCAATATCAATAATAGATACTATACATAGCTCCCATATCACTATTATACATACCTGCATTTGCTTTAGTCATGCATACATTAAGTTGTACCTGAAATATTTCTTCAAATAAACCAAAAATCTCTCTGTGATTGGACTTCCAAAAATCTCAAATAAACCACTTAGGACTCTTGATGTCCTATAATTGTTAAAATTATTTTAGAATGTTCTTCTCTTCCTTCCAAAGACTAATAAGATATTTGTCCTAGATTCATCCATCATATAACAATAAGTACCCCTACTTTCACTTATGACTTTGGAGTTCTCGAAGATCTCAACTTGATAACTATTATTGCTTACAAGTTTTCTCAATGAAAAAAAACAATTCATCCAAGTTTCGTCAATTTAACGATATTACTTTTCCATCTATTCTCGAATACCAAGGTTCAAGTTTACATTTCTTAACTTTAACCAACTCCTTAACTCTATTGAGTTCCTTGTGATGGTTCTCTAACAAAAATTTAAGATTTTATCTACTTATGGGTGCACCTTTGGTATACTACCATATCCCGTAAGATTCCAACACTGGCGTATCAATGCTATCACGATGACACTTACAATTGTTAAGATTAGTGGCCTTTATTAAACCCATGCTTTTTACTGGCATACTTCCTTTTGGTATACAAGAGTCATTTCTCATTTAAGAAAAAAGCATTCAATTACCCCTTTCTCTTTTATTCCGTGCAAAGTGTGCATAAATTAAAAGGACTCCCTTATCCCATACAATTCCATGTATAATTCAAAGTACTCCCTTGTTCCTGCCAACACTTGAATTTAATTAAAATAACACACGCCTCTAAGTTGTAATAATATATTTGAGGTGCCCATTAAATATGTAAATATTAAACATATATATTTTAATATCCTTGATACAAAATATCCTTACTGTTGCTAGTAATGAGTCTTTAATTCCCTAAAAATACTTTATGATAATTTTACCCATTTCATCACGAAGTTACAGAAAATTATTTCTTCATCTTGACTCGTGAATAAGAAATCTTATTTCCAAAACCATCACCTTCAAGGTGAACTTCTCTTGTCCCGATTCTCCCCCATTTAAGAGTAAACACAATTCAAATTCTTACCTGCTACTCGAAATCTTTATTAAACTATTATCTCACAGTAAACTTACCATTGTCCATCTACATGACCACCCACTACTATAGGCTCCTTATTCCCTATTTAGAAATCATTAGTTTACCGTTTGAATCTTTCACCTTACTTTGAATTTTATTTCATCATTACGCTGATATGCTTAGTATTTCTGACAATATGATATATTAGTTATACTCATAGGAACTTTATTTGTTCATTTTCATATCCAAGTATCACTTCGCTACTAGTTGCAATATATATTGCTAAGGGCCATTATTTTTCGTCCTTACAACATCATTATAGTAAGCATTTCGCTCTGTCATGTTCACTCTACTGTTGAAATTTCTTCTAACATTTCACCCTTCAATCGTTGCTCTAATACAGTTCTAGCAAGTACAACTACCTTGCGCCTCTTATCTCATGCTTAAATAAGTTGAACGAGTGTGACTCCCTTAGGCTAAATCCACATATTATTGTATAACCTTTCATAGCATATACCATCTTCATAATGCTAAATGGAAGAAATACACAATGTATTCTTATGCCACCATCATGTCTTCATCATAATGTGACCTCTTTTGGCCATAGCTAATACCACATATTTACATCAACATGTTTCATAAAATAAATATATATATATATATATATATATATATATATATATATATATACTTGCATATCTTCCCATTTTTCATGGTATCACTGACCTCGTCTATGCATATTATGTTAGAAATTTGTTACAAGGTATCATGTAGTCTTAGAATTCTTGTAACTTCACAATCTCCAAATTTGTACCATAACTGTTGTCACGACCCAATTTCACCTATAGGTCGTGATGACGCCCAACACTACAGCTAGGCAAGCCAGCTAATAAATTAAATATATATTGATTAAACGTTTAATCCAAGAATATAATAAAATACCCAATTCTACCAATATGTGTGCCAAGTCCTTGTGTCACAAGTGTATGAGCATCTAGTAGATTATACAAAACTCCAAATACTGTCTGAAATAAAAATAGACAGAATAAAAATACAAGGAGAGGCACTAGTAGCTGGAGGACGTCTCAAAAAATCAGCTCACCACTACGCCTCTGAATAACGAGGAGGTGCGATGATAGGCCCTCCATAAGTACCTGTCTCAGATCCTGCACAAAAAGTGCACCAAGTCTAGTATGAGTACGTAAACAATGTGTACCCAGTAAGTATCAAGCCTAATCTCGAAGTGGTAGAGATGAAATAGTCGACTATGACACTTACTAAGGGTCAATAAGAATAAATAGGATAAAGTAGAATTTATTAATTTCAGCATGATTCACAGAGTTAACAATAATTTTACTAAATCAACAGGAATAATTAAATTCTTCCAATTTCAACATCTTCCTAACCATTTATTTAAATCCACAAGCCGCAAATTAAAAACATCAATATCGTGTATTTATTAATTTTTATTAAGCACGAATTGAGGCGAGGTCGTACGGCTCAATACAGAATGCCGTGTACACTACCGAGGGACGTGCAACACGATCCATAGATGCATCTATACTGCCGAGGCATTCGGCCCGATCCACAAGAAAGGAGGACATTTTCTTATGTACGTCCAAAATGAGAGTATTTATTGTAAAATTTTATTCGAGAGGATAACAATTTATTTCAACAATTAATTAATCTAAACAAAAACTAAGCATATGAAAATTTCATCTTTTACTACGTGTCATAACAATTCACAATATATACATCAAATAATTTAATTAATAAAGAATATAATTTACACAAGTAATTCATGCTTTGAGTCCTAAACTACCGGGACTTTAGCATTAATAGTAGTTACGCATGGACTCTCGTCACCTCGTGCGTACGTAGCCCCCCCCCCGCAATTAGCAACAATTAATTTAATTCCTATGGGGTAATTTCCCCCTCACAAGATTAGACAAGAGGCATACCTTGTCTCAAAGTCTACTTTCCGATTATCGCGTCGCGTAAAATTCTTGATTCGATGCCGAAAAATCCGAAGCTATCCAAATATTATACAAAATAATTAATATATGCTCAATAATTCAAAATTCATCTATTAAATAAATTACGCTATCCAAAATGATAAAATATCTAAAATTCACCCCAGGCCCATGTGCTCGGATTTCGGAAATGTTCGGATGAAAACGTTACCCATAATCTCAAGAACTCAAATATATAATTTCTATCCAATTCCATAACCATTTTCGTGGTTAAAATATTATTTTTATAAAAATCTAGGTATTTCATCTAAACCTTTCATTTCTAAGATTTACTAGTTATAATCTGCCCATAATCTATGTATTTAACTCAAGGTGTGTAGAATTAATTTACCTTCAAGTTTCTAGTTAAAATTTCCTCTCAAAAAGCTCCAAAATCGCCCAAGAATGGAAAGAAATGGGCAAACATGAATGTTTTTCCCGTTCTTAAAGCTTTGTGCCAAACAGACATTTCGCACGTGCAGCTCCTAAGCCACTTCTGCAGCTCCGCATATGCAGAAAATGCATCGCAGATGCGCTTTCCCCCTAAGCCGGCTCCTTCCGCTCTTGCGGCTTGTACATCGCATCTGTGATGCGCTTATGCGGCCTTACTTTCACATCTACACACTTTTCGCTTTTGCAGTACCCTTCACGCACTTGCGAGATTCTCATCTGCGGCTGGCCAAGCACATGTGCGGTTATAGCAGAAGCTGAAAGCTTCAACTGTGGCTCCAAGGTTCAAAATTGATCCAAGCCTTGTCCGGTTAACACCCGAGGCCGCCAAGCGCCCGCCCGAACATACCAACAAGTTTGAAATCATAAAACGGACTTGCTCGAACCCTCGAAACGAATAAAACAACATCAAAACTAAGAATCATACCTCAAACCAAATTGACTCAACTTAGAATTTTCAAATTCTTCAAACTTACTCCAAACGCGTCGAAATATACTTATACTACTCGACACCAACATTTGCGTGCAAGTTTTAAATCACTATACATAACTATTCCCAAACTCAGAATTCCAAAAGGACTTTAATTAATCAAAAACCTACTTCAAACCAAATTTAAAGAACTTTAAACCTTCAAATAGTTAAATTATTTTCACTATTAAGCGCCAAAAAGCTCACGGGTTATCCAAAACCCGATTCGAACATACACCCAAGTCTGTAATCATCATACGAACCTATTGGAACTATCAAATCCTAATTCCGGGGTCATTTTCCCAAAAAGTTGACCGAAGTCAAACTTGGCCTTTTAAAGTCAACTTAAGGAACCAAGTCTTCCGATTTCAACCCAAACACATCCAAATCCCGAACCAACCATCCCCGCGAGCCATAAATCAATAAAAGCACGTACGAGGAGTTTTATTTTAGGGAACGGGGTTCTAAAAGTAAAAATGACCGGTTGGTTCATTACAACTATTTTCAATTTTGTTGAGCCTTATGCTTGTACACATTATGTGTATAACTTTCCAACAACTTTAACTTAGCACATGTGCCATTTAAAAATTTATTCTTCTTAAATCATAAGGATAATTTCACTCACAAGTTAACTGCTCTTTCAATATTGGACACATATAGAGTTGTTTTGAGATCATTCTTGGAAATTCACAATTTTTCATCATTTCAACAGAATAAAATAAGATATACCTCGACTACAAAAAATTCAAGATTATCATTCCACGTCATATTTGTTTTTCTTCTCTAACAAACTATACTTCTTCTTATAATCTCCAAGATTACTTGTTTTCTGCATCTCATGCCTTAATATTTTCACGCTTACCAAATTAAGTTCACACACTTTATCCTCGCATACCTTGGTAATGCATAATTAAGATTGACTTTTATTTGTATCACATTCATCATTTGATGGGATTCAAGGTTGTCATGCCCATATTTTACATATGTCATGCTTCGTCTATCCTCAACTCGTACTTATACATAGAACTCTATTTCTGGTGTGTCACTTCTATTACATATGACACAATCATGACGATAGCATATCCTGCTTAGGGGAAACTCGATGTCTAGTATAATTAAGGATCATCTCTCTTGTCTTGTGACATTCCTTTTTGGATGATCTAGAAAGTCTTTTTCTTTTTCTTCTTTTTTTGCGAAAGTGTCTTTGGTCATTATTGGCACTGTCTTAACTATGCCATACTTATTATGAGTCATACTATGTTAAACACAAACTTTACTGATTCACATTCACTTATCAATTAGATCCATATCACCTCTCCATATCTTGTCATGATAATTTAAGATGCAACATCTTCATGTACAATATAATTTTTGTACCTTTGCTAAACTCGTTAATGATGATTACCATAGTAAATAGTCGCTCCAACATCTTGACCAACTATCTTGAATTAAAATGTAGGGTCTACCATAGGTGCCCTTATTCACATCCTTTAGTAAATTTCTTTATAAGTCATGATACCATCCTGGTAATATTAGCTGACATCCTCACCTTATTTCCTTTCATGGTTTCTCAGTATTCGACTGATAATTCTTATTCACCAAAGTTATAAGTGTTGACTATATCAGTCCTAATCTATTCTTAACCCATCTTTCCATTTTGAATAAATCCGACACTTTCTGGTTATTATCCCAATCATCTAGTAATATAACTCGAACCTTGAAATTTATTCTCGTCACTTTGATATCATCCACAATAGGAAATCAATACGATCGAGAATATGTACTCTCACTTTAGGCACAAACGCATGATCTAGAGTAAGATGAAAGTGTAACTCCCTAGATGTCATTGTAGCCTCCCCGATATAATGTGGCTGGCAACATACTGATAAAAGGGACTCTACTTGACACGGCTCCATAGACTTCCTAGGATTCAACTTAGAACTTAGTGCTCTGATACCAAGTTTGTCACGACCCTAAACCACGTGATCAGAATCCGGCACACTACCCGACTCGAGCAAATCAAATCATATGACGCACATAAATCATAAGCATGAAAACCAATTTAATTGCAGAAGCTTCTTGAAAATCATATACATTTTCAAATTAAATGATAAAATATTTTCCGAAATCACACATGACATCTTTCATGTTAATAATAATGACGACAACAACAACAACAACAACCTAGTATAATCCCACTAGTGGGATCTCGGGAGGGTAGAGTGTACGCAGACCTTACCCCTACCCCGGGGTAGAGAGACTGTTTCCGATAGACCCTCGGCTCCCTCTCTCCAAAAACTCCCCACCTTGCTCTTGAGGTGACTCGAACTCACAACCTCTTGGTTGGAAGTGGAGGGTGCTTACCACTAGAGCAACCCACTCTTGTCAATGATAATAACAATGAGACTAACTAAAATAAATGTATTTTCATGTATGTCGTGTACAACCCCATTACTACAACCTTCCACAACTATATATGGAGCCTCTATATTAAAGAGTAGAACTAAACAATTGGGTTAATACTCGACTAGCATAAATTAAGAAACCAACATGATAGCTACCACGAAACAGGAGTGGTGCCTCACCATATACCTCGGGAAGAGAATCATCCTGTCAAGACCCAAAATTTTCCAACGATGGGACTGTGATGGCGTCTAACATTTCACTTGCTAGGCAAGCCAACGTTAGAGAATTATTAAACCAATTCCTTATTTCCATTCAGTAAATAACAATAATTAACTAAGATGAAATATAATAAGTGCGGAATATCATAAAACTGTATTAATTACTACCACCTGGATCTGGAGTCACAATTCACGAGCATTCTAGAATCTACTACAAGTAATAGTCTGAAAGAAATATACCCTTCTAAATAAAAGAAAACAGTAGGACATAAAAGATAGACAGGGACTTCAAGGGCTATGAAAGCCGACAGATCTACCTTGAGTCTCCGGACAGCGGACCAATAGAAAAATCACGATTAACCTGAGCCGGTACCAAAATCTGCACTGAAAGGGAAGAGTGAAACATCAGTACAACTAACCCCATGCTCTCAACCTCACCAAACAAATAAATAGAATGGCACGACATCACCATTCGTGCTTTTACTCTCATAATATATACGACATCACCCTTCGTGCTTTACACTCTTCCTCACAATATAAATAATGCATGCACGACATCACCGTTCGTGCTTTACACTCCTCCTCACAAATCACAGAATCAATAACAACGGATAGATAGGGGTATCACAAAGAAACAAATATTTTACCCATAATCAATAGCACAATGTAACCTTAACCTTGAATCAAGATTCGAAAGTTACCAAATCTTAGTGAAACCAGATATAAGTCACCCAACATTTCAAATAACCCGCTAAGCATGGATAGTAGAATTATAAAATAGACAAGAATAAAATTTCACTCACAGGCTATGACTCGACAACGACGCATAGATGCTTGTCACCTCACCTATACATCCTATTTAACAACCAAACACATAGCAAATAAACACATAATACCTATTCCCTCAAGCCAAAGTTAGACACGACGCTTGCCTCGCTCCGAAGGCCACTCAATTCTCAATCACAACTTTTCCTTTGGAATTCACCTCTAAACCACTAGTATCGATTAAAAAATTACTCAATAATTTCAATTATTGCTAAAGTAATCAATTATATTTCATAAATTAAATTTCCCAAATTTTCTTCCAAAAATTCGAAAAATCGACCCCAATCCCTCTTGGTCAAAATCCGAGGTTCGGACCAAAATCCCTTTACCCATTACCCAAGAAATGTAATGGGTAATTGAAAGAAAATGGTTTGGAAGCACTTACCAACACTTTGGGGAAGAAAATGACTCTTGCAAATCGCCTCTACCCGTTTGGTTCTTGAAAAATGTTGAGGAAATGGCTTAAACCTGTTGCGATCGCGATGCACAACGGCCTAAGGCCTTCACGTGTCTTTCTATGCGTTCGCGTAAGGAAGCTCCCCTCAAGCCTGCGCGTTCACGACCTAGTGGACGCGTTCGCGTAGACGAACATGACCCCCTCCCCCAGGTCCCTTAACCTATCACGTTCGCGAAGGGTACAACCCCCAACGCTAAATGTTCACGACCAGTCCTTCACGTTCACGAAGAAGAAATTACCTACAGTCTAGTTAACACTTCGCGATCGTGAGAGTTACTTTGTGTTCGCGAAGCACAAAATACTTGTGCACCAGCAACAACAAAACAACATAAATTCTAAGTCTGAAACATCCCGTAGCCTATCTGAAACTCACCCGAGCCCTCGGGGCTCGAAACCAAACATGTGCACAAGTCTAAAACATCATACGGACTTGCTTGTGTGATCAAATCGCCACAATCACACCTAGAACTCCGAATGTAGCAACAAATCAAATAAAATTCTTAAGAACATTTTAAAATTTTTATTTTCTCAACTGGACGTCCAAATCACGTCAAATCAACTCCGTTTCTCACCAAATTTAAATGTCATAATTCATTTGTACCGGGCTCTGGAACCAAAATACGGACCCATTAATAATAATGCCAAACATCAATCTTAAAAACAAATAATTTCCAGACTTTTGATTTTCATAAAAAATTCATAACTCGAGCAAGGAACCTCCGAATTGGATTCCGGGCGTACGCCCAGGTCCCATAATTCGATACGGATCCACCGGGACCGTCAAAACATGGATCCGGGCCCGTTTATCAAACATATTGACCGAAGTCAAATAAAATCAACTTTTAAGGCAGAAACTCTTATTTTCATTAGTTTTCAACATAAAAGCTTTCCGGAAATATGCTCGGACTGCGCACGTAAATCGAGCAGGGTAAAAATAAGGTTTTTAATGCAGAAGAGCGCATATTTGAGTTATAAAACATAAGATGACCTTTTTGGTCATCACAAATCCTATCCCTGACAGAATGCCATGTATCATACATCATTCTGAAATATGTAAAGTAAGCGGGACCCTGGAGGCCACCCCCTAAGGGTAGATTACACCACAACGATACTCAATAGGTGTCATAGAACCTCTGTAACTTAAGTTATTGGGACTAACTTTATAAAAATAATGCACCAATATTTGATATAAAATAATAAGAAATTTTATCAATTCACAACCCTTGTTATTTTAAATAACAACAAAGTGAAATATAACCCACAATATAAACTTTTAAAATATTTACATCAATCTAAGATTTTGGATAAAATCGTACAAAATCATTATGTTTGCTTTACGTCATTGAAATCACTTCCGGCTCCTTAGGCTTAAACATTAGAATCATCTATACCTTTCACTGCGATTACTATACCATCACCGACATAAGAAGGTCAACTAGGTGATGTACCAAGAGGCAAGTATCATATACCCTACTTGCTCAGGTCGTCTAATCGTAGTGCAGTACGAATCGACTCAGCCATGCTAATAATAGCACAATATAGTACCCTCTCGAGGGAGAGCACTTTGAGGTAGTCTATACCATAAAGTGGCCATCTACACCTACATTGACACCTATAGTTTTATGATACCGAACACGATATATCATAAGCCAATCTCGCTGAACACAAGTAACTCCCAAAACATTTGATAATTCAAATATAGACTCATAGTATAGTTGTCACGACCCAAGATCCCACCATAGGCTTCGTGATGACAATTAGTCTCTAAGACTAGGTAAACTGATTACAATTACATTTAGAAGACATTTTTGTTTTGAAGAATATAATTTAATACAAGTGACAAATATAACAACCTCCCAAGACTGGTAATACTGAGTCACAAACTCTAACTGAATACATGCAATGATCTCAAGGATCAAATATACAATATTGTTCGAATAAGAGTTGATAGTACAATAAAATGGAAAGACTATAAGGGACTGCGATGACCTTGCAACTCTACCTTTAACCCTTGCGATCAACACACTAACTCTGTCTGATTCCGATATCTCCAATACCTGGCTCTGCACAAAAATGTGCAGAAGTGTAGTTTGAGTACACCATTGTCGGTACCTAGTAAGTATCAAGGCTAACCTCGGTGGATTAGTGACGAGGTACAATCAAGACACTCACTAGTCAAATAACCTGTGATAGCAAAAAAAAAAATCAACCAGTGCTATAAATAGTAACACAACAAGAACATCATAATTATTGCTCAAACGGATAAGGAACACGAGTACAACCAATTAATCAAGTGGTTAAAATATAAATCTTTCACATATAATTATTTTGAATAAATACCTTCCGAATATACTTCTTACAAATAAATATCTTTCGAATATAAAATTCTTTCAAATAAATATCTTTCGAATATATTTCCTTCAAATAAATATCTTTCAAAAAAAAGTTACTCTATGACACGTCATTTTATAATCATAAACACGAGTATTAGCCCACTTTCATATTTTTGTAACACGGGTCTCAGCCCACATTCATGTTTCCACGGCACCTCGTGTCTATATTTCTATCAAAACTGCACGGATAACTCACGTGCCAATAATGAAAATCATCATATTTTCCCCGACACCTCGTGCCCGCATTTCATATTTTATTTGCACAGACAATTCACGTGCCCATATTTCATATCACATATGCTAGGACAGTTCACGTGCTAATAACATAATCCGCCTGGCAATAGCTACGGACTCATAGTTTCAACATAGATCAGACTATTATCAAGTTTACAGGAACAACGAGACAAGTTGTACGAGATATAAAAATAAACACAAGAAAAATCACAACATCACATGAAAATTACCAACGTAATAACCCCACATCATCACATAAAAATTACCAACATAATAACTACACATCATCACATATAATCCCTGATAATAGCCACCCTTATCACTCCTATAAGAGCTTCCCTTATCCCTCCGCCCTGACAATATCAATAGCCACTCTTATCGCTCTTATAATAGTCTCCCATATCGCTCCATTTAAAAGCCCCCCTATCACTCCGCTCAGACAATATCCCAACACGCATAACAACAGTGAAATGCCACCCTTATGGCCGCATAATGTCAACAATAAGATGCTACCCTTATATGCCACATAACAGCAACTGAAATCACACAACAATTCACACAAAATATTACCACAACAACATATCATCATCAACTATTATTTACAAATTGCCCATAGGCCACAACCATTCCAAAGGTACAATAAAGTCAATTAATTTCATAACAGATAGTCCATGTCTCAATACAATGTATGTAAAATCTCAAAACAACCACAAGTATGGGAAAATAACTCATCATAGGACAACACCTTATTTAATCCAAATTCTAGATAAATATATAAATTCCTCAAGTTAAACTTATTTAATTAATTATTTACAGATGAAAAATCCATAATGTGATTATTTCCAAGAAATATGATATCAACAAACACACGAAATTCACATAAAAATCCAAGTGGCAATCATACCAAATTATCATATAAAATACAAACTCGACAAACAAGGAATGAGGCATGGCAAATCAAGGATTTACTAAGTTCCAACAATTTTCCAATATAATACATAAGGGATTTTGCGAATTTCAACCGATATAATTTGCACATATAAACCAAGTACGTACTCGTCACCTCGCGTACATGGTTTTCAATTACACAATTCCCACATAAGACTCAATGCCTAGGTGGTAATTCCCCAACTTAAGGTTAGGTAAGATACTTACCTTGACGAAACTAAACCAATACGTTAAATGATCTTCGCGAGTGAAGCCACCTCCGAATGATTCAAATCTGAAATTCTCCCCTTTATAATACTACGATGGTCCACCACACTGAACAAATTTCAATCTATAACAATGCAACACAATTGCGCCAATATAAGGAAGATTCTATACTTTAAGTCATTTAGACATTTTATCAAACATCTAATGTTCATATTTTTATAAAACCTCCTTCAATGGAATTTACTCACCTAACAACTACCTTCCACACAAATGATTCACCTCACAATCCTCTCTAGGTCATTCACAACTTCCATTAGCACATTCATGCCCAACAATTTAATCCCAAACCATCAATCTCGTCAATTAATTCATTTTACAATCTCTATAATACCAACACACCTAGGTTGGGAACTCATTGATTCCAATCACCATCCCATCAGTCCTAACACATATTTCGTACATAAATAATCACCATGAATTAGTTAGAGATGGTAGACATACGTCTTGTAAACCAAATCTTGAAAGACAACTTTTACGGTGTTCTTGAGGGTTTTGAAGAAATCCTATGGAATCCAATCATAACCTTGTTGTAAATAGTGACTAATAAGTGAAATCATCATAAAAACACACTTAAAATCTCACCTTAGGTGTGTATTGGAATCCTTGGCCGGAAGGGTGATGGTTAGAGAGCCCTAGTCTTGACGAAATGACTTAGCCCCTCTCTCTACCCGTCCTTGGGGTTATTTAATGGGCTCCTACATGTGCAGCTGCTCACCTGGGCACGTGGAATTGCACACAAGGAAGAATCTCTCAAATATGCGTGGCCGCGCATCTAGGCGCGCATATGACACATGTTCGGTAAAATGGCCATAGCATTCTGTAGAAGTATCCAAATGACGAACAGTTTGATGCGTTAGACGCTAGACTCAAAGGGCTTTAATTGGATAGGTAGGTTACCACCTAAGTTAGTATATTTTGGTAGTTTCATGAATTTGAAGTTGTACCTTGTGCGAATATATTTGAAACTTTGGCCCATTGCATAGCTCTCAACTTGTTTTAGTTCTAGGGATCTCCTTAGACCCTAACAACATCCAATACTCCTCTTACACTTTATATCATGATCAAATAAGTTGTTCTAGTCCTTAACCTCTCGAGGAAAGGCACGATGACACTTAAGCGACTTGTGAGTGTGCTTATGGACTCGGTCTAACAGGAAATTCGAGGTGCCTCACATCCTCCAACAACACTAGAATCACGAATCTCGCATCGATTCAAACCCAAGAAACTTATGCAATTTCGAATTCCAGCTCGACCTTGTACGCAAGTCATTGCACATATTACGAAGTTGTTCGATACCTTAAGTCGTTGAACAAGAAGTAAATTTTCATAATGACTAATCGGGTCATTGCAACAGTAGACTCAAAGGATCTATTTTTATCGAATCATAGCATTTACAGAAAATCTAAATAAGTTGATCAAAATTTAAACAAATAACCTTTTACATGCTAAAGCCTTCAGCAATTTAACATCAATGTTTAAAAGATACCACAAGTGTTATTCTGCTCATCAATTTCCAAAATAAACGCTTTCGATGAAAACTTATCTTTAGTACTCAAATATGTATACTTTTATCAATACGTAAGTTTTGATAGAAACTTATAACATTTACCTTGAGTGTCATTTTGCCAACAACATTTAAGACAAAATTTTATAAAACAACATGACACTACACATGCAACATAATATTTTAATACATGGAGTCATCCGTACTTGTTTGTCCCCACAAGCACGAAAGCGAATTTGCAAACAACTTAAGTATTAACTCGAAACGTGCTTCTAGACATTCACAAGCTTTCAATCCTCCTCCATCATTCTAATGTTGATTAAAATGCTCAAAATCACCAAGAAGTCTATATCTACAATTAGATATCCTAATTACATCAAAATATAACCTAAGATATTGATCAACATCCATATATGGCTCATAAGTTATCTACAAGCCTTCAACAAATCAAATCGCCAAATAGTTTTACATGCTAGACCATTCAACTTCATTCTTTTATTTTAATACCCGTACAAAGTTATTAATTATACTACATCAGTTGTCCATTACCACCAAGTTACAATTCATCCTCTTCCATAATCAACACTTGCAAACTATACAATTCGGATTATTACTTAGTTGATCACTTCCATCTTTTTCTAGCAAATAATTCCATAGGTTCATTATATTCATAAATTTCATCGCCAAGATTACCATTTATCTTCTCTTTTATTTTCTAAAAAGTACTATTAATGCCATGAACTAGAGTTTTATAATCCAATATTTCAACCATTAAATCATGTAACTACTCAAAATTAATGAGTTTGAAGCATTGGAATTACCTCTAGTAGATCAATCTTGAAAAATCACAACTTTGGTAATTTTTGTGTTCTTGAGGATTTGATGATGAAATCTAGTATTTGGATGTAAGAATGACGTTAGAACTAATGTATATTGAGTAAGAATCAACCTAAAACAACATTAACAACTTACCTTAGTTGACTGGACTTGATTTGAGCTCAAAATCGTCTCTTCACCTCAAGAACCCTAACCCCAATACACAAAATATTCTCTTCCCCCGATTTTGTATTTATAGGCCCAGACTTCTGGGTTTCATATGCGGCCCTGGATGCTTCACATCCCGACTTCACTCCTCTTCGAAGCCCGGACTCGAACCTGGACGCTATGGTATTACTTCACTGCCAAACTTTAGTAATATGATCATAACGTTTTGTAGGAGTGTCCAAATGGTGAATGGTTTGAAGCGTAAGAAACTAGACTTGAAGATATTTCATTTAATACATTAGGTCTTGTGCGTACTCATTTATATGTAACGCCTTATATTTATATGTAGATACGCGCGTCCAAAGTTAGGTCTTGTGCGTACTCATTTGGAACTTTAGTCTATTACGTAATTTCCAACTTGAGTTATACTTAAGGCTCTCCTTAGACCCCACATCACTTATAATATGTCTCATAAACTTATTATCATATTCAATTGATATCCATCATATTAATAGTCTTCGTCTACACATAAAATAATGTAATTAGCACACATAAACTTTCTTAATAGCGCTTAAGTACTTCAAAATTTTCTGGGATGCTACATATATGCAATCTAGAATTTCCACTTTCGAGTTCAACTCTAGATTCGTAAATAGTATTTAACTGTTAGCTACGCAGCAAAATAATTAAGAACATGATTAAATAAATAACCCAATATGGTAAAATCAAACTCGTCAATTTAAACTTCAAATGTCAACATTCATGTAGCACCCATAAACCCAGAACGAATGTATTTAGCCACACATGCTCATGGTAGCAATCTCAAGAAATTTCCAAGAATACATAAAAATCAATAAAGGAAGGAAAAAGTAAAAACTCAAGATGAATTTCATGGTTTCCAAACTCCGTGATGACTTTTCTTAGCTTCCCTGTGTGTTAGATGACATAAATGAGGTGTTTGTGGCTTATATATTGCGTACAAAAGTCATGGGCCAAAGTTTTCCTTTTCTTATTTCGACTCGGTTTCAAGGATTGATGTTGGGGTAGATACTTCGCGTCCACCTCAGCTTTAACTTCTCAACATCAGATGCTGGGGTGTATGTTTGGCATCCACCCTGTATTCTATCATCTTTGTCGTGCCCAGGTGCGGATGCTAAAGCAGATGCCTTCTCCCGGCGTCACTGCCAAGGATGAACCAAATACTTTTTTCCCCTAGGTGTGATACGCCACATACCCTCTTCTCCTATAGCTAGAGCACCTTTTAATCATATTTTTACACTCCAAACATCCTAAATCATCATACACAACTCAATTTGTCATTGAACCAATAATTAACAAATGTTGGGCATTTAAAGATCAAATAGCACCAAAAAATGGTTAAAATATGAGTAAAATAACATTATAACATATAGAAATATGCCCAACATCACCTACCAACACTTATACCTTTGTTTGTCTTAGAGCAAAGTAAAATTATCCTACAATTGATCAAGCAAAATTAAGCTTATCGCTATCAAGCCAAACATTTATATTAAGCTCAAGCACCATGACTTTGGTTGATGCCGACAATTAGCCCTTTGCATATGCATTCTTGGAGTTTCTTTCCCATGTTAAAATCGTGCATAGAACATTGTTGAATAGTTAAAACCAATGAAATAGTAAATTCGGGACATCTCAATCTCACAAATTGACTCCCTAACATAACTACCTTCAGGCCAACTTACTAACCCTAACTGAAGAGCCTAATAAAGTCACACATCCATCATTAAATATGCGCCCTTACCACAAAACAAAGAGAGATAGTCCACACACTCAAATAAATTTCGAACATAATTTATGGACTTCAAACAATAGAAAAATTGGCTCACTCTCTCAAAGAAGTTCACATGCACACAGCAGGTACCATAGGCTTTCCCATTATGTAAATATCTACTAATGTATGCTTGATAAGTCTAAAATCAGTTAGGACTTTATCGTGGTTGTAACGTGGGCTAAGGAATGGGTAGGCTATATATAGGAAATAGTGGTTAACCATCCTAAACACTTTAACACTTCAAGTAATCACTTCAAGCTCAACTTTCTTCAACCCAACTTCAATTTCACAACAATATCATCCTAACACATATTCCTTCTTTCTTTAAGCACTACCTTAACTTACATCCAACTAGCAAGAACAAGACAATAATTTATTCATCCATATATATATATATATATATTCTTTTTCTTTTGATATTTCAATTTTCTCTAATGGTGTATTATTTTAAAAAATAAGTAAATCCTTCACCCTTTCATTGATTCCACTCGAAAGCCACCTAAATCCCCTCCATACTTCGTTTAGTGCTCATTTCACAATTAAAGTACTTTAAGAGGTAAAATGATCAAAAGTTTCAATTAAGAACAAAAGGTTTAGGCTCGTAATGTGGGTGCCAAATAAAAGGTATACATGCTCAAAAGGGTTAACTAGGGATAGAATTTATTTGTGGTAGCACTACAATTCAAAAAGGATCAAAGAAGGCCTAAAATCATATTTTAAACCGAGCAGAACCTAGGAATTCATGTCAACTTACATGCATGGCAAGTTCTAGACAGAAATGTACTACATGGAACTACAAAAAACATCTAACCACACTATAGCACATTAAATAGTTAAGTACATTCATCCACACAAAAAAAGAATAACCCCCACCCCACACTTAGAACTATCCCCAATGCACACAAATAAAGCAGAGTAGGGTGAGAAAAAACTCCCTCAAGTCGATATGGAGCGATCCTCCGTGTTATGTGGAGGAGCATCAGAAGCAGTGGTCTGGAAAGCCGGGATGGAAGTAGTGGCAACAACCAAGTGAGTACTCGAAGTATCCACGACATCTATCATTGGCCCCTCTGGCATATCAATAGTATCCTCATGAATAGGCGGTTCGGTCGCGATCTAATCATCACAATGTTGAGTTGAGTCTACAGCATGTGGCACGAAAATCTCAGTGGGCATGGTGGATGGAGACCCCGGGATGATACGAGCAGCAGCAGTGGATGGTCCAGCAACGAATAATGCAAGAAACTGTGAAATATCTATATCCGTATGTTGGACAGAAGCACGGAAGAGTAGTGATACCACCATCATCATTGTAGTCTGTTAAGCCTAAACTTGGGTTAGATCTACATGAGTCTGAATCAACTCACCTATAGTGGCAGCCAACCTTGCACGAGTCACAATCAACTCAACCCTGTTCTCTTACATATCATATCTCATCTGCTCAAACAACTGTTGAATGTTGAACTTAGAAGCCCTGCCCTTGTTCAGCTTTAGTACATGAGTAACATCATATGGTCTTGGAGCTTTAGCCTCGCTGTCATCATTCTCCTTATCCCATACACTCCCATCTATATCAAGTAAGCCGATAAGGTATTTTCATAGAACAACCTCCACTTGTAATTCATCCTGGTGCGCTTCACCTGGTCGTGCATGATAGCTCCCAAGTTGAGTGGGATCCCCTCCATTAAAGCACACAACACTAGTACTCGGTATCGAGGGACATATGTTTTATGTTGGCACGACATCAGATGATTGACTATGAAATTCAGCACCACACGTGATAATGCACTCATGAACGCCTTGGTCAGAGAATGGTACTCTACACTTCCATGCTTCCAATTTGCATCTTTCCTGGTAGGGCATAGGATAGAATGAACATGTGAGTAATCACCTCTTTACATATAGAGTCATACCTTTCCGTTGGTTTGTGTGGAATTCCTAAGAACTTATTCAGACCCTTGGCTAAGACATTGATACCCACCCATCATACTCTCACAACGCTACCTCGCGAGTGACTCCAGTTGGGATAAATATCTCTAACAATAGTAATGTTGACCTTGTCGTGGCCCATATAGATAGGTCCCCATTGTTTCACCTATCGATTTGATTTTCGAAGATCTGGGTAGTTTTTCTTCAGTGCTCCAATGTTGATTGGCTTTCCTGGAATATATTTCTTTGAATACAGGATTTTTTCATAAGACTAGAATGCCTTTTCACTAAAAATTCTTCTCATAAGCAGCTCAGTTAACTGGTTCACCCTCATATTCATTGCTTATATTGATATTTGTGATCTCATATTCCGAATCAGACTCGGACTTAGAGTTTGATTTAGCATGTTGCTTCCTTTATCTTCTAGATCAACCTACTTGGTGGATTTGGTCTGGTGCGACATATGTTCTCTGAACGCTATCCTTTACTTGGAGGTCTTACTGGTGTTTTTGTGGTACCCCGTTTCACAGTCCTCCTCACTAATGGTTCCTCTTCTTATTGCTCCGACTCATCAATTAATTGCCTAACCGACTTTGCCTTTGCTTTCTCAGTTTGATTTCTTTTGTTCTGTTGATTTGTAGAACTAGTTGCCTTTGTAGTAGGCTTTTTAGGAGATTGCTTGTCATTATATATTTCTTGTTTCTTGGACGTTTTTCTCGTTGCCGCTATTATGAACCTAAGTACCTGCAAAATAAAGAAGTGAAAAATTAGTTGGTAGAGCATTGAAGTTTAAGATGTGGAGCAGCTGTGCAAAAGTGTGCACTTCCAATCAGCCACACACTTATGCCATTCATTACTTCATTGAAATATAGCCCATGGCTTTCAGTAGGAATCAATTAACTGTTAGTTCACGAGCGAGCAATGCACTTATATACATCATTATCCACAACGAGAGACTGATTCGAGTGTTTCTCACACGTACCGTAGCAACTTACTCAACTATATGACTCGTAACCCCACATTTAGGCTCACAATATACCACTATGCATACAGTACACATAATGAAACTCCAACAACAATGTACATCACAATATACACAGTTAAGAAATTTAATTGCATTTAATTCATCCCGGAACTTGGTCGCGCGGAAGCCTAATGACCATTAGATGCCTCAACACGAAAGGTGAAAGGGTGGTGAACACCGGTAGCTCCCACACTCTAACAGGGATGTACACATTCACTCAAATAACCCCACACTTATTCACTAGCATATGGTGTCGCTCGGTTACTCAGACTTCGCAAGCGTCTAAATTTACCTCACAAGCAATTTTTAGAACAAGTAGAGTGCAACAGGTTTTCCTAGTGTTTTCTAACAGTTGGGCCATTCACATACCCTCCCAAAATTAATGTGATGAAGGTACATTTAGTTTGTCATCTCTCAAACACCACATCCAATAGAAACAACAACCCTAAGCCTCAAACGTTTTCTCAGTTCCCTTCGTAGTTTCATGTATAGTATTCAAGTTAGTGAGGTCTAACCTAGGGGAATTTGGGGAAGGGGTTCTGCTACTACATATAGAAACAAGAAGAGACGATAATTGAGAGAGAGTAGAAGAAGAAGGACTTACCTGACGTGCAATGTCATCACCTTCCCATAAACCAACTTATACGGAGATGTTCCACCTAGGTCTTGTGACGTGCAATATCATCACCCAAACAATGTTTTACTCTTTGCCCATTTACCAAGAATATAACACTTGAACTCATATCAAGCAATTCCACCACTCCATGAGGCTTCACACTAACCACTTCAAAAGGTTCCGCCCATCGAGACTCAAGCTTTTCGGGGAGGAGCTTCAACCTTGAACTCTTGGTATTTTCTTTATACAATTTGGCATTTTCGTACGCGTGCCATCAAAACTCATCAAGATCGTTGAGCTGTAACAATCTCTTCTCGCCGGCTAAGTCCATATTCATATTTAGCTTTTTAATCGCCTAATAGGCTTCGTGTTCAACCTCGATAGGCAAATGGATCACCTTTCCCTAAACCAACTTATACGGAGATGTTTCAATAAAGGTCTTGTATGGAATTCGATACG
The DNA here is from genome assembly GCF_000390325.3 of Nicotiana tomentosiformis. NCBI lineage: Eukaryota > Viridiplantae > Streptophyta > Magnoliopsida > Solanales > Solanaceae > Nicotiana > Nicotiana tomentosiformis. The sequence goes on from NC_090823.1 coordinate 7,147,141, forward strand.
CCCACAATGGGTCGTCAAGCTTTACAGCCCAGTCCTTCCTATTTCCAATTATCGTTTTGTCCAAAATTTGTTTCACCTATCTATTTGACACTTCCAATTGATCACTAGTTTGGGGGTGATTGGAGAAGACAACCTTATTCTTAAGTCCATACTTTTCTAGACTGTTGTTCATTAACTATTTACAAAACTGAGTCCCTCCATCACTTATCAGAACCATTGGAGTACCAAAGCATGTAAACATGTGCCTTTTTACAATTTTAACACTACGTTTGTGTCATTAGTAGGAAGATAAATGGACTTCACCCACATAGACACATAGTCTACCGCCAGATGTATATATGACTATTACAGTATAGGAACGGTCCCATGAAATCAATCACCCAAACATCAATGATCTCTACTGCCAGAATATTTTGAAAAGGCATCTCCTCCTTCTTTGTGATTGTTCTAGTTCTTTGGCATCTGTCACACTGTTTAACAAAGGCTTGTGCATCCTTAAACAACTTTAGCCAATAGAAGCTCAATTGCAGCACTTGTTTCGCTGGTTTATCCTCACCGTGATGACCTCCATATGGAGAAGCGCGACATTCATGTAGGATTGCATTCATATCCTCCTCAGGAACACACCTTCAAACTAACTGATATGCACATTGCTTATACAGGAATGGCTCATCCCATAAGTAGAGCCTCACATAATGTAGAAATATTCTTCTATTATCAGGTGTCTATTCTAGTGGCATCACCTCACCTGCAATAAAATGCACGTAGTCTTCCCACGGGGCTTCAATCAAGGTGATTGACAATAACTGCTCACCCAGAAATGTTTCCTTAATCAAACCTCCCTCTACCACATGGTTCTGCATGATATGAACAAGTAATCAACCACTTTATTATCTTTTCCTTTCTGATATCATATCTCCAAGTCAAATTCTTGCAAAAGGAGGACCCAATGAATCAGCCTTGGCTTGGCGTCTCTCTTTTCAAACATATACCTTATAACTGAATGATTGGTGTAGACGATGACTTTGGTTCCAACTAGATAATATCTTAAGTTGTCAAACGACAACTCCACTACAAGCAACTCTTTTCCAATAACAATGTAGTTCATTTGGACTGGATTCAGAGTTTTGCTCGTGTAGTAAATGGAGTGAAGAGTTTTATCTCCCCTTTCCCCCAAAACAACTCCTATTGCGATGTCACTTGCATCGTACATTATCTCAAATGGATGCGCCCAGTCCGGTACAGTGCTAATTGGAGTAGTCACCAATATTTTCTTTAGCTCCTCAAATGCTTTCAGACAAGCATAATCAAATTCGAAAGGAATATCTTCTCAAGAAGCCTGCACAGAGGAGAAGATTTTTGCAAAAACAACTTTAATGAAGTGACTATAAAAACCTGCATGGCCAAAGAATCTACGAATGACCTTAACGAATGTTGGTGGGGGAAATTTTTCAATCGCCTCCACCTTTGCCTTGTCCACCTGCGGACCATGTTTTGATACCTTGTGTCCCAAGACTACTCCTTCTCGTAGCATGAAATGGAATATCTCCCAGTTTAGCACCAAGTTTTTCACTTCACACCTAGCAAACACTTTATCATGGTTCATTAAACAATTATCAAAAAAGCACCCAACCACAGAAAAATCATCCATGAACACTTCTAAAAATCTTTCAACCATGTTAGTAAAAATAGCCATCAAATACCTTTGAAAAGTCACTGGTGCATTGCCGAGACCAAAGGGCATTCTTTTGAATGCATGCCATAGGGACACGTAAATGTGGTCTTCTCTTAGTCCTCTGATTATACCCCGGATATCCATCTAGGAAACAATAGTATTCCGGTCCATCTAGTCTATCAAGCATTTAGTCAATAAAGTGGATGGGGAGTACTCCTTGCCGGTGGCATTGTTTAATTTTCTATAATGTATGCAAATTCGCCACCCAGTCACAGTTTTTGTGATTATTTTCATTAACCACTACAGTCATCCCCCATTCTTAGTCATACGTTGGACATGGCTTACCCATTTGATATCAGAGATTAGAAATACAATACATGCATCAAGCAACTTAATAGCTTTATTTTCTTATCACGTGTTTCATGATTGGATTTAAGCTGTGTTGGTGTTCTACACTTGGATTTTGTGTCCTTCCTCCATGAGGATTTTATGCATGAAGAAGGCCGGGCTAATGCCTTTAATGTCAGGCATCGTCCAAGCAATTGCTTGCTTGTGCTCATGCAAAAGTCTTAACAATGTTTCTTCTGACAATTTAGACACGTCAGAAGAAATAATAACAAGTAAAGTGTCAGAACCACCCAAATAAGCATATTGAAGGTGGGGGCAAGGGTTTAAGTTTGTCACGACCCAAATTCTCACCCGTCGTGATGGCGCCTTTCTCAATACTTGGCAACCCAACAAACTCAATAACCACATATCTTTTAAATTTGAAAACATAATGATTAAATTCAACCGAAGATATATCACAGGTACAAATATAAATACTCTCAAAACACGGTGTCACTGAGTAAATGAGCATCTAATCTGAATACAAGTCTGGAAAATACGGTCTATAATAGTCTGAGACCAAATAAAGTAAACAAGAAGATAGGGAAGAAGAGACAAGGTCTTCGAAACACGACAGCTACCTCTGAATCTCAGAAAATTCACCGTGCGAAAGAATCAACACCCTCTATGACCGAGAACACCTAGATCTGCACACGAAGTGCAGGGTGTAGTATGAGTACAACCAACTCAGTAAGTAACAATGATAAATAAAGAACTGAAGATAGTGACGAGCTACATAATTATAGTTCATTTTTAGTAATTCCAGTAAAGAATAAACATGCTTTCAAATCTGGCAGATTAAGTCAAATCAATTTTATACAGTTTGAAGTTCCTGTAATCCGAATACAGAATCTTGCAGGAATTTCACAACAATAACAGTTAGAAACCAAATACATCAACAAATGATAAGCAAGTACTGCCTCTCAGGACAACACTCACTCACTAGGCTCCCAGCCCTCAGCACTTACACTCAATGGGTACCCGCGCTCACAAGGGGTGTACAGACTCCAGAGGGTCTCCTACAGCCCAAGCGCTATAATCCGCACGGACAAATCACGTGCTATAATATCAACACCTCACCGAAAGGCCCTCGGCTTCACTTAGTTATCAACCTCTCTAGTCTCTCTGGCTCTCGAAATCACAAAGATCAAGCCAAACAAAGATAACATAGTGTATCAACAAACAAAAATCAAGAAAGACTGAGGTATGATACACAAGTAAAATCATGACTGAGTACAAGATATCAATTAGAAAATAATTCAACAAGTACGCGACCTCTGTGGTTCCCAACAGTACTATCACATAGCCTATGCATGATTTCTAACATGATTTACAGTCAAATTTCTATAACACAGGGAGAGGATAAAGATAGCAACAAGTTATACAACTTTATAGTTTCACGGAATAGACCAAGTCCCAATTCCTACGATGCACGCCCACACGCCCATCACATAGCATGTGCGTCACCTCCCAAAATACTCACATAATCCAATAATTTGGGGTTTCATACTCTCAGGACCAGATTTAAAATAGTTACTTACATCAAAATGTGAAATTATTTACTCTGCTATGCCTTTGCCTCGCAAATCGGCCTCCGAATGACTCGAATCTAGTCACAAATAAATCATTTTGAGTCAATATAATTTATTAGAATAAATTCCATTAGCAAAAACTAATTTCCCATAAAAATCTGAATTTTAGCTCAAAAATCGCCCGTAGGGCCCACGTCTCGGAATCCGACGAAACTCACAAAGATCCGACAACCCATCCAATTACAAGTTCAACCATACTAATTTCACTGAAATCCGACTTTGAATCAGTGCTCAAATCTCGAAACATTCATTTTATAAAATTGTAGAGAATTCCTCCGATTTTTCTCGAAAAATAAAAAATCTAAGACCGAAAACGAAGATTAATTCATAGAATATAATCGCAAGGGAGTCAAGAACACTTACCAAAAGTTGTGTGGAAACATTCCTCTCCAAAATCGCCCAAATCGACCTCCAAATTCCAAAAATGAAGAAAGAACCCAAAACCCACTATTTAAAGCTTCTGCCTAGCAACTTTCGCATATGTGGACAGCAGGTCGCACCTGTGACCCTCGCTTCTACGGAAAAATGCACGCATTTGCGAGCCATGCCGCTTTTACGATGGCCATGGTCGCATCTGCAAAGCTCGCTTCTGCGCACGTGAACCGCATTTGCAGTTCCAAGCACCCGCATATGTGGTTATCATGTCCAGCACCCTTCACACTTCTTCTATTGCCTTGTCGCACCTGCGAACCCATTTTCGCAGGAGCAATCACATAAGAACCTGAAATATTTCCAGCCTTAGCCAAAAACTTCTAAAATGCACTGAACCTTGTTCGAAACTCACCCGAGTCACTCGGGACCTCGACCCAATATACCAACAAGTTCCATAACATAACACGGACTTACTCGAGGCCTCAAATCATATCAAACAACCTCAAAACGATGAATCACACCTCAAATCAAAATCTATGAACTTTAAACTTTCTAATTCTATATCTTGTGCTGAAACACATCAAATCAACCCTGAATGACTTCAAAATTTGCACACAAGTCATGAATGACATAACAAAGCTATTCAAATTTCAAGAATCAGATATCGACTTCGATATCAAAAAGTCAAACCCCGGTCAAATTTTTCGAAAATTCAAATTTAGCCATTTCAAGTCCAATTCCTCTTCGGACCACCCAATAATTTTCTGGGATCTTTTACACATAAGTGAACATCCGGTCAACTATTTCAACATAAGTTTCCAATATGAAATTTATTCTTCCAAGCTAACTCGAAAATACCTTAAAACCAAAACCGACAATATACACAAGCCATAATACCTCGTAGGAAGTTATTCAAGACTTCAAATAGTTGAAAGGAGCGTAAATGCTCAAAACGGCCGGTCGGGTCGTTATAATCTCCCCCACTTAAACATACCTTCGTCCTCGAACGTGCCAAGAGTTGTTCCTAAGCCTTTAAATCACTCTTCTTCCTTACCGTGCACATACCTGGGGGTGATCCCACGTCACCCTATTCTATATAGGCCTGTCAACATAACACAACTAAAAATCATTATATTAACCTTAGCGAAAAACATGGAGCCCAATATCTAACACCGAGAATTCTTTCCAAGATCTAAATCTCACACACCGTATAAGTTTGAACAAGCTGAATCAAGCCATTGCCATCACCCCAGATGTAATCAGATTACATACTACACAACTCCCATGCTCGCAGCAGCATTCCCGATCATAGTAATTACTCCAAACCAACCAAGTACAAGTATTAAACCTCATATCGAGCCAAACCTCATTCCAAAACCTTTGTACACTGCTGATAATAAAAGAAATATGTAAAATCTCATGACCCCTTATCAGAGCAACAAGTCATTAAGCTCTCTCGCCCCAACTAGAACCATAATCACTTTCTAAGCCGACTTTCAATATTATCCTCCCGAATATACCGCAATCAAATCTGATAGTACCCATTCTAGGTCCAATGACCTTATATTATTAAACACAACTATCCCACAGACACGCCACATCAATATAACTTAAGCCACAACTGCGCAATCTGTGTAGCCAAATATGGGAGATGTCTCAAGGGAAGAAATTCGTATTGCAAGTTCAACAAGCACCACCACCACCGCAATATTAGAACCAACTCCTCAAATTTCGTGAAGACGATAACCGTAGGCGCATGTGCACAATTGTAGAGGAAGAAAATTAATGAATCAGATAAACTATCATAGAAATATAATTCCCACGCACGACACGGACAACTCACTTGACAATAATATGAATCGCCCGGCATGGTCACAGGGCTCCAGTCCAAGCATATCATACATGAGAAATTAAACAAGTACACTTGTATATGATAATGAAATAATATTCTCATGCTGCTGGACTGGTATAAATAGCACGCCATAGTGTAAGCATGTGCAAAGTCTTCTATCACACTTCAAATCGGCAAGTTAACGCGGAAATAGTTAATTCTCCAAGATTGACTTATGTTCAGGCTATCGTCAGTTAAAGATTCGGGAGCCAGATGTCCCAAAGACTACCTTCAGGACTTGGTATGGTCACTACGAGTTCCTTGTGATGTCCTTTGGGCTGACCAATGCCCCAACAACATTTATACACTTGATGCACAGTGTGTTCCGACCCTATCTTACTTCATTCATCATTGTGTTTATTGACTACATTCTGGTGTACTCCCAGCCTAAGAGGATGATGAGCAGCACCTGAAGACTTTGCTTCATACTATGAGAGAAAAGAAGTTATACGCAAAATTTTCTAATTGTGAGTTTTGGCTAGACTCAGTGGCATTATTTGGCCATGTAGTATCGAGTGATGGTATCAAGGTGGACCCGAAGAAGGTGGAATAAGTACAGAGTTGACCTAGACTGTCATCGGCTACGGATATCCGGGTTGTTTCTTAGTTTGGCAGGTTTCTACCATCGTTTTATAGAGGGATTCTCATCTATTGCAGGACCTATGACCAGGCTGACCCGAAAGGGTGCTACCTTTAGGTGGACAAAAGAGTGTGAGGAGAGATTTCAGAAGCTCAAGATGGCTTTGACTACAACCTAGTATTGGTATTGCCTATAGGTTCGGGGTCTTATACAGTATATTGTGATGCGTCGCATATTGGTATTCGTGCGATGTTGATGCGGGACAGTAGTGTGATTTCCTATGCGTCCAGATAGCTGAAGGTGCATGAGAAGAACTATCGTGTCCACGACCTTGAGTTAGTAGATATTGCTCATGTCCTTAAGATTTGGCGGTACTATTTGTACAGTAGTCCTTGTGAGATTTACACCGCTCATTGGAGTTTGCAGCATCTGTTGAAGAAAAAGGATCTTAACTTGCATTAACGGAGGTGGTTGGAACTACGTAAGGACTATGCTATCACTATTTTGTATCACCCGGGGAAGGCCAATATGGTAGTTAATGCTTTGAGTCGCCAGGCGGAGAGTTTGGCGAGTTTAGCATATCTTCCAACAGTAGAGAGACCCTTAGCATTGGATGTTCAGGCCATACCAGCCAGTTTGTGAGATTGGATATTTCTTAGCCGAGTTGAGTGTTGGCTTGTGTGGTCTCTCGATCTTCTCTTTATGGTTGCATCAGGGAGAATCAGTATGATGACCCCCACCTGCTTGTCCTTAAGGACACGGTTCAACACGGTGATGCTAAGGAGGTCACTATTGGGGATGATGGCGTATTGAGGATGCATGGCAGGCTATATGTGCCTAATGTAGATTGTTTTCATGAGTTGATTCTTCAAGAGGCTTATAGATCATGGTACTCTTTTCATCTAGGTGTCGCGAAGATGTACCAGGACTTGAGGCAACATTACAGGCTGAGGAGGATGAAGAAGGACATATTGGAGAGGTACCTTAGAGTATACTCCGAGCATAGTTATTTCATTTCTTAAAGCTCGATGAATGGTTGAGAAGGGGTGTGAAGCGTATCTAGCTTATGTTAGAGATGTCAGTATCCAAACCCCTACAGTTGAGTCAGTCCTAGTAGTGACGGACTTTCCAGATGTGTTTCCAGCTGATCTTCCGAGCATGCCGCCCGATATAGATGTTGATTTTGGCATTGATTTGTTGTCGGGCACTCAGCCCATCTTTATTCCTCCATATCGTATGGCTCCTCCTTAGTTGAAGGAGTTGAAGAAGCAGTTATAGGAGTTTCTTGAGAAGGTCTTCATTCGGCCTAGTGTGTCACCTTGGGATGCTCCTATCTTATTTGTGAAGAAGAAGGATGGTTCTATGCGGATGTGTATTGATTATCGCTAGTTAAAGAAAGTCACACAACAGAATAGGTATCCATTGCCTCGTATTGATGACTCATTTGATTAGTTACAGGGTGCCAAAGCATTATCCAAGATTGACTTACGTTTAGGCTACCATCAGTTAAAGATTCGGGAGCCAAATATCCCGAAGACTGCCTTCAGGACTTGGTATGGTCTCAACGAGTTCCCTGTGATGTCTTTTGGGCTGACCAATGCCCCAACAACATTTATGCACTTGATTCATAATATGTTTTGACCCTATCTTGATTCATTCATCATTGTGTTTATTGACGACATTCTGGTGTACTCCAGGACTGGGAGGATCATGAGTAGCACCTGAGGACTGTGCTTCATACTTTGAGAGAAAAGAAGTTGTATGCAAAATTTTTGAAGTGTGAGTTTGGCTAGACTCATCGCCTACGGAGATCCGTTTTATATCCTCTAAAAGATAAGTACAGACATCTCCATACCGATCCTTCAGACTCTACTAAGCTTGCTCGTGACTCGTGAGACCTAAGTAACCTAGTGCTCTGATACCAACTTGTCATGACCCGAAATTCCCACCTATGGGACCATGATGTCGCCTAACATTTCACTTGCTAGGCAAGCCAATGTTAGAATATAATTTGCCATTTTAACACAATTTTACATTAATTAATAACAAAGAAACAAATGCGGAAATCAAGTCTGAAATCAAGTAAATAATCCATAATATTCGCGATATCAAAATACCATCCCAGAACTGGAGTCACAAGTGCACGAGCTTCTACAGTAATACAAATAAGGGTATGAACAAAATAAAGTTGTCTGAAAGGAAACACACAGCTAAAATAAAGTAGATGGGGACTTTGGAACTGCGGACTCTATGTAGTTATACCTCAAGTCTCCTCTGAATAGCTGAAATTCGAGCAAATCTATGGTACGCCGCTGGGACCAACTCTAAAATCTGCACAAGAAGTGCAGAGTGTAGTATCAGTACAACCGATTCCATGTACTACTAAGTGTTGAGCCTAACCTCGACGAAGTAGTGACGAGGCTAAGATATGTGACTTACATTAACCTGTACGCAATAATAGTAATAAAATAATAATAGAAATAAAACATGTAACTCACATCAACCAAGTCAAAAATCATAACCAATCATTATTTCAATCAATTTCCATTGCGGCGTGCAACCCGCTCCAATAAGATAAACATTAATAAATCTGGTGCGGAGTGCTACCCGATCCACCAATATAATATTTTAACAAATTTGTTGCGGTGTGCAAACCAATCCCCCAATATATTTATTTTTATTTATGTTGCGGCGTGTAACTCGATCCCCCAACATATTTTAACAGCTCTTAAATGTAATAAAAATACTCCAATAAATACCACGTTCAATGAGAAACTATTAAGCATCAAGGCATACAATAATTATAATTTATTTATGAAACAAATAATAGCAAGTAATAATTAAATGTGGAAATCAGGGAGTATATAGGCAATTTAATATTTAATATGCTAAATGTCAAGTAGTAATTAAGACACATAAATCCAATAGGCATGTAACACTTATTGCAGGAATTCAAGAATTTATATATGACAAGGAATATGAGAGAAAGAATTATTATAATAATTAATTTGTGTATTAAAACAATTTATGATGTTTAAATAATTATGTAAATAGATAATTTGACAAAGTATAGGCACTCGTCACCTTGCCTATACATCGTTACACATGAAATTCACATAGCAAATAATTCAAGGGCTCTATTCCCTTATGTCAAGGTTAACCACGACACTTATCTCGCTTTGCAACCAAATTCAAGTTTTCAATTCACCCTTACCTCGCGAATTCGTGTCTGAAATCCTCAAATCTAGTCATAAGCAATTTAATATACTCAATACTAGTTCCGATACGAGTTCAACCATATAAAAATTATCCAATTCTGATGTCAAATGGATCTTCAAATCTTAAATTTTCGTCTTTGGGAGATTTTATAAAAATTCCAATATATTTTATCTAAATCTGAAATAAATGATGAATATAGACATGGATTTATGAAATATAATCACTATATCATAAATAACACTTACCCAGTTTGACATCATGAAAAACGCCTTTGAAATCGCCCCTAAATCGAGTTCTAATTGAGGGTTTGTCAAAAATAGGAAAAATCCTGTCTAAGTCATAATTGTTCCGCTGCAAATGTCACATTTGGGACCTGGGCTTCGCAAATGCGAAACCCGAAAATGCGAAGATTTCATCCCAAATGCAAAAAACACCACACCTCTCCATTCTTCGCAAATGCGAAGAATTATTCGCAATTGCGAACTCAGGCTTGATCGCAAATGCGACCTAGCGATCGCAAATGAGAAGAATGGTTATGTCCGCTGCCTTGGCAAATGCAAACCAGCGTTCACAATTGCGGACTTCCAGGATCGCAAATGCGATCAAATATTCGCAAATACGGAGGTTTTCCCCAAGCCCACTGCTTGCCAATGTGATTATCTCTTCGCAAATGCGAGGTATTCTGAGTTGTCTCAGGCGATACTATAGGTAGTGTACCCGGAGTCTGATATACTGTAGTTGCGTGCCCAGGATCATAAGTAGTAGGGGTCTGTGCTCCCCTTCCTGCTTGAGATATGGCAGGGTCCGCTGGAAATAAACCAGCCTGAGTCATGGTGTCCATAAACCGCATCATATGGCCCATGTCCTTCTGAAAGCCCGGCGCTGTCATGAAATCTACCGGGACTGGCTCTGCTGCGGGCACCTCGCCCTGCTCCTCCACAACGGGATCCTACACTGGATCCATTGGTAGTTCTACTGGGGCTGCTCTGGTACGCCCTCGCCCCCTACCTCGGGCCGGTGCCCTTCTCCGGCCTCTGCCTCATCCTCTAGCAATGAGGGGAGGGGGGGATCAACCTCTCCTGAGTCTTTTCTCTCAAAGTATAAAGCACAGTCCTCATGTGCAGTTCATATTCTTCACGACTCCGGGAATACACCAGAATGTCGTCAATAAATACAATGACAAAAGAATCAAGATAGGGATGAAATACACTATTCATTAAATGCATAAATGATGATGGGGCGTTAGTTAGCCTGAATGACATTACAAGGAACTCATAATGACCATACCGAGTCCTAAAAGTAGTCTTCATGATATCTAGCTCCCGAATCTTAAACTGATAATAGCCTGAATCCAAGTCAATTTTAGAGAATACCCTGGCACCCTGAAGCTGATGAAATAGGTCATCAATACGTGGCAATGGATACATGTTCTTCACTGCAACCTTGTTCTTTTGGCGGTAATCATTACATATCCGCATAGAACCATCCTTCTTCTTTACAAATAAGACAGGAGCACCCCAAGGCGATACATTGGGCCGAATGAAGCCCTTATCAAGCAATTCCTGTAACTGTTCTTTTAATTCTTTCAAATCTGCTGGGGCCATACGATATAGTGGAATAGAAATGGACTGAGTGTCCGATAACAAATCAATGCAAAAGTCAATATCCCTGTTGGGTGGCATACCCGAAAAATCTGCTAGAAATACATCAGGAAAACCCCTTACTACAGGAACTGACTCCACGGTAGGAGTATTAATACTAACATCTCCCACATAGCCAGATACGCATCACACTCCTTCTCAACCATTCGTTGAGCTTTAAGAAATAAACAACCCTGCTAGGAACATGATCTGAGGTACCTCTCCACTCTAGCCACGGTAGACCTGGCATAGCCAACGTCACCGTCTTGGCATACCAATCAAGAATAGCATGATAGGGTGACAACCAGTCCATGCCCAAAATAATATCAAAATCCACCATACTGAGCAATAATAAATTAGCTGTGGTCTCAAAACCACTGATAACAATTAAACAAGACCAATACACATGGTCCACAATAATAGATTCACCCACGGGTGTAGATACATAAACAAAATAACTCAAGGAATCACTTGATACGCCCAAATACGGGGTAAAATAAGATGACACGTAAGAATAAGTAGAGCCTAGATCAAATAAGACTGATGCATCTCTATGACAGACCAGAATAATAGGATGCAATGATCTCTGTCCTAGCAGGAATGGCATAATGTTTGGCATGGCCTCCCCCTCTAGGGCGACCTCTACCTGTCCTACCTCCACCTCTAGCTGGCTGTGCAGGTGGAGTGGCAACTGGTGCAGTAATCATGGCCTAAGAAGCATGTGGGCCCAAGGGAATAGGTGGGGCCTAAGAAATCTGTGGAGTTACACCCCTTATAAATTTGGGGCAATCTCTCATGATATGACGAGTGTCACCAAACTCAAAACAATCCCTTAGAGGACGTGGCTACGGGGATTGGCTCGGGCCTGATCGACTAGACTGCCCGCTGAAAGAACCCCGTACAAGAGGTACAGTAGACACTGGCGGTGCGTAATATGGAACCTGAGGTATGGGAGTATCCAGAATACCACTGGATGCTGGAAGTGCTGAATAAATAGGACTGCTCACATAACCTCTACTATGACGGGCTACAACCGGGGCACGAGAATTTTTATATGTGACAGAAGCTCGGGCTTCCCTCTCTTCCCTCTCCCGAGTCCGCATACCTTCCAATATCCTAGCAATTTACACCACATGTTGGTATGTGATGTCCATCTCTCGCTCTCAGGCCATACTGAATCTAATACTAGGGTGGATACCCTCAATAAATCTGCGAACCCGCTCTCAAACAGTAGCAACTAAGGTTGGTGCATGCCTGGCCAACTCACTAAATTGGATCGCATACTATGACACAGTCATATAACCCTGGCGCAGCTGCTCAAACTCTGCGTGTCATGCATCTCTAAGACTCTAAAGAACATACTCCCTTAAGAACAAATCTGAAAATTGAGTCCAAGTGAGTGAAGATGCCCCAGTGGGACTATCCAACTCATATGCCCGCCACCAATGGTAGGTTGCTCCTCTAAACTGGAATGTCATGAAAGAAACCCCACTGGAATCCACAATACCCATAGTACGAAATATACGGTGACATTCCTCCAGAAAACCGTGAGCATCCTCTAAAGCTAAACCGCTGAAAGTGGGAGGGTGGTACTTTTTGTACCTCTCGAGCCTGAGTTGTTCCCCCTCTAAAACTTCTATCCTAATCTCAGGCCGAACTCGGACAACTGGCTGCAGTGGTATAACCTCTGGGTCATGGTCAACTTGGGCTCGTGGCTCTGGAGTATTGGCGGCGGGAGTCTATGCTCCTCCCCCGACCTGAGATGTAGCAGGAGCAAGTGGAATTAACCCTGCTTGAGATAGAGTGCCAAACATGCTCAAAAACTCGGCAAGAGTCTCCTAAAGTGTTGGAGTAGTAACAGGCGTATCAGGTGCCTGCTCTCCAACTGGAGCTACTGGTTGCTCTGGGGTAGCAGCTCGTGCAGGTGCACTGGCTGCACCGCGTGGTCTTCCTTAACCTATGGCTCGGTCTCTGCCCCTACCCCGGCCTCTTGCGGCTCCAACAGGGGGTGCGGGTGTCTGATCATCGGATCCAGTTGTGTGTTTCCTCACCATCTGTGAGAAAATAGAAATATATTGGTTTAGAACTTTGAAATCAACAATTGCGCACGATAAGGAATCAAAGAAGTGAATATTTTTCCTAAGAGTTCCATAGCCTCATGAAGATAAGTACAGAAGTTTTCGTACCGATCTGAAAGACTCTACTAAACCTGCTTGTGACTCATAACACATATGAACCTAGAGATCTGATTCTAACTTGCCACGACCCCAAATTCCCTCTGTAGGAGGTCGTGATGGCACCTAGTCTCTAAGACTAGGTAAACCTATCAATGCGAAATAAGGAAAGAAGTCACTAGCTTCTAAGAATTTATCCTTAATGTCTCTATATATATATCAAGGTCTAAAGAAAATAAGGAAGCAACATGATAATGATAGAAGGGGACTCGGGAGTCTGCGGACGCTGGCAAATATACCTCGAAGTCTCCGTACACCGGTAACTCACTGATGTCTGGGTTGTAAGATGTACCTGGATCTACACAAAAAGATGTGCAGAAGCGTAGTATGAGTACACCACAGCGGTACCCAGTAAGTGCCAATCTCAGCCTCGGTAGAGTAGTGACGAGGTCAGGTCAGGCCCTACTGAAAAAATAAATAATGGCATGGTAAAATGTTTAACAATATAATAAGGTAAAATGACAATGGAAATGAGTCAAGTAGTATGTCACCATTTAATTACACCAAATAATGGCAATTAATACTTCCCATAAACAAAACAGAATTCTTTTTAACTTTAAGAAAAATCACAACAATAATCAAAGGCAACTCGGCCATAAATCAATATCAACAAGGGCACTCCCGAGGTACCGGGGTTGTTTAGACATAGGTCGACATCCAGCCAACCTTTTCAACTTAAGCTTTAAACTTTGGAACTAAGTGATACGATTCATTCAAAAATCTCTTCGGACCCGAACCGACTACCTAGGCAAGTCATATAACAGTTATAAAGCACAGTGTGAGCAGTGAATAGGGGAATGGGGCTACAAATTTGAAAACGACTGGTCGGGTCATTTCGGTTATATATGACCATTACAAAAGAAGAAAAAAATTAATTGATAATTAAATAATTCGTAAGAAAACAATTCATATTCATTTAAAGCTTGGTAAGAGAGGAGCAGGTTCAGCAATGACCCAAATTTTTAGTCCATCTTGACCTAGCCAATCTTAGCTCAAGTTTCTTTTGAGTGGGTCAATGTTCAAAAGAAAACAATGCACAAGAATTTAAAACTTGGTTAGAGTTGAGCGAGTTTTTCAATGACCCAAAATTTTAGTCCATCTTGACCCGACCATTATCAACTCAAGTTTTGTTTTTAGTGGATCATTAACCTCGCTTATTTATTGACTCAGCTCATTGACCAGCCCAAAACTCCAAAAGCTATTTATCAGAAAAAACTTCACTTCAGATCATTCACAAAAATTTAAAAACAACTCAAAATTATGTTCATGTCCAAACACAATTCTAATTTTCAAATACTAATTTCACTTGAAGAAAACTTCGCTTTTTCCGGGAATTTTACAATTCTTATGTCCAAACGCCACTATATCAGGGGAGGATGCACACTTAGAGAAGCGGTGCCATGTGACACCTGTCACGACTCAAAATCTCACCCGTCGTGATGCCTCCTATCTCAATACTAGGCAAGCCGATAATCTCAATAAACTCCCATATCTTTTAAGTTTAAAAACATAATGATTAAATTCAGTGGAATAAAATCACAAATACGTTTATAAACACTCCAAAAATTTGGTGTCACTAGGTACATGATCATCTAATATTAATACAAGTCTGAAAAATACGGTCTATAATAATCTGAGACCAAATACAGTAGAACAAAGAGATAGGGAAGGAGAGGCAAGGTATGCGAAACACGATAGGTACCTCTAAATCTCTGAAAAGTCTACCGTGAAAAAGAATCTACACTCGCTATGTCCGGGAACACCTGGATCTGCACACGAAGTGTAGGTTGTAGTATGAATACAACCAACTCAGCATATAACAACAATAAATAAGGAACTGAAGATAGTGAAGAGCTACACAGTTATAGTTCATTTCCAGTAATTCCAGCAAAGAATAGACATGCTTTCAAATCCGGCAGTTTAAGACAAATCAATTTTATACAATTCAAGTTCATGTAACCCAGATATAAAATCTTTTAGAGATTTCATAACAATAACAGATAGCAACCTAGTGCAACAACAAATGAAAAGCAAGTACAGCCTCTCAGGGCAACAATCACTCAACTCGTCACAATGGCTCAACCACTCGACTCTCAGCTCTCAACACTCACAATCAATGGGTACCCGTGCTCACTAGGTGTGTACTGACTCTGGATGGGCTCCTATAGCCCAAGCATTATAATCTGCACGGATAACTTACATGATATAATATCCCGCACGGACAACTCACGTGCTATAATATCCATACCTCGCCGACAAGCCCTCCTCCTTACTCAGTCATCAACCTCTGTAGTCTCTCGGCCTCTCGGAAATCACAAAGATCAGCTCAAACAAAGATAACATTGTATATCAACAAAATCAAGAAAGACAGAGATATGATACGCAAGTAAAATCATGACTGAGTACAAAACATCAATTAGCGAATAATTCAACAAGTACGCTACCTTTGTGGGTCCCAACAGTACTATCACATAGCCTAAGAATGATTTACAGTTAAATTTCTTTAACACATAGAGAGCATATATATAATAACAAGTTATTCAACTTTACAGTTTTACGGGACAGACCAAGTCATGATCCCCTCGGTGCACGCCCGCACACCCGCACGCCCGTCACCTAGCATTTGCGTTACCTCCAAAATAATCACATGACAAAAAATCTGGGGTTTCATACCCTCAGTACCAGATTTAAAATGGTTACTTACCTCAAATCGTAAAATTCTTATTCCGCTAAGCCTTTGCCTCGTGAATTGGCCTCCAAATGCCTCGAATCTATCCATAAATAATTCGATCCAGTCAATAAATTCATTGGAATTAATTCTAAAAGAAAATATAAATTTTTCATAAAAATACAAAATTTAGCTCAAAAATCACTTGTGGGGCCCACGTCTCGGAACCCCACAAAAGTTATAAAATCCGACAAATCATTCAATTACGAGTCCAACCATAATAGTTTCACTCAAATCAAACACCGAAATCTCAAAAATTCATTTCTATGAGATTTCTAAAATTTTCCCAAATATCAATCTCAAAACACTAATTAAATGGTGAAAATAATGATATATTCGTGTATACTATCCAGGCAGCCCTCGGTCCTGCCTCGATCTTGGCCTTCAATCATGGCCCTCAAACAAGTCCTTAAACATCATACGAACTTATTTGAAACCTCAAATCATATAAAACGACGCTAAAACCACGAATCACACATAAATTCAAGCCTAATAAACTTTGAAACATCCAATTTCTACAAACGACGCCGGAACCTATCAAATCAAGTCTGATTGACCTCAAATTTTTCACACAAGTCATAAATGACATAACGAAGCTATAAAAATTTTATAACTGAATTCTGGCCCCGATATCAAAAAGTCAACCCCCCCATCAAACTTCCCAAAAATTCAACTTTCGTCATTTCAAGCCTAATTCCACTACGGACCTCTAAATAATTTTCCGAACACACTACTAAGTCCAAAATCATCATACGGAGCTATTTGAATCATCAAAATTTAAATCCTAGTTCGTTTACATATAAGTCCACATCCGGTCAACTTTTCTAACTTAAAATTTTCAATTATGAGACTAAGTGTCTCATTTCACTCCGAATTCCTTCCGGAGCCGAACCAACTAACCCGGTAAGTCATAAAACAAATGTAAAGAAAAAATGAGCAGTAAATGGTGGTGTGGGGGGGCAGGGTTATAATACTCAAAACGACCGGCCGGGTCATTACATTCTTCCTCTTTTAAACAAACGTTCATCCTCGAACGAGTTTCGAATCATACCTGGAGTCTCAAATAGGTGTGGATATCTGCTACGAATCTCTCGCTTAATCTCCCAAGTAGCTTCTCAGATTGGCTGGCCTCTCCATTGTACCTTCACTTATGCTATGTTCTTTGATCTCAGTTTTCGAACCTGCCGGTCTAAAATAGCCATCGTCTCCACTTCATAAGTCAAATTACCGTCTAGATGTATTGTACTAAAATCCAATATGAGATAAATCCCCGACATACTTTCGGAGCATAGATACACGGAACACTGGATGAACACTTAATAGACTAGGTGTCAAAGCAATTTCACAAGCCACCTCCCCAATATACTGAGGGCTCAACTTGCCCTTCTTCCCGAACCTCAACACACCCTTCATGGGTGAAATCTCGAACAAAACCTTCTCCCCAACAATGTAAACAACACCATGAACCTTCTTGTAGGCATAACTCTTATGTCTAGACTATATCTGTTAATTAGGCCGGGCTGACCCGTTTACAACCCAATTCAGCCCGGGTCAGCCTGGTATTGTAGCGTGGGGGCGGGCTGGGATGGGTTGGGCGAGGAACGGGTTTTAAACGAACAGGTTTTTGATACCGGTGCACCGGAACCCGCTAAGCCCGTTAACTCGTTAACGGGTTGTTAATGGGCTACAGCCCAGTTCAACCCGATTTTAAACTTTTTTTTATTTTTAACTTTTTTCTTTTTTTTTACCGTTGCCAACGGTCAAATTCAAATATGACCGTTGGCCAACGGCCCTTTTTTGCAGAAATGGCCATTTCGGCCTACCCCTTAAGAAAATAGCCCTCACACCCCTAGTATTTGATAAATTACAATTTTAACCTTATAAAAACTATAAATAGCCTCCTTCTTCTTCATTTTTCCTCACAATTCACTCTCTTACTACTCTAATTCTCTCTTGATATTATTGATTATTGTTCTTAAATTCTCAATTACTTATTATTTCAAGTTTCATCAAATATTTAGTTTAGCCATTATAAAATTATTATTATCAAATATGAAGTATTCAAGTGAAGTGTGGTATCAACTATCAAGTATCGATCTATCAATTAAAGTTTGGTTTTTGATATCAAATTTAGTGCGGCATCCGGAATTCCGGTACACTCGTTCTATATCTTTCTCTTCTTTGGTGTACATTCATTTTATTATTTACAATTATTAATTTAATTTACATAATGGATATATTTATATCAGCCAAAAAAGCATGCACTAGTAGAGGTGGTAGTAAGAAAACCTCCAAAAGATCAAGAGGTGTTGCTTGTTCTTCTAGTAGCTTTACACATTTCTGAAAGTTCGCGTAAAAATGTAAATGTAGATTATGATGGACTTCAAGAAAATTATGGTATAGATGATGATTTAGATGATAACTTAGATGATATTCCATTTTCATCACCTGATAATCTTGAAATACCACCAGCTATACCTGGTAATGCTAGTCAAACTCAAAATATTAGGGGTGAAAGTCGTGGTAAAACAAGGAGGCCTCCCCTCTCTATTAAGAAGAATCGAAGATTAAGAAGTAAGTGCTGGAATTTTTTTGACAGACTAGAAGAAGATAAAAATTATGTAAGATGTAGAATTTGTAAGGTATTTATAAACATGAGACCGGTAAGGGAGGGGGAACGGGTCAATTTCGTAGACACATGGTAGACAACCACCCTCTTGATTGGGGAGTAGATGAGGAAGATGGGCAACAAAAACTTAACCAGAATACTGGAGGGTTAATGGGTAAATACGATATTAAGAAAGATCGGGAAGAATTAGCTAAAATGATTGTTTTAGGTTGTTTACCTTTTAGTTTTGCTGCTTCACTATATCTTGTTACTTATATTCAAAGAATTTATAACCCTTTTGTTTAAAAGTATTCCTATAAGTACTTGTAGAGCTGATATCTTTAGGAGTTTTGGACAATATCAGACATATAAACGTTATTTGTTCGCCAGTCTTTCTTGTAGAATTTCTCTTACTTCTGATATTGATCGTGCTGTAAATGGTAATGATTATTTGATTGTTACATGCCATTTGATATATGGTAATTTTTGTATGCAAAAACGTATAATTTCTTTGAAATATGATGAAGATCAAAGTCATACTGGTATATTTATAAGTAATACTATCCATGAAGTTGCTATATTTTATAATCTTGTAGAAAACGTTTTGTGTGTCATTTGATAAAACTTCTAACAACAATGCTGCTATTACAATATTAAAATTGCATCTACACCCACCACTTCCTAAAATATTTCATGTTAGATGTGCATGTCATATTTATAATTTGATTGTTAAGAGTGGCCTTGATGTATTTAGAGATGATATCACTTTAGTTAGAAGAGTTGTTGGTGTAATTCAAAGAAATAATAGAAGTGCTAGATTAAATACATTTAAAGAAAAATGTCTACACTATGGACTAAAACCAAGACTCATGCTTGAAGAAATAGTTACTAGGTGGAATTATACTTATTTATTCTTAAAATATTGTAATAAATATAGAATGCCTATAACTGAAGTTGCTAATTCTCATTGTACCGATCCTAGCCGTCGGTTAACATCTAGAACTTGGGATGTCATTGAAGATGTTGTAAAGTTTTTACAAAAGTTTTATGTGGCTACACTTGAGTTTTCTAGAGCTTATTATCCTACTATTGCAAATGGTTTAGTTCATATTACTTAAATTTCTCTTTTACTACACAATTTGAAGAAGAAAGAAGGATATACTTCTGTTGTTGAATCTATGCTAGATAAGTTAAAAAAATTATACCCAATTCCCCCTATTTACCTAATTGGTGCTATTTTAAAACCCTTATATCAAAATGTCCACTTGTCGCCAATTAATCACTGCTTTATATTCTTATATGGATATTGGAACAACTGAAATTCCTGATATTGACACTTATATTTCTGATCTACACAAATATTTAGAAACATTATATAATTATTATGCTAATATTACTGATGCTTCTTCTTCTGTAGATGCAAATATTCCTTCAAGTTCAGTTTTAGCATCTAGGACCAGTGATTTGGATGATACTGATGGTGTTGAAGATTATTTGATTTGGTCTACAAAAAGGGAGCATCAACAAACCAGTAGCAGGAATATTGAAGAACTTCAATTCTACTTGAAAAAGTCAGCAGAGCCCCGCACAAAGGAATTTCTACCACTTGGTTGGTGGAGGAGCAACTCAAATCAATTTCCTGTTCTTTCGGCCATGGCTCGAGACGTGCTAAATGTGCCGATTTCAACAGTCGCATCAGAGAGCGCATTTAGCCAAGCAAGGCATGAACTAGGAGATACCAGCCATTCATTGGATAGCAACGCTTTGGAAATTCTAGTGTGCTTCAGATTTTGGATAAGATCAGAATGACGAAATCAAGGGCATGACGAGGTAGATGAAGCGGAGGACTAAGAAATTGGAGATATAATAATTTATGGTTCTGATTCAACCAATGCCGGAAACCAAGAACTTCATGTTGACATGGATGAACTTACAAAAATGATGCATATCATGTGATGTACTAATTCTTTTTTTTATAATTGTTGTAAAATTTTAATTTGCAAGTTCAAAAATAACAAAATCAAAAAAGAACTTGCAACTTAATTTGAAATATTATATATTATTCAATAAAAATATCAAATGAAAGTCTTCGGAGCTTGATCCTTACATATTGCCTATTGGTCTTATTAAATAATTTTTTGTAGCCACTTATTTTCAAATTTCAATTTTAAAATTAAAAAATTCAAATTTTAAACTTCAAAGTTTAATTCTAAGCCTTAAAAGTTTGCAAACACTTAAGTATCAATAACATTGAATAAGAAAAACAAAATTTACTTTAAAAAAAAAAATTCACTGCTCGCTAACAACCCGCTAATCCCGAACCCGGACGGACAAAATAAAACTCGAAAAAGTACAGCCCGCAACGTTAAACGGACGGGCTGATTTGTTTTTGTGCCCAGCCCGTCCCAGCCCACCCGTTAAATACCCTTAGTCTAAACTATGCCGTGCGAAGCCGTTCCTAAATCATTTTGACCTTCTCTAAAGCATCCTGAACCAAGTCAGTACCCAATAGCCTAGCCTCATCCGGCTCAAAGCAACCCACCGGGGACCGGCACCGTCTCCCATACAAAGTCTCATACGTAGCCATCTGAATGATTGACTGGTAGCTATTATTATAAGCAAACTTCGTGAGTGGCAGAAATTGATCCCAAGAACCCCCAAAATCAATGACACAAGCGCGTTGCATATCCTTTAATATCTGAATAGTGCACTCGGACTGCCCGTCCATATGAGGATGAAATGTTGTACTCAGCTTAACCTGTGTGCCCAATTCTCTTTGTACTACTCTCCAAAATTGTGATGTAAATTGTGTTCCCCAATCTGAAATGATAGACACTGGCACACCGTGTGGGCAAAAAATATCGCGGATATAAATCTCAGCTAACCACTCCGAAGAATAATTGGCACCAACTGGAATAAAATGCGCGGACTTAGTCAACTGATCTACAATCACCCAAACCGCATCAAACTTCCTCAAAGTCCGTGGAAGCCCAACTACGAAGTCCATGGTAATACGCTCTCGTTTCCACTCCGGAATTGCAAGCCTCTAAAGTAATCCTCTTGGTCTATGATGCTCGTACTTTACCTGTTGACAATTTAAACATCAAGCTACAAATCCAACTATATATTTCTTCATTCGCCTCCACCAATAATGTTTCCTAAAATCCTGATACATTTTCGCGGCACCTGGATGAATGGAATACCGCAAACTGTGAGCTTCTTGGAGAATCAACTCATGCAAACCATCTACATTAGGCACACATAGCCTGCCATGCATCCGTAAAACACCATCATCTCCAATAATGACTTCCTTGGTATCACCGTGCTGAACTGTGTCCTTAAGGACAAGCAGATGTGGATCATCATACTGGCACTCTCTGATACGATCATATAAAGAAGACCGAGAAACCACATAAGCCAAAACTCGATTCGGCTCGGAAATATCCAATCTAAAAAATTGATTAGCCAAGTCCTGAACATCCAAGGCTAAAGGTATCTCTGTTATCGGTAAGTATGTTAAGCTGCCAAAATTCTTCGCCTTACGAATCAAGGCATCAGCCATTATATTGGCCTTTCTAGGATGATAGATAATGGTGATGTCATAGTCCTTAAGCAACTCTAACCACCCCCGCTGCCGCAAATTAAGATCTTTCTGTTTGAACAGATGTTGTAGACTCCGGTGATCGGCATAAACCTCACAATGGGCATCTTACAAATAGTGTCGTCAAATCTTCAAGGAAGGAACAATAGCTGCTAACTCAAGGTAGTGGAATGGATAATTCTTCTCGTGTATATTTAACTATCTGGACGCATAGGCAATCACCCTACCGTCTTGCATCAGCACTACGCCGAGACCAATACGCAATGCGTCATAATACACAATATAAGACTCTCATCCAGTAGGCAACACCAATTCTGGAGCTGCAGTCAAAGTTGTTTTGAGCTTCTAAAAGCTCTCTTCACATTCATCTGACCACCTAAACGGAGCACCTTTCGAGGTCAATTTAGTCATAGGCGATGCAATAGATGAAAAACCGTCCACTAAGCGACGATATTAACCGGCCAAGCCGAGAAAACTCTGAATCTTAGTAACTGAAGATGACCTGGGCCAACTCTGAACTGCCTCTATTTTCTTCGGATCCACCTTAATCCCTTCACCAGACACTATGTGTCCCAAGAATGCCACCGAACTAAGCCAGAACTCACACTTAGAGTGGCATAAAGTCTCTCATCTCTCAATCTTTGTAATACAATACCCAAGTGTTGTGCATGCTCTTCCTGGCTACGTGAGTACACCAGGATATCATCAATGAATACTATAACAAATGAATCAAGATATAGGATATCATCAACGAATACTACGACAAATGAATCAAGATATAGATGGAATACACTATTCATCAAGTGCATAAATATTGCTAGGTCATTGGTTAGCCCAAAATACATCACACTTGATATTCAAATTTTTGCCATGTGGCACGGAAGAATTGTTTTTAAAGTATTTCTCGTGGTATGATTGTGTATGAGAGAGGTGTTAGACATTAGGGCGGTAAAGGTGCAATTAAATATGGTGATTCGTGTGTCCTATGGAATTGGAGATTGAGAGTTCTCATGAGCAGATTGTTTCATGGGTGTGGACTATAAAGTTGTGACTAGAGCTAGCCAGATGATATAATGTGTTATGATTCAATCATTGTGGACTTTCAGAGGTTATTTATATATTTGTGGCTGACCAGAGTTGATTTGGGGCCCAATGGTATGCCCAATTAGGATGTGTATTCTACACCGAGCTGGATTAATTGGGTCCATACTACTATTGTTGAAGGATGTGCCATTCGGTTGATATGAAGCTTATTCGTGTTCTGGAATGATCCGTGAGTTACTCTTCTATGCTACGAAGAGTTGTGATTCGTTGGTTAAATGCATATATGGTGCGGTTCTATTGTGGCCTTATAGCGGAAATTGAGCGAGAATAGTATTGGATATTGCTTAGTTGATGGTGTATTGGTCATGTTCTTTAAGGTTTTGTGTGGCATGGTGTCGTTTGCTTCTCTGTGGTTGCACTTTGGGTACTTGATGTCGAATTAAGCAGGGTTATTGATTTTAGCAGGATGGCTTGAGGTGTTTCATATGGACCAGCATTTGGATAGGGTCGCGTATTGCAGCAGAGTTATGTGGAAATATAATCCTTTGTGTAAGATTCGTGTGTAATGGTTCTGCGGTGTGTGATAGGTTCTTAGCATTGAGTCGGGGTGGTACCCGTTGAGCTTGTGGAACGGTTCTCCTGTTTAGGTACACTTGGAATGTTGCTAGCTGGTGCACAGATTGCACAAGTTGTGGCTTTAGATTGTAGTGATGTGTCATGTCACTAGAATGGTCGTGTCGGATGGGACGAGGTCATTCGGCCTAGAATGGATGCTATCGAATTTGATTGTTTTATAATTGGGAGGATAATATCTGATGTCGGCTTTGAAATTGGCTATAGTTCTTGTAGAGGGAACGGGATCTCCATGACTTGTTGGTATAATGAATGGCTATGAATTTGGTATGTTTCTTTCATCATCGGCATTGTACAAAGGTTTTGAAAATGAGGTTTTTTCTGATATGAGCTTATTACCAGCACTGAGTTGATTTGAGTCGATATTGTGATTAAAAATCATTGCTTTGAGCATTCAAGCTATGCGGTATTAAAATTTAGTATTTGAGTTATGGTTACGGCTTTTGGTACAGACTGTTCAGAATTATACGGTATGTAGATGCAAACTTCTCATCTTATAGGAAATTTCGGATGTTGGAAACTTGATTCGAAGGCTTGTGGGCTAGGTTAAATTGAGAAATTTCAGTTATGTTGTGCTATCAGACCTGTATGGGATATGGTGACGTGGGATTACCCCCGTGTATGTGCATGGGAAAGTTACACAGCGATTTGATAGCTTTTGGAACAACTCTACACATGTTCGAGGACGCAAGTATGTATAAGTGGGAGAGGATGTAACGACCAGACCAGTTGTTTTGAACATTTGCATTTCACTCGGTTGTTTGAGGGCATGAGTAGCTCTGTATGATGTACTTGACTTGTGTGAATCATCGGTTTTGGGTTGCAAGTATTTCGGAATCGAATTGGAAGAAAGAATTTCATTGTTGAAGCTTTAAATTGGGAGAGTTGACCAAAATTTGACTCTTTAGCATTTGACCTGAGATTGGAATTCTGATGGTTCCATTAGCTTTGTTAGGTGATTTTGTACTTAGGAGCACGACCCGAATGTAATTTGAAGGCTCGCGACAAGAGGGGTTGCTCTTATGGTAAGCAACCTCCACTTCCAACCAACAGGTTGTGAGTTCGAGTCACCCCAAGAGCTAGGTGGGGAGTTCTTGAAGGGAAGGATGCCGAAGGTCTATTGGAAACAATCTCTCTACTTCATGGTAGGGGTAAAGTCTGCATATACACTACCCTACCCAGACCCCACTAGTGGGATTATACTGGGTTATTGTGGTAGAATTATGCTTGAATTGGCGAAAGTTGGAAATTCCGCGATTTCGGTCGGCAGTGGAAAAATTGATATCGGGGTCGAAATAGAATTCTGGAGGTTAGAGTAGGTTCGTAGTGTCATTTGTGATGTGTGTGAAAAATTTGAGGACATTCGGACGTGGTTTGGTTGGTTTCGGTATCGATTGCCGAATTTGAAAATTTAGAAGTTCTTAGGCTTGAATCCGAGGGTAATTTGGTGTTTGGATATTGTTTTGAGTGATTCGAAGGTTAGACTAAGTTTGTATATTGATATATGACTTGTTGGTATTTTTGGTTGAGGTACTGATGGCCTCGGGGTTATTCCGGGTGGTTAACGGATTTATCGAAGTTGGAAAATGTAGCTGAAGCTGTTGCTACTGCTATTTCCGCACCTGCCGAAGGAAGAGTCACAGGTGTGAGGTCGCTGGTGCATTTGGGGAAGCCGCAGATGCGGAAATGGAAGGCCAAGGATGGGGAACGCAGGTGCGAAGAATTGGCCGCATCTGCGAGCCCGCAGGTGCGAGGTCTTGAGAGCAGATGCGGAGAGGAGAATTTTGGGCTAGCTTCGCAGATGCGAAGAGTAACGCGCAGGTGCGCAAGCGCAGGCGTGCGCTTTGGGACGCAGATGCGGAATATGGGCTTTTTAGTGAATTCCGCACCTGCAATGGAAATTTCCACAGGTGCAGCATCGCAGAAGTGGAAAAAGAGGCCACATGTGCGATTGTGCTGGGCAGAAAAGCCCCAGCTCATGGTTTTGTCTTCATTTTCAATTTTTTGATTTGAGAAACTCGGGAGAGAGGAATGTTTTTGAAGGTTTTCAAGGATCAACATTGGGGTAAGTGATTATAAGCCATAATGGTATAAATTTCGTGAATCTATGGCTTTGTTCATCATTTAATTAGTAGGATTTTGGAGTGAAAGTGGGGGGTTAGGATTTGAAATTTGTAAGAGTTTAATTTAAGGATTTGAGGGACCAAACGATGTCGTATTTTGATGAATTTGACATGGTTAGACTCGTCAGTGAATGAGCTTTCTAGTTTTGTAAATTTTGTCAGATTTCGAGATATGGGCCCGGGGGCCGAGTTTTAGCCAATTTCAGGTTTTGGTCTAATTTAATAGTTTTTCTTGTGGAATTCATTCCATTAGCATATATTGATGGTATTGTACTGATTGTAAATAGATTTGGAGCATTTGGAGGCCGAGTCCAGAGGCAAGAGCATTGCGGGGTAGAGATTTGACCAGTTTGAAGTAAGTAACGATTGTAAATCTAGTCCTAAGCATTTGGAGGTTTTGTATCATTCTACTATTTTGAGTGACGCACATGCTAGGTGACGGGCGTGTGGGCATGCACTATGGGGGATTGT
Source organism: Nicotiana tomentosiformis (assembly GCF_000390325.3). Taxonomy (NCBI): domain Eukaryota; kingdom Viridiplantae; phylum Streptophyta; class Magnoliopsida; order Solanales; family Solanaceae; genus Nicotiana; species Nicotiana tomentosiformis. The sequence continues at coordinate 7,173,939 of NC_090823.1, forward strand.
GACTTGGCCCGTCCCGTAGCAACTGTAAAGTTGCATACTTTGTTGAAACTATATGATACTTATATGTTATAGAAAGAATTTCTGTAAATTGGGTTGAATGACACGTTTGGGCCTTGCTCCAATGTTGTTTGGACCCTTAGGGGCTGTTTCTTACCATATTCTCATTGTTTTCGATTGAAAATCTATACTTAGTCACGTTATACTTGTTTACCGCATAATTTAATTTTATGACTCTATTTTGATGCGTATAAATATTTTGGGCCGAATGTCCTGTTTTACTGAAATACCCGAGTCGCTTTAGAGGTTTATGACTTAGTGAGTCCTAGGGCCTGATTTGTGAGGATGAGTGTGGATCGTGGCTTCTCGCCTGCAGCATACTTTATTATTATAGTACATGAGTTGTCCGTGCATCATGTGAGTTGTCCGTGCATATTATTAGCGCTTGGGCTGAAGGAGCCCCTCCGGAGCCTATACACACCCCTAGTGATCGCAGGTACCTACTGCGTGCGAGTGCCGAGTATTGAGTAACTGGGAGGAATGAGTGGTTGTGAGGTATGCCCGAGTGGCAAGAGTGATTGTGAGGTATGCCCGAGTGGCACGAGTGACTGTGAGGTTTGCCCGAGGGGTTGTTTATGATTTCATCATTTTTCTCACATTTGCATTTTTCCTCTGTTGAAAACTGTTAAACAATATCTTTAAATGATTTTATTGGAACTGTGTTTAAACAAGATGTTTTGATTCAAATCCTGATTTTAAAAGTATGAGATTATATTGAGATTTTTCTGATATGAACGTTATATGCTTGATTGCTTGTTACTACTGCTCAGTATTTATTTATTATTGTTACTTAATGAGTTGGCGTACTCACGTTACTCCCTGCACCTTGTGTGCAGATCCAGGTGTAGCTGGACACGGTAGCGGTTGTTGATTATTCTAGTTGCAGATTTTTCCTCGGAGATAGCAAGGTAGCTGCTTGGTGATCGTAGCCCCTGCTCTTCTCCCTCTTATCTTACTCTAGTTGTATTTAGCTATTTTTCAAGCTGAGTTAGCCTTGATAATGTTAGACAGATTGTAGTAGATGCTCATGACTAGTGACACCCCGATGTCGGGCTTTTCCTTCCACACTATTATTTTGATTTGAACTTCTTTACGAAGTTTTTTATGTAAATAACATTGAAAAATGAAAATATCGGTTTGTTTTGGAAATGAGCCGGCTTGCCTAGTTTCACGATAGGCGCCTTCACGAGAGGGGTTAGTTTGGGTCGTGACATTTAACTTATCCCTACCTAGTTACCCTACCTAATGATTACAAAGTAAAGGTGACACTAATTGGTGATGTAATCCTTAGTCCTAAGTTCTCAGAAAGGTCCTTTTTGTGCCTAGTTTCAAGTTCAATTTGATATTAGTCCATTCCTTGACATTCCAACTTGATTGTATTGTAATATTTACCAAGTTTGTGTGCATCCTTCTACAGGGCCCTTCACTGAAGAGGCCACTGGAGATTGGTAAAGCCAAGACGGGTCTGTACTTCCATTGTTCAGACAACAACAACAACAACACTGGTTTTGTTTCCCCTAATTTTTCTAATGCATCTTATCCATGTCATTCTACTAATAAAGATGAGGTATATTTTGCAGTTAACATATCTAGTTCATTTTCTTTTAAGACACAGTCTACCATCCCTGTTGCATTTACTCGTGTTGTATCTCACGGCAGTAATAAGAGTAGTTCTTTTCCACATCTGCATCATTCTGTAAATAATTCAAGCAATAAAAGTGATTCTTGTTTGACTGATGTCTCCTCAAATACTAAGAATTTGCTTGATATATTGTGGCATAACATATTAGGACATGTACCTTTTGTCAAAATGAAGGGAATTTCTTCTATACCTGTTACCTTTGCACCTAAACAACCTTTCCGTTGCCTATTTATCCAATGGAAAAACAAACCAGATTGCCTTTCCCAGAAAAAATAATATTAACCACTAAGATCTTTGAGTTGTTACACATTGATCTATGGGGTCCCTATCATGTTACAATACACAACAAATATAAGTACTTCATCACACTTGTGGATGATTACAGCAGGTCCACATGGACTCATTTGTTAAGCTGTAAAAGTAATGCCATTAATACTATCAAGTCTTTCTCTGCCATGGTAGAGAACCAATTCAACACCAGTATCAAAACTATAAGGACTGACAATGGCCTTGAGTTAACCAGTATTGAAACCATCTCATTTTTCCAATCAAAAGGCATCATACATCAGAAAACATGCCCATATACACCACAACAAAATGGTGTGGTGGAAAGAAAACACAAATACCTACTATAAATAGCCAGGGCACTCTTGTATCAGTCTTTATTTCCCATGCAATATTAGGGAGAGTGTATCTTGACATCTACCTATTTGATAAATAGATTACCTTCATCATCACTCAAAGCTAAATGTCCATTTGAACTATTGTACCTGAAGAAACCAATTTATTCCCACCTTAGAAGCTTTGGGTGATTATGCTTTCCTACTACTCTCAAAACCCATAAAGACAAATTTGAACCAAGATCCACTCCCCATATTTTTGTGGGATGCCCTTTTGTACAAGGTACTAAATCTGGCCACAAAGAAAATAATTGTTTCAAGAGATGTAGTATTCTATGAAAATGTATTCCCATTTGCCTTGTCATCTAGTACTAGTAAGGTATTCCCTTCATTCCCTCAAATGAAATCATACTTATCAGATGAATTCTTTAATTCCAATGACATAAAGAGCACTCCACATTTAGTGACTGAAAATCACCATGAAGTGTCACCAAGGACTTTGTCCAGGAATGAACAATTGTCTGAATCAGATCCAATATCACCTCAGCCCCTTTCTTTTGATAATGATTCAATATTTTCTCAGTGACCTTTGAGAAGTCAGACATCAGGAGTCTTCCATGTTGCTGATAGTCCAACTGTCTCAACTCAAGATCAAAACATTTCAGTGGCAGATCAAAGTAGACCTTCAAGAACCTTGAAAATCCCTACTTACCTTAAAGACTATGAATACACAATTCCTAAATTACATCATACTCACCAAGACCAGTCCCCTTCTTTTAATGACATCCAAATTACATCATCATTTTTCTTTTATCACCTCTGCACCCAGACTTCATCATAATCCCTTCAATGCTCTAAATTACACAAGTCAGCATTTGATGGAACTTGCCTCACATGAATGTGAACCTAGTTCATATGAGGAAACTGCTGTGAAACCTGCTTGGCAAGCAGCAATGAATTAGGAGTTCCAAGCACTATATGCAAATAAGACCTGGGACTTAGTTTCCCTTCCAGTTGGAAAGAAGGCAATATGGTGTAAGTGGGTGTATAAAATCAAGCATAAAACAGATGGAAGTATAGAAAGATTTAAAGCAAGATTAGTGGTAAAGGGTTACACACAGCAGGCTATGATATATTATATAGAGACCTTCTCACCAGTAGTGAAAATGACAACTGTGAGAGCTTTGATAGCAACAGTAGTCAAGAAAGGATGGCAAGTTTTGCAGTTGAATGTCAACAATGCATTTCTCCATGGATATCTCCATGAAGAAATATACATGGAGGTGCCACCAGGGCTAGTTGTGGAAAGGGTAGGCTTAGTGTGTAAACTAAACAAGTTCTTGTATGGACTCAAACAAGAAAGCAGACACTCGTATGAGAAAGTAGCCGAAGCATTATGTTCTATGGGATATACTCATTTAATTCTTGATTACTCTATGTTTTATAAAAAGACTGAAGGATTAGTAGTGTTTGTGGTTGTCTATGTAGATGATGTTCTTATCATAGGTACTCACCTGCAAGAGATTGAGTCCTTGAAAGATTTTTTGCACAACACATTCAAGATAAAAGACCTGGGTAGGCTTCATTACTTCCTAGGCTTAGAGGTTCAATACACAGACAAACAAGTTTTGATGTCACAGAAGAAGTTCACTATGGATCTTTTGAAAAAGTTTGGTTGCATGGATTGTCCCCCTATATCTTCTCCTCTAGACTCATCTATGAAGCTGAAAGCTAATGAAAGAGCCCTGTTGACAGACCCTTCATATTATAGGAAGCTAATTGGGAAACTTAACTTCCTTACTAATACCAGGCTAGAAATTGCTTATAGTGTATAACATCTTAGTCAGTTCATGAAGAGTCCCAGGGAGCCACACTTGAAGGTTGCATATCATGTTCTAAGGTACTTGAAAGTTGACTCAGCCTTGGAAATTTTCCTTACTAATGATGCAGACTACAGAGTGAAAGCCTTCTGTGACTCAGATTGGGCAACCTGTCCCCAATCCAAAAAATCAGTGAGTGGTTACATTGTATTACTTGGAGACAGCCACATTAGTTGGAAACCTAAGAAGCAGTCTACTATTTCCTTATCATCTGCAGAAGCTGAGTACAGATCAACTAGAATGGTTGTTGGAGAACTTCTCCGGCTTGCCAGGCTTCTTACTGAGCTCATTGTTCCACTATCCTTACCAATTCCCATATTTTGCGACAGTCAAGCTGCCCTACATATAGTAAAGAATCTCATGTTTCATAAGCGTACAAAACACATTGAAGTTGATTGCCATTTTGTACGAGACCAATTGCAGGAAGGATTGATCTCCTTACACCACATCTCTACAAATGACCAGTTAGCTGATATCTTTACCAAATCTTTGATAAGGATCAAACATTCCACACTCCTTGGCAAGTTGGCAGTGAGCCCCACCTCCAACTTGATGGGGGTGTTGAGATTACTCATTGTATTGTATTTATTCCTTTGTTAATCACTTGTACAGTAGTTGGTGGAATATAGTTAGTGGGATGTCACATGGTAAATAACAGCCGTAATGAGTTAGTGGGTTAGACTAGGTGTTAGCACATTTTATAAGTAAGAAGTCAGATTGTACATTTTATTTTTGAGTTGATTAATTAAGAGCTCAGCTCCCCTTTCTAGAAGCTTCACTCATTCTCTCTTTCCTTTACATCCTCTGATTACTCTATTGGAGCTCACATTTCTCTCATTAATTTCACAATTTCTCATGATCAAACGGATAGACCTAGCAAGCTAAATAAACCAAATAAATAATTAGGATAGGAAAACTAGTGCATTATGTGACGATTTGTGGCGTTTTGTTCATGGAAAATTCTTTGATATATTGCAAAGATTTTTTCTAAAAATGTGTTTGTTTGAGTTTCCTCAAGAAGTTTTTGTAAATATTTTTCTTTCGAAAAGCTATTTGTTGAAGAAGTGGTTTAAGTGTGTGTTTCTAATAAGTGACATCTTTCACTGACAAAACACTCACAAATTATCCTGAAAAAACTATAATTATCTAAAAAGTGATTTCGGGTTTTCTTTTGCTGCTGATACACGAGCTAATTATATGTGGCGCTTAAGTATTGTATCACATATTTTACGTTTACTTTTTTCAGCAGCAACCAACAGTTAATTTAACAAACAGAAGAACCAAGTTAGGCAAAAAACATTATACTATTATTCAAACGTCAAGAACAACACATGGTTTGAACAAAACTAGGAGATTCACGTTGCTTATTTAAAAATAAAAAAAACGATAACCGAGATGAAAAAATCACTCAATGATTTAGATTTTAATGGAGTCCACCAGTAAAGCGATGATGTGAGGTTTTAGAACCTTTTCTGGATGAGTGTATCCATCTTGATTGTGCTTGTAAGTGACATCTATAATACGAGCGAGATTGAGAATAGGAGTGAGAATTTCTGTAGAAACAGGAGTTGGTCGAAGAAATCCTTCATTCACATCCTTTCATGCAATCTCAGCCATTTCTTGGAATTTTTCCATTGCTACTTCTGTTGATACGCCATAATCCCCCATATAGCACTCAATTCCTGTTGCAATTTGGCCCCTACCCTTCTCAACCTAAAATAGCAATTACAATGTACGTAGTATAAGTACAAAATCGACTTATATATTTTTAAGTGCAACAATCATATAAGATGCTTCAATTTAATGTAATGCGATTGATGTGTACCTCATATGTGGCAATGTCATCTACAACTCGACATAATGTTACATTGGCTTCCAAAATTTTAGGGTTCGTATCCAACCACTCAAAATCATCCCTGGCAGCTGATTTCATTCCCAAGTAGGATGTTGTAGTTAGCAAGTAATATGTGCTAGTAGCTAATGCATTGTTAAGATACTCAGAAACAGGTGGCATATATCCCTCAATGAACCACTTTGCTTCAACAAAATAATTTCTCACAATTTCCTTCATCTATTTTACACAAACAAAGACGACATTCAAAAATTAATCTATACATCATAAAGAAAAATAAGGTAAATACAGGTGATTTGTTATATATAAATCAGTGAGTCATACTCTTTCTTTCGCGTAGTGGACAACATAGGATCTGCCATCCGTTGACAATTCCTTTTCATAATCTTCATAAAGGTCTATAAGAGCCTTAAAACTGATTTTCATGTAGTCTGGGAGTCGATCAATTTGACTAATATCCCACCTAATACATTAAAAAATTTAACATATAGTAAGTTTCCCATTTAAGAAAACATCTAATAAATTCATAAACTGTGGAAACACAAGTTTATACCTCTGTATGGCATCAGTGTAGACCTCAAGTTCTTTTACAATGCCATAAGCATCGAATGTGTCATCTACTATCGAAATCATTGCTATAGTCTTAGCAAGCATGACACGAGCCTGAGAATATTGAGGTTCAGCATACACCCCCATCGTCCAAAAGTAGCATTCAACAGCTCTATCCCTAGCATATGGAAGTGTTGTCACAAAATTCAAATCTTTCCACCACCTACAAAATAACCTTAGAATATGAGAAATTATTATTAACAAATAATTTATATGTTTTTTACGTAAAACATATCATTGTACCTTGATACTTGGCTAAGTTCTTGTTTATGCAACATCTGAAGTAAGTTGTAATCCAATTTAGCAAATCGAAGTAGCACATCATTTTTCAGTTCCTCCTCTTCGTAGATAGAGATGAAGTAACGCGTCTCCACTCTTGGAATGCTTTTATGCAGAGATTGCTCAAGGGCATGCATCACTTGCTTACTCAGAGGTGACTTCAAATGTGGAGTTGCAGATTCAAGATGAGCAGTGGCAAAAGCAAATGCCTCTTCCAAAATATCCTCTCCATGTGTCCGTACATGTGAAGCTTCGTATAAGCTCAATAGACCCTTTGCATCTTTACTAAGACTAAGAGACTCCTTGAATTTGCCGTTTGCGTCTTGGAATCTGCTGAAAATTTCTGGATCATGAATAAAAAACAAAAGATTAGTTTTCATGCAGCAAAAGTTGAAACATTGGTGTAAGAATATGTAATGGACCTACTTGGGGAGATATTGTAACCATGTTGTCTCAACATTCGAAATTGAAGGGCACAAGTGTACAAATCATTAATGTACTCATGACCTTCAAAGTTTGGATCTTCTTTATAAATCTGATCCAACCTGTCATCTATTTGTTTCTCAAAATGATAAGCTAAGCCAAGTCGCTCAACAGTGTCTATCAGATTCAGCTTTTCAGCCAATGATCTTTCACAAGCTGCTGCCAACATACTCTTTGTTTCCTCCTTCAATGTTTCAATCTCTTGACCATATTTTTCTGCCACCTGTAAATGTATTTATTAACTTCATTCATATATGTTCAACTTAAAAAAGACTATGTATATTCAAACATAACTTTAATATTCAAATATTATTTTCGTTTAGAATTTTTTTTTTCCACATCTTTTCGCAATTTTACCATTCTTATGTCCAAACGCCCACTAAATTTTTCATTTTAAACTAATATCTTGGAAATTTCAAACTAGTTCCACAAGTTGCATAGTACTTCTTTCGTTTACAAGTATCTTAATATTGTCTTGTTAAGATAATTGTTCGAGTCTTAAAAATCAAAAAGCGCCATCATTTTAATACCCAAAAAAAAAAAATTTAGCTGGCAGTACTTATTTCAAATGAAAGGTACGTATGTCAGCCAGGGGAGGAGCCAGCTTTTTCGCTACGAATTCAGCCGAACTCAGTAGTTTTTGTTCAAACCTTATATTTGTTTTAAGAAATTCATTGAATATACACAAATTATTAAGTTAGAACCCAGTAACTTAAAAGAACTTGAATCCTGAACCTATAAGCTTCAAATCTTGGCTCCGCCTATGATTTATACCAAATATTTCCAAGGAGTTACTTCAAAACTAATAGAGAAGATTTTATAAATACCTGATTGTCAACAGAGAATGAATGGAAACTGTCACCCCAAAGACTTGGAGAGAAATTGGCAACTGGACGAACAATCTGCTCATCGTTGTTAATGAGGGCAGCTTGGGCCATTTCTAGAAAACTGGATATAAGCTAGTGGAAATTAAATGCAAGTTAAAGAGTTTTTTTTTTCCTTTGTTTTGCTTTTATCTTTTATTTCTTGGCGCAGAGAACTGAACAAGCTAAGTGATGATCGAAATGGAAAAGAATGTATGGGTATTTATACTGACGAGAGTCTTTTTCAGTAGTATGCAAACATCCTTAATTAATTATTTCTCTTTTGAAATTCTTGTTGCAGCAGGTATCCTCTGTTGCCTTACTTGACTATAGAGCACTTGAAAACTTCTTCTTTTTTTACTAGTCATGGGAGAGTAAATATCAGTGTAAAAAACAAAAAGAAACAGTATATACTATTGGTTTAAGTTATTACTCTATTTTTTCAGCTCACTGGATGAGGCTTATTATAAAAAGTTAGTCAACTTAATATGATAGTGTCAAAAAATTTCCAAGCTTATAATATAAACTAATAAAACACATTATTGCATTTTAAAATAAATAGTAAAATATTTCAAAAAATCTTACTTATTATTTTTGATTAATTCTTCAAATTCTAATAGATTAATATAGGTGAAACTATTTTTTATTTTTTTTAATAAGCATGTAAAGTAAGAAAAGAATCAAGAATTTTCATCTCTTTAATTTATAGAAATAAATATTTGAACAGGCCGTTGAAGAAACTTCTTATTGAATGAGAAAGTTTCTAATATTTAAAGATGATTAATACATTATCGTTATTCTAAAAGGTCATATACGGAGTGTATTCTATGTTTAGAACAACGTCCGATTTCTTTTGTTTAAGAAAGCAAAAATATTAACCGGAATATGAGATGTGAAATATGATGCAAATAAAACCAAACTCCATCAAACGAAATATGAACCGGTTCCTTTACTTTAAAGTAAGTACATATTGTTATAAAATAAAGACTATAAAAGAAATAAACTGAAGACAAATATAGAGGGAGATTGATATTTTATTCAACTTTCAAACTTCTGTACATAATGAACTGAATTCTCCTATATTTATAGAAGAAAGGAAGCTGATGTGTAAGTTGCTCCTACAAGCTGCTGTGTAAGTTGCTGTGTAAGCTGCTTGTAAGCTGCTACTCTAAGTTGTTGTGCCAAATATAGATAATCTTCTATCACGGTAATATTTATCCATAACGGAGTACCGAAAGGATAAGCTTCTTCAGGAGACTTATTTCCAATAGAGTACTAAATAGATAAACATATTTACGGCGGAGTCTCATATGGATAAAATTCTTCAAGAAGCTTATTTACAACGGAGTACTAAATGAACATCCATAATATAATATATTCATAACACTCTCCCTTGGATGTTCATTAAAAGATAATGTGCCTCGTTAAAACCTTACTAGGAAAAACCCTGTGGGAAAAATTCCTAGTGAAGGAAAAAGAGTACACATATTTAGTAATACGTATTGCTAGTTGCCTCATTAAAAATCTTATAAGGAAAACCCTGTGGGAAAAAACCTTAGTAAAGAAAAAAAGAGTACATAGCGTATTTTACTCCCCCTGATGAAAACCTTGTTTCAAATATTTAAGTCTCTGCATTCCAATCTTGTATATTCTCAAAAGTTGAAGTTGGTAAAGATTTAGTAAATAAATCTGCCAGATTGTCACTTGAACGGATTTGTTGCACATCAATGTCACCATTTTTCTGAAGATCGTGTGTGTAGAATAATTTTGGTGAAATGTGTTTCGTTCTATATCCTTTTATAAATCCTCCCTTCATTTGGGCTATGCATGCAGCATTGTCTTCGTATAAAATTGTGGGACTTTTCTCACATTTCAAACCATATTTTTCTCGAATAAAATGAATTATTGATCTCAACCATACGCATTCCCTACTTGCTTCGTGAATAGCTATTATTTCAGTGTGATTTGAAGAAGTAGCAACAATAGATTATTTTGTGGAGCGCCATGATATGATAGTACCTCCACATGTAAAAACGTACCCGAGTTGAGATCTAGCTTTATGGGGATCAGATAAATAACCTGCATCTGCATAACCAACAAGATATGCACTATCTTTATTAGCATAAAAAAACCATATCAAGAGTTCCCTTTAAATATTGCAATATATGCTTAATCTCGTTCCAATGTCTCTGTGTAGGAGAAGAACTATATCTTGCTAGTATATCAACAGAAAATGCTATGTCAGGCCTTGTAGCATTAGCAAGATATATTAGTGCACCAATTGCACTGAGATAGGGTACTTCGGGACCAAGGAGTTCCTCATCCTCTTCTGGAGGTCGGAACAAATCTTTATTCACTTCAAGTGATCGAACAACCATTGGTGTACTCAATGGGTGCGCTTTGTCCATGTAAAAGCATTTTAAGACCATTTATGTATAAGCAGATTGATGGATAAAGATTTCGTCTGCTAAATATTCAATTTGCAGACCAAGACAAAGTTTTGTCTTTCCAAGATCTTTCATCTCAAATTCTTTTTTAAGATATTCAATTGCCTTTTGGAGCTCTTCTGAAGTTCCAACAAGATTTATGTCATCAACATAAACAGCAAGTATAACAAATTCGGAAGCCATTTTCTTTATAAAACTACATGGACAAATAACATCATTTATGTAATCCTCTTTCAGCAAATATTCGCTGGGGCGATTATACCACATGCGCCCAGATTGTTTTAAACCGTACAAAGATCTTTGTAATCTGATTGAGTACATTTCCAGAGATTTTGAATATGCTTCAGGCATTTTAAATCCTTCAGGTATTTTCGTATAAATCTCATTATCAAGTGACCCATACAGATAAGCTATAACCACATCCATTAGATGTATCTCAAGCCTTTCACGTAAGGCTAAACTGATGAGATATAGAAATGTTATGGCATCCATAACTGGTGAATATGTTTCTTCATAATCGACTCCAGGTCGTTGTGAGAATCCTTGTGCAACAAGGTGAGCCTTGTATCTTTCAACTTCATTTTTATCATTCCTTTTTCGCACAAAACCCCATTTATGACCAACTGGCTTTATACCAGCAAGTGTTTGGACTACTGGTCCAAAGACCTCTCTTTTAGCAAGTGACTTCAATTCCGATTGAATTGACTTTTACCATTTGGGCCAATCAGATCTTTGTCGACATTCTACGACAGATCGGGGTTCAAAATCCTCACTATCTTGTATAATGTTAAGTGCAATATTATAAGCAAAAATATTATCCACCATTATTTCAGATCGATTAAAATTAATCCCATCACCAGTAGAACTTAATAAAAGTTCCTCACTCACTTGAGTCTCGGGTTCATTGATTTCTTCATGAATCTCAGAACTAATCAAATCTTGGGTCTCTTCAGGAGATCCCTTCATAATATCATTTTGATCATTTGTCGATTTTCTTTTTCTAGGATTTCGGTCCTTAGAACCCAAAGGTCTACCACACTTCAGGCGTGCTTTAGGTTCACTAGCTCTCATGCTAGTAGATGGTCCTGCTGGAACATTAATTTGGATAGGCACATTCTCTACAGGGATATGCGACTTAGTTATCCTTTTCAAATCAGTAAATGCGTATGGCATTTTATTTTCTATATTCTGTAAATGGATGATCTTCTGGACCTCCTAATTACACATAAGGGTACTTAGATCAAAGTGAGATAATGATGAAACTTTCCACACAATTTCTCTTTTGATTTCCTTTTTCTCTCCCCCTAATTGTGGGAAATTTGTTTCATCAAATCGACAATCTGCAAATCGAGCAGTAAATAAATCTCCCGTCAATGGTTCAAGATTGAGAATAATAGAGGGTGATTCAAACCCAATATATATTCCTATCCTTTTTTGGGGGCCCATCTTACTGCGTTGTGGTGGTGCTACTGGCACATATACAGCACATCCAAAAATTCGTAGATGGGCAATATTTGGTTCATGACCAAAAACTAATTATGACGGAGAGTATTTATTATGATGTGTTGGTCTGAGACGGATAAGTGATGTGACGTGCAAGATAGCATGGCCCCAAACAGTAGTGGGCAATTTTGTTTTCATAAGTAGTGGCCTTGCTATCAATTGTAGTCGTTTAATAAATGACTCTGTAAGTCCATTTTAGTATGAACATAAGCTACAGGATGTTCAACTTTTGTCCCAACTGATAGACAGTAATCATCAAAAGCTTGAGATGAGAATTCTCCAGCATTATCAAGGCGAATAGCCTTTATAGGATAATCTGGGAATGTGCCCTTAATCGAATTATTTGGGCTAATAACTTTGCAAACGCCAGGTTGCGAGATGATAGTAGGCACACATGAGACCATCTTGAAGATGCATCTATTAGGACCATAAAATATCTAAACAGCCCACTTGGTGGGTGAATAGGTCCACATATATCCCCATGTATACATTCTAAAAAGGCAGGGTGATGTTCTAGTGATCATTTTTCCTTGATAACAAGCATCACAAGAAAATTCATCATTTGTAAGAATCTTCAGGTTCTTTAATGGATGCCCACTCGAATTTTCAGTAATTTGTCTCATCATTATTGATCCAGGATGGCCCAAACGGCCATGCCAAAGGAAAAAAGGATTTGAATCAGTAAACTTCCAGTTTACGATAGAGTGTGCTTCAACTGTACTAATCTTTAAATAGTATAAGCCAGAAGATAGAGTTGGTAACTTTTCTACAATGCATTTCTGACCAAAAATATTCTTGGTAATACAAAGATATTCCACGTTCATTTCATCTATTGTCTCAACATGATACCCATTTCGGCGGATAGCTATAAAACTCAACAAGTTTCTTCGGGACTTGGAGGAGAATAATACATTGTATATTATAAGTTTTGTTACCTTAGACAGAAATATAGTAGCTCTTCCGGAGCCTTCAATCAAACTTATATTACCATAAATTGTAGAAACATTTGCTTTTTCCTTATGCAAATAAGAAAAGTATTTATGATCTTTGAATATGGCATGAGTTGTTCCACTATTAATTACACAAATATCTTCATGATTGGTCTTTGATCCAAACATAATTTGAGGATTATCCATATTCTTCAAAATGACATAAACAAAATAAATATGATAGTAAACATCATTTTCAAAGCATAACTTTTATTTATGTACAACAATTACATAACCATACTATCTACTACAAATAAAAAAAATTAAAATATTTACATTTCTACAGATTCACTACCGATCACATGACTTGTTTCTCCTTCTGGGAGTACAAAATAATCAGCTACATTCAAATGCATGAAGTCTAAATTATCTTCAGAAATAAAATTTGCTTCAGCAATTTTCTCTGTCTTCTTCAAGGAGGCATGATACAACTCAACTAGGTGCTTTGGCGTACGACATGTACATGACCAGTGCCCTTTTCCTCCACATCTATAGCATGCATTTTCTGGCTTTGTTGCTTACACCGCTTCATGCTTTTGTTCCTTCCTTTTCCACTGCTGGTGGTGAGGAGGGTTCTTTGGTGCATTGTTATTACCATGATTAGAGTTTCCTCCCCGACTACGACCATGACCAAGACTAGGGCCACGTCCTCTTTCATGCTTAGCTTGGTGGAAGTTCGTCTCATTCACTTCAGGGAATGGACAAGAACCAGTAGGTCGACTTTCATGATTTTTTATTAATAGCCCATTATGTTGCTCGGCTACAAGAAGATGCGAGATAAGTTCAGAATACTTTTTGAATCTCATCTCTCGATATTGCTGCTGCAGGAGCATATTCGAGGCATGAAAAGGTGGTGAAAGTTTTCTCCAACATATCATGATCAATAATATTATCACCACATAGTTTCAATTGGGAAATAATTCTGAACATAGCAGAATTATACTCACTAATAGATTTAAAATCTTGTAGCCTTAGATGAGTCCAATCATAACATGCCTGTGGAAGAACGACCATCTTCATGTGGTCATATCTATCTTTCAAATTATTTCACAGTATGACTGGATCTTTAACAGTAAGATATTTCATTTTCAGGCCCTCATCAAGGTGATGGCGTAGGAATATCATTGCTTTGGCACGGTCTTGGTTTGATGCCTGATTTTTATCTTTGATGGTGTCTGTCAGACCCATCACATCAAGATGAATTTCAGCATCAAGCACCCAAGACATGTAGCTTTTGCCCGATATATCCAGGGCTACAAACTCAAGTTTAGAAAGATTTGACATTATTTAGAAAAAATAAAGTTCGTACCTATGATACCTTCAAAGTATTTTCTCGAGATGGCAGAGTCTCGTGCTGATAATGTGTTATAAAATAAAGACTATAAAAGAAATAAACTGAAGACAAATATAGAGGGAGATTGATATTTTATTCAACTTTCAAACTTCTGTACATAATGAACTGAATTCTCTTCTATTTATAGAAGAAAGGAAGTTGCTGTGTAAGTTGCTACTGCAAGCTGCTGTGTAAGCTGTTGTGTAAGCTGCTACTCTAAGTTGTTGTGCCAGATATAGATAATCTTCTATCACAGTTAATATTTATCCATAACGGAGTACCGAAAGGATAAGCTTCTTTAGGAGGTTTATTTCCAATAGAGTACTAAATAGATAAACATATTTACGGCGGAGTCTCATATAGATAAACTTCTTCAGGAAGCTTATTTACAATGGAGTACTAAATGAACATCCATAATATAATATATTCATAACACATATCAATTTTATTCTATTATTTTATTAAGAAAGATAAATTAGCTTCTAAGCAATGTACCGAAAAATCAAAACGAAAAGATAAGTTAGAAAACGCAGGAACGCAAGGATAATTTCTAAAATTATTTCAGGAAACAAAATTTCTAAGATTAAAAGAAATTTGACAAACAAACGAAAACAAATTCTAGGACAAAAGTAAATGGCACCTAATACATATCAATGATTGAAGACAAGGGTGAGAAAAGTGGGATTGATCTTGTAAATTGACGAGTCATAGGTAAGTTTTGAACTTTGTAATCATATGAATTTAGCAACACATATGACATAGGCACTAACTGGATTATTGATATAGAGTTTATCTATGCATTTATTATTGTTCTCATATTCGTGAGGCAACAGTTTGACGATTAACTATATTATAGACAGATTAGTATTTTAAATCGGAAAAAGCCTTAATATAACATATAATTACAAAATAAAAATTGAAAGAAAGATAAAGAGCAAAAAAATTACCTTGAGAGCTTGGAACGATAATCCAAGCTAAACTTCAAAGATAACTAACCACAAAGTCATCAAAGTAATAGATAAATAATGGTGTCGCAAACTAAACTTATCATTAACTCGTAAATTCAAACAGAAATTCATAAAGCAAAAAAAGAGTAGACACCTCTTGTTGATCTTCATTTGCTCTTCGAGTTTCTTCACTATCAAATTATCATCCTTAAAGATCTACATCTTCACTTTATCATTCTTAACATATATTATCATTATCATATACTCACTCCATTCACTTTTACTTGACACTTTGACTTTTTACGCCACTTAAGAAATGATAAATGAAGTGCATAATTTATCATGATACCCATATTAATTGATGCATATTTTATTGGATTTGAGAAAAGGATTTGAAAAGAGAAATAAATATTGTGGATATAACAAGAAAACAATTGTCTTCTAAGAATTTATGTTTGGAAGTTTGACCAAGGATTTGACTTTTTGATACCGGAGTTGGAATTCAGTTCCGAAATTTTTTATAGCTCCGTTATATCATTTATGACTTGTGTGTAAAATTTGAGGTCAATCGAAGTTGATTTGATAGGTTTCGACATCGAATGTAGGATTTGGAAATTTTAAGTTTCATTGAGCTTGAATAGGAGCATAATTCACGGTTTTAGCGTCGTTTTATGTGATTTGAGGTTTCAAATAAGTTCGTATGATGTTTTAGGACTTGTTGGTATATTTGGTTGAGGTCCCGAGGGCCTCAGGTGAGTTTCGGATGGTTAACATATTAAAAATTGGACTTAAAAAGCTGCTGCAATTTTTTCTCTTATGTTGGATATTCTGGGCTGTGATCGAGCCCAGGTATCGAGCCTAGATATCGAGCCCAGGGTTGAAAAGGCTCAGGCTCGAGCTTGTGTATCGAATCCATGATCGAAGGTCCAGCTCGAGAGCCATGATCGAAGGCAAGGCTCGAGGGCCAGGATCGAGACCCAAGATCGAGAGTCACTATTGAAGGACCAAGCTCGATGCCATGATTGAGGCTATGATCGAAGGACCATGCTCGATGCCATAATCGAGGCCATGATCGAGGTCCAGTCTTGAGCCTGTGCCTCGAAGCCACGATCGAGGCCTAGGCTCGAGGGCCATGATCGAAGCCACGATTGAGGCCCCGCTCGAGGCCCAAGATGAGGCAGCCCAAGATCAAGGTAGCCCAAGATCGAGGCAGCCCAAGATCTAGGCAACCCATGATCGGACTCCATGATCGGACTCACCATGATAGTACTCCCTATGATCGGACTCCTTCATGATCGAGGTCACCCTCGACAGATCTGTAAGTTATAAAGAGAGGGGTGATTCGTCCATTTCGCCATTTTTAACAACTTGGACCTTGAGCAGAAATCGTGCTTAATAATAATAATAATTACACGATACTTTGACGGTTTATTGCTGCTTGTAAAGCTATTTGATAAATTAGAAATTCATTGAAATTGAATTGCAGTTTTGTAAAACTATTTGATAAATTGAAATTTTTATTGAAATTCAAGGATTTAATATATATATATATATATATATATATATATATATATATATATATATTGAGAATTGTCGCATTTTGAAGGAATTTAATTATTTTCTACTGGTTAAATAAATTATTGTTATATTCTATGAATCATGCTGATTTAAATATTCTATCTTTATTTCAATTATTATTATTATTATTGAGCCATAGTGAGTATTAAAGTCGGCAATATCGTCTCTACCACTTCGAGATTAGGCTTGATACTTACTGAGTACACGTTGTTTACATACTCATACTACACTTGCTGTACTTTTGTGCAGGATCTGAGACAGGTACTAGTGGATGACCTATCATCACATATCCACGCCATCCCGAGGCATAGTGGTAAGTTGTTCCTCTGATCCGTTGTGCAGCTACTAGTGTCTCTCTTTGTATTTTTCATTATGTTTATTTTTATTTCAGACAATATTTGAGGTTTTGTATAATCTACTAGATGCCCATACACTTGTGACACCAGGTCTTGGCACACACATTGGTTGGTTTGGGTTTTATTATATTTTCCGGGTTTAAATGTTTAACAATATATGCTTAATTTATTAGTTGGCTTGCCTAGCTGTAGCATTGGGCTCCATCACGACTTATAGGTAAAATTGGGTCGTGATAACATGGTATCCGAGCACTAGGTTCACGTAGGTCTCACAAGTTATGAGCAGACCTAATAGAGTCGTGCGGATCGGTACAAAGACGTCTATACTTATCTTCGAGAGGCTATAGGGTGTTATGAAACTACCTTTCTCCATATTCCATCGTGCAATTAATGTAATACTAAATATCCTTATCTTATTCTCTCACAGATGGTGAGAACGCGCTCAAATGAGGTTCGAGACCAGTGAAGAGCTACTCTCCCAGTTGCTAGAGGCCAAGGACGAGGGAGGGCTCCAGCCCGTGGTAGAGGGCGAGGACGTCCCAGGACTGCTCCAGTTATGCCCCAGCAAAAAATCCCAGTATTGAGGAACAGGGTGAGGTGCCTGTGGCAGGGCCAACTCCGGTGGATTTCATATCTACACTAGGATTTCAAGATGTCATGGGTCGTATGTTGCGGTTCATGGACAATATGACTCAGGCCGGTTTATTTCCGGCAGACCCAACCACATCTCAGGCGGGTAGGGGAGCACAGACCCCTACCGCATAGGCCCATGTACAGGCAGCTGCTGTATATCAAACCCAGGGTGCACTACCTGTGGGAGGAGCCCAGCCAGTGACAACAACTACACCTGAGCCCAGGCCAGATGTAGCTGCCGATCCTAAAAAATTATTGGACCGGTGGACTAGACTACATCCTCCTGTCTTTGGGGGTGAGCGACACGAGGATCCACATGACTTCATTGATCGTTGCAGGGACAGACTACACAATATGAGGATATTGGAGTCTCATGGGGCAGACTTGGCTACTTTTCAGCTAGAGGGCACAACCCGTAGATGGTGGTAGTCTTATGTTCTTGGCAGACCAGCAAATTCTCCTCCCATAACTTGGGACAGGTTCACCCGTATCCTTCTGGACATGTATATTCCACCCTCCAGAGGGAAGAGTTGAGGTTTCAGTTTGAGCAGCTCCAGTAGGGTTAGATGTCAGTGACTGATTATGAGGCGAGGTTTTATGAGTTATCTCGCCATGCACTTATGATACTCCCTACTGAGGTGGAGAGAGTGCGTAGGATTGTTGCGGGTTTACCTACTGGCATTCAGGCCACTATGGCTCGAGAGGTTGAGATGGGTACTTCTTATGAGCTAGTCGTGGAGATAGCCCGCGGGATTGAGGGTGTACGTCAGCGGAGCCGAGAGCAGGGTATGAGAGATAAGCGGTTCAGGTATTCTGGAGAGTTCAGAGGTGATCCTTCTGGGGGCAGAGGTCAGTTCGTGAGAGAGCAGTCCAGCAGGCCCCCATATTTATCACCACCGCCTCCTCGGGGTTCTCAAGTACGACCTTATTTCAGTGTTATACTAGAGAGCTCTTATCGCCCACCAGCTATTCAGGGTTCTTCCCGTGGGTATTCAGGTCCCCAGGGCCAGGCACTTAGTCAGCATCCCATTGCACCAAAGATTTGTTACGAGTGCGGGGATCCCAGTCACATGCGGAGGCTTTGCCCCAGGCTTCGGGGTAGACCAATACAGCAGGGTCAGCAGCCTATGCTTACCGGACTAGTTGCTCCACCAGTAGTCTGACCACCAAGAGGTGGAGGACATGTGGGTAGGGGCCATCCTAAGGGTGGAGGTTAGTCAGGCGGAGGCCAGCCAGTTGGCGCTCCAGCTCGGTTCTATGCTTTTCCGGCTAGACCAGATGTAGAGGCCTCATATGCCGTGATTATAAGTATTATTTTTGTTTGTGGAAAAGATGCCTCAGTATTATTTGATCCAGGATCTACGTATTCATATGTGTCATCTCTATTTGCTCTATTCCTGGGTGTTTCTCGTGAGTCCTTAAGTACTCATGTTTATGTGTCCACTCCGGTGGGCGATTTTGTTATTGTGAACCAGATCTACCGATCCTGTATTATTACATTCTACAGTTATGAAACTAGAGCATATCTCCTATTGCTTGAGATGACTGATTTTGAAATTATTCTGGGCATTGACTGGTTGTCTCCATATCATGATATTCTAGATTGTCATGCCAAGACTGTTACCTTGGCTATTCCAGCATTGCCTAAGTTGGAGTGGAAGGGTTGACATGTTAGTTCGTTTAATCGAGTTATTTCTTTTATAAAGGCTCAACACATGGTTGAGAAGGGTTATTTGGCTTATCTAGCTTATGTTCGGGATACTACTGCAGCGACTTCGGTTATTGATTTAGTGCCTGTAGTTCGGGAGTTCTCCGATGTATTTCCTTCAGATCTTCCAAGTATGCCACCTTATCGTGATATTGATTTCTGTATTGACTTGGCTCCAGATTCTCAACCTATATCTATCTCACTGTATCGTATGGCTACAATAAGTTCCCCATGGACTTGTGAAGGCGGTCGTTTCTGCATTTTCTTTATCCATCAGAATTTGGTGATATCCGGCATAACAATCCACAAAAGATTGGATTTCATGTTTTGCACAATTATCAACAAGGATATGAATGTTGGGTAAGGGAAAGTTGTCCTTTGGACTTGCTTTGTTTAAATCCATATAGTCAATACAAACTCTGATTTTCCCATCCTTCTTTGGCACTGGCACAACATTTGCTAACCATGTAGTGTATCGGACGACCCTGGTCACATTTGCACTTAGTTGCTTCGTGATTTCTTCTTTAATCTTATCACTCATGTCTGTCTTAAACTTCCTTTGTTTTTGCTGGATTGGTGGAAAATTAGAATGTGTGGGAAGCTTATGGACCACTAGATCGGCACTCAAACTCGGCATGTCATCATACGACCAAGCAAATACATCTCTGTACTTGAACAAAACTTGAATTATGGCATCTCTCGTCTTTTGTTCAGTATGAATGCTTATTTTTGTTTCTCTAGTTTCTTCAGGACTTCCCAGGTTAATTGCCTTAGTTTCATTTAAGTTAGGCTTAGTCTTATTCTCAAATTGATCCAATTGCCTTTTCATTTCTCTAAAATCCTCATCTTCATCATACTCAACTTCTTGATTCATTATTTCAAGATTAGACAGCTTTTTAAGATCTGGGCATGAATTCCGCGTGCATGTCATGTTTTTAAAGCCAGCACTATCGAAACTGAAAATGATAAGAAATTAACAAAAATTAGGAAAATAAAAAGATAGAATTTTACTACAAAAATGGAACTTCATTTCATTGAATTTGAAAGGATAGAAGGGTTAACATCACAACAAAGCAATTAAACTAAAATATCTGGATTACAACCCTTAAAATAATCCAAATACATAAAAAACAACAAAACAGGCTACCAAGACTCCTTCCTGATGGGAAGAGGAGTTGCTTCCCAGTTGCTGAGCGAGGTATCTGGACCAATCAGTTGAACACTTGCACGGCTAGGGCCCTCCCCAACTTGAACCATATTGATCTCATAGAATATCTCCTTGAGACCCTGGCAAACTCCGTCAATGTCATCCTGAGTAGAAGGATTTTGGACTTCTTCAAATTGTGGCTTGACAAAAGAGTAGGCAATGTGAGGGATTGGTTTGGACAGATTCCAACCATTCTTTTTGCGGGTCTTGGCTCTGTCTATGTCAGCTGATGTTGGTTTAAAGCCCAAGCCAAAGGTATTTTTCTTCGAAAATGGAGCAATGGGGATCACAATTCCTTGCAAAGAGGATCCCAATCCTTTTCCTGGTTCATAGCCGTTCCTCAACATCAGCGAAGCTACCATCATAGATGTGGCTGAAGGACGGGGATGCAGAATTGGTTTTCCTTCTTCCACTTGGTCCATCTCAATCACCTCAAATGCTTGATATATGATGGATTCACATCCTTCGTTGGCCTCTATATATGGAATGGACGGATCTTTATAGACGGATGAGTCGTCCTCCCCATGAACAATAATTTCTTGCCCTTCACACTCAAATTTGACCATATGATGTAGGGTGGATGGTACAGCTCTGGCCATATGGATCCACAGCCTTCCCAAAAGAAAATTATAGGAAGTTTCCATATCTAACACTTGAAAGACAATGTTAAAATCAACCGTGCCGATTGTCATGGTGAGTTCGATTTCCCGAATAGTGTCTCTTTTTGAACCATCAAAAGCTCTCATGCTGACATTACTGGTTCGAATTTTGTTATTGTCGATGTTCAGCTGTTGTAGAGTAGAAAGAGGACACACATCTACACTTGAGCCTCCGTTAATCATGACTCCTTTTACGTAGTCCCCTTCACATTTGACCATAAGATGCAAAGCTCTATTGTGGCCACACCCTTCCTCAGGCAAATCATCATCGCTGAAAGTAATTCTATTTACTTCAAAGAATCTTTCAGCCATTTTTTCTAGCTGATTCACCGTCGTCTTTTCTGAGACATATGCCTCGTTCAGAGTTTTGATCAACACATGACGATGCTCTTCTGAATGCAAAAGCAGAGATAACAAAGATATCTGAGCAGGAGTTTTCCTTAGTTGGTCAATGATTGAGTAGTCTTGCAATTTCATCTTCTTAAAGAATTCCTCCGCTTCTTTTTCTGCAACGGGTTCTTTCACTGGCAAGTGACTTTCCCTGGCTTGCTTATCTTTTCTCAATTCCTCTGGTGAATAACACCTTCCAGAGCGGGTCAAGCCCCCTATTTAACCTGTTTCTTCAACTATCTCTTTTCCTTTATATGTCATGACAGTCTTGTTATAATTCCAGGGAATAACTTTTGTGTTTGTCACTAGGAGTTGGGCAACAGGTCGGATCACGACTGGCTCTGTTATATTCCTCAAACCATTATTCGGAATAATCTTTTGAATGCCTCCGGGGATGTAAAGTTTTGGCCCACCCAATTGAACCTCAACCTTTTTTGTGCTTCTAGAAACATAGAGAATCATTTTTTCAGAACATGCCAAGTTCAAACTAGAATTCGCACCTTTTACCATCAATAGTGCCAATTGCGGCGAGCTCACTATCACTTTTGGTTCTGGTCCTATGGTTCTAACAACCATCTCTGTCTTGCCAGACTGCTTATAATCCCGATCATCACAAATCATCCCAATAAAATGTGTATTATCATGAGTTGGGAGCGGATTGTTTGTGATATTAGGAGTATCCTCATTGTTTGTTACCACAATTGCCTTTTCTTCAATCAAATTTTCAATGGCTTTCTTTAATGTCCAGCAGTATTCAGTACTATGCCCTTGGGTGTTAGAGTGATACTCACATCTTGCATTTGAGTCAAAACCTTTTGAATTTGGATTCACATAACGCGGCATAATAGGTTTAATCAACTTCAACTGCATCAACTTTCGAAATAGGCTTGTATACGATTCTCCAATTGGGGTGAACTCTTTCTTTGGCTCCTGTTCTCTCACATATTCTTGTCGGGGACGAGGATTATATGGTGCCTGAAGATTCGGCCGGAGTTGACGGGAGCCTTATGGAATCGGTGCCCGCCATTGTTGGTGATTAGGAGGCGTAGCATAAGCCTGAGCATTAAACACTGTGTATTGTTGCAGGGGAACTGAGTATCGGGGACCTTGAGGCGGATAATAATGTTGAAGAGAATTGGATAGTCCTTGTTGAAATTGCACGTAAGAAGGAGCTATTCCTCTTTGAACTCCCCCGAACCCAGATGCCATCAAGGATCCTTCCTCCTTCATTTTCCGATTTCCGAAATTGCCCGACCCGCTTTGAATTGCTTGTGTGGTTGCCTTAAGGGCTGCCTGACTCACAATTTTGCCTGACTTCATGCCATTCTCAACTATTTCACCAATCTTAATCGCCTCAGCAAAATGTTTACCGATGGCAGCCAACATGTAATGGAGGTAATCTGGATCCTGAGCTTGGAGAAAATAGTCAATCATTTCTGCCTCTTTCATTCGTGGTTTGACCCTAGCAGCCTGCTCTCTCCACTTGATTGCATATTCTCTGAAGCTTTCTGTTGGTTTCTTCTTTATGTTGACGAGAGAGGAGCGGTCTGGCACTATATCAATATTGTACTGAAACTGTTGGACAAAATCTTGAGCCATGTCATTCCAAACGTGCCAGTGAGAGATGTCTTGATCTATGAACCACTCTGAAGCAATTCCTGTCAAACTTTCCCCAAAATAAGCCATGAGCAATTCTTCTTTGCCTCCCGCTCCCCTTAGTTGGTTACAATACCTCTTCAAATGGGCAACGGGATCACCATGCCCATCATACTTGTCAAACTTGGGGGTCTTAAAGCCAGGTGGAAAATGAACATGGGGAAACATGCATAGATCGTTAAACGAAACACTCTTATGACCCCCCAAACCCTGTATGTTTCTCATGGTTTGTTCTAAGCTCTTCATTTTTCTGGTCATTTCCTCTTGTTCCATATTCTTTTCGGGCTTTTCGATCTCAATTGGGAACACGTTATGAGGAGTGCGCTTGTATGAATTTGGAACCTTTAAAGTCAGTTCTGGAGAGTAATGTTGGGCATCATGAGCATCCAGCTATGGATCATTATTGGACTTTTGAGTAAGATCCGGTTGAGGGACAGAGAAAGTATGGACAATGGGTATAGTAGGTAGGTCATTTATGAGGGGTGCGATTGGAGGACGTGGAATGGAGGTACTGGGGATAGTGGGAAGGTTAAAGCTCGGACTGAATCCAGGTTGGTACAATGGGTTACTTGTTATGGAGATAGGCACTTGAGTGGAAACTGACACATTATGAAGATTGTCCGAAGGCCCTATGGGTAATGAGGGCGGTGCTTGTCCATTCACCCAAGCTTGGTACATCTCTGCCAATTGTTGCTTCAACACTTTTACTTCTTCAACCAGTCCTGAACCTTGTTCAACAAATTGTCCATGGACATCATCATTATCTGACTCATTCTCACTGTTGTTTGCCATTTTTTTTTTCCTTTTGATCTCGTGTTGTAAGGGTGAGTCGCCAGTTTAAACCACAAACCAACCACCTCTGTTTTACTTTATCTTTTAAAATGACAAACAACAAACGTGTTAGAGTTAGGCATTTTGTAGATATTAATCACACATTATATGTTATGCACCTAATGCCATTGTCATTTCTAAAATGATCTTGGAAGGCTTTATGTTTCATCCCGGCTTATTGATTTATTGGTTTATTTTCATCTTGAATTTAACGTTTTTTTTATATCATATTTTATAGATTAATTATGGTTATGATCGCATACGATGAGGATTGCCTACGTATCATGACGCCGCATGAATCAGACCATTACGTAGTTCAGGGGAAAACAATAATAGTTTTTTTTAACAAAACGAAATAATATAATAACAGAAAGGACATTATATTGAAAATGACTTACCAGACTCTGACAAGACTAAAAGACAGCGATTTTAAAGATTCAACAATGACTCAAACTAAAACATAACTACTACATAAAAAGTTCTAACAACTACGACTATAATTCAACTCCACAATCTTCTGGCTTTCAAACACTGGAACATCTGCTCATGTGGGGCTTGCCCTGGTTGACCCCCTATTGTACGGTACATCCTTTCTAACTCTGCTGCAAGATGACGGGAAAAAGTAGGTGCATGCTCCAAAAACTTCTCATAATCCATCCCTTGGCAGTTCACATAACTTTGAGCGGTGTAAACAGCCAAATTATGAACTTGCTCTTTGAAGTGCTGGAAATTTTAGTCTCGATCTTGTAACTGCTACTGGCGAGTGGTGGCTATCTCCCTTATATGGCCCTCACGATCTAAGGCTGACTCCAACTGAGCCCGAAGTCTAGCCTCCTAGAGTCTCGCCTGAGCCATCTCCCTATCAAAATTTGCATGCTGGTATTCTCTATTGTACCTTCTCATTTCTTCCAACTGTGCATGGAGTTGAGCTTCTGAACGTACCCAATGGGCCTTCTCTCTCTCGAATTGAGCCCTCTTTTCTTCAAATTGTGTTACTTGGCGATCCTTACTTGATTCGGCCTTCTAATTTAGCTGTACGATCTTTTCATTGGCTTTGTCCAACGACTTTTCAGTCTTTGCCAAGAGGGAATCATAATCTTGCACTTTTTCCATCAGATTAGCAATGGTTCTCTGGTCTTTCCAACTTCTCACTCGCACTTCAAAGGATTTCTTCATCTGTTGAAGTTGAACACGAAGGGCTTCATTTTTGCAGATTAGACTCTTATTTTCCCCTTCGGCTTCTTGTTCTTGCAAGTCTTTCTCAAAATTGAGGTTTCTTAGCCTTTCTTCTAAGGCATGAATAGTTGTTTTGTATCCCTTTTCCCGTTGACCCCAAGCCAATCGTTCTTGGATTTTATCATAAAAGGCTTGAACATGCGGCCTTTTTAGGGGCCTTTTGGGCTCTGGCACATCATCCACGTGAGACCTCTTCCCAAACCATATAGCATAACCTGGATCTACCTCACCTCTTGCAGGATCTGGCACTTGAGTATCATATTTCAAGTAGCGACAACCATTCCAAATTTGCTGGATTAAAGCTTCGGGGAGTGGGGCTTCGGGGTGTAGCTCAATAACTTGCACACTCAAATCTTCATCCTTAGGTACTACTTGGTACCTTCCTAGCTGTCTTAGAACTCTGTGTTGCATACGGCTGGACACTTCTCAAACCCAACAATAGCAAATAACTTTTTAGGGCCGACATGTGTATCACCTCTCTTAGCGGGAGCCATCCCAAAGTCCACTCAATTTGACTTGTATTTAAAGATCTTAGGTGGGATATCCAGGCTTTCACCCCTTCTGGAGAGTTGTAATCTTTTACTCTTTCTTCATAACTCTCAATGAAATTGTCCTTGTTCGGACCATAGCTCATGAACTTGGGGTGATGTCGGAGATGCTCAATCAACCACATTTTTAACAAAATATTACACCCTTCGAAGAATTTTGCCCCAGACTTGCACAAAGTCAACCCCCGATAAATGTCTGATAGAATGATCGGGGCAAGAGTGTGATGTTCTTTGGTAGTGAGGACCTGTACAACCCTGGCTATGCGGGTATCAATTGTCCGCTTCTCGTTTGGGAAGACCATAATTCCCAGAAACGCCACTATGAAGGCGAAGCGACGATGAATCTGCCATGTGTCTTTGTTCTGCTTGTTGTTAAGGCCCTTTTCATGCATTTCAAACCCATTTGGCTGCCCGAACCTAGAGTACAAGAAGTAGAAAGAACAACACCCTTCGACTACGTTGGTCTTTCTAATTTGCTTACTGATGTTCAGAAGATCAAAGAATCGGTGTACAGAAAGAGCCCTTGGAAATATGAGCTCCTGGTTTCTCAAATCCCTGCCAAACCCGGAATATCCAGCAATCTCTTCTAAAGTGGGAGTTAGCTCAAAATCGGAGAAGCGAAAAACATTGTGAACAGGGTCCCAAAAAAGCACTAGTGCCTCAATCAAATCGTCCCGTGGTTTAATTTTCATAATATCCGTGAGGGCTCCCAGGTGCTTGGTGACCCATTTCTGACCATCTTCTCCTAAATCATACCACCACATCTGAAGCTGAAGTGGAGCCTCGTCTACAACTGTGAACGGTGTGTTCTGGACAGTGCTCATTTTGTACCTGTGGGTGGTTAAGGTTAGGGTTGACACTAGTCTCAAGAGACAGAACCAATGCACTCATTTTGCAAACAATCTTTTGTAAATAACTCAATTTTAAGAAAAATCAACGAGAAGGGGGGCTATTTTTGCAATTGTGACCGAAGAAAGGGTGGCTATTTTTGCAACTATGGCCCCTTCTTACTTTCAAGGATAGCTTTAGGGTCGGGGGAAGGGCATTATGGTCAAAGTGATTCCCAATTGACAGACACGTCAAATCTTGCGAGAACAGCCCTTTAACAATTTTGAAGATGTTCTAAGGCTATTCTGACAGGAACGATTTGGGATTAACCGAAGATGGGTCTGTTTATTTTTTTTTTTATTTAAAAAAAAACACTAGACACATTTCTTTTTTTTAGTTATTTTATAAAAATGGGGCCGAACCCTATGAAGGTTGCCTACGTATCTCACATCCAGTGAGAATCAGACCCGCGTAGTTCGTAAAAATTTCAGGAATAGGATGACACTTTTTTTTTTTAAAAATCATCTGGCTTTTTTTTGGGGGGGGGGGTGTTGTAAATACTGAAATTTTCGAAAATCGGGTAAATTTTCTCCCTCATATTTTCTTCTTTCTGGTTTTCCCTCAATATTTTTATATTTTTATTTTATTTTAAAAACCGGTTAACATGCACAAGCCAAATCAAACATAATGCACAAGTAGGACATAAGATGCATCAGGATGGTCTTGTAATTTGGGGTACACCTGTCCTAGACGGACCCAACCCCTGTGTGAGTCCCCAAAGTCAAATGCACATGATGCAAACAAGCGTTCCTACTAGGGATCCGACATGAGGCTATGTTATTCTAGGTTTAAATCCTAAGGGGAGTGTTTTAGACCTGGCTTACCCAAGCGGACAGCTCGAGCCGACGTGGGGGTAATGTACCGGGAGCACAAAAGTCTACCCGGCCTAGTTACTGACCCAACCTCGTTCTAATTGGTATGACTTCTAACAGAAAATTGGGCCACGCGCACGTGTGCACCATAAATTCAGAAGACTCAGAAGGGAGGCATAAGAAGACAATTTAATACCGTTCAAATAATATCAAAGTGGTAAATAAGTGACAATTAGCACATTAGACCCAAAAATACATTAATAACATCAAATCAATAAAGCCAAGTATAAATCATCTTATAAGATCGAATTCTGAACCCCGAACCAGAAGTTCTGGGTTCTTCTCCCCAGCAGAGTCGCCAGAGCTGTCACACCTCCCCTTTTCCCCTAGGGGATAGGAAGTTTTTCCAATTTAAGTGACATTAATCAAAAATAGAATTTATTATATTTTAAAGAGTCGCCACTTGGGATAAATTTGGTGTCCCAAGTCACCGGTTTATTTTAAACCCCAAATCGAGGAAATTTGACTCTGTTTTACGGTCCGTGAACACAGAAGACCGGATAAGGAATTCTCTTAACCCGAGAGAAGGTGTGAGGCACTCTCGAATTCCGTGGTTTTAGCATGGTCGCTTTAATCATACATGGCCTAATTAATTATTTTAATTACTTATTTTAGAACCTATGTGCATTTTACGTTTTACCGCTTTTAGATTGCTTGATTATTCATAATTGTGGAATTATCTTGAAATGAGTCACGCGTACATGTACTCGTTTTGTTTGGTGTGTCATGAATCATGTCACGCGTACGTGTACATAATTAATAACACTTTATTATTTTTAAGATTATTTTGCCCAAAGTTCCGCGAACGCATACCTTAGTTTTAATTTTGGGAATCATAATTATGTCACACGAACGCATATGGAATTAGTTTGATGAATGAAGTACTTTTGAGGGGGTTAAGTGGACTAATAGTTTAGAGCAAGTATGAACATTTATTATCTATGAAAAAAAATGGGTTAGCATTATTTATTCACTATTGGGCCGCCATATGGATACTAGAGGAAATGGGTTAGGAAAAGTTCGTCTGCTCTCTATTGCAGCAAAGTAACATGATAAGAATCAATCTAATACCGAAATGGTGGGCTCGTATGAGGCCCAAAAAATTAAATCTAAACTCTCAAAATTCCTCTTAGCTCTACAAAAATTATCTAAATTTGAATTATTTAAAAGTTTATTAGATGATCTAACAAAATAAATCATACTTTTCTTGAAGTTAAACGACAGACATGGTAATGAAACAAACAGTAGTTTGATATGAGCTCACTCAAATAATATGCATATGACAGAATACTTCAAAGGTCAAATTCGTTCCAGATCTTGCTAAAACCCCCAACATCCCATCTTGTTTGTTCACCAATTTTTCAAAATTTCAAACCGTATGGTAATCTAAATACCAACATGAGAGCAGATAGATCAAATCACAGATATTTTCATTGGTTTAAAATAACTAAAAAATTCAAACCCCAAATATAATGGGTCATGAAGTAGATTCAATATTTTATAAACCAAAAGATGCCACCATGCAAATAGACAATCATTATTCCCCTTAATATTATGCATTCTAAACCCATTTAGTAATTCATCTCCAAAAACTTATCCTTCAATATAAACAAATAAACCGAATTATAAAGCCAAATTCATTTCATGCTTTATAACATAATCCAAATCGAACACATGAAAATGGAATAGAAATGATTAAGATATGGATCCAATATTCAAAAGAGTATAAGAGACAAAATTTAAAAGGCAAAGCAAGTAATGAACCTTTAACGTAGAATTCAAAATATCGCCAGTATGAAACTTGAGCAGTGATTGCAGAACCGAACCGCGATCGGAGACCTATTTCCTTAACTGTTTTCGTCCTCTCACCCATGAAGAAAGTGAGTTCCTTCTGTTTGGTATTTTAATGGATGATTCTTTTTTATCCGATTCCTCTCCAATCTTCTCTTTTTTTTCTTCGTCAGTTTTTTCTTTTATAAAGAAGAACAATTGTAGTTATCAAGTCTTTTGCCAAGGATTTGAAGTGAAGACGTGGGATTGAGGTTCAGAAAAGAATTGAGACGTGAGGTGTGGGCTGGAGTAGATTGACGTGAAGGGGGAGGGAATTAGGGAGTTAGTTATATTTTTATCTTTGTGAGAGCAAATCACGTGAATATGGAGGTGTATATGAGAGTCATGGGGTGAGTGAAATCTCTTTTAAGTTAAAGTTTATTACTAAACTTTTGGCAAAGTTACGTGAACTTAATTGCTTCTTCTTCATTTTTTCTTTTTCTTTTTTGTTTCTTTTAGAACTAAAATTCAATTAAAATATTAATTAACTAAGTCTGATTAACAACAAAAAAGATATATATATATATATATATATATATATATATATATATATAATTTAATTACACCAAAATAAATACCACAACTTATTCAAATTCTAATTAAAAGAAACCATTTATTTTTTGTAAATTTTCTTTTCTCTTGTAAATAGAAATAAACTTAGACCCTAAGAATGTGAATATTTTTTTTTTAGTTTTTAATATTTTTTTTTTTTAAATAAAACCTATTAAGAGTAAGATAAAAGTTTAAAATATTAAGATTAGACCTAAAAGAAATATTTTACACTAAAATAGTATCGAATTTGGGTGCGGTCAAAAATTAGGTGTTCACAGCATGCCCCTCTTTGCTTGGAAACATAAAGAATTTTCAGGCAAAGAAAATGAACAATGTGACTGATTTTTGACCTCACTATTATTTAAAAGGGAAAAGAAGTTAAAAGAAAGAGATGTGACCGAGCCTTGATTTTAGGCAGCCTACATATCCCGGGTTATAAGGGAATCATGTCACGTGTAGTTCAAATGGAAGAAGAGTGATGGAGTATGCTTAGATGGAGAATCGAGCAAAGTTCCATTGAGGTTCCGGTCTGCGGTCCCAACTATTACAGGAAAATGAATAGAAAATTACTTACTCTTGAAGTCTAAGAGTTATAAAATTCCTATCTAAAAATTATTTGGAGTCTGGTCTTGATTCTTGAGTTGCTTATCTCATTGACTTTAGACTGAAACTTGATGCTCTCGATCCAACAGACTATGAAATATTCTCACAAGCTTGTTTCTTGATCTGATGATGAGAAGATGGATATTGAGACCCTATGTCTTCGCATGCATTATGTCGAAGTTGGTTGCGGCTGGTGTTGAGATCAAAGGTTCCACTTTCTTTTGGCAAGAGTTGGAATCTTATTTTTGCACATCCAATCCGTGCTTTGCAGAAAAACCTATAAGCCATCACAAACAAACAAAACGAGCAAATATTTTCTGCCCC
The DNA here is from genome assembly GCF_000390325.3 of Nicotiana tomentosiformis. Taxonomy (NCBI): domain Eukaryota; kingdom Viridiplantae; phylum Streptophyta; class Magnoliopsida; order Solanales; family Solanaceae; genus Nicotiana; species Nicotiana tomentosiformis. The sequence goes on from NC_090823.1 coordinate 7,205,314, forward strand.
AGTTTGCACTAGGAAATTTTTGTGAGTTATTGAAAATACATTAAACTATCTTTGCTATTGCAGAATAAAGAATTGAGAAAGGCCTTCTTTGTTTTTCTTTTTTTTTATAATAGGGAATGTCGTACCCTATGTTAATAGGATGGATGGCCACCAAGGGATGTACTATGCTGGCAATAAGATGAAGTTGGTGGCACTCTCAGATGCTACTAGGGAATGTCGTATCATATGTTGGCACTAAAATGTAACCAGGGGATGTAGTACCATGTGTTTGGAAATAAGATGAGGTTCGTGTCTCTCTGAGATGCTACTAGGGAATGTCGTACCCAATGTAGCCAGGGGGTGTAGTACCTTGTGTTGGCAATAAGATGAGGCTCGTGGCACTCTAAGATGCTGCTAGGGAATGTCGTACCCTATGTTGGCACTAAAATATAACCAGGGGATGTAGTACCCTGTGTTGGGCAATAAGATGAGGTTCGTGGCTCTCTGAGATGCTACTAGGGAATGCCGTACCCTATGTTGGCACTAAAATGCAACTAGGGGATGTAGTACCCTGTGTTTGTGATAATATAAGGCTCGTGGTACTCTGGGATGCTACTAGGGAATGTCGTACCCTATGTTGGAAATAAAATGAGGCTTGTGGCACTCTAAGATGCTACTAGGGAATGTCGTACCCTATGTTGGTAGAAAGTAATGCAGCCCAGGGGATGTAGTACCCTGTGTTAGCAATAAGATAAGGCTCGTGGCACTCTAGGATGCTACTAGGGAATGTCGTACCCTATGTTGGCAATAAAATGAGGCTCGCGGCGCTCTGAGATGTTACTAGGAAATGTCGTACCCTATGTTGGCAACAAGTAATCCAGCCAGGGGATGTAGTACCCTGTGTTGGTAATAAGGTGAAGCTCTCGACAATCTGGAATGCTACTAGGGAATGTCGTACCCTATGTAGGTGGAAAGTAATGCAGCCAGGGGATGTAGTACCCTGTGTTGAAGATAATGTATTGATTCCCTATAATGAAACTAGAAATAACATGATTACATGTATATTTGAAGAAAATCAAGGATTTGAGGACTTCACTTGGTGGTGTTCGTCTTTTCACGAACTGTTTCCTAAAATTGTTATGTTCCTGTTCTAAACAAAAAAAGATTCATTAGTTTTAAAATGGTGGTCAGTTTATGGCCTTGATTTCTTGGGCGACTTGACCTTGCGTCCATTACACTTGTTAGAAAAACTGACTCCGTCGATGATTGTACAAATTGTCGGGAGATTCTGTCTTTTCTTTCTAGAGATCTTCTTTCTCAACATCAAAACCTAACCATTTTGCGCCTATCACCATTTCGGTTCATGGTGCAAACAACCTTTCTCCCAAAATAACTTTTACCTAAGTAACTTTTGTTGACCCTTGAAACATTGTTCAATCCTTCAAGATTTTTGTTTGTCAGGAAAAATCACAGATGGCTTTATGCCTTTGCCCATACGGTTTATGCCCAGCAATCTTTGCTTTATATAACGGGGAAACTGTAACCAGTTTTGCGGCCTTTTCTTTGCTTTGCTTTGACAAAATTAGATTGAAAGGGACTCAAAAAAGTAATGCGAAAGAAAATAAGAAGGTGAACTAATAGGTATTATAACTTAATCAAGAAGTGTCCCTTTCAGAGGAAAGAATAAGAAAGGACTTATCTGGAGGAAATATGCTGACTTCAATGAACATGACATGCACTTTCGACTGGATGCCCAATCTGTTTGAACCGTCTAATTCTCAAAATCTGTTGTAAACTTCACTTTGAAACTGAGTTCTTTGTCTTAACCATGCTTGTGGCAAGATATATAAAGACCTAAATCGATCAATGATGCCCTTTGTGGGTTTTCACCAATTGACCTCTCTCATTTGTCTTTCTCTCAACTCACCATTGCCTTATAGTGCCCGTGAGGGTTTTCACCAATAAGACTCTCTCATTTATTTTTCTCTCTTTACAATGACTGAGGCATCACCCGTAGTATACTGACTTAGCATTCTCGAAAGTTGATCAGAAGGTCTTAGCAAGGAAAGGTAAAAATAAATACTCAACTGAATTACAACTTTTGGACCCATTTTGATGGAACAACCATCGAAAATAAAATAAAACCATGCCCCAGTTTATTTGAATACTGGGGACATGTGGATTTTTGTTTTGGTGTGACCGAACCCCAGAGTGAGGCTGCCTACGTATCCTTTCGGAATCAGGTTGAACGTAGTTCAATGAACATGAACTTGTTTTGATGGTTTTTATTTTATTTTTATTTTTTTTTATAATAAGTACATTGGTTCCAAAAGAGGGAAAAACAAAGAAATATAAACAAGGCTTCAAAGGGATAACTAGGGTTGACCAGTGTTTGGGTAGCGAGAATGATAGCCTTTCGTCATCCCAACTTGAGAATGCTAAATATAAGAATGCCTCAACATAGCCATGTCATACATAGTATCTCTTGACCGCATCTGCGTTGATGGATATATCAGTCACCTTTCCTTCTATATCTACAAAATGTAGAGCTCCTTTTGACAATACTTTCTTGACGAGGTAAGGACCTTGCCAATTCGGTGCGAACTTTCCTTTTGCTTCTTCCTGGTGCGGAAAGATACGTTTCAAAACAAGTTGTCCTACCTTGAATTTTCTTGGGCGCACTTTCTTATTGTAAGCGCGTGCCATTCTTTGTTGGTATAACTGACCAAAACAAACTGCCGCCAAACGCTTTTCATCAATCAAATTCAACTGTTCTAATCGGGACTTCACCCATTCAGTGTCCTCAATACCTGCTTCAACAATGATTTGGAGAGGGAATCTCAATTTCAGCAGGTATGACCACTTCAGTTCCATAAACCAATAAGTAGGGCGTTACGCCAACTAATGTACGGACAGTTGTCCGGTATCCCAAAAGAGCAAAAGGCAGTTTCTCGTGCCATTGTCTAGACCCTTGGATCATCTTCCTAAGAATCTTCTTAATGTTCTTATTCGCAACTTCAACAGCTCCATTAGCTTTGGGACGGTAAGGAGTAGAATTGCAATGCTCAATTTTAAATTGTTCACATACCTCTTTCATCAGATGACTATTCAAATTAGCAGCATTATCTATAATAATGGTTTTTGGAATACCGAAACGACAGATAATGTTGGAGTGAACAAAGTCTACTACTGCTTTCTTGGTAACTGCTTTCAATGTAATAGCTTCCACCCATTTGGTGAAGTAATCAATTGCAACCAAGATGAATCTGTGCCCATTTGAAGCTTTTGGCTCAATTGGGCCAATGACGTCCATTCCCCAAGCAACAAAAGGCCAAGGAGCCGACATAGGATACAACTCTGAAGGAGGCGAGTGAATCAAATCACTGTGAATCTGACACTTGTGGCACTTGCGAACAAAATGAAAGCAATCTCGTTCCATAGTAAGCCAATAATATCCTGCCCGAAGGATTTTCTTTGCTAGAACATATCCATTCATATGCGGACCACAAACTCCCGAATGCACCTCATTCATAATCATTTCAGCTTCTTTGGCATCCACACATCTCAACAAATTCAAATCCAGAGTTCTTTTGTATAGGATTTCCCCACTCAAAAAGAAACCATTAGAAAATCTTTTGAATTTCTAATGGGTCAATGTGAGTATTACCCGGATATGGAATCATTGAGGCCAGGGTGGCCAAGGCATCAGCTAATTCATTGTGAAACCTGGGAATGTACCTGAATTCGATGGACTTGAACCTTTTGCTAAGATCTTCCACACATTGTCTATATGGAATGAGCTTGATGTCTCGAGTCTCCCAATCACCTTGAGCCTGCCGAATAAACAAATCTGAATCTCCCATCACCAATAATTCATGCACATTTAGGTTTATTGCCAGGTTCAGACCCATGATGCAAGCTTCATATTCTGCTGTGTTGTTTGTATAGAAAAAATGAAGTCGCGCCGTAGCAAGGTAATGTTGCCCAGTAGGTGATACCAGAATTGTCCCAATCCTTATGCCTTTGATGTTGACAGCCCCATCAAAGTATAGTTACCAAATTTGACTGTCATCTTGGACTATTTCTTCAACTAAATTAACCTCTTCATCTGGGAAATATGTGTTCAAAGATTCATTCTCATCATCAACCGGGTTTTCTGCCAGATGATCAGCCAAAGCTTGTGCCTTCATGGCAGTGCGAGTGACATAAACAATATCAAACTCTGTGAGCAAGATTTGCCATTTTGCTAATTTGCCAGTTGGCATCGGCTTCTGAAAGATGTACTTCAGGGGATCCATTCGGGATATGAGGTAAGTTGTATAGGCCAAAAGATAATGCCTAAGCTTCTGGGCGACCCAGGTTAAAGCGCAACATGTTCTTTCCAAAAGAGTGTATTTGGCCTCATAAGTGGTGAACTTTTTGCTCAAATAATATATTGCTTGTTCCCTTTTGCATGTGGCATCATGTTGACCCAGAACACAACCAAAGGAACTATCCATTACTGATAGATATAAAAATAGAGGACTATCAGGTTCCGGCGGGACCAAAAGAGAGGGATTTGACAAATATTCCTTGATCTTATCAAAAGATTCTTGGCACTCATCTGTCCACTTGATAGCGGCGTTATTTTTCAACAACTTTAAAATAGGCTCACATGTGGTTGTAAGCTGCGAGATGAACCTGCTAATGTAATTCAACCTCCCGAGTAAACTCATGACTTCTGTTTTGTTCTTCGGGGGAGGCAGCTCTCGAATGGTCTTTATCTTGGAGGGATCTAACTCAATGCCTCTTCGACTAACTATAAAACCCAAAAGCTTCCCATAAGGAACTCCAAATGCACATTTGGCTAGATTGAGTTTGAGATTGTACCTTCGTAGCCTTTCAAAGAACTTTTTCAAGTCTTGCACATGGTAAGCTTGTGTTCTCGACTTAATGATCACATCATCAACGTACACTTCAATCTCTTTATGCATCATGTCATGGAATATGGTAGTCATGGCTCTCATGTAAGTTGCCCCTGCATTCTTCAAACCGAATGGCAAGACCCTATAACAATAAGTTCCCCATGGAGTTGTGAAGGCGGTCTTTTCTGCATCTTCTTTATCCATCAGAATTTGGTGATATCCGGCATAACAATCCACAAAAGATTGGATTTCATATTTAGCACAATTATCAACATGGATATGAATGTTGGGTAAGGGAAAGTTGTCCTTTGGACTTGCTTTATTTAAATCCCTATAGTCAACACAAACTCTGATTTTCCCATCCTTCTTTAGCACTGGCACAACATCTGCTAACGATGTAGTGTATCGGACGACCCTGATCACATTTGCACTTAGTTGCTTCGTGATTTCTACTTTAATCTTATCACTCATGTTTGTCTTAAACTTCCTTTGTTTTTGCTGGATTGGTGGAAAATTAGAATGTGTGGGAAGCTTATGGACCACTAGATCGGCACTCAAACCCGGCATGTCATCATACGACCAAGCAAATACATCTCTGTACTCGAACAAAACTTGAATTATGGCATCTCTCGTCTTTTGTTCAGTATGAATGCTTATTTGTGTTTCTCTAGTTTCTTCAAGACTTCCCAGGTTAATTGCCTCAGTTTCATTTAAGTTAGGCTTAGGCTTATTCTCAAATTGATCCAATTGCCTTTTCATTTCTCTAAAAGCCTCATCTTCGTCATACTCAACTTCTTGATTCATTATTTCAAGATTAGACAGCTTTTTAAGATCTGGGCATGAATTCCGCGTGCATGTCATGTTTTTAAAGCCAGCACTATCGAAACTGAAAATGATAAGAAATTAACAAAAATTAGGAAAATAAAAAGATAGAATTTTACTACGAAAATGGAACTTCATTTCATTGAATTTGAAAGGATAGAAGGGTTAACATCACAGCAAAGCAATTAAACTAAAATATCTGGATTACAACCCTTAAAATAATCCAAATACAGAAAAAACAACAAAACAGGCTACCAAGACTCCTTCCTGATGGGAAGAGGAGTTGCTTCCCAGTTGCTGAGCGAGGTATCTGGACCAATCAGTTGAACACTTGCACGGCTAGGGCCCTCCCCAACTTGAACCATATTGATCTCATAGAACATCTCCTTGAGACCCTGGCAAACTCCGTCAATGTCATCCTAAGTAGAAGGATTTTGGACTTCTTCAAATTGTGGCTTGACAAAAGAGTAGGCAATGTGAGGGATTGGTTTGGACAGATTCCAACCATTCTTTTTGCGGGCCTTGGCTCTGTCTATGTCAGCTGATGTTAGTTTAAAGCCCAAGCCAAAGGTATTTTTCTTCGAAAATGGAGCAATGGGGTTCACAATTCCTTGCATAGAGGATCCCAATCCTTTTCCTGGTTCATAGCCGTTCCTCAACATCAGCGAAGCTACCATCATAGATGTGGCTGAAAGACAGGGATGCATAATTGGTTTTCCTTCTTCCACTTGGTCCACCTCAATCACCTCAAATGCTTGATATTTGATGGATTCACATCCTCCGTTGGCCTCTATATATGGAATGGACGGGTCTTTATAGACGGATGAGTCGTCCTCCCCATGAACAATAATTTCTTGCCCGTCACACTCAAATTTGACCATTTGATGTAGGGTGGATGGTACAGCTCTGGCAATATGTATCAACGGCCTTCCAAAAAAAAATTATAGGAAGTTTCCATATCTAACACTTGAAAGACAATGTTAAAAAAAATAGTGTCTCTTTTTGAACCATCAAAAGCTTTGATGCTGACATCACTGGTTCGAATTCTGTTATTGTCGATGTTCAGCTATTGTAGAGTAGAAAGAGGACACACATCTACACTTGAGCCTCCGTCAATCATGACTTCTTTTACGTAGTGCCCTTCACATTTGACCATAAGATGAAAAGCTCTATTGTGGCCACACCCTTCCTCAGGCAAATCATCATCGCTGAAAGTAATTCTATTTACTTCAAAGAATCTTTCAGCCATTTTTTCTAGCTGATTCACCGTTGTCTTTTCTGAGACATATGCCCCGTTCAGAGTTTTGATCAACACACGATGATGCTCTTCTGAATGCAAAAGCAGAGATAACAAAGATATCTGAGCCGGAGTTTTCCTTAGTTGGTCAATGATTGAGTAGTTTTGCAATTTCATCTTCTTAAAGAATTCCTCCGCTTCTTTTTCTGCAATGGGTTCTTTCACTGGCAAGTGACTTTCCCTGGCTTGCTTAGCTTTTCTCAATTCCTCTGGTGAATAACACCTTCCAGAGCGGGTCAAGCCCCCTATTTAACCTGTTTCTTCAACTATCTTTTTTCCTTTGTATGTCATGACAGTCTTGTTATAATTCCAGGGAATAACTTTTGTGTTTGTCACTAGAAGTTGGGCAACAGGTCGGATCACGACTGGCTCTGTTATATTCCTCAAACCATTATTCGGAATGATCTTTTGAATGCCTCCAGGGATGTAAAGTTTTGGCCCACCCAATTGAACCTCAACCTTTTTTGTGCTTCCAGGAACATAGAGAATCGTTTTTTCAGAACATGCCAAGTTCAAACTAGAATTCGCACCTTTTACCATCAATGGTGCCAATTGCGGCGGGCTCACTATCACTTTTGGTTCTGGTCCTATGGTTCTAACAACCATCTCTGTCTTGCCAGACTGCTTATAATCCCGATCATCACAAATCATCCCAATAAAATGTGTATTATCATGAGTTGGGAGCGGATTGTTTGTGATATTAGGAGTATCCTTATTGTTTGTTACCACAATTGCCTTTTCTTCAATCAAATTTTCAATGGCTTTCTTTAATGTCCAACAGTTTTCAGTACTATGCCCTTGGGTGTTAGAGTGATACTCACATCTTGCATTTGAGTCAAAACCTTTTGAATTTGGATTCACATAAGCGGCATAATAGGTTCAATCAACTTCAACTGCATCAACTTTTGAAATAGGCTTGTATACGATTCTCCAATTGGGGTGAACTCTTTCTTTGGCTCCTGTTCTCTCACATATTCTTGTCGGGGACGAGGATTATATGGTGCCTAAAGATTCGGCCGGAGTTGACGGGAGCCTTGTGGAATCGGTGCCCGCCATTGTTGGTGATTAGATGGCGTAGCATAAGCCTGAGCATTAAACATTGTGTATTGTTGCAGGGGAACTGAGTATCAGGGACCTTGAGGCGGATAATAATGTTGAAGAAAATTGGATAGTCCTTGTTGAAATTGCACGTAAGAAGGAGCTATTCCTCTTTGAACTCCCCCGAACCCAGATGCCATCAAGGATCCTTCCTCCTTCATTTTCCGATTTCCGAAATTGCCCGACCCGCTTTGAATTGCTTGTGTGGTTGCCTTAAGGGCTGCCTGACTCACAATTTTGCCTGACTTCATGCCATTCTCAACTATTTCACCAATCTTAATCACCTCAGCAAAAGGTTTACCGATGGCGGCCAACATGTAATGGAGGTAATCTGGATCCTGAGCTTGGAGAAAATAGTCAATCATTTCTGCCTCTTTCATTGGTGGTTTGACCCTAGCAGCCTGCTCTCTCCACTTGATTGCATATTCTCTGAAGCTTTCTGTTGGTTTCTTCTTTACGTTGACGAGAGAGGAGCGGTCTGGTACTATATCAATATTGTACTGAAACTGCTGGTCAAAATCTTGAGCCATGTCATTCCAAATGTGCCAGTGAGAGATGTCTTGATCTATGAACCACTCTAAAGCAATTCCTGTCAAACGTTCCCCAAAATAAGCCATGAGCAATTCTTCTTTGCCTCCCGATCCCCTTAGTTGGTTACAATACCTCTTCAAATGGGCAACGGGATCACCATGCCCATCATACTTGTCAAACTTGGGGGTCTTAAAGCCAGGTGGCAAATGAACATGGGGAAACATGCATAGATCGTTAAACGAAACACTCTTGTGGCCCCCCAAACCCTGTATGTTTCTCATGGTTTGTTCTAAGCTCTTCATTTTTCTGGTCATTTCCTCTTGTTCCACATTCTTTTCTGGATTTTCGATCTCAATTGGGAACACGTTATGAGGAGTGTGCTTGTATGAATCTGGAACCTTTAAATTCAATTCTGGAGAGTAATGTTGGGCATCATGAGCATCCAGCTGTGGATCATTATTGGACTTTTGAGTAAGATCTGGTTGAGGGACAGTGAAAGTATGGACAATGGGTATAGTAGGTAGGTCATTTCTGAGGGGTGCGATTGGAGGACGTGGAATGGAGGTACTGGGGATAGTGGGAAGGTTAAAGCTCGGACTGAATCCAGGTTGGTACAATGGGTTACTTGTTATGGAGATAGGCACTTGAGTGGAAACTGACACATTATGAAGATTGTCCGAAGGCCCTATGGGTAATGAGGGCGGTGCTTGTCCATTCATCCAAGCTTGGTACATCTCTGCCAATTGTTGCTTCAACACTCTTACTTCTTCAACCAGTCCTGAACTTTGTTCAACCAATTGTCCATGGACATCATCATTATCTGACTCATTCTCACTGTTGTTTGCCATTCTACTTTTTCCTTTTAATCTCGTGTTGAAAGGGTGAGTCGCCAGTTTAAACCACAAACCAACCACCTCTATTTTACTTTATCTTTTAAAATGACAAACAACAAACGTGTTAGAGTTAGGCATTTTGCAGATATTAATCACACATTATATGTTATGCACCTAATGCCATTGTCATTTCTAAAATGATCTTGTAAGGCTTTATGTTTCATCCCGGCTTATTGATTTATTGGTTTATTTTCATCTTGAATTTAACGGGTTTTTTTTTATCATATTTTATAGATTAATTATGGTTATGATCGCATCCGATGAGGATTGCCGACGTATCATGACGCCGCATGAATCAGACCATTACGTAGTTCAGGGGAAAACAATAATAGTTTTTTTTTTTTAACAAAACGAAATAATACAATAACAGAAAGGACATTATATTGAAAATGACTTACCAGACTCTGACAAGACTAAAAGACAGCGATTTTAAAGATTCAACAATGACTCAAACTAAAACATAACTACTACATAAAAAGTTCTAACAACTACGACTATAATTCAACTCCACAATCTTATGGCTTTCAAACACTGGAACATCTGCTCATGGTGGGGCTTGCCCTGGTTGACCCCCTAATGTACGGTACATCCTTTCTAACTCTGCTGCAAGATGATGGGAAAGAGTAGGTGCATGCTCCAAAAACTTCTCATAATCCATCCCTTGGCAGTTCACATAACTTTGAGCGGTGTAAACAGCCAAATTATGAACTTGCTCTTTGAAGTGCTGGAAATTTTGGTCTCGATCTTGTAACTGCTGCTGGCGAGTGGTGGCTATCTCCCTTATGTGGCCCTCACGATCTAAGGCTGACTCCAACTGAGCCCGAAGTCTAGCCTGCTCGAGTTTCGCCTGAGCCATCTCCCTATCAAAATTTGCATGCCGGTATTCTCTATTGTACCTTCTCATTTCTTCCAACTGTGCATGGAGCTGAGCTTCTGAACGTACCCAATGGGCCTTCTCTCTCTCGAATTGAGCCCTATTTTCTTCAAATTGTGTTACTTGGCGATCCTTACTTGATTCGGCCTTCTCATTTAGCTGTACGATCTTTTCATTGGCTTTGTCCAACGACTTTTCAGTCTTTGCCAAGAGGGAATCATAATCTTGCACTTTTTCCATCAGATTGGCAATGGTTCTCTGGTCTTTCCAACTTCTCAATCGCACTTCAAAGGCTTTCTTCATCTGTTGAAGTTGAACACGAAGGGCTTCATTTTTGCAGATTAGACTCTTATTTTCCCCTTCGGCTTCTTGTTCTTGCAAGTCTTTCTCAAAATTGAGGTTTCTTAGCCTTTCTTCTAAGGCATGAATAGTTGTTTTGTATCCCTTTTCCCGTTCACCCCAAGCCAATCGTTCTTGGATTTTATCATCAAAGGCTTGAACATGCGGCCTTTTTAGGGGCCTTTTGGGCTCTGGCACATCATCCACGTGAGACCTCTTCCCAAACCATATAGCATAACCCAGATCTACCTCACCTCTCGCAGGATCTGGCACCTGAGTATCATATTTCAAGTAGCAACAACCATTCCAAATTTGTTGGATTAAAGCTTCGGGGAGTGGGGCTTTGGGGTGTAGCTCAATAACTTGCACACTCAAATCTTCATCCTTAGGTACTACTTGGTACCTTCCTAGGTGTCTTAGAACTCTGTGTGGTGCATACGGCTGGACACTTCTCAAACCCAACAATAGAAAATAACTTTTTAGGGCCGACATGTGTATCACCTCTCTTAGCGGGAGCCATCCCAAAGTCCACTCAATTTGACTTGCATTTAAAGATCTTAGGTGGGATATCCAGGCTTTCACCCCTTCTGGAGCGTTGTAATATTTTACTCTTTCTTCGTAACTCTCAATGAAATTGTCCTTGTTCGGACCATAGCTCATGAACTTGGGGTGATGTCGGAGATGCTTAATCAACCACATTTGTAACAAAATATTGCACCCTTCGAAGAATTTTGCCCCAGACTTGCACAAAGTCAACCCCCGATAAATGTCTGATAGAATGATCGGGGCAAGAGTGTGATGTTCTTTGGTAGTGAGGACCTGTACAACCCTGGCTATGAGGGTATCAATTGTCCGCTTCTCGTTTGGGAAGACCATAATTTCCCGAAACGCCACTATGAAGGCGAAGCGACGATGAATGTGCCATGTGTCATTGTTCTGCTTGTTGTTAAGGCCCTTTTCATACATTTCAAACCCATTTGGCTGCCCGAACCTAGAATACAAGAAGTAGAAAGAAAACACCCTTCGACTACGTTGGTCTTTCTAATTTGCTTACTGATCTTCAGAAGATCAAAGAATCGGTGTACAGAAAGAGCCCTTGGGAATATGAGCTCCTGGTTTCTCAAATCCCTGCCAAACCCGGAATATCCAGCTATCTCTTCTAAAGTGGGAGTTAGCTCAAAATCGGAGAAGCAAAAAACATTGTGAACATGGTCCCAAAAAAGCACTAGTGCCTTAATCAAATCGTCCCGTGGTTTAATTTTCATAATATCTGTGAGGGCTCCCAGGTGCTTGGTGACCCATTTCTGACCATCTTCTCCTAAATCATACCACCACATCTGAAGCTGAAGTGGAGCCTCGTCTACAACTGTGAACGGTGTGTTCTGGACAGTGCTCATTTTGTACTTGTGGGTGGTTAAGGTTAGGGTTGACACTAGTCTCAAGAGACAGAACCAATGCACTCATTTTGCAAACAATCTTTTGTAAATAACTCAATTTTAAGAAAAATTAACGAGAAGGGGGGCTATTTTTGCAATTGTGACCGAAGAAAGGGTGGCTATTTTTGCAACTATGGCCCCTTCTTACTTTCAAGGATAGCTTTAGGGTCGGGGAAGGGCATTATGGTCAAAGTGATTCCCAATTGACAGACACGTCCGTTCTTGCGAGAACAGCCCTTCAACAATTTTGAAGATGTTCTAAGTCTATTCTGACAGGAACGATTTGGGATTAACCGAAGATGGGTCTGTTTATTTGTTTTTTTTTTATTTAAAAAAAAAACACTAGACACATTTCTTTTTTTTAGTTATTTTATAAAAATGGGGCCGAACCCTATGAAGGTTGCCTACGTATCTCACATCCAATGAGAATCAGACCCGCGTAGTTCGTAAAAATTTCAGGAATAGGATGACACTTTTTTTTTTTAAAAATCTGGCTTTTTTTTGGGGGGGGGGGTGTTGTAAATACTGAAATTTTCGAAAATCGGGTAAATTTTCTCCCTCATATTTTCTTCTTTCTGGTTTTCCCTCAATATTTTTATATTTTTATTTTATTTTAAAAACCGGTCAACATGCACAAGCCAAATCAAACATAATGCACAAGTAGGACATAAGATGCATCAGGATGGTCTTGTAATTTGGGGTACACCTGTCCTAGACGGACCCAACCCCTGTGTGAGTCCCCAAAGTCAAATGCACATGATGCAAACAAGCGTTCCTACTAGGGATCCGACATGAGGCTATGTTATTCTAGGTTTAAATCCTAAGGGGAGTGTTTTAGACCTGGCTTACCCAAGCGGACAGCTCGAGCCGACGTGGGGGTAATGTACCGGGAGCACAAAAGTCTACCCGGCCTAGTTACTGACCCAACCTCGTTCTAATTGGTATGACTTCTAACAGAAAATTGGGCCACGCGCACGTGTGCACCATAAATTCAGAAGACTCAGAAGGGAGGCATAAGAAGACAATTTAATACCGTTCAAATAATATCAAAGTGGTAAATAAGTGACAATTAGCACATTAGACCCAAAAATACATTAATAACATCAAATCAATAAAGCCAAGTATAAATCATCTTATAAGATCGAATTCTGAACCCCGAACCAGAAGTTCTGGGTTCTTCTCCCCAGCAGAGTCGCCAGAGCTGTCACACCTCCCCTTTTCCCCTAGGGGATAGGAAGTTTTTCCAATTTAAGTGACATTAATCAAAAATAGAATTTATTATATTTTAAAGAGTCGCCACTTGGGATAAATTTGGTGTCCCAAGTCACCGGTTTATTTTAAACCCCAAATCGAGGAAATTTGACTCTGTTTTACGGTCCGTGAACACAGAAGACCGGATAAGGAATTCTCTTAACCCGAGAGAAGGTGTGAGGCACTCTCGAATTCCGTGGTTTTAGCATGGTCGCTTTAATCATACATGGCCTAATTAATTATTTTAATTACTTATTTTAGAACCTATGTGCATTTTACGTTTTACCGCTTTTAGATTGCTTGATTATTCATAATTGTGGAATTATCTTGAAATGAGTCACGCGTACATGTACTCGTTTTGTTTGGTGTGTCATGAATCATGTCACGCGTACGTGTACATAATTAATAACACTTTATTATTTTTAAGATTATTTTGCCCAAAGTTCCGCGAACGCATACCTTAGTTTTAATTTTGGGAATCATAATTATGTCACACGAACGCATATGGAATTAGTTTGATGAATGAAGTACTTTTGAGGGGGTTAAGTGGACTAATAGTTTAGAGCAAGTATGAACATTTATTATCTATGAAAAAAAATGGGTTAGCATTATTTATTCACTATTGGGCCGCCATATGGATACTAGAGGAAATGGGTTAGGAAAAGTTCGTCTGCTCTCTATTGCAGCAAAGTAACATGATAAGAATCAATCTAATACCGAAATGGTGGGCTCGTATGAGGCCCAAAAAATTAAATCTAAACTCTCAAAATTCCTCTTAGCTCTACAAAAATTATCTAAATTTGAATTATTTAAAAGTTTATTAGATGATCTAACAAAATAAATCATACTTTTCTTGAAGTTAAACGACAGACATGGTAATGAAACAAACAGTAGTTTGATATGAGCTCACTCAAATAATATGCATATGACAGAATACTTCAAAGGTCAAATTCGTTCCAGATCTTGCTAAAACCCCCAACATCCCATCTTGTTTGTTCACCAATTTTTCAAAATTTCAAACCGTATGGTAATCTAAATACCAACATGAGAGCAGATAGATCAAATCACAGATATTTTCATTGGTTTAAAATAACTAAAAAATTCAAACCCCAAATATAATGGGTCATGAAGTAGATTCAATATTTTATAAACCAAAAGATGCCACCATGCAAATAGACAATCATTATTCCCCTTAATATTATGCATTCTAAACCCATTTAGTAATTCATCTCCAAAAACTTATCCTTCAATATAAACAAATAAACCGAATTATAAAGCCAAATTCATTTCATGCTTTATAACATAATCCAAATCGAACACATGAAAATGGAATAGAAATGATTAAGATATGGATCCAATATTCAAAAGAGTATAAGAGACAAAATTTAAAAGGCAAAGCAAGTAATGAACCTTTAACGTAGAATTCAAAATATCGCCAGTATGAAACTTGAGCAGTGATTGCAGAACCGAACCGCGATCGGAGACCTATTTCCTTAACTGTTTTCGTCCTCTCACCCATGAAGAAAGTGAGTTCCTTCTGTTTGGTATTTTAATGGATGATTCTTTTTTATCCGATTCCTCTCCAATCTTCTCTTTTTTTTCTTCGTCAGTTTTTTCTTTTATAAAGAAGAACAATTGTAGTTATCAAGTCTTTTGCCAAGGATTTGAAGTGAAGACGTGGGATTGAGGTTCAGAAAAGAATTGAGACGTGAGGTGTGGGCTGGAGTAGATTGACGTGAAGGGGGAGGGAATTAGGGAGTTAGTTATATTTTTATCTTTGTGAGAGCAAATCACGTGAATATGGAGGTGTATATGAGAGTCATGGGGTGAGTGAAATCTCTTTTAAGTTAAAGTTTATTACTAAACTTTTGGCAAAGTTACGTGAACTTAATTGCTTCTTCTTCATTTTTTCTTTTTCTTTTTTGTTTCTTTTAGAACTAAAATTCAATTAAAATATTAATTAACTAAGTCTGATTAACAACAAAAGATATATATATATATATATATATATATATATAATTTAATTACACTAAAATAAATACCACAACTTATTCAAATTCTAATTAAAAGAAACCATTTATTTTTTGTAAATTTTCTTTTCTCTAAGACCCTAAGAATGTGAATATTTTTTTTTTTAGTTTTTAATATTTTTTTTTTTTTTCAAATAAAACCTATTAAGAGTAAGATAAAAGTTTAAAATATTAAGATTAGACTTAAAAGAAATATTTTACACTAAAATAGTATCGAATTTGGGTGCGGTCAAAAATTAGGTGTTCACAGCGCAGAAGGATGGAGTTACTAAAAGATTATGATATTACTATCCTGTATCATCCAGGTAAAGTAAATGTGGTTGCAGCAGCCTTGAGCAGAAAGGCAGAGATTATGGGTAATTTGTCTTTCATGTCAGCAGAGGAAAGGCCATTAGCCTCAGATATTCAGTCCTTGGCTAACAAACTTGTGAGGCTGGATATTTCCGAGCCCAGCCGTGTTCTTGCATGTGTTGTGGCCCAATATTCACTATTTAAGCAGATCAAGGCTCGCCAGTATGATGACCCACACCTGAAGGTTCTTCGTGAAACGGTACTACGAGGTGGTGCCAAGGAAGTCACTATTGGTGCAGATGGTGTTCTGCTACTCCAGGATTTCTCTGTGTGTTCCTATTGTGGATGAACTAAGAAAAGAGATCTTGGAGGAGGCACACAGTTCTCGATATTCTATTCATCCAGGTGCTACGAAGATGTATCGTGACTTGAGGCAGCATTATTTATGGTAGGTGAAAAAGTTTGAGCCCGGTAAGGTTAAGATATATGGTACTGATTTGGTAAAGGATGCCTTGGAAAAGGTAAAGTTAATTCAGGAACGACTTCGTACAGCATAGTCCGGGCAGAAAAGTTACGAGGATAAGAGAGCGCGTGATTTATCATTTATGGTAGGTGAAAAAGTTCTCTTGAAGGTTTCGCCGATGAAGGGAATCATGAGATTTGGGGAAAAGGGGAAATTGAGCCCAAGGTTTATAGGCCCATTTGAGGTGTTGAGACAAGTTGGGGAGGTTGCTTATGAGCTTGCATTGCCACCCAATCCATCGTGAGTTCATCCAGTTTTTCATGTATCTATGCTCCGAAAGTATCATGCCGACCTATCACATATGTTAGACTTCAACACTGTTCAACTAGATAATAGCTTGGGTTATGAAGAGGAGCCAATTGACATTATTCAAAAACAAGTTTGCCAATTGAGGTTCAAGAGGGTTTCTGCAGTAAAAGTCCAATGGAGGGGCCAACCAGTCGAGGAAGCGACTTGGGAGGCCGAGAAAAACATTCGGAGTAGATATCAACACTTATTCAGCACTTCAGGTATAATTCTCAACCCTTTCGAGGAAGAACGTTTGTTTAAGAGGTGAAGAATATGATGACCCAAAATGGCATATTTAAATTTAATAATTAATTATGTGTTCTAAGACCTTAAAAAGTACTATTTATCATTCCTCGACTTGCGTGCGTAATCCGTAAAAAATTATGGAAAGTTTTTATGTAAAAAATGGATTAAAATATGGATTAGAGCTTTAAAACTCAATTGAGTTGACTTTGGTCAATATTTTTAGCAAACAGACTCGGATCAGTATTTCGACAGTTCTGGTAGGTCCGTATCTTGATTTGGGACTTGGGCATATATCCGGAATCAAATTCCGAGGTCCCTAGCCCAATATATAGAATTTTGAATAAAAATAAAAATGTTTAAGTTCAAATAATGATCGGATGTCTAATTATATAAAAACGATCCCGGAATAGAATTTTAATGATTCCAACACCTCTGTATGGTGATTTTGGACTTAGGAGCGTGTTTGGATTTTTATTTGGAAGTCCGTAGTTAAATTACGCTTGAAATTGTTTAAAACAAGAATTTAAGTTTGGAAGTTTGACCAAGGGGTTGACTTTTTGATACCGGAGTCGGATTCCAGTTCCGAAAATTTTTATAGCTCCGTTATGTCATTTATGACTTGTGTGTAAAATGTTAGGTCAATCGGAGTTGATTTGATAGGTTTCGACATCGAATGTATGAGTTGGAAATTTTAAGTTTCATTGAACTTGAATGGGAGCATAATTCGTGGTTTTAGCGTCGTTTTATGTGATTTGAGGTTTGAAATAAGCTCGTATTATGTTTTAGGACTTGTTGGTATATTTGGTTGAGGTCCCGAGGGCCTCGGGTGAGTTTCGGATGGTTAACAGATCAAAAGTTGGACTAAAAGGTTGCTGTAAGTTTTCCTCTTCTCTTGGACATTTCGGGCTGTGATCGAGCCCAAGTATCGAGCCCAGGGTTGACAAGGCTCAGGCTCGAGCTTGTGTATCGAAGCGATGATCAAAGGTACAACTCGAGGGCCATGATCGAAGGCAAGGCTCGAGGGCCAGGATCGAGACCCAAGATCGAGGGTCACTATCGAAGGACCAAGCTCGATGCCATGATTGAGGCTATGATCGAATGACCATGCTCGATGGCATAATCGAGGCCATGACCGAGGTCCAGGCTCGAGCCTATGCCTCGAAGCCAAGATCGAGGCCTAGGCTCGAGGGCCAGGATCGAAGTCACGATCGAGGCCCCGTTCGAGGCCCAAGATGAGCCAACCCAAGATCGAGGTAGCCCAAGATCGAGACAACCCATGATCGGACTCACCATGATCAGACTCCCCATGATTGGACTCCCCCATGATCAAGGTCACCCCGGACAGATCTGTAAGTTATAAAAATTGGGGGGTTCGTCCATTTCGCCATTTTTAACAACTTGGAGCTTGAGCAGAAATCGTGCATAATAATAATAATAAATACAAGATACTTTGACGGTTTGTTGCAGCTTGTAAAACTATTTGATAAATTGGAAATTCATTGAAATTGAATTGTAGTTTTGTAAAACTATTCTATAAATTGGAATTTTTATTGAAATTGAAGGATTTAATATATATATATATATATATATATATATAGAGAGAGAGAGAGAGAGAGAGAGAGAATCGTCGCATTTTGAAGGAATTTAATTATTTTCTACTGGTTAAATAAATTATTGTTATATTCTATGAATCATGTTGATTTAAATATTCTAGCTTTATTTCAATTATTATTATTATTATTGACTTATAGTGAGTATCAAAGTCGGTCATCTCGTCTCTACCACTTCGAGATTAGGCTTGATACTTACTGAGTACACGTTGTTTACGTACTCATACTACACTTGCTGCGCTTTTGTGCAGGATCTGAGACAGGTACTAGTGGAGGACCTATCATCACATATCCACGTCATCCCGAGGCATAGTGGTGAGTTGTTCCTCTGATCCGTTCTGCAGCTACTAGTGTCTCTCTTTGTATTTTTTATTATGTCTATTTTTATTTCAGACAGTATTTGAGATTTTGTATAATCTACTAAATGCTCATACATTTGTGACACCAGGTCTTAGCACACACATTGGTTGGTTTGGGTTTTATTATATTTTTCGGGTTTAAATTTTTAACAATATATGCTTAATTTATTAGTTGGCTTGCCTAGCTGTAGCGTTGAGCGTCATCACGACTTATAGGTGAAATTGGATCGTGACAAAATGAATAAAAGTCCAAAAAAGGAAAAATAGATAAATAAGATCTTTGGTCAAATAGATGTGTCAAGTCATCTTCTATTGTTCCAACTTTATATATATATATATATATATATAGATGCAACGTGCCTTTTTCCCTTTCTATTCCTATTGCCGTCTTATTTCCTTCAGTGGCGTCTGTCTTGATCCAATGCTTCCTTGGCCAACTTTTCAAGTTTCAACTTAAAAAAAGACAATATATGACAGAAAATCTTAGTACTATGATTTTTCTTTTTTGGTCATAAAGGAAGTACTATGAAATTGATGTGTGCACTATTTTGTTCTACTAGCCTCTGTATCCCGTGAATTGTCACAAAATGTTGCAAAATACAAAAATATGGTTCATTTTCTGACAAAGATATTTAAATATTCGTTATCTACTCTTTATTATTTACATAGCCGCTTTTCTACCATTCCTATCTATATATATATTTTAGAAAATTGCATGTAGTTTGTTAAGAGTATTATGAAATAGCAAAAATCTTATGTTAATATATTAAAACTAAACTCATTATTTGACTTTTTTGGACGAAATAAGTAGTTAAGTTGTTATCTTTGGTGAATACTGAATCTCGAAACACGTAAATTAATAATCACTATATTTGTAAAGTCGATCATGATTGGTTTTATTTCTTCTTTGATTAATTCCCATATCATAATTTTAATATAACTTGTTCAAATGCCAAATTAAATAAATTGCATTCATTCGTACACTACGGACATTCAACACTTATCTAGTGCAAAGTTTGACAACAACAAAAAATATTTTGTACAAATCAACACATAGTTATTGAAGCAAAATCTAGAAGGTCACACATTTTGCAGTAGCTTTGGCTCACTGAACTTCTTGGAAGGCACATCTCAGTCCTTTGAACATTTTTCTTCTAACAGTATTAAATTTCTTTCACTTTTAAAAAAAGAACGAAAAGTCAAGCAATTATATCAAATATTTACCAAAATTGACTAATACGAGCTACCAACACAATCTAGGAAACAACCCGCGAAAAGTCATGCATATAACGCATAATCAAAGACACTTTTCTAACGACTCGGCGATCGTTTCGAGTATTACAATTTTGTAACCCGTTACTTCATTTATTGCAAATTATAATTATGTGACTTGTCGAGGAAATTTCAGAATGAATTGGAACACTTAGTTCCAAGAATTAAAGGTTAAGTGTAAAATTGTTGGTCAAATATTGATTTATGTGAAAACGACCCCGGAATAGAGTTTTGATGATTCCAATATCTCCGTATAGTGATTTTGGACTTAGGAGTATGTCCGAAAAATTATTTGGAAGCCCGTAGTTAAATTAAGCTTGAAATGGCGAAATTAGGAAGTTTAAATTTGGAAGTTTGTCCGGGGAGTTGACTTTTTGATATCGGAGTCAGAATTCAGTTCTGAAAATTTTCATAGGTCTGTTATGTCATTTATGACTTGTGTGCAAAATTTGAGGTCAATCAGACTTGTTTCGATAGGTTTCGGCATCGAATGTAAAAGTTGGAATTTGTTAGTTTTCACTAGGCTTGAATTGTGATGCGATTCGTGGTTTTAGCATTGTTTGATGTGATTTGAGGCCTCAACTAAGTTTGTATCGTATTTTAGGACTTGTTCATAAATTTGGTTGGGGTCCCGGAGGCCTCAGGTGTGTTTCGGGTATGTTTTGGGTGTTATCGGATCATTTTGGGCTACTTGGGTGCTAGTTTTATGATGTCTAGTATTGTCCTTCGCGTTCGCGGGGAGCCTCTCGCGTTCGCGAAGAAGGATTTGGCTCCTGGGATTTTGTTCTTCGCGTTCGCGAAAAACGAATTCTTACTATCCGTCACCAGACTTCGAAAGCTTATATCTTGCAATCTATAAGGAATTTGGAGATGATCCAAAAATAAAAGTTATAGTCCTTTGTGTCTAGTATTCAGAAAAACAAATCGTTTGGCATTTGGAGTTGTGTACAAAATGTTGTAGTGGATAAACTACAGGCTGTATTTAAAGAGTTTGGAAATCGCGAAAAAGAAATTTCTGCTGCGAAGGGCTGACTTTGGAAGCTTATATCTCGAAATCTATAAGAAATTGGAAGATGAGCGAAACATGAAAGTTGTGGACCTTGATGTCTATTTTTCATAAAGTTAAACCATTTTTCATTTGGAGTTCTGTAAAAAATGTTATGACCATTATACTAGAGACTGTCTGAGTTTGGAAATGGCCGTTGAGGAATTTGTTCATCGCGAATGCGGGAGGATAGTCGCGAACGTGAAGAACATACCCCTCGGCAGCAGATTTAAAATATGAAAGGGGACTTCATCCCATTTACCATTTTAACGATTTGGAGCTCGGGGAGAGGCGATTTTTGGGAGTTTGGTCAAATTACCCGAATCTATTGCTATTTTTAGCATTTAATTGGTGTTTTAAGTTTGAAAAATTGTGTAAACCCTTAAATTTAAATTGAAGATTTGATGGTCTAGTTGATGTCAAAATTTAATAAATTTTGTATGGTTGGACTCGTGGTTGAATGTACGTTCATATTTTATAACTTTTATCGCGTTCCGAGATGTGGGCCCCATTGGAAAGTTTTGAGTGAAATTTCGGATTTTGTTGGAAAATTAGTATTTTCATATGGAATTAATTTCTATAATTGATATTGACTGAATCAAATTAATTGTGACTAGATTAGAGGCGTTCAAAGGACAATTCGCAAGGTAAGGGCATATTAGAATAAAGAATTATACGGTTTGAGGTAAGTAACATTTCTAAACTTGATGATTAGGGTATGAATCCCTGAATTTTGTGTTATATCAATTGTTTAGAGGCGACACACACGTTAATTGACGGACATGTGGGCGTGCATCATAGGAATTATGGTTTAATTGAATTTGTGGAGTTGTATAATTAAATAAATATCATTATCCACATATCCTCCACGTGTTAGAGAAATTGAGCTGAGACTAATATTGAAGATCATGTTCAGGCTACGTGCTGATATTTTTGGGACCCATACGGATCGTGTTGCTGTGAAATTATTTGTTAAAATTGTAATTGTGTACTTAGTCACATCTATCATTTGCATATCATATCTCAGTCTCTGTTGTCATTCAATGATACATCATATCATCATGTCGGGTTGATTTTCATGGTCATTGAGACCCCGAGAGACTAGAGATTTTGAGTGATATTTATGGGATCGGGTTGCACGCCGCAGCATATTTTATTTATGTATGCCTGGATATGGCTTATTATGACGCTTGAGCTGAAAGAGTCCCTCCGAAGTCTGCACCCCTCCCCCCCACAGTGAGCGCAATTTATTTATATTAGGGATGGAGTTCCCTAGACATGGAGTTTCCTTATTTATTTATATTAGGTAAGGAGTTCCCTAGGCACGAAGTTGCGTTATTTATTTACATTTGGGATGGCATTCCCTCGGCATGTAGATGCCTTAATTTTACTTATACTTGTGATGCAGTTCCCTAGACTAGATTGGCCTTGTACAGTACTGAGTGACTGATTGCCAGTTGATACATATATATGTGGGATGGAGTTCCTTGGGATAGATTGGCCATATATAATACGGAGTGATTGAGTATTTTGAGAGTGTGAGAACACGAGTTTTCCATTGTGGTACATCACATACAACATATATTTTGGCATATAGATATAGAGATATTATATTACTCATATCATGCAGAATTTATCTATTTTACATGTATTGAGTTTAACTGTTGAACTAGAAAGCATGCCTACATTTTTATACTGTTATTTCTGTATTAGACTGTACATGTTGAGCTCGTCACTACTTTCATCCCAAAGGTTAGACTTGTTACTTATTGAGTTGGTTGTACTCATACTACACCATGCACCTCGTCTGCAGATCCAGGTACTCCCGGATGCGGTGGTTGCCAGATTTGAAGATTTATCTGTTAGAGACTATCAAGGTAGTTGCTTGGCGTTCGCAGACCTTGACTCTCTTTCCTTTCAGTTATTGTAATGTTATATATTTCAGACATTGTTCTTATCAGTCGGACTTTGTTATTATTCATGTACTCAGTGACACCGGGTTTTGGGAGTATTTTATATTAGTATTTGTGAGATTTTTATATTGAATGTAAGTATGATGTTTTCAAACTTATAGAAATTGTGGTGTATTGAGATTGTTGTCTTGAATAATATTGAGATATGCGCCATCACGACATGTGTGATTTTGGGTCATGACAACTTTCTTGTTGTAGCAACTTGTCGAAGATAGATTACAAGCAATAAAATCCATAAGATATTATAGGTAAAGAAACCAACATATATTATGAAAGAAAAACGACCATATGATAAATATTGGTTTCTCGGATTTTGCTTTACATATCTATTAACGGAACAAAAATAAATCAACAAAGATGTAATTTATAAAGTACTATAATTTGATGAGGAAAAACGGTAGAAAACTTCTGCAGATCTAAGAGACATTAGGCGAGATGCAATTGAGACTAATGTCATCGCCATCTCGACTTCTCTTTCGAAGGAAATCACCCAAAACCCTCTCTTTTGTTTCTGGAGATTTGTGTAGTATTATTTCCTGTAAAGATGGATATTAAATAGAAAAATGACAATTAATTAAGCTAAAGAATGTAACATAAACTTTATAGAAGAATTTAAGGGGGACTGGATGGAAGAAAGTAATGGTAAAAAAAGGTCTCTCTAAACGTCATTTTATCTCCGGATTTTACCATAATATATATATATCCGGATTTTACCATATATATATATATATATATATATATATGCATTTAATAGATAAATACAGTTCATATATGTATTATTTACTGAATTTAGTGCATTAGCTACTCAAAGTACTCTTCAAATTCTTTAAATACAACTGTAGAGAATAAATTGCTATCAAGAAAATAATCGAGACCGAAAACATATTGCAACAATCGTAGTATTTGATTTCGAGTAATTAGAGTGTTACAATCTCTATGATTCCTCTGATGGTACTCTTCCAATATAAATTCAAGATCCATTGATCTTGATCTTGAATTTGAATTTGATTATCCGTCGCGAACCCTTTGATTGTTGCCACGAATTGTATCGCGAACAAGTAGCCTTGATCTTGAATGCCTTGTATTTAATTTGACTTCGTTCTTGATCTTGAATACTTGAACTTTATGTTAAAGTGTTTGAATGCTTGAACACTTGCAGTTTGCAAAGAATTGTGGCATTTGATCCACGAGCTCCCTTGCGTCTTCTTGTTATAACTTATGATCCATTTTATGGATTATGAAGACCCCTATTTATAGTTGTGGAATAGAAGAGTTGTGATTAGAACAAACTCTTTTCGATCAATCAGATTGAAGCGTGACAATGCCACATTTGATTGGCCAGAACATGTCACTTGCACATGTGGAGCAATTTCATTTGCCCTTCAATTTGACTTGTCATGCCTTATCATTTTAACGCGTAGCATGAACCCATTGACTCTTTAGTTTTACTGGACGTGCCACGTCATTTGACATGTGACACCAAGATGGACCTCTTGGGCCTAATGAAGTGGGCTTATCACTCTTAGCCGAATTAAATTGGCTAGCCCAATAAATTTGAATTTATTTATTTATTCCATGTATATTGGACTAATATAATTAGTCTAATCATATTGGCCAATAATATTTACTTGGACTAAAATATATTTAAAGTATAGTCCAAATTTTTTATTGAATTTAAATTTAATAAATTTTGCATGTCTATAAATGCCCCCTACTTCAAGCCTTGTCGAAGTTTTAAAACCCTTTTTTTTAAGACTAGACTTGAAATATTAATGAAGCATTAAATTTGGGGTTCAAGTCAATTAGAGGTCGTGCCCACAATTTATTCCTTGAGACTTTGAATATAAATCCATATTAGTATGAGAAAAATGCCAATTACTTAGGCAAATAATTCTTGGCACTTGAACCACCAGTGCCAAAAATCTACATTTTTTCCTTTATTAGCAAAATAGTATAAAAGTAGTGGTTAGGCTAGAAAAAGTCAAATTCACATGTTGTATCCTTAATGCATTCGCGTGACATCTACTTTGATAATTTAATTTGCTTTAGACTCCAAGATAGTTACATCTTTGATAGCGATCTCCTACATTGAATTAACTTACTGTCGTCGCCTCCACTAGCCAAATCCTTGTAGGAAACAATATGTAGCAATGTCCCACATGGAAAAAGCCTTCCCCATAGCCATCCTTAATCATTTATATAAGGTGGTGTATTTTTTTTCCTTCGTTGAACACCAATTCACGGTGTTTTGACGATTGTGGAGCACCACTGAAGGCGAATATTGTTTTATTTTATTTTTTTACATTTTTTGTTGTTGTTTATGTCTCCTTTTTTTTGTAAGTCAAGAAGAGAAGAGTCGTTGAGTGCCAAGTTGACGGGCAACTTCATGACGTACCATAGAAGGATAAATTCATCATGGCATATAGACAGTGGCGGACCCAAGTAGCGGCTAGCGGGTTCAACTGAACCCGCTTCACAAAAAAATAATATTGTGTATATGTATAAATTAGGATTAAAATTGTGTAAATTTTGCATAAATATTTTATTTGAATCCACTTGACAACTACTATTTTACTACTAAATTTATATACTTTTAAGATTGAACCCGCTTGCACAAAATCCTGGGTCCGCCACGTCATATAGATGATCAAATCATCAACAACATATAGAAGGCCAAATCCCTCTCAACATATAGATAGACAAATACATTTCAATACATAGACGACAAATCCACATCATCATATAGACGGACAAATCCACATCAACATATAGACGGACAAATACACATCACCATATAGACGGACAAATCTACATCACCATATAAACGGATAAATCTACATCACTATATAGACGAGCAAATCCACATCACCATATAGATGGACAAATCCACATCACCATATATACGAACAAATTCACATCAACATATAGACGGATAAATCCACATCACTATATAGACAGACAAATTCACATCAATATATAGACGAAAAAATTCACATCAACATACAGACGGACAAATCTACATCACCATATAGACGAATAAATCCACATCACTATATAGACGGACAAATCCATATCAATATATAGACGAAAAAATCTACATCAACATATAGACAAACAAATTCACATCACCACATAGAATATTAAACCCATGACAGCTTATAGAAGAAAAAATTCTTAATCGCAAATAGAAATTTTCCTAAAGCACAAAGGACTAGAATCTTCTCCTTCTTTTGTCAATTGTCATTGACTTAATATCTAGCAATCTCTTTTTTTTGCTTATGCAGTTTTAAGAGATGGTTCACTTCAGAGACTACACATCTCCATCCTCTAAGTGCAAGTATCTCATAATTGAAGCTAAGCATGGAAGAGTTATAACCAAGCTATTGACTTATCCTCCACTAGTTGGTCGATATGCAAATTTGTGGAGAACTCTGTAGAATTTCATCCATTGGTATATTGGACTTCAGAGCACAACCAAAAGCCAACCAAACTGTGATCCCTTCAGATTCCTTACCAGCGAAAACTCAATATCGCAAGTACCCTTCCTTGCCTAGGACGACATATTATTCAAAGAGAGATATGTTGAAGAGATACTTTGAGAATTAACGGTGAATATCATCATATCCTAGGATATTGGGAATGGGTTGAGGATATACTTGGCAGAAGTCAACGGACTTTGGAGACAACAAGAATTTATGATGCCGAATATGCTTCTTTATTTACATATGATCGAAATTCAAACATCTTGCAAGTGTTTCTTGAAGCTTGGTGTCCCACAACAAATACCCTACTTACATCAAATGGAGAACTATCAATATATCTTTGGGATTTACATACCATTGGTGGTTTACCTATTGGAGGTTCTCCCTACGAAGAAGTTGTTCCCGAAGTTATCGAGCTCACAAATGTCAATGAGAAGAATGAAAGATTTACCTCTCGAGCTTGTGGATACCTTTTTACCGCCTTTAATCATCTTCATGAAGGGGAGATTCATGATACAAAGGTCTCGTTTAGCAAGTGTATTGAATTTTGGTGCAAGAGATACTTGAGACATAAAATTGCTCCAGCAAGGAGGAAGAAAAGATCTACTTGTTTGACGTCAACACACAATACTACTAGAGCTATAGTAGAAGTAGTTCCATGGTCTAGCGTTGATGAGACAATGTTTTCTAACCTTGGGGTTCGACATAAAAAGAGAAAAGGCACGTATCTGACGGCATTCTTATCATGTTGGTTGTGTGCGTTTGTATTTCCCTCTCAAGATGGGGATTTCATTCGACCTGAGACCTTTAGAAAATCGAGCATGATGGCATATGGATGTAAATTCATCCTTGCAATCCTAGTTCCAGCGAGCATCTACTATAGTTTGAACAAGATCTCCAAGTCCTCGTAGATCGAGCATATCAAAATCTCTTTTCCCATTCATTATTCATTATGTATATGGTTGGCTTGCTCACTACTTCAAGACGCACTATGGGATTCTAAAAGGACCATATGTTCCATTGATGGTGGCGTATTCCGGAGAAGACACTGCAAGGTATTTGGATGATACAAATGCAAGAAAATGCATCCATCAAGCAAATAATGCATCTTCGACATCTACCATGCCGGAGGGGTCCGAACCTTACTATTTTGAGGATAATGATAAAGCATCGGAACTGAAAGTCAATTATTTTATGAGTATCCTTTTTAATCATCTCCCTTTGAGGTGTGAAAACTCTTTCATTCTTGAACCATATAGTCCACATCAATTCACCCGTCAATTTGGGTTATATAAGACTAGTCCTGGTATTTTGGAAATTGACCTTTGTAGTGACTCATTATAAGAAGGAATCCGATTTTGGCAAATTTGTGTGTCACATAATTCCACCAACGCGAGGGCGACCTTTCCCTAGCTATATGTATGACAAAAAAGCTACTTTCGTCAAAGTACAAATCCTGGTGGACAAGAGTGCATGAGAGCTTTCTTGAAGATCATTTAGCATCTTTGGTGACTTTTGCTGGGCCAATCACTATTGTGCCTTTAGAGATCACTCCTCAAGATAATAACAAGGAGAACAAACCTCCTACTTTGAAATCCAAAGTGGTTGCACCATGCAACATGAAGGGATCTCCATATAAAGAAGCTCAAAAAAAGAAGGTACCTTCTCAGGCTCATCAAGTCAATGAGGGTTCCTTTATATTAGGAACCATTGTCCTAACCTCCAAAAACGCCCATCCCAAAATGAGAGTCATAGTAGTCATGGCGGTCAAAATTTTATGTGATGACCCAAAATAGCATCTTTAAATTTAATAATTAATTATGTGTTCTAAGACCTTGAAAAGTACTATTTATTATTCCTCGACTTGCGCGCAATCCGTAAAAATTTATGGAAAGTTTTTATGTAAAAAATGGATTAAAATATGGATTAGAGCTTTAAAACTCAATTGAGTTGACTTTGGTCAACATTTTTAGCAAACGGACTTGGGTCAGTGTTTCGACAGTTCCGGTAGGTCCGTATCTTGATTTGGGACTTGGGCGTATGCCCGGAATCAAATTCCGAGGTCCCTAGCCCGAGATATGGAATTTTGAATAAAAATAAAAATGTTTAAGTTCAAATAGTGACCGGAAGTCTAATTATGTAAAAATGACCCCGGAATAGAATTTTGATGATTCCAACACCTCCGTATGGTGATTTTGGACTTAGGAGCGTGTTTGAAATTTTATTTGGAAGTCCATAGTTAAATTAGGCTTGAAATGGTTAAAAATAAGAATTTAAGTTTGGAAGTTTGACCAAGGAGTTCACTTTTTGATACCGGAGTCGGAATTTAGTTCCAAAATTATTTATAGCTCAGTTATGTCATTTATAACTTGTGTAAAATTTGAGGTCAATCGGAGTTGATTTGATAGGTTTCGACATCGAATGTAGGAGTTGGAAATTTTATGTTTCATTGAGCTTAAATGGGAGCATAATTCGTGGTTTTAGCGTCGTTTTATGTGATTTGAGGTTTAAAATAAGTTCGTATTATGTTTTATGACTTGTTGGTATATTTGGTTGAGGTCCCGAGGGCCTCGGGTGAGTTTCGGATGGTTAACGAATCAAAAGTTGGACTAAAAAGATGCTGCAATTTTTCCTCTTCTCTTGGACATTTTGGCCTGTGATCGAGCCCAGGTATCGAGTCCAGATATCGAGCCTAGGTATCGAGCCCAGGGTTGACGAGGTTCAGGCTCGAGGCTCAAGCTCGATCTTGTGTATCGAAGCCATGATCGAAGGTCCAGCTCGAGGGCCATGATCGAAGGCAAGGCTCGAAGGTCAGGATCGAGACCCAAGATCGAGGGTCACTATTGAAGGACCAAGCTCGATGCCATGATTGAGGCTATGATCGAATGACCATGCTCGATGCCATAATTGAGGCCATGACCGAGGTCCAGGCTCGAGTTTGTGCCTCGAAGCCACGATCGAGGCCTAGACTCGAGGGCCAGGATCGAAGTCACGATCGAGGCCCCGTTCGAGGCCCAAGATATGGCAGCCCAAGATCGAGGTAGCCCAAGATATGGCAGCCCAAGATCGAGGCAACCCATGATCGAACTCACCATGATCGGACTCCCCCACGATCGAGGTCACCCTCGACAGATCTATAAGTTATAAAAACAGGGGGGCTTCGTCCATTTCGCCATTTTAACAATTTTGAGCTTGAGCAGAAGCGATATTTGATATATTATCAAGGAAAAACATTGGGGTAAGTGATCCTAATTCGGATTTATACGAATATATCATTGTTTTCACCATTTAATTAGTGTTTTGAAATAGAGATTTGGAAAAACGATTAGAAATCTCAAAGAAACGAAATTTTGAGATTTCGATATCGATTCGGAGTCGAATTTGAGTGAAACTGGTATCGTTGGACTCGTTATTGATTGGATTGTCGTATTTCATAACTTTAGCCGGATTTCGAGTTATGGGCCTCACGAACGAATTTTTAATTAATTTTGAGATTTCTATTAAAAATGTAGTGTTTTCTTATAGAATTGATCCCTATAATTTTTAGTGATTGTATCAAATTATTTTGGCTAGATTCGAGCCGGACAGAGTTGGATTATCGTGGAAAAGGCCTTCTAGTGGATTAAATTGGAGCAAATTGAAGTAAGTCTCTTGCCTAATCTTGTGAGGGGGAAATTTACTCCATAGGTGATTAAATTAAATATATTTTTGCTAAATTGCGGGGGATACGTACGCACGAGGTGACAAGAGTCCGTGCGTAGCTAGTATTAATGCTAAAGTCCAGGTAGTTTAGGACTCAAAGCATGAATTACTTGTGTAAATTGTATTCTTTATTAATTAAAATATTTGATGTATATATTGTGAATTGTTATGAAAGGTAGAGAAATATGAAATTTTTATATGCTTAATTTTGTTTAGATTAATTAATTATTGAAATAAATTGTTATCCTCTCGAATAAATTTTACAATAAATACACTTATTCTGGAGGTGCATAAGAAAATGTGCTCCTTTCTTGTGGATCGGGCCGAACACCTCGGCAGGATAGATGCATCTATGGATCGTGCCATATGTTCCTCGGCAGTGTACACAATATTCTGGATCGGGCCGAATAACCTCGGCAGAAATCGTGTTTAATAATAATAATAATAATTACACGATACTTTGACGGTTTATTGCAGCTTGTAAACCTATTTGATAAATTGGAAATTCATTGAAATTGAATTGCAGTTTTGTGAAACTGTTTGAGAAATTGGAATTTTTATTGAAATTGAAGTATTTAATATATATATTGAGAATTGTTGCATTTTGAAGGAATTTAATTATTTTTTACTAGTTAAATAAATTATTGTTATATTCTATGAATCATGCTGATTTAAATATTCTAGCTTTATTACAATTATTAATATTATTATTGACCCATAGTGAGTATCAAAGTCGGCCATCTCGTCTCTACCACTTCGAGATTAGGCTTGATACTTACTGAGTACACGTTGTTTACATACTTATACTACACTAGCTGCACTTTTATGCAGGATCTGAGACAGGTACTAGTGGAGAACCTATCATCACATATCCACACCATCCCGAAGCATAGTGGTGAGTTGTTCCTCTTATCCGTTCTACAGCTACTAGTGTTTCTCTTTGTATTCTTCATTATGTCTATTTTTATTTCAGACAGTATTTGAGGTCAGCCAGGTAGAGGCCAGCCAGTTGGCACTCTAGCTCGTTCTATACTTTTCCGGCTAGCCCAGATGTAGAGGCCTCAGATGCCGTGATTACAGGTATTATTTATGTTTATGGCAAATATGCCTCAGTATTATTTGATCCAGGATCTACGTATTCATACGTGTCATCTCTATTTGCTCCATTCCTAGGTGTTTATCGTGAGTCCTTGAGTTCTCATGTTTATATGTCCACTCTTGTGGGCGATTCTGTTGTTGTGAACCGGATCTACCAGTCCTGTATTATTACATTCTGCAGTTATGAAACTAGAGCAGATCTCCTATTGCTTGAGATGACTGATTTTCAAATTATTCTGGGCATGGACTGGTTGTCTCCGTATCATGCTATTCTAGATTGGCATGCCAAGATTGTTACCTTGGCTATTCCAGCATTGCCTAACTTGGAGTGGAATGGTTGACATGTTAGTTCGTTTAATCGAGTTATTTCTTTTATAAAGGCTCAACACATGGTTGAGAAGGGTTGTTTGGCTTATCTAGCTTATGTTCGGGATACTACTGCAGAGACTCCGGTTATTGATTCAGTGCATGTAGTTCGAGAGTTCTCCGATGTATTTCCTTCAGATCTTCCAAGTATGCCACCTGATCGTGATATTGATTTCTGTATTGACTTGGCTCCAGATTCTCAGCCTATATCTATCTCACCGTATCGTATGCCTCCAAAAGAATTGAAAGAGTTGAAAGAACAGTTTGAAGAATTACTATCCAAAGGGTTTGTTAGACAGAGTATATCGCCTTGCAGTGCACCGGTATTATTTATGAAGAAGAAAGATGGCACTATGCGAATGTGTATTGATTATCGCCAATTAAACAAAGTCACTATTAAAAACAAGTACCCGTTGCCGCGTATTGGTGACTTATTTGATCAGTTGCATGGTGCTAGGGTGTTCTCTAAGATCGATTTGAGGTCGGGGTATCATCAGTTGAAGATTTGAGATTCGGATGTTCCTAAAACTTCTTTCCGTACTAGATATGGTCATTATGAGTTTCTGGTAATGTTTTTTGGTTTAACTAATGCCGCGGCAACGTTTATAGATATGCTAAACATGGTATTCAGGCCATATATTGATTCATTTGTCATTGTCTTCATTGATGACATTTTGATCTACTCGCGTCGTAAGGAGAAACATGAGCAGCATATGAGAGTAGTGCTTCAGACAATGCGGGAAAAAAGTTATATGCTAAGTTCTCTAAATATGAGTTCTGGCTTGAGTCTGTAGCATTTTTGGGGCATATTGTATCAGGCGAAGGTATTAAAGTTGATCCCAAAAAGATTGAGGCAGTTCAGAATTGGCATCGTCCCATTTCGGCGACTGAGATCAGGAGTTTTCTGGGTTTGGCAAGTTATTATCGTCGGTTCGTGGAAGGTTTTTCATCTATTGAAGCACCTTTGACCAAATTAACCCAGAAGGGTGCTCCATTCCAATGGTCCGATGATTGTGAGGTGAGCTTTCAAAAGCTCACGACATCATTGACTACAACACCAGTGTTAGTGTTGCCTTCCAGTTCGGGGATGTATACAGTGTATTGCGACGCTTCGCGTGTTGGCTTGGGTTGTGTATTGATGCAGGAAGGGTAAATTATTGTATATGCTTCATGTCAGCTGAAGCCCCATGAATATAATTATTCGGTACATGATTTGGAGTTAGCTGTGATTGTTCACGCTCTTAAGATTTGGAGGCATTATATTTATGGGGTGTCTTGAGAAGTTTACACTGATCATCGCAATTTGCAGCATTTGTTCAAGCAGAGGGACCTAAATTTGAGGCAGCACAAATGGCTGGAGTTACTAAAAGATTATTATATTACTATCCTGTATCATCCGGGTAAAGAACATGTGGTTGCATATGCCTTGAGCAGAAAGACGGAGAGTATGGGTAGTTTGGCTTTCATTTCAGCAGAGGAAAGGCCATTAGCCTCAGATATTCAGTCCTTGGTTAACATACTTGTGAGGCTGGATATTTCAGAGCCCAGTCGAGTTCTTGCATGTGTTTTGGCCCAATCTTCACTATTTGAGCATATCAAGGTTCGCCAGTATGATGACCCACACCTGATGGTTCTTCATGAAACGATACTACGAGGTGGTGCCAAGGAAGTCACTATTGGTGCAGATGGTGTTCTGCGACTCCAGGATCGTCTGTGTGTTCCTATTGTGGATGAACTGAGGAAAGAGATCTTGGATGAGGCACACAGTTCTCGATATTCTATTCATCCAGGTGCTACGAAGATGTATCGTGACTTGAGGCAACATTATTGGTGGCGACGGATGAAAAATAACATAGTTGAGTATGTAGCTCGGTGTCTAAATTTCCAGCAAGTTAAATATGAGCACCAGAGGCCAGGTGTCCTACTTCAGCAGATGACTATACCAGAGTGGAAATGGGAACGAATTATTATGGATTTTGTAGTTGGGTTGTCGCGGACCTTGCGGAAGTTTGATGCAGTTTGAGTCATTGTTGACAGGTTGACCAAGTCGGCACATTTTGTTCTTGTTGTGACTGCGTATAATTTAGAGAGGTTGGCCTAGATTTATAATCAGGAGATAGTTCGGTTGCATGGTGTGCCAATTTTCATCATATCAGATAGAGTCCCTCAGTTTACTTCACATTTATGGAGAGCAGTACATAGTGAATTAGGGACCCGTGTAGAGCTCAACACAACCTTTCATATGCAGACCAACGGGCAGTCAGAGCGGATAATTCAGATTTTGGAAGATATGCTCAGGGCATGTGTGATTGACTTTGGAGTTTGGTGGGATCGTTTCCTACCTTTGGCCAAGTTTGCTTATAATAACAGTTACCAATCCAGCATCAAGATGGCTCCATTTAAGGCTTTATATGGCCGTCGATGTCGTTCACCTATCGGATGGTTTGAGCCCGGTGAGGCTAAGATATATGGTACTGATTTGGTAAAGGATGCCTTAGAAAAGGTAAAGTTGATTCAGGAACGACTTCGTATAGCACAGTCCAGGAAGAAAAGTTACACGGATCAGAAAGCGCGTGATTTATCATTTATGGTAGGTGAAAAAGTTCTCTTGAAGGTTTTGCCGATGAAGGGAATCATGAGATTTGGGAAAAAAGGGTTAATTGAGCCCAAGGTTTATAGGCCCATTTGAGGTGATGAGATAAGCTGGGGAAGTTGCTTATGAGCTTGAATTGCCACCCAGTCTATCGAGAGTTCATCCGGTTTTTCATGTATCTATGCTCCAGAAGTATCATGCCGACCTATCACATGTGTTAGACTTCAGCACTGTTCAGCTAGATAATAACTTGGGTTATGATGAGGAGACAACTGCCATTGTTGATAAACAGGTTCGCCAGTTGAGGTCCAAGAGGGTTTCTGCAGTAAAAGTACAGTGGAGGGGCCAACCAGTCGAGGAAGTGATTTGGGAGGCCGAGGAAAACATGCGGAGCAGATATCCACACTTATTCAGCACTTCAGGTATAATTCTAAACCCGTTCGAGGACGAACTCTTGTTTAAGAGGTGCAGAATGCGAAGACCCAAAATATCATCTTTAAATTTAATAATTAATTATGTGTTCTAAGACCTTGAAAAGTACTATTTATCATTCCTCGACTTGCGTGCGCAATTCGTAAAATTTTATGAAAATTTTTTATGTGAAAAATGGATTAAAATGTAGATTAGAGATTTAAAACTCAATTGGTCAACATTTTTAGCAAACGGATTCGGATCAATGTTTCGACAGTTCAGGTAGGTCCATATTGTGATTTGGTACTTGGGCGTATGCCCGGAATCAAATTCCGAGGTACCTAGCCCGAGGAATTTTGAATAAAAATTAAAATATTTAAGTTCAAATAGTGACCGGATGTCTAATTATGTGAAAACGACCCCAGAATAGAATTTTGATGATTCCAACCCCTCCGTATGGTGATTTTGGACTTAGGAGCGTGTTTGGAATTTTATTTGGAAGTCCGTAGTTAAATTAGGCTTGAAATAGTTAGAAACAAGAATTTAAGTTTGAAAGTTTGATCAAGGAGTTGACTTTTTGATACCGGAGTCGGAATCTAGTTCCAAAAATTTTTATAGCTCCGTTATGGCATTTATGACTTGTGTGTAAAATTTGAGGTCAATCGGAGTTGATTTGATAGGTTTCGACATCGTATGTAGGAGTTGGAAATTTTAAGTTTCATTCAGCTTGAATGGGAGCATAATTCGTGGTTTTAGCGTCGTTTTTATGTGATTTGAGGTTTCAAATAAGTCCGTATGATGTTTTAGGACTTGTTGGTCTATTTGGTTGAGGTCCCGAGAGCCTCGGGTGAGTTTCGGATGGTTAACGGATCAAAAGTTGGACTTAAAAAGCTGCTGATATTTTTCCTCTTCTGTTGGACATTCTGGGCTGTGATCGAGCCCAGGTATCGAGCCCAGGGTTGACGAGGCTCAGGCTCGAGGTTCACGCTCGAGCTTGTGTATCGAAGCTATGATCGAAGGTCTAGCTCGAGGGCCATGATCGAAGGCAAGGCTCGAGGGCCAAGATCGAGACCCAAGATCGAGGGTCACTATCGAAGGACCAAGCTCGATGCCATGATTGAGGCTATGATCGAAGGACCATGCTCGATGCCATAATCAAAGCCATGACCAAGGTCCAGGCTCGAGCCTGTGCCTCGAAGTCACGATTGCCTAGGCTCGAGGACCATGATCGAAGCAACGATCGAGGCCCCGTTCGAGGCCCAAGATGAGGCAGCCCAAGATCGAGGTAGTCCAAGATCGAGGCAACCCATGATCGGACTCCATGATCAGACTCACCATGATCGGACTCCCCATGATCGAGGTCACCCTGGACAGATCTGTAAGTTATAAAAACAGGTGGGCTTCGTCCATTTCACCATTTTAACAACTTGGAGCTTGAGCAGAAGCGATATT
Organism: Nicotiana tomentosiformis; assembly: GCF_000390325.3. NCBI lineage: Eukaryota > Viridiplantae > Streptophyta > Magnoliopsida > Solanales > Solanaceae > Nicotiana > Nicotiana tomentosiformis. The sequence continues at coordinate 7,241,479 of NC_090823.1, forward strand.
TGATATATTTTCAAGAAAAGACATTGGGGTAAGTGATTCTAACTTGGATTTATACGAATATATCATTGTTTTCACCATTTAATTAGTGTTTTGAAATGGAGATTTGGAAAAAAAGTTTAGAAATCTCATAGAAATGAAAATTTGAGATTTCGGTATCAATTCGGAGTCGGATTTGAGTGAAACTGGTATCGTTGGACTCATAATTGAATGGGTTGTCGTATTTCATAACTTTCGCCGGATTTCGAGATGTGGGTCCCACAAACGAATTTTTAATTAATTTTGAGATTTGTATTAAAAATGTAGTGTTTTCTTATAGAATTGATCCCTATAAGTTTTAGTGATTGTATCAAATTATTTTGGCTAGATTCGAGCCGGACAGAGTTGGATTATCGTGGAAAAGGCCTTCTAGTGTATTAAATTGGAGCAAATTGAAGTAAGTCTCTTGCCTAATCTTGTGAGAGGGAAATTTACCCCATAGGTGAATAAATTAAATATATTTTTGCTAAATTGTGGGGGCTACGTACGCACGAGGTGACTAGAATCCGTGCGTAGCTACCATTAATGCTAAAGTCCGGGTAGTTTAGGACTCAAAGCATGAATTACTTGTGTAAATTGTATTCTTTATTGATTAAAATATTTGATGTATATATTGTGAATTGTTATGAAAAGTAGAGAAATATGAAATTTTTATATGCTTAATTTTGTTTAGATTAATTAATTATTGAAATAAATTGTTATCCTCTCGAATAAATTTTACCATAAATACACCTATTCGGGAGGTACATAAGAAAATGTCCTCCTTTCTTGTGGACCGTGCCGAACACCTCGGCAGGATAGATGCATCTATGGATCGTGCTGCACGTCCCTCGACAGTGCACAAAATATTCTGGATCGGGCCGAACGACCTCGGCAAAAATCGTGCTTAATAATAATAATAATTACACGATACTTTGACGGTTTATTGCAGCTTGTAAAGCTATTTGATAAATTTGAAATTCATTGAAATTGAATTGCATGTTTGTAAAACTGTTTGATAAATTGGAATTTTTGTTGAAACTGAAGGATTTAATATATATATATATATATTGAGAATTGTCGTATTTTGAAGGAATTTAATTATTTTCTACTGATTAAATAATTTATTTTTATATTCTATGAATCATGCTGATTTAAATATTCTACCTTTATTACAATTATTAATATTATTATTGACCCATAGTGAGTATCAAAGTCGGCCATCTCGTCTCTACCACTTCGAGATTAGGCTTGATAATTACTGAGTACGCGTTATTTACGTACTCATACTACATTTGCTGCACTTTTGTGGACATTCAAGATTGATGGCTTTTCAATCATAATTAGCCAGCATACATGTGTAATGTGTTTAGGAAGGCTAATCAAGTTGCAGAAAAGAACCTCCTTAAGACTATTCAGTTAACTGCCATCATATCACATTTTGGCAGATTCTAGGTCCTTAACATAATTTCATTTATAATGCAATATGTAACTTATTTTATGCTAATCTTAATTAGCCAGCATACACTAGGAAAGAGAATATCCTTTCATGTAAAGCTGAAGGTAGTTTCATTTTATTCTATCTTATGTATTTTGCTCTAGTTTATTGTGGTATTAACTAGTTTTGTGAAGGTAAGATTTATGTCCAGCTCCTTGTTATATTAAGACTATTCCCTCCGTTCCAATTTATGTGAACATGTTTGACTGGGCAAGGAGTTTAAGAAAAAATAAATGATTTTTGGAATTTGTGGTCCTAAACAATTCAAAAAGGAGTCCAGAGTATTTGTGTCATAAAAGCTTCTCATTAAGGGTATAATTGTAAGTTTAAGCAAAATTGTTTCCAAATTTATAAATAAGTCATTCTTTTTGGAACGGACCAAAAAAGAAATAGGTTCACATAAAGTGAAACGGAGGTAGTATTATTTTTAGGAGCGATTAAAAAAAATAAAATAAAAAAATATATATATATATATTTCTAAAAACAGAAGAGTTTCTTCAATTACTCAAAAAGAAAATAAAGGGAAAAAACGAAAAAAGAAAAAGTGAGATGCTGAAAACGTGGCGAGCTCTTTTGCTATTAATAAACCCCGGCTGCAGGAGATGAAAGCATGGATGGATGGTTTAATTTTGAAAAAGAAAAGGAGCAACATCGAAGAATAAGTAGCTGTTCGTTAAAATTATTTGATAATTAAAAAATATTGATTTGGAGGGGTCAAAGTAATGCTTGTAAAAAATTGGAGTTTTTCTAAACTTGACTACTTTGATGATTTTTCTTCTTCCGTATATTAAAACTATCCACCAAGGCGTTCAGCTCCAACGGTGAAAAGAGTTTGGCACTAATCCCAACTTAATATATAATATTAAAATTTAAAAATGTATTGGGTGCGCGAATAAAATCCCACATTAGTAATTGAAAAAATTAAAAGCCTATATATAAGGTGTAAGGATCTCTTAATAGTACGAGATATTTTGGAAAAAATCGTGCGGGTTTGACCCAAAGCGGACAATATTACACTATATTAAGAGTATCGAGGATATCGAACCTTACCTCCTCAAATTCGATGCTAGTGTTGGACAATATTCAACACCTTACTAGGGGAGGCCCTTCCCTAAAGCAAGTAAAACAACTGCTTTAAATCCTACATTTGTGGAAGCTCCATTTTTTCTTACAACTAATAAGCTATATATATATATATTATATATATGTTTAAAAAAATTATGTGAGTGAAAAAGTTTGATTTCTTTGTTTAACAAATATTTAACAAATATAAAGAAGAAGAATTTGCAATTGCTATGATTTCTGCCAAAAAAATTGCATTGTGATATATAGGAAGAAATAATTTGATGAGAATATTGATAATGAAATCTCAAAATCTCTCGAAGAGTCCTTTAGAGTTGATTATTTTTTATAGATAGTAGATTAGACTATTTTTCAATTCAAAATAGATTTGAACAATTCGAAACATATGAATATATTTTTTATTTTTCTATTTAGCGGTAAAAAACCTAGATAGAAATTTTGAAAAATATTACCTTAATCTTGAATGTTCCTTAAAGCAAAACAATCAATCTCATATTGATGGTTTAGATTTACTTTTGAATAAATTGTGCTAAAAAAAATAGTACAAGTAGAAAATAACAGTTTAATTGATATGCTCAATCAAATAAAAAAATTTGATTCTTTTCCAAATGCTTATATTACTTATAGAATATTGTTAATAACTCATGTTACCGTTACTTCATCGAAAAGAAGTTTTTCAAAATAAAAATTGATAAAATCTTACCAAAGATCAACAATGTCCCAAGAGATGTTAAATGGATTAGATATATTGTCAATTAAGAAAGATTTATTAGGAGAAATTGATTATAAGAAAATTATTAATAACTTTTCATCTAAAAAAAGTTAGAAAAATAGAATTCAAATAAAAAATAATAAATTTTTTTTTAAAGAAGTTAAGGCTCCTCGTAAAGTTTGGCTTTAGGCCACAAAATTAATCGGGCTGTCCCTGCACCTTACATCTGCATGTGTAGCTTCCAAAAGAATTATTGATCTAGTGCAGAAATGATTATTACACCAGTTAACATTAGTTGTTACTGCTAAGTGCTAAGCTAACTGGGCTTTCCAACAAATTAAAGCAGTTAATAAAGCAGTTTATTAATTACCAGAACTAATTAATAAAAATTGGAGATTAAATCTGTGGAACGGGCATAAGATCCCAAGTAAAATTTCATATTTAATTTGATAGTCCAAACTGGTAGCCGGGCGATTTAAGAACTGACTTGACTAGTACTAATTAAAAGTGATTAATCGTCAATCTTGCTCCTAATTTCATATTCTTGGTTGGAAATTTACCTTTCCGTTGTATTTGACATTTGAACCAAGCTTTTAGTCATATCAAGCTTTTTATAGCGCCACGCTTCTCGAAATGCCAAAACTATTTTTGTTTTTTACCAAAACTATTTTTTCTTAACTGTCGTTTGAGCAAGCTTTTTTGGGAACAAGTGTTTCAAGGAAGAAGCAAAAATAATTTTTGACAAGTAGGAAAAAGTAATTTATCTCCAAAAGTAAAAATAGTTGTCTTTCTTCTTACCAAAAATATCTTAACAAAATATAGTGGGCGTTTGGACATAAAAATTATAAAATTTATAATTCCGAAAAATCAAGTAAAAATGGTATTTGAAAATTAGAGTTGTGTTTGGACATGAATATAATTTTGGGTTGTTTTAGGATAACTTTCTAATATATAGTGACTTTGAGGGTGAATACTTTTATAGTTGTTGAATAATTTTTTAATATTTTAAAATCATCTTAAAAGAATTAAAATATTTTTTAAATTTTATTTTCATATTATACTTAAATAGAAAGAAAATATTTAATTATTACTTTTAATAACAAATTTTGGAGATTATATACTTGCTTATAATATTAACTATTAAGTAATTTATTCATGTCCTTATTCGTAAATTGATACTTAAAAGTACTTTTTGAAAAACTTGTCCAAACACAAATTACTATTCAAAAGTATTTTTCAGATTGATTAGTCAAATACAAACTGTTTCTCTCCAAAAGTATTTTTTTTTAAAAACATTTTTTAAAATAAACTGATTTTTCCGGTCGGGCCAAACATGCTATTAGTATCGTGAAAAACACTTTAGTTTCTCAATATGGTAAATACACATGTGAATAGCATTTATCGTACCTTTATTTATCCTTAGGTAAAAAAACAATGTGGTGTGTATATTCAATTATTAGTACCGGTATGTAGGGGTGGGCATAATACTAACCAAATCGAAAAAACTGGCCGAATCGAAAATTTTAGTTTATTCGATTTCGATTTTTCGGTTTATTCGGTCAATTTGCGGTTTATAGTTTTAAAATATTCGGCGGTCGATTTTAATGGTTCGATTTTCGATGAAACCGAAAAACTAAAAAATTTAATTTCGGTAGAGGTGCTTCTGTTGAGATGTTGCTTATGTTAGCATAATTTATTATCACTTTCTTGGTTATACCAGACCATTTGTTCGCAATCACTTCATGTTCCCCCTACCAAATGAACCACCCCATGCTATATGCTCTTTCTAGTACTTCTGTCTCTTTTGCCACTAATGTAGCAAAAATTTCTTTTTCGACTTGTTTTGTATTTGAATCCTCCTCCTCCTCGGATTTCGTTGAACCAACATTAATGCATACGTCATCCTCCTCTAATTCTTTGATTTGTCAGTGGATAGTCTGTGACTTTTTATTGCAATTGAAAACAAGCAATATTCTCGTATGAACTATATGAATAATCTATTTTTGTTGTTTCGTATTATTTTTGTCATGGTTTGAAATCGAAAATCGAACCGATTAAACCGAACCGAACATGAATAAATCGAACCGAACTGAAGTTATTATGATTCAATTTTAGTTATTAAAATCACAAACCGATAACCGAATTAACCGAACCGAAATTCTACAAAATCGAACCGACCCGACAGATGCCCACCCTACAATACGGCTAGTGTTTCATAATTAATTCTTCGCTCGTTGTTTCGTAAATAATTCTTCACTCCTCCACCAGATGGTGATACTAACAAATGTTCACCAGTTGAAGTTCGAACAATTTGAAATTGAACAATAATACATAAAATCTATGCACACACACGGAAAAAAAAAGATTAAGAAAATATTCCAATTACCTCACATGCTACGAATATTCCAATCACTCATAACATTTTAAAATCCAAATTCCAACAGAGTTATCAAGAAGAGAAACATGAGAGACGCCAATGAAGGAAAGAAAATAAGAGGGAAAAAGAGTCAAGTGGCTCTATTTCCATGAGAGATGCCAATGGAGGAAAATACGTGCGATGGCTGCAAATAAATCCTAAAGTATAGTAGCGATGGCTGCAAATAATCCTAAAGTATAGTACTATACTTTACAAGAATTTGAAGTTAAAGATGGCTGTTTTCATAGTCATATATAGAGGCTACTACATCTCACTATTATAAATAGTACTAATTTCTACTCTTCCACTTCGCTATCCAATACTCTTAGCTTCCAAGTGACTTTTCTAGCACCAATTAAAGGTCCAATATATAAAAGCCCAGCTAAGATCTTATACTCTAGAAATTAATGGCCTTAGCTGCAGTGACTAATACTGTACTGCACTACCCAGAAGAAACACTTCACCCCATTCCCAATTTATCTCCAAGTCTTTGGGGTGGTAGTTTCCTTTTTCATTCGCTGTTGACAATAAGGTATATTTAGGATGTGTTTGCTACGAAAGAAAAATGTTTTCCTGCTAGGAAATATAAGAGATCTTATTTTTTGGTATTTGGTTAGTAACCAAAAAATACTATAAGAGCATTTATATATAAATATATTCTAGGCAAACCCTATAGGGCCGGACTGAGTGGGTGCGGGAGAGGGGCTCAAAGAGTCGGGGAGTCGAGGGTTGGGGGCTCAAGAGGGTTAGGGGGTCCATGGTTGGCTGGGGATAGGGGTACCGGCGAGGCTAGGGAGGTTGGATAGGGGAGGGTGTGCTTGGGTGGGCCTAGGTGGGTTAGCGATGGGGGATGTATTTGGGGTAGTGGGGTGTGTTGAAAGAGAGTTTCGAAAAGTATTTTTTTCTTTATGGAAGTCATTTAATTCAAATTGGAAAAAATGAGTTCATAATGAATATATTTTTTCATACCAAACACACCCTTACTACTCACATTATTATTTCATTATTCTTTTCTTTCAAAAAGAATAATATATTTCTATTTTTTAAAATGATATAACTAGAAACTTATCATTTTATTAATGAGAACACTTTATAGGTATACAAGTGTGATCAACAACCTATTTGAGATCATAAGTTTCAAAAAGTTATAGCCACACAATTATTAAAATATATTTAAGACCATAATTTTTAAAATTCTTTATTTCTTTCTTAAATTATGTTTCGAACCATATTGTGTCACCTTAATTGGAATGGAGAGAACAAATCTTGTCTTTTACTTCTAACTAATGCAATAGGCTCATTTCAAACTCAATATTGTTGAGGAAATATAGATATCTAGGTGAAAATTTACTAATTTAATAAATATTTGATAAGAACACATAATTTTATAGTACAACTACTTCAATGCTAAATACTTTAAAGGTTAAAGCCATATTGAATCTGCCTTTGGGAACTACGAAATTCATGGTAATACACTCTCACTTCCACTCCGGAATTTCAAGTCTCAGAAGTAATCCTCCCCAAGCTCTGATATTCGTACTTCACATGTTGACAATTTAAACATTGAGCTACAAATCCAACTATATATTTCTTCATTCGCCTCCACCAATAGTGCTGCCTCAAATTCTAATACATCTTCACGACACCTTGATGAATGGAGTACCGCGATCTGTGAACTTCCTAGAGAATTAACTCACGCAAAACATCTACATTAGGCACACATAGCATACCTTGCATCCGTAATACACAGTCATCTCCAATAGTGACTTCATTGGCATCACCGTGCTGAACCGTGTCCTTAAGGACAAGCAGATGGGGGTCATCATACTGGTGCTCTCTGATGCGATCATATAAAGAAGATCGAGAAATCACACAAGACAAAACTCGACTCGGCTCGGAAATATCCAATCTAAAAAAATGGTTGGCCATGTATTGAAGATCCAAGACTAAAGCCCTTCCTGCTACCCGTAAGTATGCTAAGCTGCCCAAACTCTCCACCTTGCAACTTAAGGCATCAGCCACCACATTGGCCTTTCTGGGATGATAGAGAATTGTTATCATAATCCTTAAGCAACTTCAACCACCTTTGCTGCTGCAATTTAAGATCCTTCTGTTTAAACAAATATTGTAGACTCCGATGATCGGTGTATACTTCACAATGGACACCGTACAAGTAATGCCGCCAAATTTTCAAGGCATGAACAATAGATGCTAACTCAAGGTTGTGGACCGGATAATTCTTCTCATGTACCTTTAACTGTCTGGGCGTATAGGCAATCACCCTACCATCTTGCATCAGCACTGCGCCGAGCCCAATACGCGATGCGTCACAATACACAGTATAAGACCCTAAACCTGTAGGCAATACCAATACGGGGACTGTACTCAAAGCCATCTTAAGCTTATGAAAGCTCTCTTCACATTCATCTGTCCATATGAACAGGGCATCTTTGTGGGTCAATCTAGTATAGGCAATGCGATAGATGAGAAACCCTCATTAAAACGAGGATAATAAATGGCCAAGCCGCAAAAACATTGAATCTCAGTAGCTGAAGATGGCCTGGACCAACTCTAAACTGCCTCTACCTTCTTCGGATCCACCTTAATTCCTTCACTGGACACTATATGTCCCAAGCATTCTACTGAACTAAGACAAAACTCACACTTACAGAATTTAGCATACAATCTCTCATCTCTCAGCCTCCGTAATACAACACCCAAGTGTCGTGCATGCTCCTCCTAGCTAGGTGAGTACACCAGGATATTATCAATAAATACTACGACAAATGAATCAAGATATGGTTGGAATACACTATTCATCAAGTGCATAAATGTTGTTGGGGCATTGGTTAGCCCAAATGACATCACAAGAAATTCATAGTGACCATAGCGGGTCGTGAATGCCGTATTTAGAATATCCGAGTCCCAAATTTTTAACTAGTGATACCCGGATCTAAAATCAATTTTGGAGAATACCCTTTCTCCCTGAAGCTGGTCAAATAAGTCATCAATACGAGGCAAATGATATTAATTTTCGATTGTCACTTTGTTCAGTTGCCTGTAATCGATGCACATCCTTATTTTTCCATCTTTTTTTCATAAACAGGACTGGTGCACCCCAAGGCGACACACTAGGCCTAATAAACCCTTTATCAAGAAGTTCGTGAAGTTGCTCTTTTAATTCTTTCAATCCAGCCGGTGCCTTACGATACAAAGGAATAGAAATGGGTTGTGTGCCCGACACCAAGTCAATACCGAAATCAATATCCCTATCGGGCGGCATACCCGACAGGTCTGCAGGAAATATATCCGGATGTCTCTCACTACTAGTACAAAATTAATAGTAGGATTATTTACATCAACATCTCTCACAAAATCTAAATATGACAAACACTCCTTCCCCACCATACATTGGGCCTTCAAATAAGAAATTACCCTACTAGGAACATAATCTAGAGACCCTCTCCATTCGACCTTTGGCAACCCCGACATTGCCAACGTCACGGTTTTTGCCTGACAGTCCAGAATAGCATGACATGGGGACAACCAATCCATACCCAGGATTCCATTGAAATCAACCATACTAAGCAATAAGATATCAACTCTAGTCTCCAGTCCCCCAATAGTTACCACACACGATTGATAAATACGGTCCACCATAATAGTATCGCCAACCGGCGTAGATACACGTATATGTGAAACTAAGGAATCACGGGGCATATATAGATAATGAGTAAAGTACGACGATACATATGAATAAGTAGAACCAGGGTCAAATAATATAGATGACTCTCTGTGGCACACTGAGACAATACGTGTGATCATTGTAGCTGAAGCCACAACATCTGGTCTGGAAGAAAAAGCATAGAATTGGGTCTGACCTCCACCTGATCGATTTCCCCCTCTTGGGCGACCCCTAACTGACTGAGCCCCACCCCGAGCTGGCTGGGCAGGTGGTGGAGAAACTGGTGTAGATGTCATAACATGACTCCTCTGCTGAATTGGACCTCGCATAAGGTGGGGACAATATCTCTTTATGTGGCCCAAGTATCCACACTCAAAGCAACCTCTCTCTGAAAAGGCTGGTAAGTTCTTAGGCGGACCTCGAGAAGTAGAATAAGTACCAGAAGAACTTGGCAGAGATGATCCATGAACTGAAGGAGCACCGGAGGTACTCTGGGCTAGAAGTGCAGTGAGAGATGACTGACCCTGATGAGAACTGTATGAACCATGGATGGATGATGCACCACAGTGAACTAGATGGACCGTTTGAGCGTGTCTGTAAGGACGACCCCAACCGCGGTAAAACTGCCCCCCTGAAGGAACACCGCTGAAATCACCTGGTCCACGGGGCCTCTTGAACTCCCCCTCTCCACGCTCTTGGCTATGGACCATCTCTATCTGCCGATCAATGTCAACTACCTCATCAAAAGTAAAACCAAATACCCTCTCCCGAGTCACCAGTAACCGCAGGTGATATGTGAGGCCATCAACGAACCTCCTAATACTCTCCATATCAATGGAAACCAACCAAACTGCGTGACGATCCAACTCAGAAAACCTTATATCGTACTAGGTCACAGACATGCCACCATGCCGAAGCTGCTCAAACTGTCTGCGCAGCTCCTCCCTACAAGACTGTGGCACAAACTTCTCCAAAAATAGAATAGAGAACTCCTACCATGTAAGTGGTGCTACACCGATCGGTCTGCGCCTCTCATAAGCCTCACATCATATGAAGGCAGCCTCAAAAAATTGAAAAGTAGTGAACGAGACCACACCGGTCTCTAGAATACCAGTTGTCTGAAGCATCCACTAACACTTATCCAAAAAATCCTTAGCATCCTCTGACTCAGCACCGCTAAATGATTGAGGTCGAAGCCTCTCAAATCTCTCAAGTGTCCTCTGCTCATCATCTGCAATAACAGGGACCACTGGGGCCTGAACAGCCGTAGCCAGCTGGGCTTGTAGTGCCCCCGGTATCTAAAGTCCCTGCACTACCTGCTCTGGAGTACAGGCAACAAGGGTTTGAGTACCTCCCCCGGCCTGAGAAGTGGCTGGTACGGCCTGAGCTGAAACCACCCGAGCAACGCCAGTGCAAACTGTCAATATCTAAGCCAAAACCTCATGTAGGCCTGGAATCTCAATGGGCACAGTTGGTGCCTAAGCGGGTCCTGCCAGCTCAACTACATTTCGAATATGCTCCTAAGCTAGAGCAACTGGTGGTGCAACAGGTGTTGTCCCAACTGATGTACGAGTGACACCTCGGCCTCTCGCGGCCCTAACTGGTGGCATTGGTCGCTGACCGTCCGATCCAGTAGTACATGTTCTCACCACATGTGAGAGATTAGAATAACAAAATTTTATTTTTCCGGAATCAACAAGTTCGCACGATAGAATATAAGATAGTGAAATTTTCATAAGGGCTTGGCATCCTCTCAAAGATAAGTACAGACGTCTCCGTACCAATCCGCAGGACTCTACTAAACTTGCTCATGACTCGTGAGACCTATGTAACCTAGGCTCTGATACCAACTTGTCATAACCCAAAATCCTAACCTGTCATGATGGCGCCTATCTCAATACTAGGCAAGCCGACAACCTCAATAAACCGCAATTTCCATTAAGTTTGAAAACATAATATTGAATTTCATATATCTCACAATATCTGACATAAAAATACATTCCCAAAACCCAGTGTCACTGAGTACATGAGCATCTAATATGAATACAAAGTCGGACTGATAAAACACGATCTGGAAGTATAAAACAATACAATAACTAAAGGAAAGAGAGACAAGGTCAGCGGACACCGAGCAACTACCTTGATAGTCTCCAACAGTTAAATCCTCAAATCTAGAAATCGTCGTATCTGGAAGTATCTAGATATGCACGCGAGGTGCAGAGTGTAGTATGAGTACAATCAGCTCAATAAGTAACAAAACTAACCTCTAGGCTGAAAGTAGTGAAGAGCTCCGCAGGTACAATCTAGTATAAATAATAACAATACAAAAATATAGGCATGCTTTCAATTTCAATAGTTGCTTTCAGTACAAATAAAACATATCAATTTTAAAATAATACGAGGAATATGACATCTCTGTATCTACATGCCAATGTACATACTGTATGTGATGCACCTTAATTAAAACTCTGTGTACTCACAATCTAAAATACTCAATCACTCAATACTGTATATTACCAATCCAGCCCAGGGAAGATCCATCCCAAAATATATATATGTATATCCATCAACTAACAGTTAGTCACTTAGTTCTGTATAAGGTCAATCCAGCCCACGGGAAGATCCATCCCCAAATATCAATGATTCGGACAAGATCCATGTCTAGGAAAAATTCATCGATCAATATAAAGGCTTATGGCAAGATCCATGCATAGGGAAGATCCATCCCCCCCCCCTCTCTCTCTCTCTCTATATATATATATATATATATATGGTAAGATCCATCCCAGATATATATTTATATATATATTAACTAGCTCACTGTGGGGATGCAGACTCCGGAGGGGCTCTTTCAGCCCAAGTGCTATAATAGCTAGATCGAGGCATAAATAAATAAGCATAACTATCACTCAGAATCTCTAGTCTCTCGGGCTCTCAATAACATGAAGAATCTACCCGACATGATGATATGAAGTATCAATGAATGACAACAGAGACTGAGATATGATATGCAAGTGATAGGTGTGATTGAGTACAAAATTGTAAATTTAAACAAATAGTTCAACAATACGACCCATGTGGGTCCCAAAATATATCGGCGCGTAGCTAAATCATGATCTTTAACATGAGTCTCAACTCAATTTCTATAACACATGGAGGATGTGCGGATAATGACATTTATTTAATTATGCAACTCCACGAAATCAATTAAGTCACAGTTCTTATGATACACACTCACAGCCCGTCACCTAGCGTGTGTGTCATCTCCAAACAATTCATGCAACATGTAATTCAGAGATTCATACCCTCATAACCAAGTTTAGAAGTGTTACTTACCTCAAACCATGTAATTTCTTACTCCGTTATGCCCTTGCCTCGCGAATTGGTCACCAAAAGCCTCGTATCTAGACATAATTAACTTGATTCAGTTAATACAAATTATAGGAAATTAATTCCATATGAAAATATAAATTTTCCAACAAAAATCGAAAATTGCACTCAAAAATTGCATGTGGGGCCCATATATCGGAACACGATAAAAGATACAAAATATGAACGCCCATCCAACCATACAAATTTTATCAAATTTCGACATCAACTCGACCCTCAAATCTTCAATTAAAGTTTATGAAGATTTCTACCATTTTCAACCCAATCTTTACCCATTTGAACTAAACAATCTTTCCATAAACCTTATTGATACGTATAAATAATACTCTTACACCCAAGAATCATACTCTTAAACACCCATCTTTACCCAAACTCGAATTTGAAGACTAAGTGCTAGAACCTTACCTCTTGGGTGAAGATCTTATGATATTCCTTGTTGGATTTCAAAGCTTGAACAAGATCTTGATGAACAAAGCACTTGAGCTTCTTCCTCTAGAACACTATCCATTCTCTCTAAATATGTCAAATTTTTTCTCCAAAATGAGATTCAAGGGCTATAAATAGTTGTTGGGTCGTATAAAAAATTAGAAAGAATTGAAGCCCCGACGCAGATTTACGATCGCATAACACGTATGTGGTCCGCAAACTGACCGCATAATTGAATCTCCAAAATGAGGATCCTGGATAGGTCTGCGGTGATTATGCGGCCCGCATACCGATTCTGTGGTCGCATAATGCACCGCAAATTTCCTCAAATCTGCTTCGCTCTGTGCCCATTATACAGTCCGCAGAGTGATTCTGCGACCGCATAGTGGGCCACAGAAATGTCCTCTTCTGCCGTAAATTTTTCTTTACTCCCCAGTGTATTGTTCAACCTATTTTCCTTAGCAAAAGTTCTTCAAGGTCGTTACACATAAGTCAACATCTGATCAACCTTTTCAACTTAAGTTCTAAACCTTGGAACGAAGTGTTCCAAGTCACTCCAAAACCTCACCGGGCCCGAACCAATTACCCCGGCAAGTCAAATAACAACCGTAAATTTTTAAATTGAGCAGTAAATTGGAAAACGAGGTTGTAATACTCAACATGGCCGGCCTGGTCGTTACAATAAAGTCTAGGTATTGAAACGCATACGGTAAGATAAGGGTGGCTTGATACGCATGGCTAGTAGGAGAACTACTAGAAATCATGTAGTGTGATAAGGGTGGCTAAAACGCGAGATACTATTTCGGAAAAAATATTTTCTTTAAAATTAAATATGAAGGCTCCCGCGGTGATATAAGAAAATGAGATATTGTGAATTTATTTACGATTTGGGACTACGAGACGGTACCCCGGGAGTGCCTTTGTTGATATTTCTTTATGGTTGCATTGCCTTTGGTTATTTTTTGGTATTTTTCTTAAAGTTGTAAATTTTTGTTTCCCTTCTGCGAAGTGTTAATTGCCCTTATTCTGTATAGTTAAATTGTGCCATACTACTTACTTGATTTATCCCCATTGTTATTATATTGTTAAACTTTTCTCTTTGTCTTTTATTATTCTAGTAGGGCATGACATGACCTCGTCACTACTCTACAGAGGTTAGGCTTGGCACTTACTGGGTACCGTTGTGGTGTACTCATACTACGCTTCTGCATATCTTTTTGTGCAGATCCAGGTACATCTTATCAGACTAGGCATTAGTGAATTAGCCGTACGAGGAGACTTCGTGGTATATCTGCCAGCATTTGCAGACTCCGGAGTCCCCTTCTATCTTATTATGTTGTCTTCCTTATTTTCTTTAGACTCTGATATATAAAGACATTGAGAATAAATTCTTAAAATCTTGTAACTTATTCCTACCGGATTTTAGGAGTTGAAATTGTTAAATTTGTAGTTCTTATTTATTTGACTGTTGGGGATTAAATTTTAATTTATATTTAGTTATTTTGCATTGATAGGCTTACCTAGTTTTAGAGATTGAGTGCCATCACGATATCATACGGAGGAAATTTGGGATCGTGACATAATGCATTTTAGACGAAGCACTTGCTTTCACTACGATAGAGCTTCAGTCTGCAGCTCAACATTTGAAGTTCGCTCTGAAAAAACAAGTTACACATGCCCTTGAGCAATCTCTACAAAAGGGCATACCAAGAGCCGAGACACGCTACTATAACTCTATCTATGAGATGGATGGATCGAAAAATGATGTGTTACTACGATTTGCCAAATTGGATTTCAATATACTTCAAATGTTGTACAAAAAAGAACTCGGGGAAATATCAAGGTATATAGGGAAAGGCTCTGAGATAAAACAAAGAAAAAATATTGATTTCTCTACTCTGATAACTATTAATTATTGTGCATTTGTAGGTGGTGGGAAGACTTGAATGTCATGACAACACTTCCGTATACTAAAGATAGAACAGTTGAGTGTCACTTTTGGACGGTAGGAGTTTACTTTGAACCTCAATATTTTCAAGCTCGCATTATGCTTGCCAAGACTATAGCAATGATTTCAATAGTATATGACACTTTCAATTTCGAATGCTGAGACAACATTGTTACAATATCTCACCAGGTAATTAAGTTATGAATCGAGTGCATCTTTCTTCTATGTGAAAATTTGGTGAACTTGTTGTATTTTTTATTTTATTTGAATTTAACTCAAATGGAGCAATACGATGAATGAAGATTTACATAACAGACCAACTTGCTTGCGACAGAAATATAGTAATTATTATAGTCGTATTTGATGTTGGCTTACCTGTCCATTACAAGAAGGCAAATCTTCTTTGTTGATTTCAAATCAGATATTTTTTTAAAATTTCAATATGGCAATTGCCAATTCAGGAGGACCCTTAGTACCGATGTTTTGGACATGTTGTGCTTATATGAAGTTTCACATATGAGGTATCACGACCCAAAATTCGCATATCGTGATGGCGTTTATCTCAATACTATGCAAGACGATAACCTCAATAAATCACAATAGTCTTTTATATTTGAAAATATAATATTTAGATTTAATAGAAAATCCCACAAATACTGATACAAATATACTCCCAAAACCCGGTGTCACTGACACTGAGTACATAAGCATCTAAATGATAACATAGAATGACTGATAAAACACTACCTGAAAATATAGAACAATACAAACAACTGGAAGAAAAGAGAGACAAGGTCTGCGGACATCAAACAGCTACCTCGATAGTCTCCAACAGATAAAACTTTAAAATCTAGTAGTCGCCATATCCGGAAGTACCTGGATCTGCACACTAAGTGCAGAGTGTAGTATGAGTACAACTGACCCCGTGTACTCAATAAGTAACAAGACTAACCTTTGGACTGAAAGTAGTGACGAGCTCAGGTACAGTTTAGTATAGAAATTACATTACAGAAATGTATGAATGCTTACAAGTTCAACAGTTAAACTCAGTACAACTAAAATAGATTAATTCTGAATGATATGAAAAATATGGCATCCTTATATCTACATGCCAATGTACATGTTGTATGTGATTCACCTTAGTGGAAACCCCGTGTACTCACTATCTCAAAATGCTCCATCACAGTATTGTATATGGCTAATCCAGCCCAAGGAAGATCCATCCATGTGATGACCCAAAATATCATCTTTAAATTTAATAAGTAATTCTATATTCTAAGACCTCGAAAAGCATAATTTATCATTTCTCGACTTGTGTGTTCAATCCATAAAATTTCCGAAAAGTTTTCATGTGAAAAATGAATTAAACTGTGAAATAGAGCTTTAAAATTCAAGTGAGTTGACTTTGGTCAATATTTTGAGCAAACAGGCCCGGATCAGTGTTTTGAAAATTCTGGTAGGTCTGTATCGTGATTTGGGACTTAGGCGTATGCCCAGAATCGAATTCTGAGGTCCCTAGCTCGAGATATAGAATTTTGATGAAACATTAAAAGCTTGGAAGCTTAATAATTTTTAAGAAATTACTGATGTTGGATTTATTGACTTGGGGTCCGTATTTTGGTTCCAAAGCCCGGTATAGGTCCACTATAATATTTATGACCTGTCTGCCGAATTTGGTGAGAATCAAAGTTGATTTGACGTGATTTGGACGTCCGGTTGTAAAAATATAAGTTTTAAGTTTTCTTGAAAACTTCCTTTGATTTGGTATCCGATTCGTAGTTGTAGGTGTTATTTTGGCGATTTGATCGCGCGAACATGTTCGTATGATGTTTTAGAACTTGTGTGCATGTGTGGTTTGAAGCCCTGATGTCACGACCCAAAATCCCAACCTGTCGTGATGGCACCTATCTCGATACTAGGCAAGCCAATAATCTCAATAAACCAAAACTTCTCTTTAAGGTTGAAAATATAATAATTAAATACAATACGAACTCTCCCCAAAATCTGATGTCACTGAGTACATGAGCATCTAATATGAATACTAATCTGGGAAAGTACGGTCTACAATAGTCTGAGACCAAAAATACAGTAATACAAAGATAGGAAAGGAGAGACAAGGTCTACGAAACACGGCAGCTACCTCTAAATCTCCGAAAAATCAATTGTACAGAAGAATCAACACCTGCTATGTTCGGGAACACCTGGACCTGCACACGAAGTGCAGGGTGTAGTATGAGTACAACCAACTTAGCAAGTAACAATAATAAATAAGGAACTGAAGATAGTAACGAGCTACACAGTTATGGTTCATTTCCAGTAATCTCAGAAAAAAATAGACATGCTATCAAATATGGTAGTTTAATGTCAAATCAATTTTTATACATTTTCTGTTCATGTAATCCGTATATCAACAATCTTTCAGAGATTTTACGACAATGACAGATAGCAACTAAATGCAACAACAAATGAAAATCAAGTACAACCTCTCAGGATATCAATCACTTACTGGGCTCCCAGCTCTTATCACTCCCTGGGCTCCCATCCTTCACTCAATGGGTACCCGTGCTCACTGGGGGTGTACAGACTATGAGGGGCTCCTACAGCCCAAGCGCTATAAGCATGGACAACTCACGTGCTCTAGTATAATATAAGGATCTGCAGGGCCAACTCACGTGCTATAGTATAATATAAGAATCGGGCACGGCCAATTCACGTGCTATAGTATAATATAAGGATCCGCACAGCCAACTCACGTGCTATAATATAATATAAGGATCCACACGGTCAACTCATGTGCTATAGCATAATATAAAGATCCACACGGCCAACTCACGTGCTATAGTATAATATCTCAGAATTAGGCCCTCGGCCTCACTCAGTCATAAATCTCTCCAGTCTCTCGGGCTCTCAATAATCATGAAATCAGCCCAAACAACAATGATATGATGTATTAATAATAATAACAGAGACTGAGATAAAATTTGTAAGGAAAAACTGAGACTGAGTACATATAGCATTTAGCAGGCAATTCAACAAGTACGCGACCTCTGTTAGTCCCAACAGTACTATCACATAGTCTAAGCATGATTTCTAATATGATTTACAGTCAAATTTTATCAACATATAGAGAGCATATAGCTAACAACAAATTATTCAACTTTACAGTTTTCCGGGACGGACCAAGTCACAATCCCCTCGGTGAATACCCACACGCCCGTCACCTAGCATGTGCGTCACCTCTAAAATAATCACATGTTACCAAAATCCGGGGTTTCATACACTCAGGACCAGATTTAAAACTGTTACTTACCTCAAACCGTGTAATTCTTTATTCCGATATGCCCTTTCCAAGAGAATTGGTCTCCAAAAGCCTCGTATCTAGCCACAATTAATTCGATTCAATCAATACCAATTATTGTAATTAATTCCATAAGGAAATACTAATTTTTCCAAAACAATCCGAAATTAACTCAAAAATCGCTCGTGGGTCCCACATATCGAAACCCGATAAAAGTTACAAAATATGAACGCCCATCCAAACACGAGTCCAACCATACAAATTTCACCAAATTCCGACATCAAATCGACCCTCAAATTTTCAATTAAAGTGTTTGAAGATTTCTACCATTTTCAACTCAATCTATATCCATTTGAACTCAAAAATCTTTCCATAAACCTTATTGATATGCATAAATGATACTATTACACCCAATAATCATACTCTTAATCACCCATCTTTACCAAAACTCGAAATTAAAGACTAGGGGTTAGAACCTTACCTCTAGGGTGAAGATCTTGTGATATTTTCTTGTTGGATTTCAAAGCTTGAAAAAGATCTTGATGAACAAAGAACTTGAGCTTCTTCCTCTCTCTAGAACACTCTCCCTTCTCTCTAAAAATATTAGATTTTTGCTCCAAAATGAGCTTCAAGGCTTATTTATCGAAGTTAGGTCGGGTTATAACAATAGAAGAATGGATACTACAAAAATTCCGGACCAGTCTATAGACCTGGCCTTGCTGCTAAAGCCTTATCTTAGCGCGCGACAGGTCTGGCCTCGCCAGGATAAAGCCTTGTTAAACCTAGATTTTGGATGGCCTCACTAGGTTAAAGCCTTGTATTACACCTGGCCTCGCCAGGCTAAAGCCTCGTCTTACACCTGGCTTTGCGAGCTCTGTTGCTAGCTACAGGACAACATTTGGGTATTTGATCATAACTCTTTGTAAGAATGTCCAAATGACGAACGGTTTGAAGCATTGGAAACTAGACTCAAGGGGATTTAAATTTATAGGTATATCACCTCATAACTCATTATAGTTTGGTATCAGCATACGTTTGAAGTAGGATCTCATGCGAATTGAGACATACTTTCCACTTAATGTATCCAACTTGTTCCACATGAATTTTTTCCATTCACAAAACTCCTTAGTAGGTACACACCTTAAACATATACTTTTCATTTCAAAATAATGTGGTTCTATCCCATGGGTCTCCTTTAATACTCTAACACGTTATTCCCAAATGTCGTTGGCGTACTTTAAAATATTAAATTGTTAGAAAATTTTTTGGGGGCCTTACACCCGAGGGCTTGAGTGAGTTTCGGATAAGCTACGAGTTGATTTTGGACATAGGAAATCTAGTTTTCTATAGACTTCAGGCATCTAGTGTGTTCTTCTTCACGTTTGAGAAGGTACTTTTCCGAACATGAAGAGTAAATTAGGCCGACAAGTTTTGTGCTTTGCGTTCAAGACATAGCGACCGTGTTCGCAAAGGCTTGAGGTTCAAAGTATCGCCTTCGCGATAGAAATCTCGCGTTCGCGAAGGGAAAGAGACTGGCCAGGAAAATTAGCCTTCGCATTCGCGAAGGGCATCTCGCGTTGGTGAAGGCCAATCCAGGCAAGCATCGCATTCGCGAGGTATCCCTCGCGTTCGCGAAGAGTAAAATTAGACAACACAAATTTGTGATTCACGAACGCGAGGCACTGACCGCGTTTGCGAAGGGTAAAAATCCCAAAAACAGAAATTAAGTTCTGGAAATGGGGTTTCCGCCCATTTTTAATTCTTTCCCAATTTTGAGCTCGGGTAAGGCGTGTTTTGGGCGATTTTCACGGAAAAACATTGGGGTAAGTGTTTTTTATCCTATATTGATTTTATTTCATGATTTCATACTCATTTATATCATGAATCCGTGAATTTATGGAAGAAAAATTAGATTTTTATAAAATCTTCCAAAAAGGAAAAGTTACGATTTGAAAGTCCATTAGATTTCAGAATTAGACAAATTTGGTATGGTTGAACTCGTATCGGGATTTGAGACATGGGTCCCACTATCGAATATTTTAATGAATTTCGGATTTTATCCAGAAAGTTTGTAAATTCATATGGAATTACTTCCTATGATTCGTATTGAATATATCGAATTGTTTGTGAATAGATTTGAAGCTTTCAGAGGCAAATTTAAAAGGAAAAGCTATGGTTGAATAATTGATTTGAATTTGCAAAGCAAGGTAAGTATCGTGATTAACCTTGACTTGAGGGAATAGAAACCCTAAATTATTTTTTTATGTGAAATGCTTGTGAACGACGTATAGGTGAGGTGACGAGTGTCTATACGTCGTCAAATTAATTGTTTGCATAATTACTTGAAAAATCATAAATTATTTTAAATCATGAATTAATTATTATAATAATTGTTTCTCTTCTATTCTTTGCCAAATACTAATTCTTGAATTATTGCATTAATTGCTACATGCTACTTGAATTATGTGTCTTAATTATTATTTGACATTTAGCATACTAAATATTAAACTGCCTATTTTCTCCCCGATTTCTATAATAATTTGCTATTTGACATTGTCTGTTTCATGAATAAATCATAATTATTATATGCTCGTTGTCTTATAATATCATATTAATTGTTGCATTTTTTGAAATTCCTTCTATAAGAATTGGTAAATGAATATACTAGAGGAGCGGGTTGCACGCCGCAACAGAATTGATTATAATGAATATATTGGAGGATCAGGTTACACGCCGCAACAGATTTATTAAGAGTCCATATTGTGAGGATAAGGTTGCATGCCGCAACAAACTTATTAAAAGTCTACATTGGAGGATCGGGTTGCACGCCGCAACAAACTTATTAAAAGTCTATATTGGAGGATCGGGTTGCACGCCGCAACAGACTTGATTAAAATGAATATATTGTGAGAGCGGGTTGCATGCTGCAACAGACTTGATTAAAATGAATATATTATGAGAGCGGGTTGCACGTTGCAACAGAATTAAATGTGAATATATTGTGAGAGCGGGTTGGACGCTGCAACTGAATTGATGGAAATGATAATTGGTTATGACTGCCGAGTTGGCTTCAATTATTATAAATGAGTTACTTGATTTATTTCTATTATTGTTGTTATTTCTAATATTGCATACAGGTAATTTAAGTGGCCCGCCTTAGCCTCGTCACTACTTCGTCGAGGTTAGGCTCAGCACTTACCAGTACATGGGGTCGGTTGTACTGATACTACACTCTACACTTATTGTGCAGATTTTGGAGTTGGTCCCATCGGTGTACCGTAGACTTTCTCGAATTTTAGCTATTTAGAGGAGACTTGAGGTATAACTGCATGGCGTTCGCAGTTCTGAAGATCCCATCTACTCTACTTTAGATGTGTGTTTGTTTCCAGACAGCTTTATTTTATTCATACCTTTATTTGTATTTATTCTAGAAGCTCGTGCACTTGGGACGCCAATTCTAGGATGATATTTAGACACCGTTGTTTTGATGGATTATTTCACTATATTTCAAACTTTGCTTCCGCATTTGTTTCCTTGTTATTAATAAATTTAAAATTATTTTAAAAATGGTCAATATTATTCTAACGTTGGCTTGCCTAGCAAGTAAAAAGTTAAGAACCATCACGGTCCGAAGGTGGGAAAATTCGAGTCGTGAC
The DNA here is from genome assembly GCF_000390325.3 of Nicotiana tomentosiformis. Taxonomy (NCBI): domain Eukaryota; kingdom Viridiplantae; phylum Streptophyta; class Magnoliopsida; order Solanales; family Solanaceae; genus Nicotiana; species Nicotiana tomentosiformis. The sequence continues at coordinate 7,263,606 of NC_090823.1, forward strand.
AGTTGGTATCAGAGCACTAGGTTACATAGGTCTTACGAGTCACGAGCAAGCTTAGTAGAGTCTGAAGGATCGGTACAGAGATGTCTCTACCAATGGACAGGGACCAGAACCCCCGATGGAAACTATGGCCAGGGGTAGAGGTCGAGGCAGAGGCCGAGGTAGAACTCAGTCCAGAGCCCGAGCAGCTGCACCTGTTGTAGAACTTCAGGTTGACCTTCAGGAGGAGGTCCCAATTCAGAATGTACCAGTTAGACTAGTTCAGATCCCATAAGGATTCATAGCCACTCCAGTGCTTCATGATGCTCTAGTCCGATTGGTGAGTCTTATGGAGGGCGTGGCCCAGAATGATACATTTCCAGTGGCACCAGCAATTTCACAAGCTGGGGGAACAAACTCCCACTAATCCCGCTTCGAAGCAGATGGCTCCCCAGAATTAGGCTCCAGCAACCCCGCCAGTTGGGGTAGTTCAGCCAGTTATTGCGGCACAGACCGGTGATAGGCCCTACATGTCTTTTGAGGCCTTATTAAGACTGGATAAGTTAACTAAGCTTTTCCCATTTCACTTCAGTGGTACACCTTCTGAGGACCCACATGATTATCTTGAACACTGCCACGAGGTACTGCAGATCATGGGTATAGTTGAGACCAATGGGGTTGATTTTGCAGTATTTCAGATGACGGGTTCTGCCAAGAGATGGTGGAGAGATTATTGACCCAACCAGTCGGATCGCCCTGCACTTACATGGGAGCAGTTCTCTCAGCTATTTCTTGAAAAGTTCCTTCCTATCACACTAAGGGAGGAATTCCATAAGCAATTTGAGTGTCTACAACAAGGCAGTATGACTGTTACTCAGAATGAGTCCCGTTTTGTGGATTAGGCCCGTTATGCTCTCCTTTTACTACCTACTGAGGGAGGGATAGTGAGGAGGTTTATTTAGGGCTCACTCACCCTATCAGACTTCAGATGGCCAAGGAAACTAGAAGTGAGATTTCTTTTCTGGCGGTTGCTAATGTCGCCAGGAGGATCGAGATGGTTCTTGCACAGGAGAGAGGACATAGGTCTGATAAGAGGCTTCATTAATTTGGTGGTTTCAGTAGTGCCTCGTCTGGAGGCAGTGGTAAATTTTGTAGGGCTCATCCTCCCAGACCGTTTGATTCAGCACTTCATGCATCTCCCGGTGCTTCAAAGAGTCACAGTCCTATTATACCTTACTCTGGGCAGCTATTATTCAGTGCACATTTAACTCCTATCAGTGCACCACCACTCCAGAGTTACTACAGTGGTTATCCGGCCAATTTGGGTTAGCTTCAGCAGCCACAACATCAAGATGGGTGTTATGAGTGTGGGAACATTGGTCACATTAGGAGGTATTGCCCTAGATTGGAGAGTAACATATCTCGGCAAGATTCTCATGCCATCATACCGACACCGGTTGCTTCACCGCCTGCTCAGCCAGCTAGATGTAGGGGTCAGGCAGCTAGAGGTGGAGGTCAAGCCATTAGAGGTAGAGGAAAGACCGTTAGAGGTGGAGGCCAGCCAGTTAGAGGCCGTCCTAGGGACGCAGTTTAGAGTGGTAGGGCCCAACCCCGATTTTATGCATTTCCAGCTCGGCCTGAGGCCGAGTCATCTGATGATGTGATCACAAGTATTATTCCAGTTTGCCATAGAGATGCTTCAGTTCTAGTTGATCCAGGATCCACTTATTCCTATGTGTCATCCTACTTTACTTCATATTTGGTTGTGCCTTGTGATTCTCTGAGTGCTCTTGTGTGTGTATCTACACCGGCGGGAGACTCTGTTGTAGTAGATCATGTTTATCGTTAGTGTGTGGTTACTATTAGTAATCTTGAGACTAGTGTGGATCTTCTACTTCTTGATATGGTATATTTTGATGTCATCTTGGGTATGGATTGGTTGTCTCCTTATCATGCTATATTTGATTGTCATGCCAAGATAGTGAACCTAGCTATGCCGGGGTTACCTCAGTTATAGTGGAAAGGAACTCCTGGCCATTCTGCCAGCAGGGCTATTTCTTATATAAAAGCCCGTGTATGGTACACAAAGGGTGTCTAGCCTATTTGGCTTATATTCGCAATCCCACTAAGGATGTCCCTTCTATGGACCCAGTACCAATTGTTCGTGAATTTACAGAAGTATTTCCTACAGATCTACCGGGGATACCACCCGGCATAGATATTGACTTCTATATTAATTTGGCTCCGGGTACTCAGCCCATTTCTATTCCACCATACCGTATGGCCCCGCTAGAGTTGAAAGATTTGAAAGAGCAGTTACAAGACTTACTTGATCAGGGATTCATTAGACCCAGTGTCTCACCCTAGAGTGCACCATTATTATTTGGAAAGAAGAAATATGGCTCTATGTGGATGTGTATAGACTATTGGCAGTTAAACAAGGACATTATCAAAAACAAATATCCGTTGCCAAGAATTGATGACTTATTTGATTAGCTTCAGGGTGCCAAGGTATTTTAGAAGATCGATTTGAGATCTGGTTACCATCAATTGAAGATTAGGGCATCTGATGTCCGTAAGACAGCTTTTCGGACTCAGTTTGGGCATTACGAGTTCCTAGTGATGTCATTTGGGTTGACAAATGCTCCAATAGCATTTATAGATTTGATGAATCGGATGTTCAAGCGTTATTTGGACTCTTTTGTGGTTGTATTCATTGATGATATCTTGATTTACTCCAGCAGTCGAGAGGAACATGAGCAGCATCTTCGAAGTGTGCTTCACACCTTGAAGAATAATTAGTTATATGCCAATTTTTCAAAATGTGAGTTTTGGTTAGACTCAGTTGCCTTTTTGGGGCATGTTGTATCGGCAGAAGGCATAAAGGTGGATCCTAAGAAGATTGAGGTTGTTCAGAATTGGCCTAGACCTACTTCAGTTACAGAGATTCGGATTTTCCTAGGTTTAGCAGGTTATTATGGTCGATTTGTGGAAGGGTTTTCATCTATAGCAAGCACATTGACCAGACTAACCCAGAAGGGTGTCCCATTCAGATGGTCAGACGAATATGAGTTGAGCTTTCAGAAGCTCAAGACCGCTTTGACTGCGGTGCCATTGTTGGTATTACCCACAGTTTCAGGATCGTATACGGTATATTTTGATGCATCTCACATTGGGCTTGGTGCAGTATTAATGCAAGATGGAAAGGTAATTCCATATGAGTCGCGGCAATTGAAAGTTCACGAGAAGAATTATCCTGTTCATGACTTCGAATTAGCATCCATTGTTCTTGCGCTGAAGATTTGGAGGCATTACCTCTACGGTGTCTCATGTGAGGTATTTACAGATCATCGTAGTTGTCAGTATCTATTCAAACAAAAGGATCTTAATTTGCGGTAGAGAAGATGGTTAGAGTTGTTGAAAGACTATGATATCACCATTTGTATCACCCCGGAAAGGCCAATGTGGTGGCCGATGCTTTGAGTAGAAAGACTGTGAGTTTGGGCAGTCTTGCGTATATTCCGGCTGGTGAGAGGCCATTAGCTGCAGATGTTTAGACTTTGGCTGATCAGTTCGTGAAGTTAGATGTTTCAGAACCCAGTCGGGTTCTAGCTTGCACAGTCGCTCGGTCTTCTTTATATGAGCGCATTAGAGAGAGGCTATATGATGATCCTCACTTACTTATCCTTAAGGACGCGGTATGGCACGGTGATACCAAACAGGTTGTTGTGGGGGAAGATGGAGTTCTGCGAATGCAGGGCCGTATTTGTGTGCCTAGTGTGGATGGGCTTCATGAATTAATTCTTGATGAGGCACACAGTTCTAGGCATTCTATTCATCCAGGTACCGCTAAAATGTATCAAGATTTGCGGCAACATTATTGGTGGAGGAGAATGAAAAAGGATATAGTTCCATATGTAGCTCGGTATCTGAATTGTCAGCAAGTTAAGTACGAGCATCAAAGACCTGGTGGTTTGCTACAGAAGTTAGAAATTCCTGAGTGGAAGTGGGAACGTATCACTATGGATTTTGTTGTTGGGCTCCACAAACTCAGAGAATGTTTGATGCAGTTTGGGTAATTATTGACAGGTTGACCAAGTCAACACATTTCATTCCAGTGGCAGTTACCTATTCTTCAGAGAGGTTAGCTGAAATTTACATTCGTGAGATTGTCCGCCTTCATGGTGTGCCCGTGTCTATTATTTCAGATCGAGGTACACAGTTTACCTCACATTTATGGAGGGCTGTACAGTGTGAGTTAGGCACGCGAGTGGAGTTGAGTACAACATTTCATCCACAGACAGACGAACAATCAGAGCGCACTATTCAGATATTGGAAGATATACTTCGTCTTGTGTTATAGACTTTGCAGGTTCTTGGGATAATTTCTTGCCACTTGTGGAGTTTGCTTATAATAATAGCTACCAGTCGAGCATTCATATGGCTACATATGAGTCATTATACGGAAGGCAATGCCGATCGCCAGTTCGTTGGTTTGAACCGAGAAAGGCTCGATTGTTGGGTATTGATTTGGTACAGGATGCCTTGGATAAGGTCAAGATTATTCAGGATCGACTTCGTACAGCTCAGTCAAGGCAAAAGAGTTATGCCGACCTTAAAGTTCATGATATTGCATTCATGGTTGGAGAACGAATATTGCTCTGGGTTTCACCTATGAATGGTGTAATGAGGTTCGGAAAGAAGGGCAAGTTGAGCCCTAGGTATATCGGACCCTTTGAAATTCTTGAAAGGGTGGGTGAAGTAGCCTACAGGCTTGCATTACCACCTAGTTTATCAGCGGTTTATCCAGTGTTCCATGTGTCTATGCTCCGGAAATACCATGGTGATCCGTCCCATGTGTTAGATTTCAGCTCAGTTCAATTGGACAAAGATTTGACTTACGAGGAGGAGCCGGTGGCTATTTTAGCCTGGCAGGTCCGACAGTTGAGGTCAAAGAGTTATTCTTCAGTTCGGGTTCAATGTAGAGGTCAGTCGGTAGAGGTATCATCCTGGGAGTCCGAGTCGGACATGCGGAGTAATTATCCACACTTATTCAAAAGCTCAGGTATTTCTTTCTAACTCCGTTCGAGGACGAACGTTTGTTTTAGAGGTGGAGAATGTGTTGACCGAAAATGTTATCTTTAAATTTAATAAGTAATTTTGTGTTCTAAGACCTAGAAAAATACCATTTATCATTCCTCGACTTGCGTGCGTAGTCCGTAAAATATTTCGGAAAGTTTTCATGTGAAATGAATTAAAATGTGAAATAGAGCTTTAAAATTCAAGTGAGTTGACTTTGGGCAACATTTTGAGAAAACGGGCCCGGTTCAGTGTTTTGAAAATTCTGGTAGGTCCGTATCGTGATTTGAGACTTGGGAGAATAATCGGGATCACATTCCGAGGTCCCTAGCTCGAGATATGGAATTGTGATGAAAAATTAAAAGCTTGAAAGCTTAATGATTTCTATGAAATTACTTATGTTGGATTTATTGACTCTGGGTCCGTATTTTGGTTCTGAAGTCCGGTATAGGTCCACTATAATATTTATGACGTGTCTGCCGAATTTGGTGAGAATCGAAGTTGATTTGATGTGATTCGGACGTCCGGTTGTAAAAATATAAGTTTTAAAGTTTTCTTGAAAACTTCCTTTGATTTGGTATCCGATTCGTAGTTCTACGTGTTATTTTGGCGATTTGATCCCGCGAGCAGGTTCGTATGATATTTTAGAACTTGTGTGCATGTTTGGTTTGGATCCCCGAGGGCTCGGGTGAGTTTCGGATAGGCTACGGGATGATTTCGGAGTTAGGAAATCTGATAAACTATAGACTTCAGGCATCTGGTGTGTTCTTCTTCGCTTTCGCGAAGGTACTCTCACGAACGCGAAGAGTAAATTGGGCTGGCACGTTTTGTGATTCACGTTCGCGACATAGCGACCGCGTTCGCGAAGGTTTGAGGTTCAAATCTTCGCCTTCGCGATAGAAGTCTCGCGTTCGCGAAGGGAAAGAGACTGGCCAGGAAAACTAGCCTTCGCATTCGCGAAGGGCATCTCGCGTTTGCGAAGGACAAGCCAGGCAGGCATCGTGTTCGCAAGGTAGCCCTCGCATTCGCGAAGAGTAAAATTGGATAGCACAAATTTGTGCTTCGCGAACGCGAGGCACTGACCGCCTTCGCGAAGGGTAAAAATTCCAAAAACTGAACTTAAGTTGTCGAAATGGGTTTTCGAACCATTTTCAATTCTTTCCCATTTTTGAGCTCGGGTAAGGCGACTTTTGGGCGATTTTTACAGAAAAACATTGGGGTAAGTGTTTCTTTTCCTATATTGATTATATTTCATGATTTCATATTTATTTATATCATGAATACGTGAATTTATGGAAGAAAAATCAAATTTTTATAAAATCTTCCCAAAATAAAAATTTAAGATTTGAAGGTTCATTTGATATCGGAATTGGATAAATTTGGTATGGTTGTACGTATCGGAACGTGTGTTCTGATTTTGTGAGTTTTTTCGGGATTTGAGACGTGGGTCCCACTGCCGAATATTTTAATGAATTTCAAATTCTTATCCGGAAAATTTATAAATTCATATGCAATTAATTCCTATGATTCATATTGAATATATCGAATTGTTTGTGAATAGATTTGAAGCTTTCAAAGGCAAATTTAAAAGGAAAAGATGTGATTGAATAATTGATTAGAATTTGCAAAGCGAGGTAAGTGTCGTGGTTAACCTTGACTTGGGAAAATAGAACCCTTAAATTATTTGTTATGTCAAATTCTTGTGAACGGCGTATAGGGGAGGTGACGAGTGTGTATACGTCGTTAATTTAATTGTTTGCATAATTACTTGAAAAATAATAAATTGTTTTAAATCATGAATTAATTAATATAATCATTGTTTCTCTAATATTCTTAGCTAAATAATAATTCTTGAATTCCTGTATTAATTGTTACATGCTACTTGAATTATGTGTCTTAATTGTCATTTGACATTTAGCATACTAAATATTAAAATACATATTTTCTCCCTGATTTTATAATAATTTTATATTTGACATTGTCTGTTTCATGAATAAATCATAATTATTGTATGCTCGTTGTCTTATAATTTCATATTAATTGTTGCATTTTTGGAAATTCCTTCTATAAGAATTGGTAAATGAATATACTGAAGGAGCGGGTTGCACGCCGCAACAGAATTGATTATATTGAATATATTGGAGGATTGGGTTGCACGCCGCAACAGACTTATTAAGAGTCCATATTGTGAGGATCGGGTGGTACGCCCCAGCAAACTTATTAAAAGTCTATATTGGAGTATCGGGTTGCACGCCGCAATAGACTTATTAAAAGTCAATATTGGAGTATCGGGTTGCATACCGCAACAAACTTATTAAAAGTCTATATTGGAGGATCGGGTTGCACGCTGCAACAGACTTATTAAGAGTCCATATTGGAGGATCGGGTTGCACGCCGCAACAGACTTGATTAAAAATAACTATATTGTGAGAGCGGGTTGCATGCTACAACAAAATTGAATGTGAATATATTGTGAGAGCGGGTTGCACGCTACAACTGAATTGATGAGAATGATAATTGGTTATGACTGCCGAGTTGGCTTCAATTATTATAAATGAGTTACTTGATTTATTTCTATTATTGCTGTTGTTTCTAATATTGCGTATAGGTAATGTAAGTGACCCGCCTTAGCCTCATCACTACTTCGTCGAGGTTAGGCTCAGCACTTACCAGTACATGGGGTCGGTTGTACTGATACTACACTCTGCACTTCTTGTGCAGATTTTGGAGTTGGTCCCTGTGGCGTACCGTAGACTTGCTCGGATTTCTGCTATTCAGAGGAGACTTGAGGTATAACTGCACGGAGTTCGCAGTTCTGAAGTCTCTGTCTACTTTACTTTAGCTGTGTGTTTATTTTCAGACAACTTTATTTTATTCAGACCTTTATTTGTATTTATTCTAGAAGCTCATGCATTTATGACGCCAATTCTGGGATGATATTTAGACACCGTTATTTTGATGAATTATTTCACTATATTTCAAAATTTTCTTCCGCATTTGTTTCCTTGTTATTAATAAATTTAAAATTGTTTTTAAAATGGTCAATATTATTCTAACGTTGGCTTGCCTAGCAAGTGAAATTTTAGGCGCCATCATGGTCCAAAGGTGGGAATATTCGGGTCGTGACAATCCCATATCCCGGAGGGGCTCCTTCAGCCCAAGCGTTATATAAAGCCAATATAACCTACTAGGGCGAGCAGTCTGATCCCATAATAATAAATCCTATAAGGCCTTTTACGGCGTGCAACCTCGATCTATATAATAATAAATTTAAAGCCAATATGGCATACTGCGCCGTGTAACTCGATCCCATAAATATCCGTACAAATAAATGAGCATGACTGAGTATGAAATTTATATTTTAAAACAATTAATTCAATAGCAACACGACCTTGTGGGTCCCAAAATATTGGCACATAGCCAAAACATGATCTTTAATACGAGCCTCAGCTCAATTTCTATAACATGTGGGGAACATGTTAATAATGACATGATTCTTTGATTATGCAACTCTACGGAATTTATTTAAGTCACAATGTCTATGGTACACGCCCACACGCCCGTCACCTAGCATGTGCGTCACCTCCAAACAATTCATATAACACGTAATTCAAGGGTTCATATCCTCAGAATCAAGTTTAGAAGTGTTACTTACCTCAAATCGTATAATTATTTATTCCAATATGCCTTTGCCTCGTAAATCAGTCTCTGAACCCCTCAAATCTAGTCACAATTAATTCGATACAGTCAACACAAATTATAGGAATTAATTCCATATGAAAATACTAATTTTCGCACAAATTCATAAATTCAACTCACAAATCGTTAGTGGGGCCCATGTCTCAGAACCCGACCAAAGTTACAAAATACGAACACTCATTCAATCACGAGTCCACAAATCGCTTAACCCGTGTTGGAAATGTCCAAAAATGGCAAAAGCTAGGAACCCCTCTAATTTTATTCTGTCTAGGGGTTTTTGCATTTGCGGCTCACTTGGCCGCATCTGCGGTCTCGTAGATGAGAAAATTTCTTCCGCTTCTACGACCTCTCATGCTTCTGCGGACAAAAAGTCTGCTTCTGCGTACTCGTTTCTGCGAGAAGTTGTCCACTTTTGCAAAGCAGTCTGCTCCTATGTGTTCCATTTTTGCGAAAAACAAGTCGCTTATGCATGCGCGCACTACCCAGCCCCTCGCCAGGCCGCTTATGCGATGCCCATATCTCTCCAGTGAGCTCGCACCTGGGAGCAAAATTTCGTAGGTTCGATTGCACCAGAAGGAAAATTTTCCAAATATTTTCATAAATCCAAATTTGATTCGTTAACCATCTGAAACTCACCTGAGGCCTCCGTGACTTCATCCAAATATTCCAAACAAGTCCTAAAACATTAGACGAACTTAGTCTAGGCCTCAAATCATGTCAAACAACGCTAAAACCACGAATCACACCCCAATTCAAGCCTAATGAAAACTAACAAATTCCAACTTCTACATTCGATGTCGAAACCTATCAAATCAAGTCTGATTGACCTAAAATTTTGCACATAGTAATAAATGACATAACGGACCAATGAAAATTTTTAGAACTAGATTCTAACCCCGATATCAAAAAGTCAACTCTCGGTCAAACTTCCAAACTTTAAATTTCCTATTTTTGCCATTTCGAACCTAATTTAACTACGGACTTTCAAATAATTTTTCGGACACACTTCTAAGTCCAAAATCACCATACAGAGCTATTGGAATCATCAAAACTCTATTTCGGAGTCATTTACACATAAGTCCAAATGCGGTTAACTATTTTCAACTTAAGCTTTAAATATTGGAACTAAGTGTTCCAATTCATTTTGAGACCTCCCCGACAAGTCATATAATTATAATTGAACCTAGGATAAGCAATAAATGGGGGAACGACGCTATAATACTCAAAATGACTTGCCGGTCATTACATACTCCCCCTCTTAAACAAACATTCGTCCTCAAACGAGTTTAGAATTATACTTGGAGTCTTAAATAGGTGTGGATATTTGCTCTGCATCTCCTGGGTAGCTTCTCCGACTGGCTGTCCTTTCTACTGCACTTTCACTGAAGCTATGTTCTTTGATCTCAACTTTCGAACTTGTCGGTCCAAAATGGCTACCGGATCCACATCATAAGTCAAATTACCATCCAACTGTATTGTACTAGATGGATACCGGATAGACTAGGCGGAAATGCAAGTTCATAAGCCACATCTCCAATATTCTTAAGTATTTCAAAAGGCCCAATATACCTAGGACTCAACTTGCCCTTCTTCCCGAACCTTATAACACCCTTTATAGGTGAAACTTGGAGTAGTACATTCTCTCCTACCATGTAAGCAACATCACGAACCTCCAGGTCGGTATAACTTTTCTGTCTGGACTGCGTCGTGCAAAGTTGATCCTGAATCAATTTAACTTTTTCCAAAGCATCTTAAACTAAATTAGTACCCAATATCCTAGCGTCACTCGGGTCAAACCATCCCACCGGAGACTGACACCGTCTCCCATACAAAGCCTTATACAGAGCCATCTGAATGCTCGATTGGTAGCTGTTATTGTAGAAAAACTCTACAAGTGGTAGAAACGGATCCCAAGAACCCCTAAAATATATAGCACAAGCGATGAGAATATCTTCTAATATCTAAATAATGTGCTCGGACTGCCCGTCCGTCTGAGGGTGAAATGTTGTACTCAAATGAACCTGTGTGCCTAACTCTCACTGTACTGGTCTCCAAAACTATGATGTAAACTGTGTGCCTCGTTCTGATATGATGGACACTGGCACACCATGAAGGCGAACAATCTCGCGGATATAAATCTCAGCCAACCGCTCCGAAGAATAAGTAGTATCGACTGGAATAAAATGCGCGAACTTGGTTAACCGATCCACAATCACCCAAGTAGCATCAAACTTTCTCGAAGTTCGTGGGAGTCCAATTACGAAGTCCATGGTGATACGCTCTTATTTCCACTCTGAAATTTCAAGTCTCTGAAGCAATCCACCCGGTCTTTAATGCTCGTACTTTACTTATTGAGAATTTAAACACCGATCTACAACCCCCCCAACCCCACCCACTATATCTTTCTTCATTCTTCTCTACCAATAGTGTTGTTTTAAATCCTGATACATCTTTGCGGCACCCGGATGAATGGAATACCACGAACGGTGGGCGTCATCAAGAATCAACTCATGCAGTCCATCTACATTTGGCACACAAATCCGACCATGCATCCTTAACATCTTATCATCCCCAATAGTAACATATTTTTCATTATCGTGCTGAACTGTGTCCTTAAGGACAAGCAAATATGGATCATCATACTAGCGCTCTCTGATGCGGTCATATAAAGAAGACCGAGAAACCACACAAGCTAGAACTAGACTGGGCTCCCAAATATCTAATCTCACAAATTGGTTAGCGAAGGCCTTAATACCAACTGCAAGAGGCATCTCACCAACAGGAATGAATGCAAGGCTACCCATACTCACTGCCTTTCTACTCAAGTCATCGTCCACCACATTGGCCTTTCTAGGATGATACAAAATAGTAATATCATAGTCCTTTAGAAGTTCCAATCATCTCCACTGTCTCAAATTTAGATCATTTTGTTTGAACAAGTGTTGGAGACTCTTACGATCCGTAAATACTTCACATGACACACCGTAGAGATAGTGCCTCCAAATCTTTAATGCATGAACAATGACTGCCAATTCAAAATCGTGAACATGGTAGTTTTTTTCATGCTGCTTTAACAGGCATGAATCATAAGCAATCACTTTACCCTTCTGCATTAATACACACCCAATACCGATCTAAGAAGCATCACAATACATTGTATAAGAGCCTGAAGTTGAAGGCAAAACTAGAACTGGAGTTGTGGTTAAGGCAGTCTTTAGCTTCCAAAAGCTCTCTTCATGCTCATCTAACCACCTGAATGGAGCACCTTTCTGAGTTAATTTAGTCATAGGCACCACAATAGATGAGAAGCCCTAACAGAGCGAAGATAATAACAGGCTAAGCCGATGAATCTCATTAGTTGAATATGGCCTGGGCCAACTCTGAACTGCCTCTATCTTCTTAGGACCTACCCAAATCCCCTCACTGGACACCACGTGCCCTAAGAACGCCATCGAACTAATACAGAACTCACACTTAGAGAATTTGGCATAAAGTTTCTCCTCCCTCAGCCTCTATAGTACAATACTCAAATGTTGTACATGTTCCTCCTTGCTACGTGAGTACACCAGGATATCATCAATAAATACTACGACAAACAAATCAAGATATGACTGGAATACACTATTCATCAAGTGCATAAATGTTGCTGGGGAGTTGGTCAGCCCAAAGGACATCACGAGAAACTCATAGTGACCATAGCGAGTCGTGAATGTCGTCTTTAGAATATCCGAGTCCCGAATTCTTAACTGGTGATACCCGGATCTCAAATCAATTTTAGATAATACCCTCGCTCCCTGAAGCTGGTCAAATAAGTCATCAATACGAGGCAAAGGATATTGATTTTTGATTGTAACTTTGTTCAGTTGCCTGTAATCGATGCACATCCTCATTGTGCCATCTTTATTTTTCACAAACAAAATAGGTGCACCCTAATGCGACACACTAGGCCTAATAAACCCCTTATCAAGAAGTTCATGAAGTTGCTCTTTCAATTCAGCTAATGCCATACGATACAGAGGAATAGAAATAGGTTGAGTGCTCCGCACCAAGTCAATACCGAAATCAATATCCTTGTCGGGTGGCATACCCGACAGGTCTTTAGGAAATACATTCGGAAAGTCTCGCACTATTGGAACTGAATTAATAGTAGGAGTTTCTTCATCAACATCTCTCACAAAGTTCAAATATGATATACATCCCTTCAAAACCATTCGTTGGGCCTTCAAATAAGAAATTACTCTACTAGGAATATAATCTAGAGAACCTCTACATTCGATCCTTGGCAACTCCGGCATCACCAATGTCACGGTCTTAGCGTGACAATCCAGTATAGCATGACATAGACATGTGAATCTTAGTACTCACGGGGTGATCTCGTCCAATTTCACATCTCAATTCAAGATTATGAAACGGTTGATTGTAATAGTAGTACCAAATAAGAGTCGGGGTCAATTTCCACAAGGAGTTATGAATGGGAGTTAGGCGTATATATTGTAGTACGTGAGTTTGAACTACCTCAATTTACACTTCCACAAATTGGGATTGATCCTATGTCTAATTTAAACTAAGATTGCAGAGTTAAGAAATGAAACTAAGAACTTGTTTTTGTTGTTTTTCAAGTTTTGTAAAAAGACTAAGGCTATGACCATCACCTAGGTGTTTGTCTAATGGGATATAAACCTTAATACTTGTTTTGTTGATCGGGGGTGTATTATATCTATCAAAAATTTCCCACTCAATACCTCTCGATCAGAGAGTGATTTCGCCTAATTTGGCTTTCTCAAGACCAAATGATTATTGCACAAAACGGTTGATAAAAGCTCAAGTCGGGCTATTACTATATCTAGGTTAAACTCTTTAATTGGGATTATCAATTTCTCAATTAACCCAATTTGTTGTTAGCCAAATTTTCCTACACTAAGTCTCTCTTTCTCAAGTAGAGACTAAGTCAAATAGCATGAAATAATATTTGCAACCATTAATTCCACAAATTAATACATGAACAAGGATAGATAATAAACACTCAACCATAAACAAGCATTAAATTAAATACCTATAAGGTTCACACACTAGGGTCATAACCCTAGTAAAAATCATGCAACTCATGCTTGAATTTGAAGAAATAGAAGAAGGAATGCTAAATAAACTCATATTGTAAAATAAAAATTATAAAATATATGTTACAATATCCCAAAATATGAAAAAACTACTAAAAGAAGTAAAGAGAAACGGCTAAATGCCACTCAGGAGGTTCTGTGACCGCACAATTCCATGTGCGGTCCTCAAATTTCTTCAACTTGTCAGGAACTGGAGGTCTACGACCGCATAATTCTAATCTACGGCTGCGGGTAATTCTTTCTGCGGTCCACAGATTTGTAACTGTGGTCGCAACTTAGTTCTGTGGATGCAAGGTACTTCTTCTGCGGCTTCACAATTCTTGTGCGGTCCTCACTTATGAGGGACTTAGAACTTGGGAATTTGCACATTCTCTAAACTTTGTTCCTAGACCATATTTTGCGGCCGCACAATTCATGTGCGGTCTGCATTTTGCACAAAATGTCTGCTGGACTTTCCTTCATCATTAGCGGCCACAGATGGAATTCTGCGGTCCACACTTTGTGAACTTACGTGCCTTTTATTGCCTTGAGTTTAGATTACTCCTTTTTAGATTGAATTCCATCTCGGGAGTCCATCTTCCAATATTCCTGCAATTTAGCACACTTCATCAGTTTGGAGAACACAATTCAATTCTTTTAGACTAAAACAAAAGCTAAAAGGTGCTAATAAGTAGTCAAAATCCCACACTACTTATGTATTATCAACAAGGCTACACTTTTATGCACATATAATTCTAATGTGACACTTGAGCATCAAAAGTTGAATTTATTCATCAAGGAATCTTGCTCTTTCATGTAGGTCATTGTGGATCCCAAATCCTCCTCCTTTACTCTTTGGTTGCCTATCTCACATAAGAATTTTAGCACTCAATCAAAACAAAGATTTACGAAAGGTTCACTCATCTCTCTCGCAAATACGACTTTAAGTACCATAGGCTTGCCTCTAATGTATATCTACACTAATGTAAGCTCACTCATCTTGAAATCACGTAGGGCATTTTTAGAATGTAATGAAGGATTTTGGATTACAGTTGAATATACTATGGTAGAGCGAGTTCATCTTTCCTTAAGCACTCCATTTTTTATTTTCGGCTCATGCCTTGCCAATTCTTTGAGGCATTTTATTTTTCTTGGGGAACTAGAGAGACTTAGCATCACTCTTTCTTGATCATGACATTCATTTTCTCTCTCTTTGATTTATCCATGCTTTGTATCATTACTTTTCTTCGCATCCCTTCAACTCTTCAACTTATTCACTTTTTTTCATTTTGCTTTTTGTTCTTCCCTTTTCTTTCCTTTCCTTATCATAATTTATTTTATATTTTTGTTCCTTTATACCTCTTTCAAGCTCCTCTTCTCTCCCCCCAAACTTACGTTTTTCTCCAATTGTATCACAAGTGAGTTAAGGAAAGCTCGGGTGGAAGAGAGGGTCATGACAAAATGGGTAAAGGCTTGTAACATAGTTAACAAATGAGAAAGGCTCGAGGCTCAAATGAGTTGACTAGGGATAACAACATTGATGGGCAATGAAAAAATTTAAGCGGGTCAAAGAAAGCCTACAATCACTTCTCAAGCCAAGCAAAACTTAAGATTTTGCCTTAAAACACATTCGGGGCAAGTTCTAAACCATTCGCACAGATATTTGGACTTACAACAAAAACATCTCACCTCTCACGCAATTGGATTGTTAAAGAGGATAGATTCGATGGCCCATAATGACCACATTCAGGATTGAAAATTTCTATGATTTGATTAAACCACTCGATGATTGCCTAAGTCAACATAAGTGTCACATAGTCACTAACTAGTGTTATTTATTTCCAAGAGACTTGTTTCACGTAGTTAAGTGTGTTGGTACCAAGTGAAGATTGTTTGACTCTTTGAGCATGACTTAATTAGGTCTTTTTATTCATTACTACTACTATTATTACCTAAACATCAAAAGGAATCAGTCTTTTAAGAAGGTTGTCATGCCATCCATCGTTGGGAAGAGTCACCTGGTTCACACAAAAACTACCTTTGGAAAGAACCGTGGCATTAATAAAACCAAAGGCTTATTATCTACTAAAACACAAAAATAAACTATTAAATAAAAAAGAAGCTATTAATTCAAAAACAAATTACTTAGTTAAACACTAACTAATAAGATAACACGTGTAAAGAAGCTACAAAGAAACATCTATTGAAAGCGTAACGAATATACATAATGGAAGAAGATATATACATAATGAGAGAGGAAAAGAGAGAATATATATAGAATAAGGAAAAAGAAGAAAATACTGTCAGTTATTACAAACCAAATGTCTCAGAATCATCAAAATATATCAAATAAACTCCACTACCCCCCCCCCCCCCCCCCGAATAAAAATAAGCATTGTCCCCAATGCTTAACAAAATAAGAGTGAAGGAAGGGTAAAAATGAAGAAAACTTCATATGGCTCCTTGGCCATCACAGTGTCTGCAGCAGTGTCACCGACCTAAGACTCATCCTACTGGATCTCATCATCCTCAGCTCCAGGAGTGGAGCGGTTAGTGAACATCTGACGTGCTGCCTCGGCAATGTCAGAACATGATTGTGTTCTAATTCTCCTAGAGATTTTTTAGAGTTTCTTCAACTGTGGAAGGGAAGGGGAATCTAGGGTGCCAGAGTGGAGGATTGTGCTGCAACATTACTATATATGTCAGACAGCTTTGCAATAGTTGTATACAACCAGTTTTTAAGGCTCTCCAGTGTTTGGGAGACTCGCAGCGGAGATTATGGGGCAGTGGGCATTGACACCAGTTTCAAAGCCGAAGTGGAACCTATAGTGGGGGCTGTTGAAGGCATTGAGGCTGGAAGTGGGAGCATAGTTGCTGCACTAGCTTAAGCTTTGCTGACGTAGACGGCATGTTGACTGTCTCTACAGCTACCACGGATGGCTCATCAGACTAGCCTATGGTGGTAGTCGGCTGACCCTTTTTTCTTAGGGTTGTGTGTATACATCAATGAATAGCATGAGAAGGGCTTTTTCGCCTGCACCTTCGTATCAAAATCTCTCGGCTCCACCCGTGCATCTGTAAGATACTCACTAATAGTGTTGGGATATGGGTAGGTGGTATCATCTTGCCTGGTGACCACAGATATGTTAGCCGACATCATGACACCCACAATGATCGGGTACCCAGCCATGATAGAGGTGACTAAAACTACCTGCGGGATAGGAAGATTTGTCTCATTCTGACACAGATCGATTCATATATATACAAAGGTATGCCACCCATTCGACTCAAAACTCAGTGTGTTTCATTAAATAAACACCCCTATTGTGATCCATAGTGGCAGTGGCTCAGGAGCTACCAGAATCTCAGCTAGCCATGGGCGAAATGCATCCCCCATTGACAACTTCTCCAAATATTATGTGGGCTCAACATCATCAAACCCCAAGTAGGTGTTCAATATGTGCTGGTCAACACCCACTTTCGGGTTCCTCACTTTCATTACCTTTGTCCCTTTCTTGATGTGCGCCACATTGGCGTAGAACTCCCAGTCAAGGTATTCCTTCATGTCCACTACACTCTAGGTGAACCACACCCACCCCTTCCGCTCTCGAAACAGCCTCAAGACTGTCGGATTATACTTTTCAAGATCTTTCAATTGGAACTGACGATCAAGAGTGAGCGATCTCATTGGCCACCACCCACGGATGATAGTGAAGCAACCAGACTGATGAACCGGTCCTCCCATACATCTTTCTTATTCGACCGCTCAAGGACGGCAATTGTATTATCTCTCCCTCGGCCATCATCTGGATGTCATCAACTGTAGTCGCTGGTTCCTTAGGGACAGGTGTAAAGGAGGGCTTGAAAGCCTGACTAGCACTTTTCGAACCCTCGGAGGTTCTATGTGATGTGGAAGGTTCACCCCAGAATTGATACTTTCCTGGTGGCTTTGATTGGACAGCTGGAAGCTTTTGAACCGAGTTGCCCTCCGATCTTTACCAAGATAGGGCATAAGAACTGGATTCGTAGGGCTCTGCATTTCTCCCTCGATCGGTTGTAGCCTTATTTGAGATTATCTTTTGGAGGGCGAGGGATAAAGCACTCTTGCCTCGACCCCTGGAACGTTCACCCCTCCCCTTTGAAGTATCACCTCTACCTCTAGATCTAACCATTTTCTGCACCAAACAAAAGCAGGTGTCAGTTGTAATTCAAGTGCAAACATATAAGAACACATCAGAGAGACAGTGAACAACACAATGTAAAACATGTTTGCAGGGTAGGAGAGTACGGTCCACAAAATTCTTATTGCAGCCGCAGAATTGGATGCGGTCCGCACAATTATCATTGCGGTCGTAGCTTAGATACCACTGATATGTGAGCTCTTTGATAATAGGGAATGGGTTGTTTTGCGGCCGCAATCACTTTTCTGTGGTCCACTCATTTTCCATTGTGGCCGCACATATGAGTCATCAAATTGACAACTCTCTGATAATAGAGAACTAGTTGTTCTGCGACGATGATGGGATTTCTACGGTCCACACATTTTTCATTGCGGCCGCAAAATCATGCTTGACTAGAGTACCCTAATTTTAACTTCGGCGGACCGCACAATTTCTTATGTGGTCGCAGATTTCAACACAATTACGATCATAGTTCTAGGGTTTGCAATTTTTGCACAAATTTGACATGGTGGTAGTGTATAATCATGAAAACCTATTAACCCATTCCCCATAGAGAAAGTACTAGTTGACCCACTACAATGTTAACCCCACGTGGTTGTATAATTGAATTCTACTCACAATTGGCCTAAAACTAACTAACAAGTTTTAAATTAACTTAAAAATTGTAAAATTCCACAAGTAATTAAGGCATACCAGATTTGAAGTAGTGCAAATGAGTGATCATAGACGTTGAGTGTGGTAGATGATTTACCAGATGAATTCAATGTTTTAGACTTGTGAATGCTCAGAGAAGGGAAAAAGTAATAGTATCCCTAGGTCTTCTATTTATACTTGACGGTTTTGACTAAAGGAAAGAGAGTTGAGTGTGACAACAAAACTCCCATTACGGTCCGCACTCTGTTACCTGGGGATCAGAAGCCCTTTTGTGTTGCGGTCCAAAGAATTTGATGTGTAGCCGCAGAATTTGTTGCGGACCGCAGATTTTGTCTCTAACAAACCAACTTGAGAGAGTTGTCATTTATGTAATTATGCGGCCGCGGATCACCTTTTATTGTAGCAACCACTATTTTGCGGTCCGCACAATACATTTGCGTCTTTCCACACTTCCAATTTTTCTGGCATAATTCTTGTAAAGTACACTCGTTCCTGCAACACACTTCAAAAACCAATTAGCACCAAAATAACACCTAACTACAAAAGACGAAAAGAAAATAAAAAAGAAACATAGGTTGCCTCCCAAAAAGTGTCTGATTTAACGTCGTGGCACGATGCAGATTACCATAATTTTAAAAGAATCACTGCCACCACGTGGCCATCAGTAACCTTTCCCAAATAGTGTTTCACCCTGTGATCATTTACTAGGAAAACCTCATTATTTTTATTCTTCAAGTCCAATGCACCAAAAGGAGTTACACCCACAATTTCAAAGGGACCGCTCCATTTAGATTTTAGCTTTCCGAGAAACATCTTCAAGCGTGAGTTGAAAAACAAAACAAGATCGCACACCTTGAACTCCCTATTCTGAATGCATTTGTCATAGAGATATTTCATCTTCTCTTTGTACAAGGATGACCTTGCATAAGTATGGTACCGAAACTCATCCAATTTATTCAAATGTACAACCCGCAAGTTAGCAGCTACATCCCAATCAAGATTCAATTTCTTTATAGCCCACTTGGCTTTGTGCTCAAGTTCCACCGGAAGCTGACAGGCTTTGCCAAACACCAGGTGGTATGGAGACATCCTGATAGGAGTTTTGAAAGCAATGTGATAAGCCCATAGTGCATCATCCATTCGGTTAGTGTTCACTATTTTGGAGAAGATACTATTTATCTCCCGGTTGGAGACTTCCACTTGACCGCTAGCTTGTGGATGATAGGGAGTCATAACTTTATGAGTGACACCATACTTAATAAGAAAAGTGTCAAAAGTTTTGTTGCAAAAATGCGACCCACCACACTTCTCCCTTCATTTTTGGGTAGGACAATGGCCTCAACCCATTTAGACACATAATCAACCGCGAGCAAGATGTAGGTGTTTCTACAAGAACTCACAAAAGGGCCTATGAAGTCAATACCACGCACATCAAAGATATTAATCTTCAAAATGGTAGTGAGAGGCATTTCATACTTCTTCAAGATTCCAACGGTCCGTTGACATTCATCACATATTTTCACCACATCACTTGTATCTTTGTTAAGATTTGGCCAATAAAAACCGCAACGTAGCACTTTGGTCTCCGTTCTTGCTCCGCTATGGTGACCACCATAAGGCTAAGAATGGCAAGCCTCAAGAATATCACTTTGATCTTTGTCCAGTACACATATTCTAATTACCCCATCCATGAAAATTTGGAAAAAGGTATGCCTCATTCCAATAATAATCTTGACAATCCCGTTTGAATTTCTTCCTTTGATTTGGAGAGAACTCATCCGAGATTATTCCACACACACGGAAGTTTGCTAGATCCGCGAACCATGGTACCTCCTTCATTGAAATAGCTAAGAGTTGCTCATCGGGGAAGGAGTCATTGATTTTAAGGACATCATGTTGCCTCCCATCCTCCTCCAAACGAGACAAGTGGTCCGCCACTTGATTTTCACTCCCTTTTTTTTATCTTGGATGTCAATATCAAACTCTTTCAACAATAGCACCTATATCATCAACCAAGATTTGAAATCTTTCTTGCTCATAAGATATCAAATTGCCGCATGATTCGTATGACCAATAACCAAACGCAGGTAGAACCCCGTGTGACCTAAGAAACTTCGCATGCCTTTCACTGAAATATGAAGTGGAAGTTTAAAAATCACCTCAATCTTTTCCTTGTCTACCTATATTCTATTCTTTGAAATTTTGTGTCCAAGGACAATGCCTTCCTTGACCATGAAATGACATTTCTCCCAATTTAGCACCAAGTTTGTTTCTTCACACCTTGCCAACACTTTATCCAAATTTTCAAAGCAATCATCAAAGGAATCCCCGACCACCAAGAACTCATCCATGAAGACTTCAAGGTAGCCCTCGACCATATCCATAAAGATCACCATCATACACCTTTGAAACGTCATCGGTGTATTACATAAGCCAAATGGCATCCGCTTGAAAGTGAAAATGCCATAGGGACAAGTGAAAGTTGTTTTCTCTTGATATTCCGGAGAAATAAGGATTTGGTTGTAGCCCGAACATCCATCTAGAAAGCATGGCCGGTCAAACTATCAAACATTTGGTCAAGGAAGGGAAGTGGAAAATGATCCTTTCTCGTGACTTTGTTTAGCTTGCGATAGTCCATACACACTCTCCACCCATCCACCATTCTTGTGGGAATAAACTCATTCTTATAATTGGTGACCACCATCATGCCCTCCTTCTTTGGGACACATTGTACCGGAGAAGTCCACGAACTATTGGAAATAGGGTAGACAACCCCGATATCCAACCACTTCATAATATACTTTTTGACCACATATTGCATAGCTTCATTGAGCCTTCTTTGATGTTTAATTGATGGTTTGGAATACTCCTCCAAGTTAATATTGTGCATGAAAAATGCGGAGCTTATTCTCCGAATATCTACCAAAGTCCACCCAATATCCCTCTTCCTCTTGTGGAGCACCGCCAATGTAGAGTGAACCTTTACGTTAGTCAAACAAGAGAAAAGAATAACTGGTAAAGTAGAATAAGGATCAAGAAATTCATACCGAAGATGTGGAGTCAATGGCTTCAACTCCAATGTAGGAGGCTCTTCAATTGAAGGCTTTGTAGGAGGAGTTTTCTTATTTTCAAGATCCAAGAAAGGTTTTCGGGGTGCATAGTTGTACGAACCCATTCCTTGCAAATAATTCGCACATTCCATGAAGCCATACATCTCGTCATCATCAAATTTGAGCAAGAAGGCCTTCAATATATCACCCTCATTAATCGCGGCACTTGTATCATCAATAATCATATCGGTCACCAAGTCCACGAAAGAACACGCTTCATTGAAATTTGGTTGCCGCATAGATTTTCACACGTGGAACACCACCATTTCAGCACCAACCTGGAAAGTGAGTTCTTCAACTTCCATATCAACAAGATCCTTCCCTGTAGCAATGAAAGGTCTTCCAAGAAAAATCGGCACCTCATAGTCCACTTCACAATCAAGAAAAATAAAATCCGTCGGAAGAATGAACTTATCAACACGAACCAATACATCTTCAATCACTCCCAACTGTCTCTTCATTGTACGATCAGCCATTTGTATTCTCATAGATGTGGGTCTTGGTTTCCCAATTCCCAATGTCTTGAAAATTAAATAAGGTATCAAATTGATACTTTTCCCATGATCACAAAGAGCTTTAGAAAATTTGGTACTTCCAATAGTACAACGGGTTGTGAAAGCACCGAGATCTTCTAATTTAGGAGCCAGTGAATGCACAATTGCACTCACTTGATGAGTGACTTTGATAGTTTCAAAATTCATCGACCGCTTCATTATCACCAAATCCTTCATAAACTTTTCATAACCAGGCATTTTCTCCAAGGCTTCAACTAAAGGCACATTTATCGAGAGACTCTTCATCATGTCAATGAATTTTTTGAATTAATTCTCACCATTTTGCTTGGAGAGCCTTTGAGGATATGGAGGAGGTGGATTAGGCAATGGTGCCTTAGCCTTTTCCACTACCGGTTCAGATATGTCAATAGCATGATTCCTAGACAGGTTGACTTCCTCTTGAGTCTCTTTCACAGTGCCATCAATATCAATCTGCACTTCATCATTTGCTTGCACCACATTGTTCGGGATATCTTTTTCTTATACCACTTGCTCCCCATCCACAAGTTGCCTTTGACTTAAGGTGGGTGCATACCCACCTATCTCACTTCTTGTAGTAACGGTCATGGCATGCCTCATATTATTCCTACCCTTTGGGTGCACCCCCATGTCACTTGGTAGTGCTCCCTTAGGACGATAATTTAAAGCTTAAGAGATTTGCCCAATTTGCACTTCTAAGTTGTGGATTGATGTGTTGTGTGAAGCAAGTTGGGCATTGGAATCGACATTCTTCTCTGCTTGAAGTGTCACGATCCAATTTCACCTATAAGTCGTGATGGCGCCCAACGCTACATCTAGGCAGGCCAACTAATAAATTAAGCATATATTGTTAAAAATATAAACCAGGAAAATAAAATAAAAGCCAAACCAACCAATGTGTGTGCCAAGACCTGGTGTCACAAGTGTATGAGCATCTAGTAGATTATACAAAACCTCAAATAATGTCTGAAATAAAAATAGACATAATGAAAAATACAAAGAGAGACACTAGTAGCTGCAGAACGGATCAGAGGAACAACTCACCATTATGCCTCGGGGTGGCGTGGATATGTGATGATAGGTCCTCCACTAGTACCTGTCTCAGATTTTGCACAAAAGTGCAGCAAGTGTAGTATGAGTACGTAAACAACGGGTACACAGTAATTATCAAGTCTAATCTCGAAGTGGTAGAGACGAGATGGCCGACTTTGATACTCACTATGGGTCAATAATAATATTAATAATTGTAATAAAGCTAGAATATTTAAATCAGCATGATTCATAGAATATAAAAATAAATTATTTAACAAGTAGAAAATAATTAAATTCCTTCAAAATACGACAATTCTCAATATATATATATTAAATCCTTCAATTTCAATAAAAATTCCAATTTATCAAACAGTTTTACAAACATGCAATTCAATTTCAATGAATTTCCAATTTATCAAATAGCTTTACAAGCTGCAATAAACCATCAAAGTATCGTGTAATTATTATTATTATTAAGCACAATTTTTGCCGAGGTCGTTCGGCCCGATCCAGAATATTTTGTACACTGTCGAGGGACGTGCAACACGATCCATAGATGCATCTATCCTGCCGAGGCGTTCGGCCCGGTCCACAAGAAAGGAGGACATTTTCTTATGTACGCCCCGAATAAGTGTATTTATTGTAAAGTTTATTCGAGAGGATAACAATTTATTTCAATAATTAATTAATCTAAACAAAATTAAGCATATTAAAATTTTATATTTCTCTACTTTTCATAACAATTCACAATATATACATCAAATATTTTAATCAATAAAGAATACAATTTACACAAGTAATTCATGCTTTGAGTCTTAAACTACCCGGACTTTAGCATTAATGGTAGCTACGTACGGAATCTCGTCACCTCGTGCGTACGTAGCCCCCACAATTTAGCAAAAATATATTTAATTTATTCACCTATGGGGTAAATTTCCATCTCACAAGATTAGGCAAGAGACTTACTTCAATTTGCTCCAATTTAATCCACTAGAAGGCCTTTTCCACGATAATCCAACTCTGTCCGGCTCGAATCTAGCCAAAATAATTTGATACAATCACTAAAAATTATAGGGATGAATTCTATAAGAAAATACTACATTTTTAATAGAAATATCAAAATTAATTAAAAATTCGTTTGTGGGACCCACATCTTGAAATCTGGCGAAAGTTATGAAATACGACAACCCATTCAATTACGAGTCTAACGATACCAGTTTCACTCAAATCCGACTCTGAATTGATACCGAAATTTCAAATTTTCGTTTCTATGAGATTTCTAAACTTTTTTCCAAATATCCATTTCAAAACATTAATTAAATGGTGAAAACAATGATATATTCGTATAAATCCGAGTTAGAATCACTTACCCCCAATGTTTTTCCTTGAAAATATATTAAATATTGCTTCTGCTCAAGCTCCAAGTTGTTAAAATGGCGAAATGGACGAAGCCCGCCTGTTTTTATAACTTACAGATCTGTCCAAGGTGACCTCGATCATGGGGGAGTCCGATCATGGGGAGTCCGATCATGGTGAGTCCGATCATGGAGTCTGATCATGGGTTGCCTCGATCTTGGGCTGCCTCGATCTTGGGCTACCTCGATCTTGGGCTGCCTCATCTTGGGCCTCGAACGGGGCCTCGATCGTGGCTTTGATCATGGCCCTCAAGCCTAGGCGATCGTGACTTCGAGGCACAAGCTCGAGCCTGGACCTCGGTCATGGCCTCGATTATGGCATCGAGCATGGTCCTTCGATCATAACCTCAATCATGGCATCGAGCTTGGTCCTTCGATAGTGACCCTCGATCTTGGGTCTCGATCCTGGCCCTCGAGCCTTGGCTTCGATCATGACCCCCGAGCTGGACCTTCGATCATGGCTTCGATACACATGCTCGAGCGTGAACCTCGAGCCTGAGCCTCGTCAACCCTGGGCTCGATACCTTGGCTCGATATCTAGGCTCGATACTTGGGCTCGATCACAACCCAGAATGTCCAACAGAAGAGGAAAAATTGCAGCAGTTTTTTAAGTCCAACTTTTGATTCGTTAACCATCCGAAACTCACCCGAGGCCCTCGGGACCTCAACCAAATATACCAACAAGTCCTAAAACATCATACAGACTTATTTGAAACCTTAAATCACATAAAACGATGCTAAAACCACGAATTATGCTCCCATTCAAGCTGAATGAAACTTAAAATTTCCAACTCCTACATACGATGTCGAAACCTATCAAATCAACTCCGATTGACCTCAAATTTTACACACAAGTCATAAATGCTATAATGGAGCTATAAAAATTTTCGGAACTGGATTCCGACTCCGGTATCAAAAAGTCAACTCCTTGATCAAACTTTCAAACTTAAATTCTTGTTTCTAACTATTTCAAGCCTAATTTAACTATGGACTTCCAAATAAAATTCCAAACACGCTCCTAAGTCCAAAATCACCATACGGAGGGGTTGGAATCATCAAAATTATATTCCGGGGTCGTTTTCACATAATTAGACATCCGGTCACTATTTAAACTTAAACATTTTAATTTTTATTCAAAATTCCATATCTCGGGCTAGGGACCTCGGAATTTGATTCTGGGCATACGCCCAAGTACCAAATCATGATATGGACCTACCAGAACTGTCAAAACACTGATCCGAATCCGTTTGCTAAAAATGTTGACCAAAGTCAACTCAATTGAGTTTTAAATCTCTAATCTACATTTTAATCCATTTTTCACATAAACATTTTCCATAAAATTTTATGGATTGCGCACGCAAGTCGAGGAATGATAAATAGTACTTTTTAAGGTCTTAGAACACATAATTAATTATTAAATTTAAAGATGATATTTTGGGTCTTCACATTCTGCACCTCTTAAACAAACGTTCGTCCTCGAACGAGTTTAGAATTATATCTGAAGTGCTGAATAAGTGTGGATATCTGCTCCGCATGTTTTCCTCGGCCTCCCAAATCACTTCCTCGACTGGTTGGCCCCTCCACTATACTTTTACTGCAGAAACCCTCTTGGACCTCAACTGGCGAACCTGTTTATCAACAATAGCAGTTGTCTCCTCATCAAAACCCAAGCTATTATCTAGCTAAACAGTGCTGAAGTCTAACACATGTGATAGGTCTACATAATACTTCTGGAGCATAGATACATGAAAAACCGGATGAACTCTCGATAGACTGGGTTGCAATTCAAGCTCATAAGCAACCTCCCCAACTTATCTCAACACCTCAAATGGGCCTATAAACCTTGGGCTCAATTAACTCTTTTTCCCAAATCTCATGATTCCCTTCATCGGCAAAACCTTCAAGAGAACTTTTTCACCTACCATAAATGATAAATCACGCGCTTTCTAATCCGTGTAACTTTTCTGCCTGGACTGTGCTATACGAAGTCGTTCCTGAATCAACTTTACCTTTTCCAAGGCATCCTTTACCAAATCAGTACCATATATCTTAGCCTCACCGGGCTCAGACCATCCGATAGGTGAACGGCATCGACGGCCATATAAAGCCTTAAATGGAGCCATCTCGATGCTGGATTGGTAACTGTTATTATAAGCAAACTCGAACAAAGGTAGGAAACGATCCCACCGACTTCCAAAGTCAATCACACATGCCCTGGCATATCTTCCAAAATCTGAATTGTCCGCTCTGACTGCCCGTTGGTCTGCAGATGAAAGGTTGTGTTGAGCTCTACACGGGTCCCTAATTCACTATGTACTGCTCTCCATAAATGTGAAGTAAACTGAGGGTCTCTATCTGATATTATGGAAATTGGCACACCATGCAACCGAACTATCTCTTGATTATAAATCTGGGCCAACCTCTCTAAAGTATACGCAGTCACAACAGGAACAAAATGTGCGGACTTGGTCAACCTGTCAACAATGACCCAAACTGCATCAAACTTCCGCAAGGTCCGCGGGAACCCAACTACAAAATCCATAATAATTCGTTCCCATTTCCACTCTAGTATAGTCATCTGCTGAAGTAGGCCACCTGGCCTCTGGTGCTCATATTTAACTTGCTGGAAATTTAGACACCGAGCTACATACTCAACTATGTCATTTTTCATCCGTCGCCACTGATAATGTTGCCTCTAGTCACGATACATCTTCGTAGCACCTGGATGAATAGAATATCGAGAACTGTGTGCCTCCTCCAAGATCTCTTTCCTCAGTTCATCCACAATAGGAACACACAAACGATCCTGGAGTCGCAGAACACCATCTGCACCAATAGTGACTTCCTTGGCACCACCTCGTAGTATCGTTTCACGAAGAACCATCAGGTGTGGGTCATCATACTGGCGAATCTTGATATGCTCAAATAGTGAAGATTGGGCCAAAACACATGCAAGAACTCGACTGGGCTCTGAAATATCCAGCCTCACAAGTCTGTTAACCAAGGACTGAATATCTGATGCTAATGGCCTTTCCTCTATTGAAATGAAAGCCAAACTACCCATACTCTCCGTCTTTCTGCTCAAGGCATATGCAACCACATTTTTTTTACCCGGATGATACAGGATAGTAATATAATAATCTTTTAGTAACTCCAGCCATTGGCGCTGCCTCAAATTTAGGTCCCTCTGCTTGAACAAATGCTGCAAATTGCGATGATCAGTGTAAACTTCACAAGACACCCTATAAATATAATGCCTCCAAATCTTAAGAGCGTGAACAATCACAGCTAACTCCAAATCATGTACCGGATAATTCTTTTCATGGGGCTTCAGCTGACGTGAAGGATATACAATAATTTACCCTTCCTGCATCAATACACAACCCAAGCCAACACGCGAAGCGTCGCAATACACTGTATACATCCCCGAACTGGAAGGCAGCACTAATACTGGTGTTGTAGTCAATGATGTCGTGAGCTTCTGAAAGCTCACCTCACAATCATCGGACCATTGGAATGGAGCACCCTTCTGGGTTAATTTGGTCAAATGTGCTGTAATAGATGAAAAACCTTCCACGAACCGACGATAATAACCTGCCAAACCCAGAAAACCCCTGATCTCAGTCGCCGAAATAGAACGATGCCAATTCTGAACTGCCTCAATCTTTTTGGGATCAACTTTAATACCTTCGCCCGATACAATATGTCCCAAAAATGCTACAGACTCAAGCCAGAACTCACATTTAGAGAACTTAACATATAACTTTTTTCCCGCATTGTCTGAAGCACTACTCTCATATGCTGCTCATGCTCCTGCTTACTACGCGAGTAGATTAAAATGTCATCAATGAAGACAATGACAAATGAATCAATATATGGCCTGAATACCATGTTTATCATATCCATAAACACTGTCGCGGCATTAGTTAAACCAAAAAACATTACCAGAAACTCATAATGACCATATCTAGTACGGAAAGCAGTTTTAGGAACATCCGAATCTCGAATCTTCAACTGATGATACCCCGACCTCAAATCGATCTTAGAGAACACCCTAGCACCATGCAACTGATCAAATAAGTCATCAATACGCGGCAACGAGTACTTGTTTTTAATAGTGACTTTGTTTAATTGGCGATAATCAATACACATTCGCATAGTGCCATCTTTCTTCTTCATAAATAATACCGGTGCACCGCAAGGCGATATACTCAGTCTAACAAACCCTTTGGCTAGTAATTCTTCAAACTGTTCTTTCAACTCTTTCAATTCTTTCTGAGCCATACGATACGGTGGGATAGATATAGGCTGAGAATCTGGAGCCAAGTCAATACAGAAATCAATATCACGATCAGGTGGCATACCTTGAAGATCTGAAGGAAATACATCGGAGAACTCTCGAACTACAGGCACTGAATCAATAACCGGAGTCTCTACAGTAGTATCCCGAACATAAGCTAGATAAGCAAAACAACCCTTCTCAACCATGTGTTGAGCCTTTATAAAAGAAATAACTCGATTAAACGAACTAACATGTCAACCCTTCCACTCCAAGTTAGGCAATGCTGGAATAGCCAAGGTAACAGTCTTGGCATGACAATCTAGAATAGCATGATATGGAGACAACCAGTCCATGCCCAGAATAATTTGAAAATCAGTCATCTCAAGCAATAGGAGATCTGCTCTAGTTTCATAACTACAGAATGTAATAATACATGACTGGTAGATCTGGTTCACAACAACAGAATCGCCCACAAGAGTGAACACATAAACATGAGTACTCAAGGACTCACGATAAACACCTAGGAATGGAGCAAATAGAGATGACACATATGAATACGTAGATCCTGGATCAAATAATACTGAGGCATATTTTCCATAAACAGAAATAATACCTGTAATCACGGCATCTGAGGCCTCTTCATCTGTGCTAGCCAAAAAAGTATAGAACGAGCTAGAGTGCCAACTAGCTGGCCTCTGCCTGGTTGACCTCAAATACTGTCTGAAATAAAAATAGACATAATGAAGAATACAAAGAGAGACACTAGTAGTTGCAGAACGGATCAGAGGAACAGCTCACCACTATGCCTCGGGATAGTGTGGATATGTGATGATAGGTCCTCCACTAGTACCTGTCTCAGATCTTGCACAAAAGTGCAGCAAGTGTAGTATGAGTATGTAAACAACGTGTACCCAGTACGTATCAAGCCTAATCTCGAAGTGGTAGAGACGAGATGGCCGACTTTGATACTCACTATGGGTCAATAATAATATTAATAATTGTAATAAAGCTAGAATATTTAAATCAGCATGATTCATAGAATATAACAATAATTTATTTAACCAGTAGAAAATAATTAAATTCCTTCAAAATGCGATAATTCTCAATATATATATTAAATACTTCAATTTCAATAAAAATTCCAATTTATCAAACAGTTTTACAAAACTGCAATTCAATTTCAATGAATTTCCAATTTTTCAAATAGGTTTACAAGCTGCAATAAACCGTCAAAGTATCGTGTAATTATTATTATTATTAAACACGATTTCTGCCGAGGTCATTCGGCCCGATCCAGAATATTGTGTACACTGCCGAGGGACGTGTGGCACAATCCATAGATGCATCTATCCTGCCGAGGTGTTCGGCCCGATCCACAAGAAATGAGCATATTTTCTTATGTACCTCCAGAATAAGTGTATTTATTGTAAAATTTATTCGAGAGGATAACAATTTATTTTAATAATTAATTAATCTAAACAAAATTAAGCATATAAAAATTTCATATTTCTCTACCTTTCATAACAATTCACAATATATACATCAAATATTTTAATTAATAAAGAATGCAATTTACACAAGTAATTCATGCTTTGAGTCCTAAACTACCTGGACTTTAGCATTAATAGTAGCTACGTACGGACTCTCGTCACCTCGTGCGTACGTAGCCCCCGCAATTTAGCAAAAATTTATTTAATTTAATCACCTATGGAGTAAATTTCCCCCTTCACAAGATTAGGCAAGAGACTTACTTCAATTTGCTCAAATTTAATCTACTAGAAGGCCTTTTCCACGATAATCCAACTCTGTCCAGCTCGAATCTAGCCAAAATAATTTGATACAATCACTAAAAATTATAGGGATCAATTCTATAAGAAAACACTACATTTTTAATAGAAATCTCGAAATTAATTAAAAATTCGTTCGTGGGGCCCACATCTCGAAATCCGGCTAAAGTTATGAAATACGACAATCCAATCAATAACGAGTCCAACGATACCAGTTTCACTCAAATCCAACTCCGAATCGATATCGAAATCTCAAAATTTTATTTCTATGAGATTTCTAAACGTTTTTCCAAATCTCTATTTTAAAACACTAATTAAATGGTGAAAACAATGATATATTCGTATAAATACGAATTAGGATCACTTACCCCAATGTTTTTCCTTGATAATATATCAAATATAGCTTCTACTCAAGCTCAAAATTGTTAAAATGGCGAAATGGACGAACCCCCCCTGTTTTTATAACTTATAGATCTGTCTAGGGTGACCTCGATCGTGGGGGAGTCCGATCATGGGTTGCCTCGATCTTTGGTTGCCTCGATCTTGGGCTAACTTGATCTTGGGCTGCCTCGATCTTGGGCTACCTCGATCTTGGGCTGCCATATCTTGGGTCTCGAACGGGGCCTCGATCGTGGCGTCGATCCTGGCCCTCGAGCCTAGGCCTCAATCGTGGCTTCGAGGCACAGGCTCGAGCCTGGACCTCGGTCATGGCCTCGATTATGGCATCGAGCATGGTCATTCGATCATAGCCTCAATCATGGCATCGAGCTTGGTCCTTCAATAGTGACCCTCGATCTTGGGTCTCGATCCTGGACTTCGAGCCTTGCCTTCGATCATGGCCCTCGAGCTGGACCTTCGATCATGGCTTCGATACACAAGATCGAACTTGAGCCTCGAGCCTCGAGCTTGAGCCTCGTCAACCCTGGGCTCGATACCTAGGCTCGATATCTGGGCTCGATACCTGGGCTCGATCACAGCCCATAATGTCCAAGAGAAGAGGAAATATTGCAGCATCATTTTAGTCCAACTTTTGATCCGTTAACCATCCGAAACTCACCCGAGGCCCTCGGGACCTCAACCAAATATACCAACAAGTCCTAAAACATAATACAAACTTATTTTAAACCTCAAATCACATAAAACGACGCTAAAACGACGAATTATGCTCCCATTCATGCTCAACGAAACCTAAAATTTCCAACTCCTGCATTCGATGTCGAAACCTATCAAATCAACTCCGATTGACCTCAAATTTTACACAAGTCATAAATAACATAACTGAGCTATTAAAAATTTCGGAACTAAATTCCGACTCCGGTATCAAAAAGTGAACTCCTTGGTCAAACTTCCAAACTTAAATTCTTGTTTTTAACCATTTCAAGCCTAATTTAACTACAGACTTTCAAATAAAGTTTCAAACACGCTCCTAATTCCAAAATCACCATACGGAGGTGTTGAAATCATCAAAATTCTATTCCGAGGTCGTTTTTACATAATTAGACATCCGGCCACTATTTGAACTTAAACATTTTTATTTTTATTCAAAATTCAATATCTCGGGCTATGGACCTCGGAATTTGATTCCGGGCATACGCCCAAGTCCCAAATCAATATACGGACCTACTGGAACTATTAAAATACTGACCCGAGTCCGTTTGCTAAAACTGTTGACCAAAGTCAACTCAATTGAGTTTTAAAGCTCTAATTCACTTTTTAATCCATTTTTTACATAAAAACTTTCCATAAATTTTTACGGATTATGCACGCAGGTCGAGGAATGATAAATAGTACTTTTCAAGGTATTAGAACACATAATTAATTATTAAATTTAAAGATATCATTTTGGGTCATCACATGAAGTTTTGATCGCCATGACTACTATCACTCTCATTTTGGGATGGGCGTTTTTGGAAGTTAGGACAATGGTTCCTAATATAAAGGAACCCTCATTGACTTGATGAGCCTGAGAAGGTACCTTCTTTTTTTGAGCTTCTTTGTATGGAGATCCCTTCATGTTGCATGGTGCAACCACTTTGGATTTCAAAGTAGGAGGTTTGTTCTCCTTGTTATTATCTTGAGGAGTGATCTCTAAAGGCACAATAGTGATTGGCCCAGCAAAAGTCACCAAAGATGCTAAATGATCTTCAAGAAAGCTCTCATGCACTCTTGTCCACCAGGATTTGTACTTTGACGAAAGTAGCTTTTTTGTCGTAGATATAGCTATGGAAAGGTCGCCCTCGCGTTGGTGGAATTATGTGACACACAAATTTGCCAAAATCGGAGTCCTTCTTATAATGAGGCACTACAAAGGTCAATTTCCAAAATACCAGGACTAGTCTGATATAACCTAAATTGACGGCTGAATTGATGTGGACTATATGGTTCAAGAATGAAAGAGTTTTCATACCTCGAAGGGAGATGATTAAAAAGGATACTCATAAAATAATTGACTTTCAGTTCCGATGCTTTATCATTATCCTCAAAATAGTAAGGTTCGGACCCCTCCGGCATGGTAGATGTCGAAGATGCATTATTTGCTTGATGGATGCATTTTCTTGCATTTGTATCATCCAAATACCTTGCAGTGTCTTCTCCGAAATACGCCACCATCAATGGAATATATGGTCCTTTTAGAATCCCATAGTGCGTCCTGAAGTAGTGAGGAAGCCAACCATATATATAATGAATGGGAAAAGAGATTTTGATATGCTCGATCTATGAGGACTTGGAGATCTTGTTCAAACTATAGTAGATGCTCGTTGGAACTAGGATTGCAAGGATGAATTTCCATCCATATGCCATCATGCTCGATGTTCTAAAGGTCTCAGGTCGAATGAAATCCCCATCTTGAGAGGGAAATACAAACGCACACAACCAACAAGATAAGAATGTCGTCAGATACGTGCCTTTTCTCTTTTCATTTCGAACCCCAAGGTTAGAAAACATTGTCTCATCAACGCTAGACCATGGAACTACTTCTACTATAGCTCCAGTAGTATTGTGTGTTGACGTCAAACAAGTAGATCTTTTCTTCCTCCTTGCTGGAGCAATTTTATGTCTTAAGTATCTCTTGTACCAAAATTCAATACACTTGCTAAACGAGACCTTTGGATCATGAATCTCCCCTTCATGAAGATGATTTTAAAGGCAGTAAAAAGGTATCCACAAGCTCGAGAGGTAAATCTTTCATTCTTCTCATTGACATTTGTGAGCTCGATAACTTCGGGAACAACTTCTTCGTAGGGAGAACCTTCAATAGGTAAACCACCAATGGTATGTAAATCCCAAAGAGATATTGATAGTTCTCCATTTGATGTAAGCAAGGTATTTGTTGTGGGACACCAAGTTTCAAGAAACACTTACAAGATGTTTGGATTTCGATCATATGTAAGTAAAGAAGCATATTCGGCATCATAAATTCTTGTTGTCTCCAAAGTCCGTTGACTTCTGCCAAGTATATCCTCAACTCATTCCCAATATCCTAGGATATGATGATATTCACCGTTAATTCTCAAAGTATCTCTTCAACATATCTCCCTTTGAATCATATGCCGTCCTAGGCAAGGAAGGGTACTCGCGATATTGAGTTTTCACTGGTAAGGAATCTGAAGGGATCACAGTTTGGTTGGCTTTTGGTTGTGCTCTGAAGTCCAATATACTAATGGATGGAATTCTACAGAGTTCTCCACAAATTCGCATATCGACCAACTTGTGGAGGGTAAGTCAACAGCTTGGTTATAACTCTTCCATGCTTAGCATTAATTATGAGATACTTGCACTTGGAGGATGGAGATGTGTAGTCTCTGAAGTGAACCATCTCTTAAAACTGCATAAGCGAAAAAAGAGATTGCTAGATATTAAGTCAATGACAATTGACAAAAGAAGGAGAAGATTCTAGTCCTTTGTGCTTTACGCAAATTTCTATTTGCGATTAAGAATTGTTTCTTCTATAAGCTGTCATGAGTTTAATATTCTATGTGGTGATATGAATTTGTCCGTCTATATATTAATGTAGATTTTTTCGTCTATATATTGATATGTATTTGTCCGTCTATATAGTGATGTGGATTTATTCATCTATATGGTGATGTAGATTTGTCCGTCTGTATGTTGATGTGGATTTTTTCGTCTATATATTGATGTGGATTTGTTTGTCTATATAGTGATGTGGATTTATCCATCTATATGTTGATGTGAATTTGTTCGTATATATGGTGATGTGGATTTGTCCATCTATATGGTGATGTGGATTTGCTCGTCTATATAGTGATGTAGATTTATCCGTTTATATGATGATGTAGATTTGTCCGTCTATATGGTGATGTGTATTTGTCCGTCTATATGTTGATGTGGATTTGTCCGTCTATATGATGATGTGGATTTGTCGTCTATGTATTGAAATGTATTTGTCTATCTATATGTTGAGAGGGATTTGGCCTTCTATATGTTGTTGATGATTTGATCATCTATATGCCATGATGAATTTATCCTTCTATGGTACGTCATGAAGTTGCCCGTCAATTTGGCACTCAACGACTCTTCTCTTCTTGACTTACAAAAAAAAGGAGACATAAACAACAACAAAAAATGTAAAAAAATAAAATAAAACAATATTCGCCTTCAGTGGTGCTCCACAATCGTCAAAACACCGTGAATTGGTGTTCAACGAAGGAAAAAAAATACACCACCTTATATAAATGATTAAGGATGGCTATGGGGAAGGCTTTTTCCATGTGGGACATTGCTACATATTGTTTCCTACAAGGATTTGGCTAGTGGAGGCGACGACAGTAAGTTAATTCAATGTAGGAGATCGCTATCAAAGATGTAACTATCTTGGAGTCTAAAGCAAATTAAATTATCAAAGTAGATGTCACGCGAATGCATTAAGGATACAACATGTGAATTTGACTTTTTCTAGCCTAACCACTACTTTTATACTATTTTGCTAATAAAGGAAAAAAATGTAGATTTTTGGCACTGGTGGTTCAAGTGCCAAGAATTATTTGCCTAAGTTATTGGCATTATTCTCATACGAATATGGATTTATATTCAAAGTCTCAAGGAATAAATTGTGGGCACGACCTCTAATTGACTTGAACCCCAAATTTAATGCTTCATTAATATTTCAAGTCTAGTCTTAAAAAAAAGGGTTTTAAAACTCCGACAAAGCTTGAAGTAGGGGCATTTATAGACATGCAAAATTTATTGAATTTAAATTCAATAAAAAATTTGGACTATACTTTAAATATATTTTAGTCCAAGTAAATATTATTGGCCAATATGATTAGACTAATTATATTAGTCCAATATCCATGGAATAAATAAATAAATTCAAATTTATTGGGCTAGCCAATTTAATTCGGCTAAGAGTGATGGGCCCACTTCATTAGGCCCAAGAGGTCCAGCTTGGTGTCACATGTCAAATGACGTGGCACGTCCAGTAAAACTAAAGAGTCAATGGGATCATGCTACGTGTTAAAATGATAAGGCATGACAAGTCAAATTGAAGGGCAAATGAAATTGCTTCACATGTGCAAGTGACATGTTCTGGCCAATCAAATATGGCATTGTCACGCTTCAATCTGATTGATCGAAAAAAGTTTGTTCTAATTACAACTCTTCTATTCCACAACTATAAATAGGGGTCTTCATAACCCATAAAATGGACCATAAGTTATAACAAGAAGACGCAAGGGAGATCGTGGATCAAATGCCACAATTCTTTGCAAACTGCAAGTGTTCAAGCATTCAAACACTTTAACATAAAGTTCAAGTATTCAAGATCAAGAACGAAGTTAAATTAAATACAAGGCATTCAAGATCAAGGCTACTTGTTCGCGATACAATTCGTGGCAACAATCAAAGTGTTCGCGACGGATAATAAAATTCAAATTCAAGATCAAGATCAATGGATCTTGAATTTATATTGGAAGAGTAGCATCAGAGGAATCGTAGAGATTGTAACACTCTAATTACTCAAAATCAAATACTACAATTGTTGATATATGTTTTCGGTCTCGATTATTTTCTTGATGCAATTTATTCTCTACAGTTATATTTAAAGAATTTGAAGAGTACTTAGAGTAGCTAATGCACTAAATTCAGTAAATAATACATATATGAACTGTATTTATCTATTAAATGCATATATATATATATATATATATGTATATGGTAAAATCCGGAGATAAAATGACGTTTAGAGAGACCTTTTTTTACCATTACTTTCTTCCATCCAGTCCCCCTTAAATTCTTCTATAAAGTTTATGTTACATTCTTTAGCTTAATTAATTGTCATTTTTCTATTTAATATCCATCTTTACAGGAAATAACACTACACAAATCTCCAGAAACAAAAGAGAGGGTTTTGGGTGATTTCCTTCGAAAGAGAAGTCGAGATGGCGATGACATTAGTCTCAATTGCATCTCGCCTAATGTCTCTTAGATCTGCAGAAGTTTTCTACCGTTTTTCCTCATCAAATTATAGTACTTTATAAATTACATCTTTGTTGATTTATTTTTGTTCCGTTAATAGATATGTAAAGCAAAATCCGAGAAACCAATATTTATCATATGGTCGTTTTTCTTTCATAATATATGTTGGTTTCTTTACCTATAATATCTTATGGATTTTATTGCTTGTAATCTATCTTCGACAAGTTGCTACAACAAGAAAGTTGTCATGACCCAAAATCACACATGTCGTGATGGCGCATATTTCAATATTATTCAAGACAACAATCTCAATAAATCACAATTTCTATAAGTTTAAAAACATCATACTTACATTCAATATAAAAATCTCACAAATACTGATATAAAATACTCCCAAAACCTGGTGTCACTGAGTACATGAGTATCTAAATAATAACAAAGTCCGACTGATAAGAACAATGTCTGAAAATATATAACATTACAATAACTGAAAGGAAAGAGAGTCAAGGTCTGCGAACGCCAAGCAACTACCTTGATAGTCTCTAACAGATAAATCTTCAAATCTGGCAACCACCGTATCCGGGAGTACCTGGATCTGCAGACGAGGTGCATGGTGTAGTATGAGTACAACCAACTCAATAAGTAACAAGTCTAACCTTTGGGATGAAAGTAGTGACGAGCTCAACATGTACAGTCTAATACAGAAATAACAGTACAAAAATGTAGGCATGCTTTCTAGTTCAACAGTTAAACTCAATACATGTAAAATAGATAAATTCTGCATGATATGAGTAATATGATATCTCTATATCTACATGCCAAAATATATGTTGTATGTGATGTACCACAATTGAAACCTCGTGTTCTCACACTCTCAAAATACTCAATCACTCAGTATTGTATATGGCCACTCTATCCCAGGGAACTCCATCCCAGATATATATGTATCAACTGGCAATCAGTCACTCAGTACTGTACAAGGCCAATCTAGCCCAGGGAACTGCATCACAAGTATAAGTAAAATTAAGGCATCTACATGCCGAGAAAACGCCATCCCAAATGTAAATAAATAACGCAACTCCGTGCCTAGGGAACTCCTTCCCTAATATAAATAAATAAGGCAACTCCATGTCTAGGGAACTCCATCCCTAATATAAATAAATTGCGCTCACTGTGGGGGGGAGGGGTGCAGACTTCGGAAGGACTCTTTCAGCTCAAGTATCATAATAAGCCAGATCCAGGCATACATAAATAAAACATGCTGCGGCGTGCAACCCGATCCCATAAATATCACTCAAAATATCTAGTCTCTCGGGTTCTCAATGACCATGAAAATCAACTCGACATGATGATATGATGTATCAATGAATGACAACAGAGACTGAGATATGATATGCAAATGATAGATGTGACTAAGTACACAATTACAATTTTAACAAATAATTTCACAGCAACACGATCCATATGGGTCCCAAAAATATCAGCACGTAGCCTGAACATGATCTTCAATATGAGTCTCAGCTCAATTTCTCTAACACGTGGAGGATATGGGGATAATGACATTTATTTAATTATACAACTCCACAAATTCAATTAAATCATAATTCCTATGATGCACGCCAACATGTCCGTCAATTAACGTGTGTGTCGCCTCTAAACAATTGATATAACACAAAATTCAGGGATTCATACCCTCATCATCAAGTTTAGAAATGTTACTTACCTGAAACCGTATAATTCTTTATTCTAATATGCCCTTACCTCGCGAATTGTCCTTTGAACGCCTCTAATCTAGTCACAATTAATTTGATTCAGTCAATATCAATTATAGAAATTAATTCCATATGAAAATACTAATTTTTCAACAAAATCTGAAATTCCACTCAAAACTTTCCAATGGGGTCCACATCTCGGAACGCAATAAAAGTTATAAAATATGAACGTACATTCAACCACGAGTCCAACCATATAAAATTTACTAAATTTTGACATCAACTCGACCATCAAATCTTCAATTTAAATTTAAGGGTTTACACAATTTTTCAAACTTAAAACACCAATTAAATGCTAAAAATAGCAATAGATTCGGGTAATTTGACCAAACTCCCAAAAATCGCCTCTCCCCGAGCTCCAAATCGTTAAAATGGTCCCATTTCATATTTTAAATCTGCTGCCGAGGGGTATGTTCTTCACGTTCGCGACTATCCTCTCGCATTCGCGATGAACAAATTCCTCAACGGCCATTTTCAAACTCTTCAGAGACAGTCTCTAGTATAATGGTCATAACATTTTTTACAGAACTCCAAATAAAAAATGGTTTAACTTTATGAAAAATAGACATCAAGGTCTACACTTTCATGTTTTGCTCATCTTACAATTTCTTATAGATTTCGAGATATAAGCTTCCAAAGTTAGCCCTCCGCAGCAGAAATTTCTTTTTCGCTATTTCCAAACTCTTTAAATACAGCCTGTAGTGTATCCACTACAACGTTTTGTACACAACTCCAAATGCTAAACGATTTATTTTTCTGAACACTAGACACTAAGGACTACAACTTTTATTTTTGGATCATCTCCAAATTCCTTATAGATTGCAAGATATAAGCTTTCGAAGTCGGGTGACGGATAGTAAGAATTCGTTCTTCGCGAACGCGAAGAACAAAATCCCAGGAGCCAAATCCTTCTTCGCGAACGCAAGAGGCTCCCTGCGAACGCGAAGGACAATACCAGACATCATAAAACTAGCACCCAAGTAGCCCAAAATGATCCGATAACACCCAAAACATACCCGAAACACACCTGAGGCCCCCGGGACCCCAACCAAATTTATGAACAAGTCCTAAAACACGATACAAACTTAGTCGAGGCCTCAAATCACATCAAACAGTGCTAAAACCACGAATCGCATCACAATTCAAGCCTAATGAAAACTAACGAATTCCAACTTCTACATTCGATGCGGAAACCTATCGAAACAAGTCTGATTGACCTCAAATTTTGCACACAAGTCATAAATGACATAACAGACCTATGAAAATTTTCAGAACTGGATTCCGACCCCGATATCAAAAAGTCAACTCCCCGGTCAAACTTCCAAATTTAAACTTCCTATTTTCGCCATTTCAAGCTTAATTTAACTACGGGCTTCCAAATAATTTTTCGGACATACTCCTAAGTCCAAAATTACTATACGGAGATATTGAAATCATCAAAACTCTATTCCGGAGTCGTTTTCACATAAATCAATATTTGACCAACAATTTTACACTTAACCTTTAATTCTTGGAACTAAGTGTTCCAATTCATTCTGAAATTTCCTCGACAAGTCACATAATTATAATTTGCAGTAAATGGAGAAACGGGGTACGAAATTGTAATACTCGAAACGATCGCCGAGTCGTTAGAAAAGTGTCTTTGATTATGCGTTATATGCATGACTTTTCGCGGGTTGTTTCCTAGATTGTGTTGGTAGCTCGTATTAGTCAATTTTGGTAAATATTTGATATAATTGCTTGACTTTTCGTTCTTTTTTTAAAAGTGAAAGAAATTTAATACTGTTAGAAGAAAAATGTTCAAAGGACTGAGATGTGCCTTCCAAGAAGTTCAGTGAGCCAAAGCTACTGCAAAATGAGTGACCTTCTAGATTTTGCTTCAATAACTATGTGTTGATTTGTACAAAATATTTTTTGTTGTTGTCAAACTTTGCACTAGATAAGTGTTGAATGTCCGTAGTGTACGAATGAATGCAATTTATTTAATTTGGCATTTGAACAAGTTATATTAAAATTATGATATGGGAATTAATCAAAGAAGAAATAAAACCAATCATGATCGACTTTACAAATATAGTGATTATTAATTTACGTGTTTCGAGATTCAATGTTCACCAAAGATAACAACTTAACTACTTATTTCGTCCAAAAAAGTCAAATAATGAGTTTAGTTTTAATATATTAACATAAGATTTTTGCTATTTCAAAATACTCTTAACAAACTACATGCAATTTTCTAAAATATATATAGATAGGAATGGTAGAAAAGCGGCTATGTAAATAATAAAGAGTAGATAACGAATATTTAAATATCTCTTGTCAGAAAATGAACCATATTTTTGTATTTTGCAACATTTTGTGACAATTCATACGGGATACAGAGGCTAGTAGAAAAAAATAGTACTTCCTTTATGACCAAAAAAGAAAAATCATAGTACTAAGATTTTCTCTCATATATTGTCTTTTTTTAAGTTGAAACTGGAAAAGTTGGCTAAGGAAGCATTGGATCAAGACAGACGCCACTGAAGGAAATAAGACGGCAATAGGAATAGAAAGGGAAAAAGGCACGTTGCATCTATCTATATATATATATATATATATAAAGTTGGAACAATAGAAGATGACTTGACACATCTCTTTGACCAAAGATCTTATTTATCTATTTTTTCCTTTTTGGACTTTTATCCCTTTTGTCACGATCCAATTTCACCTATAAGTCGTGATGGCGCTCAACGCTACAGTTAGGCAAGCCAACTAATAAATTAAGCATATATTGTTAAAAATTTAAACCCGAAAAATATAATAAAACCCAAACCAACCAATGTGTGTGCCAAGACCTAGTGTCACAAATGTATGAGCATCTAGTAGATTATACAAAACCTCAAATACTGTCTGAAATAAAAATAGACATAATGAAAAATATAAAGAGAGACACTAGTAGCTGCAGAACGGATCAGAGGAACAACTCACCACTATGCCTCGGGATGGCGTGGATATGTGATGATAGGTCCTCCACTAGTACCTGTCTCAGATCCTACACAAAAGTGCAGCAAGTGTAGTATGAGTACGTAAACAACGTGTACTCAGTAAGTATCAAGCCTAATCTCGAAGTGGTAGAGACGAGATGGCCGACTTTGATACTCACTATGAGTCAATAATAATAATAATAATTGAAATAAAGCTAGAATATTTAAATCAACATGATTCATAGAATATAACAATAATTTATTTAACCAGTAGAAGATAATTAAATTCCTTCAAAATGCGACGATTCTCAATATATATATATATATATATATATATATATATATTAAATCCTTCAATTTCAATAAAAATTCCAATTTATCAAATAGTTTTACAAAACTACAATTCAATTTCAATGAATTTCCAATTTATCAAATAGTTTTACAAGCTGCAACAAACCGTTAAAGTATCGTGTATTTATTATTATTATTAAGCACGATTTCTGCTCAAGCTCCAAGTTGTTAAAAATGGCGAAATGGACGAAGCCCCCCTGTTTTTATAACTTACAGATCTGTCCGGGGTGACCTTGATCATGGGGGAATCCAATCATGGGGAGTCTGATCATGGGGAGTCCGATCATGGTGAGTCCGATCATGGGTTGCCTCATCTTGGGCCTCGAATAGGGCCTCGATCGTGCTTCGATCCTGGCCCTCGATCTTGGCTTCGTGGCACAGGCTCGAGCCTGGACCTCGGTCATGGCCTCGATTATGCCATCGAGCATGGTCATTCGATCATAGCCTCAATCATGGCATCGGGCTTGGTCCTTCGATAGTAACCCTCGATCTTGGGTCTCGATCCTGGCCCTCGAGCCTTGCCTTCGATCATGGCCCTCGAGCTGGACCTTCGATCATGGTTTCGATACACAAGCTCGAGCCTGAGCCTCGTCAACCCTGGGCTCGATATCTGGGCTCGATACCTGGGCTCGATCACAGCCCAGAATGTCCAACATAAGAGGAAAAATTGTAGCAGCTTTTTAAGTCCAATTTTTGATATGTTAACCATCCGAAACTCACCTGAGGCCCTCGGGACCTCAACCAAATATACCAACATGACCTAAAACATCATACGAACTTATTTGAAACCTCAAATCAAATAAAACGACGCTAAAACCGTGAATTATGCTCCTATTCAAGCTAAATGAAACTTAAAATTTCCAACTCCTATATTCGATGTCGAAACCTATCAAATCAACTTCGATTGACCTCAAATTTTACACACAAGTCATAAATGATATAACGGAGCTATAAAACATTTCGGAACTGGATTCCGACTACGGTATCAAAAAGTCAAATCCTTGGTCAAACTTCCAAACTTAAATTCTTGTTTTTAACCATTTCAAGCCTAATTTAACTACGGACTTTCAAATAAAATTTCAAGCACGCTCCTAAGTCCAAAATCACCATACAGAGGTGTTGGAATAATCAAAATTCTATTCCGGTGTCATTTTAACATAATTAGATATCCGATCACTATTTGAATTTAAACATTTTAATTTTTCATCAAAATTCCATATCTCGGGCTAGGGACCTCGGAATTTGATTCCGGGCATACGCCCAAGTCTCAAATCACGATACGGACCTACTTGAACTGTCGAAACATTGATCTGAGTCCGTTTGCTAAAAATATTGACCAAAGTAAACTCAATTGAGTTTTAAAGCTCTAATCCACATTTTAATCAATTTTTCACATAAAATATTTCCATAAAATTTTACAGATTGCGCACGCAAGTCGAGGAATGATAAATAGTACTTTTTAAGATCTTAGAACACATAATTAATTATTAAATTTAAAGATGATATTTTGGGTCATCACACCTTTTTTCATATTTGTCTGCTATTTTCTTTATACAATAAATATCCCACCCATTAATGAAAGAAACGGTCCCAATAATGAATGTTATGGACCTTACAACCTTCCCTATTCCACAATTATGGTCCATTACTACTACTTTCTCCTTTCACTTTTACTTGGCATGTATACTAAAAATAAATTTTAATTTTTACTTGTCACTTTACGTATATCAAGAGAAGACAATTGTTTTCTTGTTATACCCACAGTATTTATTTCTCATTTCAAATCCTTTTCTCAAATCTAATAAAATATGCATCAATTAATATGGG
This sequence comes from Nicotiana tomentosiformis, assembly GCF_000390325.3. Taxonomy (NCBI): domain Eukaryota; kingdom Viridiplantae; phylum Streptophyta; class Magnoliopsida; order Solanales; family Solanaceae; genus Nicotiana; species Nicotiana tomentosiformis. Next base: position 7,307,804 of record NC_090823.1, read on the forward strand.
TATCATGATAAATTATGCACTTCATTTATTATTTCTTAAGTGGCGTGAAAAGTCAAAGTGTCAAGTAAAAGTGAATGAAGTGAGTATATGATAATGATAATATATGTTAAGAATGATAAAGTGAAGATGTAGATCCGTAAGGATGATAATTTGATAGTGAAAAAACTCGAAGAGCAAATGAAGATCAACAAGAGGTGTCTACTCTTTTTTTGCTTCAAGAATTTCTGTTTAAATTTACGAGTTAATGATAAGTTTAGTTTGCGATACCATTATTTATCTATTACTTTGATGACTTTGTGGTTAGTTATCTTTGAAGTTTAGCTTGGATTATCGTTCCAAGCTCTCAAGGTAATTTTTTTGCTCTTTGTCTTTCTTTCAATTTTTATTTTGTAATTATATGTTATATTAAGGCTTTTTCCGATTTAAAATACTAATCTGCCTATAATATAGTTAATCGTCAAAATGTTGCCTCACGAATATGAGAACAATAATAAATGAATAGACAAACTCGATATCAATAATCCAGTTAGGGCCTATGTCATATGTGTTGCTAAATTCATATGATTACAAAGTTCAAAACTTACCTATGACTCGTCAATTTACAAGATCAATCCCAATTTTCTCACCCTTGTCTTCAATCATTGATATGTATTAGGTGCCATTTACTTTTGTCCTAGAATTTGTTTTCGTTTGTTTGTCAAATTTCTTTTAATCTTAGAAATTTTGTTTCCTGAAATAATTTTAGAAATTATCCTTGTGTACCTGCGTTTTCTATCTTATCTTTTCGTTTTGATTTTTCGGTACATTACTTAGAAGCTAATTTATCTTTCTTAATAAAATAATAGAATAAAATTGATATGTGTTATGAATATATTATATTATGGATGTTCATTTAGTACTCCGTTGTAAATAAGCTTCCTGAAGAAGTTTATCCATATGAGACTCCGCCGTAAATATGTTTATCTATTTAGTACTCTATTGAAAATAAACCTCCTGAAGAAGCTTATCCTTTCGGTACTCCGTTATGGATAAATATTACCTGTGATAGAAGATTATCTATATCTGGCACAACAACTTAGAGTAGCAGCTTACACAGCAGCTTGCAGTAGCAACTTACACATCAGCTTCCTTTCTTCTATAAATAGAGGAGAATTCAGTTCATTATGTACAGAAGTTTGAAAGTTGAATAAAATATCAATCTCCCTCTATATTTGTCTTCAGTTTATTTCTTTTATAGTCTTTATTTTATAACACATTATCAGCATGAGACTCTGCCATCCCGAGAAAATACTTTGAAGGTATCATAGGTATGAACTTTATTTTTTCTAAATAATGTCAAATCTTTCTAAACTTGAGTTTGTAGCCCTGGATATATCGGGCAAAAGCTACATGTCTTGGGTGCTTGATGCTAAAATTCATCTTGATGTGATGGGTCTGGCAGACACCATCAAAGATAAAAATCAGGCATCAAACCAAGACCGTGCCAAAGCAATGATATTCCTACGCCACCACCTTGATGAGGGCCTGAAAATGGAATATCTTACTGTTAAAGATCCAGTCATACTGTGAAATAATTTAAAAGATAGATATGACCACCTGAACATGGTCGTTCTTCCACAGGCATGTTATGATTGGACTCATCTAAGGCTACAAGATTTTAAATCTATCAGTGAGTATAATTCTGCTATGTTCAGAATTATTTCCCAATTGAAACTATGTGGTGATAATATTACTGATCATGATATATTGGAGAAAGCTTTCACCACTTTTCATGCCTCGAATATGCTCCAGCAGCAGCAATATCGAGAGATGAGATTCAAAAAATATTCTGAACTTATCTCGCATCTTCTTGTAGCCGAGCAACATAATGGGCTATTAATAAAAAAGCATGAAAGCCGACCTACTGGTTCTTGTCCATTCCCTGAAGTGAATGAGACGAACTTCCACCAAGCTAAGCGTGGAAGAGGACGTGGCCCCAGTCTTGGTCATGGCCGTGGTCGGGGAGGAAACTCTAATCGTGGTAATAACAATGCACCAAAGAACCCTCCTCACCACCAGCAGTGGAAAAGGAAGGAACAAAAGCATGAAGCGGTGCAAGCAACAAAGCCAGAAAATACATGCTATAGATGTGGAGGAAAAGGGCACTGGTCATGTACATGTCGTACGCCAAAGCACCTAGTTGAGTTGTATCATGCCTCCTTGAAGAAGACAGAGAAAATTGCTGAAGCAAATTTTATTTCTGTAGATAATTTAGACTTCATGCATTTAAATGTAGCTGATTATTTTGTACTCCTAGAAGGAGAAACAAGTCATGTGATCGGTAGTGAATCTGTAGAAATGTAAATATTTTAATTTTTATTGTTTGTAGTAGATAGTATGGTTATGTAATTGTTGTACATAAATAAAAGTTATGCTTTGAAAATGATGTTTACTATCATATTTATTTTGTTTATGTCATTTTGAAGAATATGGATAATCCTAAAATTATGTTTGGATCAAAGACCAATCATGAAGATATTTGTGTAATTGATAGTGGAACAACTCCTGCCATATTCAAAGATCAGAAATACTTTTCTTATTTGCATAAGGAAAAAGCAAATGTTTCTACAATTTATGATAATATAAGTTTGATTGAAGGCTCCGGAAGAGCTACTATATTTCTGTCTAAGGAAAAAAAACTTATAATATACAATGCATTATTCTCCTCCAAGTCCCGAAGAAACATGTTGAGTTTTATAGCTATCCGCCGAAATGGGCATCATGTTGAGACAATAGATGAAATGAACGTGGAATATCTTTGTATTACAAAGAATATTTTTGGTCAGAAATGCATTGTAGAAAAGTTACCAACTTTATCTTCTGGCTTATACTATTTAAAGATTAGTACAGTTGAAGCACACTCTATCGTAAACCGGAAGTTTACTGATTAAAATCCTTTTTCCTTTGGCATGGCCGTTTGGGCCATCCTGGATCAATAATGATGAGACGAATTATTGAAAATTCGAGTGGGCATCCATTAAAGAACCTGAAGATTCTTACAAATGATGAATTTTCTTGTGATGCTTGTTATCAAGGCAAAATGATCACTAGACCATCACCAATGAAGGTTGGCATTGAGTCCCCTGCCTTTTTAGAACGTATACATGGGGATATATGTGGACCTATTCACCCACCAAGTGGGCTGTTTAGATATTTTATGGTCCTAATAGATGCATCTTCAAGATGGTCTCATGTGTGCCTACTATCATCTCGCAACCTGGCGTTTGCAAAGTTATTAGCCCAAATAATTCGATTAAGGGCACATTCCCAGATTATCCTATAAAGGCTATTCTCCTTGATAATGCTGGAGAATTCTCATCTCAAGCTTTTGATGATTACTGTCTATCAGTTGGGATAAAAGTTGAACATCCTGTAGCTTATGTTCATACTAAAATGGACTTACAAAGTCATTTATTAAACGACTGCAATTGATAGCAAGACCACTACTTATGAAAACAAAATTGCCCACTACTGTTTGGGGCCATGCTATCTTGCACGCAACATCACTTATCCGTCTCAGACCAACACATTATAATAAATACTCTCCGTCACAATTAATTTTTGGTCATGAACCAAATATTTCCCATCTACGAATTTTTGGATGTGCTGTATATGTGCCAGTAGCACCACCACAACGCAGTAAGGTGGGCCCCCAAAGAAGGTTAGGAATATATATTGGGTTTGAATCACCCTCTATTATTCGCAATCTTGAACCATTGACGGGAGATTTATTTACTGCTCGATTTGCAGATTGTCGATTTGATGAAACAAATTTCCCACAATTTGGGGGAGAGAAAAAGGAAATCAAAAGAGAAATTGTGTGAAAAGTTTTATCATTATCTCACTTTGATCCACGTACCCTTATATGTAATTAGGAGGTCCAGAAGATCATCCATTTACAGAATATAGAAAATCAAATGCCAGACGCATTTACTGATTTAAAAAGGATAACTAAGTCGCATATCCCTGCAGAGAATGTGCCTATCCAAATTAATGTTCCAGCAGGACCATCTACTAGCATAAGGGCTAGTGAACCTAAAGCACGCCTGAAGCGTGGTAGACCTTTGGGTTCTAAGGACCGAAATCCTAGAAAAAGAAAATCGACAAATGATCAAAATGATATTATGAAGGGATCTCCTGAAGAGACCCAAGATCTGATTAGTTCTGAGATTCATGAAGAAATCAATGAACCCGAGGCTCAAGTGAGTGAGGAACTTTTATTAAGTTCTACTGGTGATGAGATTAATTTAAATCGATCTGAAATAATGGTGGATAATATTTTTGCTTATAATGTTGCACTTAACATTATACAAGATAGTGAGGATTTTGAACCCCGATCTGTCGAAGAATGTCGATAAAGATATGATTGGCCCAAATGGTAAAAGTCAATTCAATCGGAATTGAAGTCACTTGCTAAAAGAGAGGTCTTTGGATCAGTAGTCCAAACACCTGCTGGTATAAAGTCAGTTGGTCATAAATGGGTTTTTGTGCGAAAAAGGAATGATAAAAATGAAGTTGAAAGATACAAGGCTCGCCTTGTTGCACAAGGATTCTCACAACGACCTGGAGTCGGTTATGAAGAAACATATTCACCAGTTATGGATGCCATAACATTTCGATATCTCATCAGTTTAGCCTTACGTGAAAGGCTTGAGATACATCTAATGGATGTGGTTACAGCTTATCTGTATGGGTCACTTGATAATGAGATTTATATGAAAATACCCGAAGGATTTAAAATGCTGAAGCATATTCAAAATCTTGGGAAATGTACTCAATCAGATTACAAAGATCTTTGTACGGTTTAAAACAATCTGGGCGCATGTGGTATAATCGCCCCAGCGAATATTTGCTGAAAGAGGATTACACAAATGATGTTATTTGTCCATGTAGTTTTATCAAGAAAATGGCTTCAGAATTTGTTATACTTGCTGTTTATGTTGATGACATAAATCTTGTTGGAACTTCAGAAAAGCTCCAAAAGACAATTGAATATCTTAAGAAAGAATTTGAGATGAAAGATCTTGGAAAGACAAAACTGTCTTGGTCTGCAAATTGAACATTTAACAGACGAAATCTTTATCCATCAATCTGCTTATACAGAAATGGTCTTAAAATGCTTTTACATGGACAAAGCGCACCCATTGAGTACACCAATGGTTGTTCGATCACTTGAAGTGAATAAAGATTTGTTCCGACCTCCAGAAGAGGATGAGGAACTCCTTGGTCCCGAAGTACCCTATCTCAGTACAATTAGTGCACTAATGTATCTTGCTAATGCTACAAGGCCTGACATAGCATTTTCTGTTGATTTACTAGCAAGATATAGTTCTTCTCCTACACAGAGACATTGGAACGAGATTAAGCATATATTGCAATATTTAAAGGAAACTCTTAATATGGTTTTTTTTTATGCTAATAAAGATAGTACATATCTTGTTGGTTATGCAGATGCATGTTATTTATCTGATCCCCCATAAAGCTAGATCTCAAATAGGGTACGTTTTTACATGTGGAGGTACTATCATATCATGGCGCTCCACAAAACAATCTATTGTTGCTACTTCTTCAAATCATGCTGAAATAATAGCTATTCATGAAGCAAGTAGGGAATGCGTATGGTTGAGATCAATAATTTATTTTATTCGAGAAAAATATGGTTTGAAATGTGAGAAAAGACCCACAATTTTATACGAAGACAATGCTGCATGCATAGCCCAATTGAATGGAGGATTTATAAAAGGATATAGAACGAAACACATTTCACCAAAATTATTCTACACAAACGATCTTCAGAAAAATGGTGACATTGATGTGCATCAAATCTGTTCAAGTGATAATCTAGCAGATTTATTTACTAAATCTTTACCAACTTCAACTTTTGAGAAGATGGTATACAAGATTGGAATGCGGGGACTTAAATATTTGAAACAAGGTTTTCATCAGGGGGAGTAAAATATGCTATGTACTCTTTTTTCCTTACTAAGATTTTTTCCCACTGGGTTTTCCTTATAAGATTTTTAATGAGGTAGTTAGCAATACGTATTACTAAATATGTGTACTCTTTTTCCTTCACTAGGATTTTTTTCCCACAGGGTTTTACCTAGTAAGGTTTTAACGAGGCACATTATCTTTTAATGAACATCCAAGGGAGAGTGTTATGAATATATTATATTATGGATGTTCATTTAGTACTCCGTTGTAAATAAGCTTCTTGAAAATTTTTATCCATATGAGACTCCGCCGTAAATATGTTTATCTATTTAGTACTCTATTGGAAATAAGTCTCCTGAAGAAGCTTATCCTTTCGGTACTCCGTTATGGATAAATATTACCCGTGATAGAAGATTATCTATATTTGGCACAACAACTTAGAGTAGCAGCTTACAAGCAACTTACACAGCAGCTTGTAGTAGCAACTTACACAGCAGCTTCCTTTCTTCTATAAATAGAGGAGAATTCAGTTCATTATGTACAAAAGTTTGAAAGTTGAATAAAATATCAATCTCCCTCTATATTTGTCTTCAGTTTATTTCTTTTATAGTCTTTATTTTATAACAATATGTACTTACTTTAAAGAAAAGGAACCGGTTCATATTTCGTTTGATGGAGGTTGGTTTTATTTGCATCATATTTCACATCTCATATTCCGGTTAATATTTTTGCTTTCTTAAACAAAAGAAATCGGACGTTGTTCTAAACACAGAATACACTCCGTATATGACCTTTTAGAATAACGATAATGTATTAATCATCTTTAAATATTAGAAACTTTCTCATTCAATAAGAAGTTTCTTCAACGGCCTGTTCAAATATTTATTTCTATAAATTAAAGAGATGAAAATTCTTGATTCTTTTCTTACTTTACATGCTTATTAAAAAAAATAAAAAATAGTTTCACCTATATTAATCTATTAGAATTTGAAGAATTAATCAAAAATAATAAGTAAGATTTTTTGAAATATTTTACTATATATTTTAAAATGCAATAACGTGTTTTATTAGTTTATATTATAAGCTTGGAAATTTTTTGACACTATCATATTAAGTTGACTAACTTTTTATAATAAGCCTCATCCAGTGATCTAAAAAATAGAGTAATAACTTAAACCAATAGTATATACTGTTTCTTTTTGTTTTTTACACTGATATTTACTCTCCCATGACTAGTAAAAAAAGAAGAAGTTTTCAAGTGCTCTATAGTCAAGTAAGGCAACAGAGGATACCTGCTGCAACAAGAATTTCAAAAGAGAAATAATTAATTAAGGATGTTTGCATACTACTGAAAAAGACTCTCGTCAGTATAAATACCCATACATTCTTTTCCATTTCGATCATCACTTAGCTTGTTCAGTTCTCTGCGCCAAGAAATAAAAGATAAAAGCAAAACAAAGGAAAAAAAAAACTCTTTAACTTGCATTTAATTTCCACTAGCTTATATCCAGTTTTCTAGAAATGACCCAAGCTGCCCTCATTAACAACGATGAGCAGATTGTTCGTCCAGTTGCCAATTTCTCTCCAAGTCTTTGGGGTGACAGTTTCCATTCATTCTCTGTTGACAATCAGGTATTTATAAAATCTTCTCTATTAGTTTTGAAGTAACTCCTTGGAAATATTTGGTATACATCATAGGCGGAGCCAAGATTTGAAGCTTATAGGTTCAGGATTCAAGTTCTTTTAAGTTACTGGGTTCTAACTTAATAATTTGTGTATATTCAATGAATTTCTTAAAATAAATATAAGGTTTGAACAAAAACTACTGGGTTCGGCTGAATTCGTAGCGAAAAAGCTGGCTCCTCCCCTGGCTGACATACGTACCTTTCATTTGAAATAAGTACTGCCAGCTAAATTTTTTTTTTTTTGGGTATTAAAATGATGGCGCTTTTTGATTTTTAAGACTCGAACAATTATCTTAACAAGACAATATTTAGATACTTGTAAACGAAAGAAGTACTATGCAACTTGTGGAACTAGTTTGAAATTTCCAAGATATTAGTTTAAAATGAAAAATTTAGTGGGCGTTTGGACATAAGAATGGTAAAATTGCGAAAAGATGTGGAAAAAAAAAATTCTAAACGAAAATAATATTTGAGTATTAAAGTTATGTTTGAATATGAATACAATTTTTTTAGTTGAACATATATGAATGAAGTTAATAAATACATTTACAGGTAGCAGAAAAATATGGTCAAGAGATTGAAACATTGAAGGAGGAAACAAAGAGTATGTTGGCAGCAGCTTGTGAAAGATCATTGGCTGAAAAGCTGAATCTGATAGACACTGTTGAGCGACTTGGCTTAGCTTATCATTTTGAGAAACAAATAGATGACAGGTTGGATCAGATTTATAAAGAAGATCCAAACTTTGAAGGTCATGAGTACATTAATGATTTGTACACTTGTGCCCTTCAATTTCGAATGTTGAGACAACATGGTTACAATATCTCCCCAAGTAGGTCCATTACATATTCTTACACCAATGTTTCAACTTTTGCTGCATGAAAACTAATCTTTTGTTTTTTATTCATGATCCAGAAATTTTCAGCAGATTCCAAGACGCAAACGGCAAATTCAAGGAGTCTCTTAGTCTTAGTAAAGATGCAAAGGGTCTATTGAGCTTATACGAAGCTTCACATGTACGGACACATGGAGAGGATATTTTGGAAGAGGCATTTGCTTTTGCCACTGCTCATCTTGAATCTGCAACTCCACATTTGAAGTCACCTCTGAGTAAGCAAGTGATGCATGCCCTTGAGCAATCTCTGCATAAAAGCATTCCAAGAGTGGAGACGCGTTACTTCATCTCTATCTACGAAGAGGAGGAACTGAAAAATGATGTGCTACTTCGATTTGCTAAATTGGATTACAACTTACTTCAGATGTTGCATAAACAAGAACTTAGCCAAGTATCAAGGTACAATGATATGTTTTACGTAAAAAACATATAAATTATTTGTTAATAATAATTTCTCATATTCTAAGGTTATTTTGTAGGTGGTGGAAAGATTTGGATTTTGTGACAACACTTCCATATGCTAGGGATAGAGCTGTTGAATGCTACTTTTGGACGATGGGGGTGTATGCTGAACCTCAATATTCTCAGGCTCGTGTCATGCTTGCTAAGACTATAGCAATGATTTCGATAGTAGATGACACATTCGATGCTTATGGCATTGTAAAAGAACTTGAGGTCTACACTGATGCCATACAGAGGTATAAACTTGTGTTTCCACAGTTTATGAATTTATTAGATGTTTTCTTAAATGGGAAACTTACTATATGTTAAATTTTTTAATGTATTAGGTGGGATATTAGTCAAATTGATCGACTCCCAGACTACATGAAAATCAGTTTTAAGGCTCTTATAGACCTTTATGAAGATTATGAAAAGGAATTGTCAACGGATGGCAGATCCTATGTTGTCCACTACGCGAAAGAAAGAGTATGACTCCCTGATTTATATATAACAAATCACCTGTATTTTCCTTATTTTTCTTTATGATGTATAGATTAATTTTTGAATGTCGTCTTTGTTTGTGTTAAATAGATGAAGGAAATTGTGAGAAATTATTTTGTTGAAGCAAAGTGGTTCATTGAGGGATATATGCCACCTGTTTCTGAGTATCTTAACAATGCATTAGCTACTAGCACATATTACTTGCTAACTACAACATCCTACTTGGGAATGAAATCAGCTGCCAGGGATGATTTTGAGTGGTTGGATACGAACCCTAAAATTTTGGAAGCCAATGTAACATTATGTCGAGTTGTAGATGACATTGCCACATATGAGGTACACATCAATCGCATTACATTAAATTGAAGCATCTTATATGATTGTTGCACTTAAAAATATATAAGTCGATTTTGTACTTATACTACGTACATTGTAATTGCTATTTTAGGTTGAGAAGGGTAGGGGCCAAATTGCAACAGGAATTGAGTGTTATATGAGGGATTATGGCGTATCAACAGAAGTAGCAATGGAAAAATTCCAAGAAATGGCTGAGATTGCATGGAAGGATGTGAATGAAGGATTTCTTCGACCAACTCCTGTTTCTACAGAAATTCTCACTCGTATTCTCAATCTCGCTCGTATTATAGATGTCACTTACAAGCACAATCAAGATGGATACACTCATCCAGAAAAGGTTCTAAAACCTCACATCATCGCTTTACTGGTGGACTCCATTAAAATCTAAATCATTGAGTGATTTTTTCATCTCGGTGATCGTTTTATTTTTATTTTTAAATAAGCAACTTGAATCTCCTAGTTTTGTTCAAACCATGTGTTGTTCTTGACGTTTGAATAATAGTATAATTTTTTTTGCCTAACTTGGTTCTTCTGTTTGTTAAATTAACTATTGGTTGTTGCTGAAAAAAGTAAACGTAAAATATGTGATACAATACTTAAGCGCCACATATAATTAGCTCGTGTATCAGCAGCAAAAGAAAACCCGAAATCACTTTTTAGATAATTATAGTGTTTTCAGGATAATTTGTACGTGTTTTGTCAGTGAAAGATGTCACTTATTAGAAACACACACTTAAACCACTTCTTCAACAAATAGCTTTTCGAAAGAAAAACATTTACAAAAACTTCTTGAGGAAACTTAAACAAACACATTTTTAGAAAAACTCTTTGCAATATATCAAAGAATTTTCCATGAACAAAACGCCACAAATCGTCACATAATGCACTAGTTTTCCTATCCTAATTATTTATTTGGTTTATTTAGCTTGCTAGGTCTATCCGTTTGATCATGAGAAATTGTGAAATTAATGAGAGAAATGTGAGCTCCAATGGAGTAATCAGAGGATGTAAAGGAAAGAGAGCATGAGTGAAGCTTCTAGAAAGGGGAGCTGAGCTCTTAATTAATCAAGTCAAAAATAAAATGTACAATCTCACTTCTTACTTATAAAATGTGCTAACACCTAGTCTAACCCACTAACTCATTACGGCTGTTATTTACCATGTGACATCCCACTAACTATATTCCACCAACTACTGTACAAGTGATTAACAAAGGAATAAATACAATACAATGAGTAATCTCAACACCCCCCTTAAGTTGGAGGTGGGGCTCACTGCCAACTTGCCAAGGAGTGTGGAATGTTTGATCCCTATCAAAGATTTGGTAAAGATATCAGCTAACTGGTCATTTGTAGAGATGTAGTGTAAGGAGATCAATCCTTCCTGCAATTGGTCTCGTACAAAATGACAATCAACTTCAATGTATTTTGTACGCTTATGAAACATGGGATTCTTTACTATATGTAGGGCATCTTGACTGTCGCAAAATATGGGAATTGGTAAGGATAGTGGAACAATGAGCTCAGTAAGAAGCCTGGCAAGCCAGACAAGTTCTCCAACAACCATTCTAGTTGATCTGTACTCAGCTTCTGCAGATGATAAGGAAATAGTAGATTGCTTCTTAGGTTTCCAACTAATGTGGCTGTCTCCAAGTAATACAATGTAACCACTGACTGATTTTTTGGATTGGGGACAGGTTGCCCAATCTGAATCACAGAAGGCTTTCACTCTGTAGTCTGCATCATTAGTAAGGAAAATTTCCAAGGTTGAGTCACCTTTCAAGTACCTTAGAACATGATATGCAACCTTCAAGTGTGGCTCCCTGGGACTCTTCATGAACTAACTAAGATGTTATATACTATAAGCAATTTCTAGCCTGGTATTAGTAAGGAAGTTAAGTTTCCCAATCAGCTTCCTATAATATGAAGGGTCTGTCAATAGGGCTCCTTCATTAGCTTTCAGCTTCATAGATGAGTCTAGAGGAGAAGATATAGGGGGACAATCTATGCAACCAAACTTTTTCAAAAGATCCATAGTGAACTTCTTCTGTGACATCAAAACTCGTTTGTCTGTGTATTGAACCTCTAAGCCTAGGAAGTAATGAAGCCTTCCCAGGTCTTTTATCTTGAATGTGTTGTGCAAAAAATCTTTCAAGGACTCAATCTCTTGCAAAGTGAGTACCTATGATAAGAACATCATCTACATAGACAACCACAAACACTACTGATCCTTCAGTCTTTTTATAAAACATAGAGTAATCAAGAATTGAATGAGTATATCCCATAGAACATAATGCTTCGGCTAATTTCTCATACCAGTGTCTGCTTTCTTGTTTGAGTCCATACAAGAACTTGTTTAGTTTACACACTAAGCCTACCCTTTCCACAACTAGCCCTGGTGGCACCTCCATGTACATTTCTTCATGGAGATCTCCATGGAGAAATGCATTGTTGACATTCAACTGCAAAACTTGCCATCCTTTCTTGACTGCTATTGCTATCAAAGCTCTCACAGTTGTCATTTTCACTACTGGTGAGAAGGTCTTTGTATAATATATCCTAGCATGCTGTGTGTAACCCTTTACCACTAATCTTGCTTTAAATCTTTCTATACTTCCATCTGTTTTATGCTTGATTTTATACACCCACTTACACCATATTGCCTTCTTTCCAACTGGAAGGGGAACTAAGTCCGAGGTCCTATTTGCATATAGTGCTTGGAACTCCTAATTCATTGCTGCTTGCCAAGCAGTTTTCACAGCAGTTTCCTCATATGAACTAGGTTCACATTCATGTGAGGCGGATTCCATCAAATGCTGACTTGTGGAATTTAGAGCATTGAAGGGATTATGATGAAGTCTGGGTGCAGAGGTGATAAAAGAAAAAGGATGATGTAATTTGGATGTCATTAAAAGAAGGGGACTGGTCTTGGTGAGTATGATGTAATTTAGGAATTGTGTATTCATAGTCTTTAAGGTAAGTAGGGATTTTCAAGGTTCTTGAAGGTCTACTTTGATCTGCCACTGAAATATTTTGATCTTAAGTTGAGACAGTTGGACTATCAGCAACATGGAAGACTCCTGATGTCTGACTTCTCAAAGGTCACTGAGAAAATATTGAATCATTATCAAAAGAAAGGGGCTGAGGTGATATTGGATCTGATTCAGACAATTTTTCATTCCTGGACAAAGTCCTTGGTGACACTTCATGGTGATTTTCAGTCACTAAATATGGAGTGCTCTTTATGTCATTGGAATTAAAGAATTCATCTGATAAGTATGATTTCATTTGAGGGAATGAAGGGAATACCTTACTAGTACTAGATGACAAGGCAAATGGGAATACATTTTCATAGAATACTACATCTCTTGAAATAATTATTTTCTTTGTGGCCAGATTTAGTACCCTGTACAAAAGGTTTTGAGAGTAGTAGGAAAGCATAATCACCCAAAGCTTCTAAGGTGGGAATAATTTGGTTTCTTCAGGTACAATAGTTCAAATGGACATTTAGCTTTGAGTGATGATGAAGGTAATCTATTTATCAAATAGGTAGATGTCAAGATACACTCTCCCTAATATTGCATGGGAAATAAAGACTGATACAAGAGTGCCCTGGCTATTTCTAGTAGGTATTTGTGTTTTCTTTCCACCACACCATTTTGTTGTGGTGTATATGGGCATGTTTTATGATGCATGATGCCTTTTGATTGGAAAAATGAGATGGTTTCAAGACTGGTGAACTCAAGGCCACTGTCAATCCTTATAGTTTTGATACTGGTGTTGAATTGTGTTACACCCTATATTTTCGTACATAAAAATGCTTCGTAAGCAATCTAATGTAGGACCAAAAATGAGATAATATTTAAAAGTATATAAAGTAAGTTAATAATGTTACCTCTGAGGTTACAAATATTGAAGATCATGAACAACAAGTACAAAGAGGGTTGGACAGTTCAGAAGCTAAAGCAATTGAATAAAACAATGTTTCGTCGAAAGTCGACAAGTTGGGAATGTTATAACATGTACCTTTGGGGTGAGACTAGGGTGATTAACATGATAAGGAGATTATGTTATGATTTATATTAGTCGTATGACATCCGTTTATTATGTTTTGAAGTCAAGAGAGTTGTGGAACAAAAGTCGATGAAAGTCATCACAAGTTACATTCATAAGTTTTACTGAAACTTTGGGTCAAATGTAACTGCGATTTTCTCCCAATATACTTAGGGTTATGGGGTGTTCCACCCATAAAATTAAATATCTATGAGTCTATTTTCCAACACATTTAACCGTTTGTCAATACGACATCATAGTAGAGAGATATGGGCATTTTTGCAACACTGCGCAAGCTGCTAGGTGACAAGTAGGTGTGTCACCTACTTGCTTAAATGAAAGCCCAAAAATGGGCCATTTCGGGTCGTCCAAAGAAGCCTTTTAAGGGCCTATTTTCTTCATATATTAGACTTAAAATAGAGCATAATAACCAGACATAAGCTCTACAAAGAATCCTCCCAAAAATTTCCCACAAACCCTAATTGATTTTCTCTCCCTTTCAAGTTCCAATTGGAGGTAAAACTTAGAGTTTGAAGAACCAAGATAGGAGCTGAGTTATACAATAAATAAGATGAGTTTACTGCTCTCTTTCATCCATTTTTTCTGCTGTAAATTCATGGTAAGTCGTTCTATACTTGTAAGAACTCACGGGACGGTGATCGGAAGCCGTGAGTTCGAGTTATTCACTTGTAGCGGACTGTTTTGTGTTGCTGTTGGGCTGCGTGTTTTACTACTATTTTGTGGAGTTTTGGAGGAGGAAGGGGGTTTATAAACACCATATAAATGTAGGGTGGTTGGCTGGTCGTTCGTCATAACATTTTCGGGTCGTTTGACACTACTACGGTGGTCGTTTTGTGTACGAAGAGATTGGGGTGTGTTGGGCTGTTTTGTAGTATTTGATGGTGTATATAGGGCTGGAAAATGATGTATATATGTTGTTATTGTTCTGTTCTTGTATTGTTGGTGTTATCTTGAATTTGGAGGAAGGGCATATTATAGGGGAGATGCTGCCCGTTTTAATACAAAATAGGTTTGTCGTTCGTTGTGCGATAGTTGTACCTTTCGTAACTTAACGATAGTATTATTATCATTCTTGTAGATTAAGGTGTGAAGAGGTGAGTTCAACTTGGTGATTGGAAAGATTGTGATAAGGTATGTTAAGGCTAAGCCTTCCTTCATTTTGGCATGATCTCGTAGCTACATGTGTTAATAATGAGACAAAAAGAGAAGTTCATATTCATGAATTTATTCACACTATTCTAGTCTCATAAGTTACAATATTATTCCTTATCGAGATTCTATATTCAATTTAGTATTGTCTTCTTCCAGTCAAGAGAGCAACAAGCCTATATATACAGTATTACAGTATTTTCATTACCATCGAGCTATAATCGATGGGCAGGCCCCTATTGGGCAACCTCTGATCAGATGGAAAGTTATATACCGAGCCTACTGTGGCCGAGCGCCTATGAGCGAGCCCAGCATGGTCGAGATACATAGCCTAGTATGGCCGAGCGCCTATGAGCGAGCCTACTATGGCAGAGCAGTTATATATACCGAGCCTTATAAGGCCGTACAATTATTTTACTTACTATATTGAAGGAGTTGAGTCAGTATCAGCAGGTAAGTATATCTCCAGATCATCTTTGACTCCCAGTTAATTTCAGTTATCATATTATCAGTTCAGTTTCAGATTTCAGTTATTTTATTTCCTTACATACTCGGTACATTATTTCGTACTGACGTCCCTTTTTAGGGGGCGCTGCATTTCATACGTGTAGGTTCAGACAGACAGACGGGTAGACCTCCTCAATAGGTGTTTCCCTAGTTCCGCCTGATCGGTAAGCTCCACATCTTTTGGAGTTGCCAGGTATAGAGTTTTGTGTACATCTTATGTATATCTGTATATATGTTATGGGTAGGTCGGGGCCCTGTTCCGATCACGGTACATCTATCAGTAGAGGCTTGTAGGCATATCCTGTTGGTTAGTGCAGTATGTTGGGTTTGTATAAATTGGTGGTTTGTCAGCTGTAGTAGCTATGACAGCCTTGTCGGCCTAGCTTTATATTGATATTTAGTTAGCGCTAGTTTCCATTCAGTTTTATATTTTGCTTCGCAAATTGTCTTGCAAGGTGGCCCCATGGACAAAGTATGACATTATGTGTTCAGAGTCCCTTAGTCGCAATTTGGTACGCCAGGTTAGGTGAGGCACAGGGTTCTTGTCTCGCTCCTAGGTTCGGGGCGTGACAAATTGGTTCTCTACCATGGCAGAGAAAGCCTTGATAGTATTAATAGCATTACTTTTACAGCTTAACAAATGAGTCCATGTGGACCTGCTGTAATCATCCACAAGTGTGATGAAGTACTTATATTTGTTGTGTGTTGTAACATGATAGGGACCCCATAGATCAATGTGTAACAACTCAAAGATCTTAGTGGTTAATGTTGTTTTTTCTGGGAAAGGCAATCTGGTTTGTTTTGCCATTGGACAAATAGGCAACAGAAAGGTTGTTTAGGTGCAAAGGTAACATGTATAGAAGAAATTCCCTTCATTTTGACAAAAGGTACATGTCCTAATATGTTATGCCACAATATATCAAGCAAATTCTTAGTATTTGAGGAGACATCAGTCAAACAAGAATCACTTTTATTGCTTGAATTATTTACAGAATGATGCAGATGTGGAAAAGAACTACTCTTATTACTGCTCTGAGATACAACACGAGTAAATGCAACAGGGATGGTAGAGTGTGTCTTAAAAGAAAATGAACTAGATATGTTAACTGCAAAATATACCTCATCTTTATTAGTAGAATGACATGGATAAGATGCATTAGAAAAATCAGGGGAAACAAAACCAGTGTTGTTGTTGTTGTTGTCTGAACAATGGAAGTACAGACCTGTCTTGGCTTTACCAATCTCCAGTGGCCTCTTCAGTGAAGGGCCCTGTAGAAGGATGCACACAAACTTGGTAAATATTACAATACAATCAAGTTGAAATGTCAAGGAATGGACTAATATCAAATTGAACTTGAAACTAGGCACAAAAAGAACCTTTCTGAGAACTTAGGACTAAGGATTACATCACCAATCAATGTCACCTTTACTTTGTAATCATTAGGTAGGGTAACTAGGTAGGGATAAGTTAAATGTCACGACCCAAACTAACCCCTCTCGTGATGGCGCCTATCGTAGAACTAGGAAAGCCGTCTCATTTCCAAAACAAACCGATATTTTTATTTTAAAGATAATTTCAATGTTATTTACATAAAAAACTTCGTAAAGAAGTTCAAATCAAAATAATAGTGTGGAAGGAAAAGCCCGACATCGGGGTGTCACTAGGCATGAGCATCTACTACAATCTGTCTAACATTATCAAGGCTAACTCAGCATGAAAAATAGCTAAATACAACTAGAGTAAGATAAGAGGGAGAAGAGCAGGGGCTACGATCGCCAAGCAGCTACCTTGCTATCTCCGAGGAAAAATCTGCAACTAGAATAATCAACAACCGCTACCGCGTCCAGCTACACCTGGATCTGCACACAAGGTGCAGGAGTAACGTGAGTACGCCAACTCAGTAAGTAACAATAATAAATAAATACTGAGCAGTAGTGACAAGCAATCAAGCATATAACGTTCATATCAGGAAAATCTCAATATAATCTCATACTTTTAAAATCAGGATTTGAATCAAAACATCTTGTTTAAACACAGTTCCAGTAAAATCATTTAAAGATATTGTTTAACAGTTTTCAACAGAGGAAAAATGCAAATGTGAGCAAAATGATGAAATCATAAACAACCCCTCGGGCAAACCTCACAGTCACTCGTGCCACTCGGGCATACCTCACAATCACTCTTGCCACTCGGGCATACCTCACAACCACTCATTCCTCCCAGTCACTCAGTACTCGGCACTCGCACACAGTAGGTACCTGCGATCACTAGGGGTGTGTACAGGCTCCGGAGGGGCTCCTTCAGCCCAAGCGCTAATAATCTGCACGGATAACTCACATGATGCACGGACAACTCACGTACTATAATAATAAAGTATGCTGCAGGCGAGAAGCCACGATCCACACTCATCCTCACAAATCAGGCCCTAGGACTCACTAAGTCCTAAACCTCTAAAGCGACTCGGGTATTTCAGTAAAACAGGACATTCGGCCCAAAATATTTATATGCATCAAAATAGAGTCATAAAATTAAATTATGCGGTAAACAAGTATAACGTGACTAAGTATAGATTTTCAATCGAAAACAATGAGAGGATGGTAAGAAACAGCCCCTAAGGGTCCAAACAACATTGGAGCAAGGCCCAAACGTGTCATTCAACCCAATTTACAGAAATTCTTTCTATAACATATAAGTATCATATAGTTTCAACAAAGTATGCAACTTTACAGTTGCTACGGGACGGGCCAAGTCACAATCCCCCACAGTGCATGCCCACACTCGCCGTCACCTAGCATGTGCGTCACTCAAAATAGTAGAATGATACAAAACCTCCAAATGCTTAGGACTAGATTTACAATCGTTACTTACTTCAAACCGGTCAAATCTCTACCCTGCAATGCTCTTGCCTCTGGACTCGGCCTCCAAATGCTCCAAATCTATTTACAATCAGTACAATACAATCAATATACGCTGATGGAATGAATTCCACAAGAAAAACTATTAAATTAGACCAAAACCCAAAATTGGCTAAAACCCGGCCCCCGAGCCCACGTCTCGAAATCCGACAAAATTTATAAAACTAGAAAGCTCATTCACTCACGAGTCTAACCATATCAAATTCATCAAAATACGACATCGTTTGGTCCCTCAAATCCTTAAATTAAACTCTTACAAATTTCAAATCCTAACCCCCCACTTTCACTCCAAAATCCTACTAATTAAATGATGAACAAAGCCATAGATTCACGAAATTTATACTATTATGGCTTATAATCACTTACCCCAATGTTGCTCCTTGAAAACCTTCAAAAACTTTCCTCTCTCCCGAGTTTCTCAAATCCAAAAATTGAAAATGAAGACAAAACCACGAGCTGGGGCTTTTCTGCCCAGCACAATCGCACATGCGGCCTCTTTTTCCACTTCTGCGATGTTGCACCTGTGGAAATTTCCATTGCAGGTGCGGAATTCACTAAAAAGCCCATATTCTGCATGTGCGTCCCAAAGCGCACGCCTGCGCTTGCGCACCTGCGCGTTACTCTTCGCATCTGCGAAGCCAGCCCAAAATTCTCCTCTCCGCATCTGCTCTCAAGGCTTCGCACCTGCGGGCTCGCAGATGCGGCCAATTCTTCGCACCTGCGTTCCCCATCCTTGGCCTTCCATTTCCGCATCTGCGGCTTCCCCAAATGCACCAGTGACCTCACACCTGCGACTCCTCCTTCGGCAGGTGCGGAAATAGCAGTAGCACCAGCTTCAGCTGCATTTTCCAACTTCGATAAATCCGTTAACCACCCGGAATCACCCCGAGGCCATCAGTACCTCAACCAAAAATACCAACAAGTCATATATCAATATACAAACTTAGTATAACCTTCGAATCACTCAAAACAATATCCAAACACCAAATTACCCTCGGATTCAAGCCTAAGAACTTCTAAATTTTTAAATTCGGCAATCGATGCCGAAACCAACCAAACCACGTCCGAATGTCCTCAAATTTTTCACACACATCACAAATGACACTATGAACCTACTCTAACCTCCGGAATTCTATTCCGACCCCGATATCAATTTTTCCACTGCCGACCGAAATCGCGGAATTTTCAACTTTCGCCAATTCAAGCATAATTCTACCACAACAACAACAACCCAGTATAATCCCACTAGTGGGGTCTGGGTAGGGTAGTGTATATGCAGACTTTACCCCTACCATGAAGTAGAGAGGCTGTTTCCAATAGACCTTCGGCATCCTTCCCTTCAAGAACTCCCCACCTAGCTCTTTGGGTGACTCGAACTCACAACCTGTTGGTTGGAAGTGGAGGTTGCTTACCATCAGAGCAACCCCTCTTGTCGCGAGCCTTCAAATTACATTCCGGTCGCGCTCTTAAGTACAAAATCACCTAACAAAGCTAATGGAACCATCAGAATTCCAATCTCCGGTCAAATGCTAAAGAGTCAAATTTTGGTCAACTCTCCCAATTTAAAGCTTCAACAATGAAATTCTTTCTTCCAATTCGATTCCGAAATACTTGCAACCCAAAACCGAGGATTCACACAAGTCAAGTACATCATACAGAGCTACTCATGCCCTCAAACAACCGAGCGAAGTGCAAATGTTCAAAACAACTGGTCGGGTCGTTACATCCTCTCCCACTTAAACATACTTGCGTCCTCGAACATGTGTAGAGTTGTTCCAAAAGCCATCAAATCGCTGCGTAACTTTCCCATGCACATACGCGGGGGTAATCCCACGTCACCATATCCCATACAGGTCCGATAGCACAGCATAACTGAAATTTCTCAATTCAACCTAGCCCATAAGCCTTCGAATCAAATTTCCAACATCCGAAATTTCCTATAAGATGAGAAGTTTGCATCTACATACCGTATAATTCTGAACAGTCTGTACCAAAAGCCGTAACCATAACTCAAATACTAAAATTTAATACCGCATAGCTTGAATGCTCAAAGCAATGATTTCTAATCACAGTATCGACTCAAATCAACTCAGTGCCGGTAATAAGCTCATATCAGAAAACACCTCATTTCCAAAACCTTTGTACACTGCCGATGATGAAAGAAACATACCAAATTCATAGCCATTCATTATACCAACAGGTCATGGAGATCCCGTTCCCTCTACAAGAACTATAGCCAATTTCAAAGCCGACATCAGATATTATCCTCCCAATTATACCACAATCAAATTCGATAGTATCCATTCTAGGCCGAATGACCTCGTCCCATCCGACACGACCACTCTAGTGACATGACACATCACTACAATCTAAAGCCACAACTTGTGCAATCTGTGCACCAAATAGCAACATTCCAAGTGTACCTAATAGTAACAATGACCAAAACAGGATAACCATTCCACAAGCTCAACGGGTACCACCCCGACGCAATGCTAAGAACCTATCACACACCGTAGAACCATTACACACGAATCTTACACAAGGATTATATTTCCACATAACTCTGCTGCAATACGTGACCCTATCCAAATACTGGTCCATATGAAACACCTCAAGCCATCCTGCTAAAATCAATAACCCTGCGCAATTCGACATCAAGTACCCAAAGTGCAACCACATAGAAGCAAACGACACCATGCCACACAAAACCCTAAAGAACATGACCAATACACCATCAACTAAGCAATATCCAATACTATTCTCGCTCAATTTCCGCTATAAGGCCACAATAGAACCGCACCATATGTGCATATAACCAACGAATCACAGCTCTTCGTAGCATAAAAGAGTAACTCACGGATCATTCCAGAACACGAATAAGCTTCATATCAACCGAATGGCACATCCTTCAACAATAGTAGTATGGACCCAATCAATCCAGCTCGGTGTAGAATACACATCCTAATTGGGCATACCACTGGGCCCCAAATCAACTCTGGTCAGCCACAAATAGATAAATAACCTCTGAAAGTCCACAATGACTGAATCATAACACATTATATCATCTGGCTAGCTCTGGTCACAACTTTATAGTCCACACCCATGAAACAATCTGCTCATGAGAACTCTCAATCTCCAATTCCATAGGACACACGAATCACCATATTTAATTGCACCTTCACCGCACTAATGTCTAATACCTCTCTCATACACAATCATACCACGAGAAATACTTTAAAAACAATTCTTCCGTGCCACATGGCAAAAATTTGAATATCAAGTCTGATGTATTTTGGGCTAACCAATGACCCAGCAACATTTATGCACTTGATGAATAGTGTATTCCATCTATATCTTGATTCATTTGTCGTAGTATTCGTTGATGATATCCTATATCTTGATTCATTTGTTATAGTATTCATTGATGATATCCTGGTGTACTCACGTAGCCAGGAAGAGCATGCACAACACTTGTCCAATATATTTATTTTTATTTCCGTTGCGGCGTGTGTGCACCCCGATCTCCCAACATATTTTAACAGCTCTTAAATATAATAGAAAATACTCAAATAAATACCACGTTCAATGAGAAACTATTAAGCATCAAGGCATACAATAATTATAATTTATTTATGAAATAAATAATGACAAGTAGCAATTAATTGTGGAAATCGGGGAGAAAATAGGAAATTTAATATGCTATATGTCAAGTAGAAATTAAGATACATAAATCATATAAGCATGTAACGATTATTGTAGAAATTTAAGAATTTATATATGACAAGGAATACGAGAAAAATAATTATTATAACAATTAATTCATATATTAAAACAATTTATGATGTTTAAATAATTATGTAAATAATTAATTTGGCAAAGTATAGGCACTCGTCACCTTGCCTATACACTTACCTCACTTTGCAACCAAATTCAAGTGTCCAGTACACCCTTGCCTCGCGAATACGTGTCCGAAATTCTCAAATCTAATCATAAACAAATGGTAAGAATTAATTCCATATGAATTTTCTAATTTTTCTGATTAAATCCGAAATTTCTTTTTAAATTAAACTATGGGGCCCACGTCTTGAATCTCGGAAAAACTTACGAAAACCGAGCACCCGTTCTGATACGAGTTCAACCATAGAAAAAATATCCAATTCGATGTCAAATGGACCTTCAAATCTTAAATTTTTATGTTTGAAAGATTTTATAAAAATTCCAATTTATTCCATCTAAATCCGAAATAAATGATGAATATAGACATGGATTTATGAAATATAATCACTATATAATAAAGTAAACTTTCATAGTTCGAAATCATGAAAAACCCCCTTTGCAATCTCCCCTAAATCGAGTTCTAATTGAGGGTTTGTGAAAAATGGAAAAAATCCCGTCTATGTCATATTTGTTCAGCTGCAGATGTCACATTTGCGACCTGGCCTTCGCAAATGCGAAGCCTGCAGATGCGAAGATTTCATCGCAAATGCGAGAAACACCACACCTCTACATTCTTCGCAAATGCGAAGAATAGTTCACAATTGCGAACTCAGGCTTGATCGCTAATGCGACCCAGTGATCATAAATGCTAAAATTGGCTATGTACGCTGCCTTCGCAAATGCGAACCAGTGTTCGCAAATGCGATCAAATGAAATTTTCAAGAAAACTTTAAATCTTCCATTTTCACCACTACACGTTCGAATCATATCAAATCAACTCCGTTTATCACCATATTCGATAGACAGGTCATAAATATTATAGTGGACCTGCACCGTGATCCGAAACTAAAATGCGTACCCGAGGTCAATAAATCCAAACATCAGTCAATTCTTAAAAATCATTAAACTTTCAAACTTTTAAGTTTTCATAAAAATTCCATATCTCGAGCTAGTGACCTTAGAATTCGATTCCGGGTATAAGCCTGAGTCCCAAATCACGATGCATACCTACATGAACTATCAAAATACTAATCCGATCTGTTTGCTAAAATTGTTGACAAAAGTCAAACCAATAGAGTTTTAAAGCTCTATTTCACATTTTAATCAATTTCTTACATAAAAACTTTTCGAAAAATTATACGAACAGCGCACGCAAGTCAAGGAATGATGAATAGTACTTTTTGAGGTCTTAAATTAAAAGATGACATTTTGGCTCATTACATTCTCCACATCTAAAACAAACGTTCGTCCTCAAACGGAATTAGAAAAGTACCCGAGCTGGTAAACATGTGTGGATATTTACTCCGCATGTCCGACTCGGACTCCCAGGTAGCGGTCTCAATTGATTGACATCTCCATTGCACCCGAACTGAAGGATAACTCTTAGACCTCAAGTGTCGGACCTGTCAGGCTAGAATAGCCACCGGCTCCTCCTCGTAAGTCAAATCTTTGTCCAGTTGGATTGAGCTGAAATCTAAACATGGGACATATCACCATGATATTTCCGGAGCATAGACACATGTAACACCAGTTGAACTGCCGATACACTAGGTGGTAATGCTAGTAGGTAGGCTACTTCCCCCACCCTTTCAAGAATTTCAAAGGGTCCAATATACCTAGGGCTCAACTTGCCTATCTTTCCAAATCTCATTACACCATTCATAGGTGAAACCTGGAGCAATACTCTCTCTCCACTATGAATGCAATGTCACGAGCTTTACGGTCGACATAACTCTTTTGTCTAGACTGAGCTGTGCGAAGTCTATTCTGAATAATTTTGACTTTGTCCACGACATCCTGTACCAAATCAGTACCTAACAACCGAACCTCTCCCGGTTCAAACCATCCAACTAGCGAACGAAATCGCCTTCCATATAATGCCTCATATAGAGCCATCTAAATACTCGACTGGTAGCTATTATTATAAGCAAACTCAGCAAGTGGAAAGAATGGATCACAAGAACCTCCAAAGTCTATGACACAAGCGCGAAGCATATCTTCCAATATATGAATAGTGCGCTCTGACTCTCTGTCTGTCTGTGGATGAAGTGTTGTACTATACTCAACCCGTGTGCCTATCTCGCACTGTATAGCCATCCAGAAGTGTGAGGTAAACTGTGTACCTCAATCTGAAATAACAGGCACGGCACACCATGAAGGCGGACAATCTCACGAATGTAAATTTCAACTAACCGCTCTGAAGAATAGGTGACTGCCACTGGAATAAAATGTGCTGACTTGGTCAACCTGTCCACAATGACCCAAACTGCGTCAAAATTTCTCTGAGACCGTAGGAGTCCGACAACAAAATTCATAGTGATATGCTCCCACTTCCACTCATGAATTTCTAACTTCTTAAGCAAACCACTATGTCTATGATGCTCGTACTTGACTTTTTGACAATTTAGACACCGAGCTACATATACAACTATATCCTTCCTCATTCTCTTCTACCTATAGTGTTGCCGCAAATCTTGATACATTTTGGCGGCACCTGGATGAATAGAATTCTTGGAACTATAGGCCTCTTCCAGAATTAATTCACGAAGTCCATCCAAATTAGGCACATAAATACGACCTTGCATTCATAGAACTCCATCTTCCCCCACAACAACTCGTTTGGCATCGCTGTGCCGCACCGTGTCCTTAAGGACAAGTAAGTGCGGGTCATCATATTGTCGCTCTCTGATGCGCTCATATAAAGAAGACCAAACGACTGTGCAAGCTAGAACCTGACTGCGCTGAGAAACATCTAACCTCACGAACTGATTAGACAAAGTCTGAACATTTGAAGCTAACGACCTCTCACCAACCGGAATATACGCAAGACTGCACATACTCACATTCTTTCCACTCAAAGTATCGGCCACCATATTGGCCTTTCCGATGTGATACAAAATAGTGATACCATAGTCCTTGAAGAACTCCAACCATATTCTCTACCTCAAATTGAGATCCTTTTGTTTGAACAGATATTGTAAGCTACGATGATCAGTAAATACCTCACACAAGAAACCGTAAATGTAATGCGTCCAAATCTTCAGCGCATGAACGATGGCTTCCAATTCTAAGTCATGAACAAGATAATTCATCTCGTGAACTTTCAACTACTGTGACACATATGCAATCACCCTGCCATCTTGCATCAATACTGCACCAAGCCCAATGCGATATGCATCACAATACACCTTATAGGATCCTTAACCTGTGGATAATACCAACATTGGCGCCGTCGTCAAAGCAGTCTTGAGCTTCTAGAAGATCAACTCACACTCATCCGACCATCTGAATGGGGCACCCTTATGGGTTAATTTGGTCAATGGAGATGCTATAGATGAAAACCCCTCCACAAACCGGCAATAATAACCTGCTAGACCGAGGAAACTCCAAATCTCTATCGCTGAAGTAGGTCTAGGCCAATTTTGAACAGCCTCAATCTTCTTAGGATCCACCTTTATACCTTCTACTGATACAACATGCCCCAAGAAGGCAATTGAGTCTAACCAAAATTAAAATTTGGAAAATTTTGCATATAATTGATTATTTTTCAAAGTCTGAAGCACAATCTGAAGATGTTGCTCATGCTCCTCTCGATTACTGGAGTAAATCAAGATGTTATCAATGAACACAACAACAAAAGAATACAAATAAGGTTTGAATACATGGTTCATTAAATCCATAAATGCTTCTAGGGCATTTATCAGCCCGAATGACATCACTAGGAATTCATAATGCCCATACCGAGATCGAAAATCTGTCTAAGGAACATCAGATGCCCTAATCCTCAACTGATGGTAGCCAAATCTCAAATCAATCTTAGAAAACACCTTGGCATCCTGAAGCCGATCAAATAAATCATCAATCCTTGACAATTTATACGTGTTCTTGATGGTGACTTTGTTCAACTGTTGAAAATCTATGCACATTTTCATCGATCCGTCCTTCTTCTTCACGAACAACACAGGTGCACCCCAAAGCGAGACACTAGGTCTAATGAAGCCCTAATCAAGCAAATCCTGCAACTGCTCCTTTAATTCCTTCAACTCTTTGCGGGGCCATACGGTATGGTAGAATGGAAATGGGTTGAGTGTCCGGAGCCAAATCAATGCAGAAATCAATATTCCTGTTGGGTGGCATCCGCAGAAGGTATGCAAGAAACACCTATGAAAACTCACGAACAACTAGTACGAAATCCATGGAAATAAACCCAGCACTAGAATCACGAACATAAGCCAAATAAGCTAGACACCCCTTCTCTACCATACGCCGAGCCTTCATATAAGAGATAACCTTACTGGTATAATGGCCAGGAGTCCCTTTCCACTCTAAGTGAGGCAACCCCGGCATGGCTAGGGTCACTGTTTTGGCATGGCAAGCCAATATAGCATGATAAGGTGACATCCAATCCATACCCAAGATGTCATCAAAATCTACCATATTAAGAAGTCGAAGATCCACACAAGTCTCAAGACTCCCAATAGTAACTACACACGAACGATAGACATGATTTACCACAACAGAATATCCTATTGGTGTGGACACACATACAAAAGCACTTAGAGAATCATGAGACGCAACTAGATATGAATCAGAATAGGAAGACATATAGGAATAACTAAATCCCGGATCAAATAGAACTAAGGCATCTCTATGGAAAAATGGAACAATACTTGTGATCACTACATCGGATGAATAGGCCTCAGGCTGGGCAGGAAAAGCATAAAATTGGGCTAAATCCACTCTCTCTCCATCAGTATGTAGTAAAAGGAGAGCATGACGGGCTAAATCTACAAAACGGGACTCATACTGAGTAACAGTCATACTACCCTGCTGTAGATGCTCAAATTGCCTGTGGTAATCCTCTCTCAATGTGATACAGAGGAACTTCTCTAGAAATAGCCATAAAAACTGCTCCCAGGTCAATACAGGCGATCCAATTGATCTGGTCAATGTACAATCTCTCCACCACCTCTTGGCAGAACCCGTTATCTGAAATACTGCAAAATCGACCCCCTTGGTCTCAACTATACCCATATTCTACAATACCTCATGGCAGTGGTCAAGATAATCCTGTGGGTCCTCAGAAGGTGTACAACTGAAGTGAACTGGAAAGAGCTTAGTAAACTTATCCAATCTCAATTAGGCCTCAAAAGACAGGGCGGGCCTATGACCGTCATGTGCCACAACAACTGGCTGAACTACCCCAACTAACAAGACTGTTAGAGCCTGATTCTGGGGAGCCATCTGCTCCAGAGCAGGAGTAGTGAGAGTTTGTGCTCCTCCCCCAGGTTGTGAGATGGCTGGTGCCAATCAAAATGTACCATTATGGGCCACGCCCTCCATAACTCACCAAACAAACTAGAGCGTCCTGAAGCACTGGAGTAGCTGTGAATCCTTCCAGGACCTGAACAGGTCCAACAAGTACATTCTGAACTGGAACCTCCTGTAGAAGGTCCACCTGAGGTTCTACAACAGGGGCTACTTCTCGTGCTCTGGATTGAGCTCTACCTCTCCCTCTGCCTCGACCTGTAGCATGACCTCTGCCTCGACCTCTACCCCTGGCCATAGTTGCCACCGGGGGCTCTGGACCCTGTTCTGTCTGTAGATGTATTACGTGTTCTCACCATCTGCGAGAGAATAAGAATAGAATGATTCAATAATCGATGAAAGAACAAAATTTCACGATGAAGTAAGAAAGAAGTGATGTTGTTCCTAAACTTTATATCCTCTGAAAGATAAGTACAGACATCTCCATACTGATCCTTCAGACTCTACTAAGCTTGCTCGTGACTCGTGAGACCTAAGTAACCTAGTGCTCTGATACCAACTTGTCACGACCCGAAATTCCCACCTATGGGACCGTGATGTCGCCTAACATTTCACTTGCTAGGCAAGCCAATGTTAGAATATAGTTTTCCATTTTAACACAATTTTACATTAATTAATAACAAAGAAACAAATGCGGAAATAAAATCTGAAATCAAATGAATAACCCATAATATTCGCGATATCTAAATACCATCACAGAACTGGAGTCACAAGTGCACGAGCTTCTACAGTAATACAAATAAGGGTATGAACAAAATAAAGTTGTCTGAAAGGAAACACACAGCTAAAACAAAGTAGATGGGGACTTTGGATCTGCGGACTCTATGTAGTTATACCTCAAGTCTCCTCTGAATAGCTGAAATTCGAGCAAATCTACGGTACAGCGCTGGGACCAACTCCAAAATCTGCACAAGAAGTGCAGAGTGTAGTATCAGTACAACCGACCCCATGTACTACTAAGTGTTGAGCCTAACTTCGACGAAGTAGTGACGAGGCTAAGATAAGTGACTTACATTAACCTGTACGCTATAATAGTAATAAAATAATAATAGAAATAAAACATGTAACTCACATCAACCAAGTCGGCAATCATAACCAATCATTATTTCAATCAATTTCCATTGCGGCGTGCAACCCGCTCCAATAAGATAAACATTATTAAATCTGGTGCGGCGTGCTACCCGATCCACCAATATAATATTTTAACAAATTTGTTGTGGTGTGCAAACCAATCCCCCAATATATTTATTTTCATTTATGTTGCGACGTGTAACTCGATCCCCCAACATATTTTAACAGCTCTTAAATGTAATAAAAATACTCCAATAAATACCACGTTCAATGAGAAACTATTAAGCATCAAGGCATACAATAATTATAATTTATTTATGAAACAAATAATAGCAAGTAATAATTAAATGTGGAAATCAGGGAGAAAATAGGCAATTTAATATTTAATATGCTAAATGTCAAGTAGCAATTAAGACACATAAATCCAATAGGCATGTAACCCTTATTATAACAATTAATTTGTGTATTAAAACAATTTATGATGTTTAAATAACTATGTAAACAGATAATTTGACAAAGTATAGGCACTCGTCACCTTGCCTATACATCGTTACACATGAAATTCACATAGCAAATAATTCAAGGGCTTTATTCCCTTATGTCAAGGTTAACCACGACACTTACCTCGCTTTGCAACCAAATTCAAGTTTTCAATTCACCCTTACCTCGCGAATTCGTGTCTGAAATCCTCAAATCTAGTCATAAACAATTTAATATACTCAATACTAGTTCCGATACGAGTTCAACCATACAAAAATTATCCAATTCTGATGTCAAATGGATCTTCAAATCTTAAATTTTCGTCTTTTGGAGATTTTATAAAAATTCCAATATATTTCATCTAAATTTGAAATAAATGATGAATATATACATGGATTTATGAAATATAATCACTATATCATAAATAACACTTACCCAGTTCGACATCATGAAAAACGCCTTTGAAATCGCCCCTAAATCGAGTTCTAATTGAGGGTTTGTCAAAAATAGGAAAAATCATGTCTAAGTCATATTTGTTCCGCTGCAAATGTCGCATTTGGGACCAGGGCTTCGCAAATGTGAAACCTGAAAATGCGAAGATTTCATCCCAAATGCAAAAACACTACACCTCTCCATTCTTCGCAAATGCGAAGAATTGTTCGCAATTGCGAACTCAGGCTTGATCGCAAATGCGACCCAACGATCGCAAATGAGAAGAATGGTTATGTCCGCTGCCTTGGCAAATGCGAACCAGCGTTCGCAATTGCGGACTTCCAGGATCGCAAATGCGATCAAATATTCGCAAATACAGAGGTTTTCCCCAAGCCCACTGCTTGCCAATGTGATTATCTCTTCGCAAATACGAGGTATTCTGAGTTGTCTCAGGCGATACTATAGGTAGTGTACCCGGAGTCTGATATACTGTAGTTGCGTGCCCAGGATCCTAAGTAGTAGGGGTCTGTGCTCCCCTTCCTGCTTGAGATATGGCAGGGTCCGTTGGAAATACACCAGCATGAGTCATGGTGTCCATAAACCACATCATATGGCCCATGTCCTTCTGAAAGCCCGGCGCTGTCATGAAATCTACCGGGACTGGCTCTGCTGCGGGCACCTCGCCCTACTCCTCCACAACGGGATCCTACACTGGATCCATTGGTAGTTCTACTGGGGCTGCTCTGGTACGCCCTCGCCCCTACCTCGGGCCGGTGCCCTTCTCCGGCCTCTGCCTCGTCCTCTAGCAATGGGGGGAGGGGGGGGATCAACCTCTCCTGAGTCTTTTCTCTCAAAGTATGAAGCACAGTCCTCATGTGCAGTTCATATTCTTCACGACTCCGGGAATACACCAGAATGTCGTCAATAAATACAATGACAAAAGAATCAAGATAGGGATGAAATACACTATTCATTAAATGCATAAATGATGACGGGGCGTTAGTTAGCCTGAATGACATTACAAGGAACTCATAATGACCATACCGAGTCCTAAAAGTAGTCTTCATGATATCTAGCTCCTGAATCTTAAACTGATAATAGCCTGAATGCAAGTCAATTTTAGAGAATACCCTGGCACCCTGAAGCTGATGAAATAGGTCATCAATACGTGGCAATGGATACATGTTCTTCACTGCAACCTTGTTCTTTTGGCGGTAATCATTACATATCCGCATAGAACCATCCTTCTTCTTTACAAATAAGACAGGAGCACCCCAAGGCGATACACTGGGCCGAATGAAGCCTTTATCAAGCAATTCATGTAACTGTTCTTTTAATTCTTTCAACTCTGCTGGGTCCATACGATATAGTGGAATAGAAATGGGCTGAGTGTCTGATAACAAATCAATGCAAAAGTCAATATCCCTGTTGGGTGGCATACCCGAAAAATCTGCTAGAAATACATCAGGAAAATCCCTTACTACAGGAAATGACTCCACGGTAGGAGTATCAATACTAACATCTCCCACATAGCCCAGATACGCATCACACTCCTTCTCAACCATTCGTTGAGCTTTAAGAAATAAACAACCCTACTAGGAACATGATCTGAGGTACCTCTCCACTCCAGCCGCGGTAGACCTGGCATAGCCAACGTCACCGTCTTGGCATACCAATCAAGAATAGCGTGATAGGGCGACAACCAGTCCATGCCCAAAATAATATCAAAATCCACCATACTGAGCAATAATAAATTATCTCTGGTCTCAAAACCACTGATAATAATTAAACAAGACCGATACACATGGTCCACAATAATAGATTCACCCACGGGTGTAGATACATAAATAAAATAACTCAAGGAATCACGTGATACGCCCAAATACAGGGTAAAATAAGATGACACGTAAGAATAAGTAGAGCCTAGATCAAATAAGACTGATGCATCTCTATGACAGACCGGAATAATAGGATGCAATGATCTCTGTCCTAGCAGGAATGGCATAATGTTTGGCATGGCCTCCCCCTCTAGGGCGACCTCTACCTGTCCTACCTCCACCTCTAGCTGGCTGTGCAGGTGGAGTGGCAACTGGTGCAGTAATCATGGCCTAAGAAGCATGTGGGCCCTAGGGAATAGGTGGGGCCTAAGAAATCTATGGAGTTGCACCCCTCATAAATCTGGGGCAATCTCTCATGATATGACGAGTGTCACCAAACTCAAAACAATCCCTTAGAGGACGTGGTTACTGGGATTGGCTCAGGCCTGATCGACTAGACTGCCCGCTGAAAGCACCCCGTACAAGATGTACAGTAGACACTAGCGGTGCGTAATATGGAACCTGAGGTATGGGAGTATCCAGAATACCACTGGATGCTGGAAGTGCTGAATAAATAGGACTGCTCACATAACCTCTACCATGACGGGCTACAACCGGGGCACGAGAATTTTTATATGTGACAGAAGCTCGGGCTTCCCTCTCTTCCCTCTCCCGAGTCCGCATACCTTCTAATATCCTAGCAATTGACACCACATGTTGGTATGTGATGTCCATCTCTCGCTCTCGGGCCATACTGAATCTGATATTAGGGTGGATACCCTCAATAAATCTGCGAACCCGCTCTCAAACAGTATCAACTAAGGTTGGTGCATGCCTGGCCAACTCACTAAATTGGACCGCATACTATGACACAGTCATATAACCCTGGCGCAACTACTCAAACTCTGCGTGTCATGCATCTTTAAGACTCTAAAGAACATACTCCCTTAAGAACAAATCTGAAAATTGAGTCCAAGTGAGTGAAGATGCCCCTGTGGGACTATCCAACTCATATGCCCGCCACCAATGGTAGGTTGCTCCTCTAAACTGGAATGTCGTGAAAGAAACCACACTGGAATCCACAATACCCATAGTACGAAATGTACAGTGACATTCCTCTAGAAAACCGTGAGCATCCTCTAAAGCTAAACCGCTGAAAGTGGGAGGGTGGTACTTTTTGTACCTCTGGAGCCTGAGTTGTTCCCCCTCTGAAACTTCTATCCTAATCTCAGGCCGAACTGGGACAACTGGATGCAGTGGTATAACCTATGGGTCATGGTCAACTTGGGTTCGTGGCTCTGGAGTATGGGCAGCGGGAGTCTATGATCCTCCCTCGACCTGAGATGTAGCAGGAGCAAGTGGAATTAACCCTGCTTGAGATAGAGTGCCAAACATGCTCAAAAACTGGGCTAGAGTCTCCTGAAGTGTTAGAGTAGTAACAGGCGTATCAGGTGCCTGCTCTCCAACTGGAGCTACTGGTTGCTCTGGGGCAGCAGCTCGTGCAGGTGCACTGGCTGCACCGCGTGGTCTTCCTCAACCTATGGCTCGGTCTCTACCCCTACCCCGGCCTCTTATGGCTCCAACAGGGGGTGCGGGTGTCTGATCATCGGATCCAGTTGTGTGTTTCCTCACCATCTGTGAGAAAATAGAAATATAATGGTTTAGAACTTTGAAATCAACAATTGCGCACGATAAGGAATCAAAGAAGTGAATATTTTTCCTAAGAGTTCCATAGCCTCCTGAAGATAAGTACAGAAGTCTCCGTACCGATCCGAAAGACTCTACTAAACCTGCTTGTGACTCATAACACCTATGAACCTAGAGATCTGATTCTAACTTGTCACGACCCCAAATTCCCTCTGTAGGAGGTCGTGATGGCACCTGGTCTCTAAGACTAGCTAAACCTATCAATGCGAAATAAGGAAATAAGTCACTAGCTTCTAAGAATTTATCCTCAATGTCTCTATATATATATCAAGGTCTAAAGAAAATAAGGAAGCAACATGATAATGATAGAAGGGGACTCGAGAGTCTGCGGACGCTGGCAGATATACCTCGAAGTCTCCGTACACCGGTAACTCACTGATGTCTGGGTTGTAAGATGTACCTGGATCTACACAAAAAGATGTGCAGAAGCGTAGTATGAGTACACCACAGCGGTACCCAGTAAGTGCCAATCTCAGCCTCGGTAGAGTAGTGACGAGGTCAGGTCAGGCCCTACTGAAAAAATAAATAATGGCATGGTAAAATGTTTAACAATATAATAAGATAAAATGACAATGGAAATGAGTCAAGTAGTATGTCACCATTAAATTACACCAAATAATGGCAATTAATACTTCCCATAAAAAAACAAAATTCTTTTTAACTTTAAGAAAAATCACAACAATAATCAAAGGCAACTGCGGCCATAAATCAATATCAACAAGGGCACTCCCGAGGTACCGGGGTTGTTTAGACATAGGTCGACATCCAGCCAACCTTTTCAACTTAAGCTTTAAACTTTGGAACTAAGTGTTACGATTCATTCAAAAATCTCTCCGAACCCGAACCGACTACCTAGGCAAGTCATATAATAGTTATAAAGCACAGTGTGAGCAGTAAATAGGGGAATGGGTCTACAACTTTTAAAACGGCTGGTCGGGTCGTTTCGATTATATATGACCATAACAAAAGAAGAAAAAAATTAATTGATAATTAAATAATTCGTAAGAAAACAATTCACATTCATTTAAAGCTTGGTAAGAGAGGAGCACGTTCAGCAATGACCCAAATTTTTAGTCCATCTTGACCTAGCCAATCTTAGCTCAAGTTTCTTTTGAGTGGGTCAATGTTCAAAAGAAAACAATGCACAAGAATTTAAAACTTGGTTAGAGTTGAGCGAGTTTTTCAATGACCCAAATTTTTAGTCCATCTTAACCCGACCATTATCAACTCAAGTTTTGTTTTCAGTGGATCATTAACCTCGCTTATTTATTGACTCAGCTCATTTTGACCAGCCCAAAACTCCAAAAGCTATTTTTCAGAAAAAACTTCACTTCAGATCATTCACAAAAATTTAAAAATAACTCAAAATTATGTTCATGTCCAAACACAATTCTAATTTTCAAATACCAATTTCACTTGAAGAAAACTTCGCTTTTTCCCGGAATTTTACAATTCTTATGTCCAAACGCCACTATATCATGGGAGGATGCACACTTAGAGAAGCGGCACCATGTGACACCTGTCACGACCCAAAATCTCACCCGTCGTGATGCCTCCTATCTCAATACTAGGCAAGCCGATAATCTCAATAAACTCCCATATCTTTTAAGTTTAAAAACATAATGATTAAATTCAGTGGAATAAAATCACAAATACGTATATAAACACTCCAAAAATTTGGTGTCACTGGGTACATGAGCATCTAATATTAATACAAGTCTGGAAAATACGGTCTATAATAATCTGAGACCAAATACAGTAGAACAAAGAGATAGGGAAGGAGAGGCAAGGTCTGCGAAACACGACATGTACCTCTAAATCTCTGAAAAGTCAACCGTGCGAAAGAATCAACACTCGCTATGTCCGGGAACACCTCGATCTGCACACGAAGTGAAGGTTGTAGTATGAATACAACCAACTCAACATATAACAACAATAAATAAGGAACTGAAGATAGTGACGAGCTACACAGTTATAGTTCATTTCCAGTAATTCCAGCAAAGAATAGACATGCTTTCAAATCCGGCAGTTTAAGACAAATCAATTTTATACAATTCAAGTTCAGGTAACCCAGATATAAAATCTTTTAGAGATTTCATAACAATGACAGATAGCAACTAAGTGCAACAACAAATGAAAATCAAGTACAGCCTCTCAGGGCAACAATCACTCAACTCGTCACAATGGCTCAACCACTCGACTCTCAGCTCTCAACACTCACAATCAATGGGTACCCGAGCTCACTAGGTGTGTACTGACTCTGGATGGGCTCCTATAGCCCAAGCATTATAATCTGCACGGATAACTTACATGATATAATATCCCGCACGGACAACTCACGTGCTGCACGAACAACTCACGTGCTATAATATCCATACCTCGCCGACAAGCCCTCCTCCTTACTCAGTCATCAACCTCTCTAGTCTCTCGGGCTCTCGGAAATCACAAAGATCAGCCTAAACAAAGATAACATTGTATATCAACAAAATCAAGAAAGACAGAGATATGATACGCAAGTAAAATCATGACTGAGTACAAAACATCAATTAGCGAATAATTCAACAAGTACGCTACCTCTGCGGGTCCCAACAGTACTATCACATAGCCTAAGTATGATTTACAGTTAAATTTCTTTAACACATAGAGAGCATATAGATAATAACAAGTTATTCAACTTTACAGTTTTACGGGACAGACCATGTCACAATCCCCTCGGTGCACGCCCGCATGCCCGTCACCTAGAATTTGCGTTACCTCC
Source organism: Nicotiana tomentosiformis (assembly GCF_000390325.3). Classification (NCBI taxonomy): domain Eukaryota; kingdom Viridiplantae; phylum Streptophyta; class Magnoliopsida; order Solanales; family Solanaceae; genus Nicotiana; species Nicotiana tomentosiformis. The sequence continues at coordinate 7,343,830 of NC_090823.1, forward strand.
AAAATAATCACATGACAAAAAATCTGGGGTTTCATACCCTCAGTACCAGATTTAAAACGGTTACTTACCTCAAACCGTAAAATTCTTATTCCGCTAAGCCTTTGCCTCGTGAATTGGCCTCCAAATGCCTCGAATCTATCCATAAATAATTCGATCCAGTCAATAAAATTCATTGGAATTAATTCCAAAAGAAAATATAAATTTTTCATAAAAATACAAAATTTAGCTCAAAAATCACTTGTGGGGCCCACGTCTCGGAACCCCACAAAAGTTATAAAATCTGATAAATCATTCAATTACGAGTCCAACCATAATGGTTTCACTCAAATCAAACACCGAAATTTCAAAAATTCGTTTCTATGAGATTTCTAAAATTTTCCCAAATATCAATCTCAAAACACTAATTAAATGGTGAAAACAATGATATATTCGTGTATACTGTCCAGGCAGCCCTCGGTCCTGCCTCGATCTTGCCCTTCGATCATGGCCCTCAAACAAGTCCTTAAACATCATACGAACTTATTTGAAACCTCAAATCATATAAAACGACACTAAAACCACGAATCACACATAAATTCAAGCCTAATGAACTTTGAAACATCCAATTTCTACAAACGACGCCGGAACCTATCAAATCAAGTCTGATTGACATCAAATTTTTCACACAAGTCATAAATGACATAACGAAGCTATAAAAAAATTTATAACTGAATTCTGGCGCCAATATCAAAAAGTCAACCCCCCCATCAAATTTCCCAAAAATTCAACTTTCGTCATTTCAAGCCTAATTCCACTACGGACCTCTAAATAATTTTCCGAACACACTACTAAGTCCAAAATCACCATACGGAGCTATTTGAATCATCAAAATTTAAATCCTAGTTCGTTTACATATAAGTCCACATCCGGTCAACTTTTCTAACTTAAAATTTTCAATTATTAGACTAAGTGTCTCATTTCACTCTGAATTCCTTCCGGAGCCAAACCAACTAACCCGGTAAGTCATAAAATAAATGTAAAGCAAAAATTGAGCAGTAAATGGTGGTGTGGGGGGGGGGGGGAGGTAGGGTTATAATACTCAAAACGACCGGCCGGGTCATTACATTCTTCCCCTTTTAAACAAACGTTCATCCTCGAACGGGTTTCGAATCATACCTGGAGTCTCAAATAGGTGTGGATATCTGCTACGAATCTCTCGCTTAATCTCCCAAGTAGCTTCTTAGATTGGCTGGCCTCTCCATTGTACCTTCACTTATGCAATGTTCTTTGATCTTAGTTTTCGAACCTGCCGGTCTAAAATAGCCATCAACTCCACTTCATAAGTCAAATTACCGTCCAGCTGTATTGTACTAAAATCCAATATGAGACAAATCCCCGACATACTTTCGGAGCATGGATACACGGAACATTGGATGAACACTTAATAGACTAGGTGTCAAAGCAATTTCACAAGCCACCTCCCCAATATACTGAGGGCTCAACTTGCCCTTCTTCCCGAACCTCAACACACCCTTCATGGGTGAAATCTTGAACAGAACCTTCTCCCCAACAATGTAAACAACACCATGAACCTTCTTATAGGAATAACTCTTATGTCTAGACTATACCTGTTAATTGGGCCGGGCTGACCCGTTTACAACCTAATTCAGCCCGGGTCAGCCTGGTACTGTAGCGTGGGGGCGGGCTGGGACGGGTTGGGCGGGGAACGGGTATTAAACGAACAGGTTTTTGATACCGGTGCACCGGAACCCGCTAAGCCCGTTAACTCGTTAACGGGCTACAGCCCAGTTCAACCCGATTTTAAACTTTTTTTTATTTTTAACTTTTTTCTTTTTTTTACCGTTGCCAACGGTCAAATTCAAATATGACCGTTGGCCAACGACCCTTTTTTGCAGAAATGGCCATTTCGGCCTACCCCTTAAGAAAATAGCCCTCACACTAGTATTTGATAAATTACAATTTTAACCTTATAAAAACTATAAATAGCCTCCTTCTTCTTCATTTTTCCTCACAATTCACTCTCTTACTACTCTAATTCTCTCTTGATATTATTGATTATTGTTCTTAAATTCTCACTTACTTATTATTTCAAGTTTCATCAAATATTTAGTTTAGCCATTACAAAATTATTATTATCAAATATCAAGTATTCAAGTGAAGTGTGGTGTCAACTATCAAGTATCGATCTATCAATTAAAGTTTGGTTTTTGATATCAAATTTAGTGCGACATCCAAAATTCCGGTACACTCGTTCTATATCTTTCTCTTCTTTGGTGTACATTTATTTTATTATTTACAATTATTAATTTAATTTACATAATGGATATATTTAGATCAGCCAAAAAAGCGTGCACTAGTAGAGGTGGTAGTAAGAAAACTTCCAAAAGATCAAGAGGTGTTGCTTGTTCTTCTAGTAGCTTTATACATTTCTGAAAGTTCGCTTAAAAATGTAAATGTAGATTATGATGGACTTCAAGAAAATTATGGTATAGATGATGATTTAGATGATAACTTAGATGATATTCCATTTCCATCACCTGATAATCTTGAAACACCACCAGCTATACCTGGTAATGCTAGTCAAACTCAAAATATTAGGGGTGAAAGTCGTGGTAAAACAAGGAGGCCTCCCCTCCCTATTAAGAAGAATCGAAGATTAAGAAGTAAGTGCTAGAATTTTTTTGACAGACTAGAAGAAGATAAAAATTATGTAAGATGTAGAATTTGTAAGGTATTTATAAACATGAGACCGGTAACGGAGGGGGAACGGGTCAACTTCATAGACACATGGTAGACAACCACCCTCTTGATTGGGGAGTAGATGAGGAAGATGGGCAACAAAAACTTAACCAGAGTACTGGAGGGTTAATGGGTAAATACGATATTAAGAAAGATCGGGAAGAATTAGCTAAAATGATTGTTTTAGGTTGTTTACCTTTTAGTTTTGCTGCTTCACCATATCTTGTTACTTATATTCAAATAATTTATAACCCTTTTGTTTAAAAGTATTCCTATAAGTACTTGTAGAGCTGATATCTTTAGGAGTTTTGGACAATATCAGACATATAAACGTTATTTGTTCGCTAATCTTTCTTGTAGAATTTCTCTTACTTCTGATATTGATCGTGCTGTAAATGGTAATGATTATTTGACTGTTACATGCCATTTGATAGATGGTGATTTTTGTATGCAAAAACGTATAATTTCTTTGAAATATGATGAAGATCAAAGTCATACTGGTACATTTATAAGTAATACTATCCATGAAGTTGCTATATTTTATAATCTTGCAGAAAACATTTTGTGTGTCATTTGATAAAACTTCTAACAACAATGCTGCTATTACAATATTAAAATTGCATCTACACCCACCACTTCCCGAAATATTTCATGTTAGATGTGCATGTCATATTTATAATTTGATTGTTAAGAGTGGCCTTGATGTATTTAGAGATGATATCACTTTAGTTAGAAGAGTTATTGGTGTAATTCAAAGAAATAATAGAAGTGCTAGATTAAATACATTTAAAGAAAAATGTCTACACTATGGACTAAAACCAAGACTCATGCTTGAAGAAATAGTTACTAGGTTGAATTATACTTATTTATTCTTAAAATGTTGTAATAAATATAGAATGCCTATAACTGAAGTTGCTAATTCTCATTGTACCGATCCTAGCCGTCGGTTAACATCTAGAACTTGGGATGTCATTGAAGATGTTGTAAAGTTTTATGTGGCTACACTTGAGTTTTCTAGAGCTTATTATCCTACTATTGCAAATGGTTTAGTTCATATTGCTTAAATTTCTCTTTTACTACATAATTTGAAGAAGAAAGAAGGATATACTTCTGTTGTTGAATCTATGCTAGATAAGTTAAAAAAAATTATACCCAATTCCCCCTATTTACCTAATTGGTGCTATTTCAAAACCCTTATATCAAAATGTCCGCTTGTCGCCAATTAATCACTGCTTTATATTCTTATATGGATATTGGAACAACTGAAATTCCTGAGATTGACACTTGTATTTATGATCTACACAAACATTTAGAAACATTATATAATTATTATGCTAATATTGCTGATGCTTCTTCTGCTGTAGATGCAAATATTCCTTCAAGTTCAGTTTCAGCATCTAGGACCAGTGATTTGGATGATACTGATGGTGTTGAAGATTATTTGATTTGGTCTACAAAAAAGGAGCATCAACAAACCAGTAGCAGGAATATTGAAGAACTTCAATTCTACTTGAAAAAGTCAGCAGAGCCCCGCACAAAGGAATTTCTACCACTGGGTTGGTGGAGGAGCAACTCAAATCAATTTCCTGTTCTTTCAGCCATGGCTCGAGATGTGCTAAATGTGCCGATTTCAACAGTCGCATCATAGAGCGCATTTAGCCAAGCAAGGCAGGAACTAGGAGATACCAGCCATTCATTGGGTAGCAACGCTTTGAAAATTCTAGTATGCTTCAGATTTTGGATAAGATCAGAACGACGAAATCAAGGGCGTGACGAGGTAGATGAAGCGGAGGACTAAGAAATTGGAGATATAATGGTTTATGGTTCTGATTCAACCAATGCCGGAAACCAAGAACTTCATGTTGACATGGATGAACTTACAAAAATGATGCATAGCATGTGATGTACTATTTCTTTTTTTTATAATTGTTGTAAAACTTTAATTTGCAAGTTCAAAAATAACAAACTCAAAAAAGAACTTGCAACTTAAATTGAAATATTATATATTATTCAATAAAAATATCAAATGAAAGTCTTCGGAGCTTGATCCTTACATATTGCCTATTGGTCTTATTAAATAATTTTTTGTAGCCACTTATTTTCAAATTTCAATTTTAAAATTATAAAATTCAAATTTTAAACTTCAAAGTTTAATTCTAAGCCTTAAAAGTTTGCAAACACTTAAGTATCAATAACATTGAATAAGAAAAACAAAATTTACTTTAAAAAAAAAAATTCACGGCCCGCTAACAACCCGCTTATCCCGAACCCGGACGGACAAAATAAAACTCGAAAAAGTACAGCCCGCTAACAGCCAGCAACATTAAACGGACGGGCTAATTTTTTTTGTGCCCAGCCCGTCCCAGCCCACCCGTTAAATACCCTTAGTCTAAACTATGCCGTGCGAAGCCGTTCCTGAATAATTTTGACCTTCTCTAAAGCATCCTGAACCAAGTCAGTACCCAATAGCCTAGCCTTTTAGTGAATTTACTTGTCTTTCCTTAACTGGTTCTTAGGTTGAACTGTAGAATTTCGTGCCGTAACTATTGAATTCTATTATTTGACTGCATATTTACTTTGAGACTATGGAAAGATATTCCGAGAGATCCCCATATACTGCAAATTTACGTTGGGACTACAGAACGGTATTTCGGGAGATCCCCATGTACTACATATTTACTTTGGGACTATAGATCGGTATTACGGGAGATCCCTCTATACTACATATTTACTTTGTGACTATGGAATGGTATTTTGGGAGGTCCTCCCCATCTTGCATAATCCGATGTCGGAATTCGATAATTTTAGTGTGGTTGAACTCGTGTCGGAACGCGTGTTTGGATTCCGTGATATTTTTGTCTGGTTTTGAAAGGTTGGCCCCACATTGGCTTTTGGTTGACTATTTCAAAAATTATAGAATAATTTCTAAATCTCCAATTGAATTGTTGGAAAATAAATTGCTAGGTTTGATTTATTTGGAGACTAATTCGAAAGGAAAGCTCGTGGCCGAGTGATCACTTTAATTGCGAAGCAAGATAAGTGTCGTGGTTAATATTGGCTTGAGGGAATATAACCCTTGAATTATGTGTTATGTGATTTCATGTGTAACGATATATAGGCGAGGTGACGAGTGTCTATACGTTGTCAACTTGCTTGATTTCTTGTTTATTCGTATTTCATAAATTGCTTTATTTCATGACTGAATTGTTATATTAATTATTTCTCTTATCTTCATTGCTTAATATCATGCCTTGAATTCATGCTTAATTAATTGTTACATGATTATTTTACTTATGTGTCATAATTGCTATTTGACATTTAGCATTTTATAATATATAATTTCTTATTTCCTCCATGATTCCACATTTATTTGCTAAGTGTCCAAACTTGTTTCTTAAATCAATCATAGTTATTGTATGCCTTGCTGCCTTATAGCTCATATTAATTGTTGTATTTATTGAAGTAATTTCATTCATATGTATTGATAATTGATATGGTTTGGGGAATGGGTTGCATGTCGCAACAGAATTAAACGAAAGTTTGTATTGTGGGATCGGGTTGCACACCACAACAGAACTGAACGAAAGATTATATTTTGGGAATGGGTTGCTGGCACGACCCAAAATCACACCTATCGTGATAGAGCCTAGCTTAGTACTAGGCAAGCCAACAACATCAATAACCCATATTTTTCTTTTAAGTTTGAAAACATAACAATTTGAATTTAATAAAAGACCTCATAATTACAGATACAAATACACTCCCAAAACCCAGTGTCATTGAGTACATGAGCATATATACATTACTAGTCTGGAAAACAAACACGGTCTATAATAGTATGAGACCAAATACAATAAACAAAGAGATAGGGAAAGAGAGACAAGCTCTGCGAAACACGGCAGCTACCTCTGAATCTCCGAAAATCCACTATGTCAGGGATCAGCTGGATCTGCACACGAAGTGCAGTATGTAGCATGAGTACAACCAACTAAGTAAGTAACAATAATAAATAAAGACCTGAAAGTAGTGATGAGCTTCACAACTAAGTCCAAACACAGTAATTTCCAACATAAAAGGGTAGGCATGCTCTCAAGTTCAACATTTAAAATTCCACATTAATTTCAAATCAACTTCGGCTGAAACAGAAGATAATGTCTTTAAAAATTTCATTCATAAAGTAACAGTCACTCATTCCTCCCATTCACTCCAACGTCACAATCACTCTTTCCTCACAGTCACTCATTCCTCTCAATGACTCAGCACTCGGCACTCGCACTCAGTAGGTACCTGCGCTCACTGGGGTGTGTACAGACTCCGGAACGGCTCCTACATCCCAAGCGCTATAACAAACCAATCATGGAATAAATCAATAAAACATTCTGCGGTGTGCAACCCGATCCCATAAATATCCTCACAATTAGGTCCTCGGCCACACTCAATCATCAACATTTCCAATCTCTCGGGCTCTCAGAAATCATGATAAGCAGCCCAACATCAATGATATGATGAATCAATAATGAATAAGATATACTGAGATGTAATATGAGAATAAAAATCGTGACTGAGTATGAAACAACAATTTATAGTTAAAGGAACATGAGAAGAATTATCCGGTCCACGACATTGAGTTAGCAGCTATTGTTCATGCCTGGATGATTTAGAAGCATTATTTGTACGGTGTCCATTACCAGGTTTATACCGATCACCGGAGTCTACAACATCTGTTTAAATAGAAGGATTTTAATTTGCAGCAGTGGAGATGGTTGGAGTTGCTTAAGGATTATGACATCACCATTCTCTATCATCCCGGAAAGGCCAATATAGTGGCCGATGCCTTTAGTCATAAGGCGGAGAATTTCGGTAGCTTAACATACTTACAGGTAGCAGAGAGGCCTTCAGCCTTGGATGTTCAGGCCTTGGCCAACCAGTTTGTCATATTGGATATTTCCCAGCCTAGTCGAGTTTTGGCTTGTGTGGTTTCTCACTCGTCTCTTTATCATCGTATTAGAGAATGTTAGTATGATGACCCCCATTTGCCTGTCCTTAAGGACACGGTTCAGCACGGTGATGCCAAGGAAGTCACTATTAGGGATGAAGGCGTATTACCGATGTAGGGCAAGCTATGTGTGCCTAATGTAGATGGTTTATGTGAGTTGATTATCTAGGAGGCTCATAGTTTGCAGTACTTCATTCATCCAGGTGCTGCGAAGATGTATCATGATTTGAGGCATCACTATTGGTGTAGGCGAATGAAGAAAGATATTGTTGTGGTTTGTATCTCGGTGTTTAAATTATCAACAGGTGAAGTACGAGCAACAGAGACCACGCAGATTGCTTCAGAGACTTGAAATTCTGGAGTGGAAATAAGAGCGTATTACCATGGACTTCATAGTTGGGCTCCCACATACCTTGAGGAAGTTGATGTTGTTTGGGTGATTGTAGATCGGTTAACAAAGTCCGTGCATTTTATTCCAGTTGGTACTAATTATTCTTCAGAGCGGTTGGCTAAGATTTATATCCGTGAGATTGTTCGTCTACACGGTGCCAGTGTCTATCATTTCAGATCGGGGAACACAGTTTACATCACAGTTTTGGAGAGCAGTGCAACGAGAATTAGGCACACATGTGTAGTTGATTAAATCATTTCACCCTCAGACGGACGGACATTCCGAGCGCACTATTCAGATATTGTAGGATATTCTACGCGCTTGTGTAATTGATTTTGGAGGTTCGTGGGATCAATTTCTGCCACTTGCAGAGTTTGCTTACAATAACAGCTACCAATCGAGCATTCAAATGGCTCTGTATGCGGCTTTATATGGGAGACGGTGTCGGTCTTCGGTGGGTTGGTTTAAGCCGGGTGAGACTAGGCTATGGGGTACTGACTTGGTTCATGATGATTTGGAGAAGGTTAAATTGATTCAGGAGCGGCTTCCCACGATGTAGTATAGATAGAAGAGCTATGCCAAGAAGAAGGTCCGTGATGTTGCTTACATGGTTGGAGAGAAGGTTCTGCTCAATATTTCACCTATGAGAGGTATGTTAAGGTTCGGGGAGAAAGGGCAAGTTGAGTTCTCGGTATATTGGGCCTTTCGAGATACTTATAAAGATTGGAGAGGTGGCTTATGAACTCGCTTTGCCACCTAGTCTATTGGGTGTTCATCCATTGTTCCATGTATCCATGCTCCAGAAGTATGTTGGGGTTCCGTCTCATATTTTGGATTTCAGTACAGTGCAACTAGATGGTAATTTGACTTATGATGTGGAGCCGGTGGCCATTTTAGACCGGCAGGTTCGAAAGCTGAAGCCAAAGAACATAGCGTCAGTGAAGGTACAGTGGAGAGGCCAACCATTCAGAGAGGCTACTTGGGAGATTGAGCGGGAGATGCAGAACAAAAAATTGTACCTATTTGAGACTCCATGTATGATTCTAAACTTGTTCGAGGACAAATGTTTCTTTAAGAGGGGGAGAATGTAACGACCCAGCCGGTCATTTTGAGTATTATAACCTCGTTCCCCCATTTACTGCTCAATTTATGCTTTACAGTTGTTTTATGACTTACTGGGTTAGTTGGTTCGGGTCCATAAGAATTTCGGAGTGAATTGAGAAATTTAGTCTCATAATTGAAAACTTAAGTTGGAAAAGTTGACCGGATGTTGACTTATTTGTAAAGAACCCCAGATTTGAATTTTTATTATTCAGTTAGCTCTGTTGGGTGATTTTGGACATAGGAGCGTGTCCGGATTGTGATTTGGAGGTCCGTAGTTGAATTAGGCTTGAAATGGCAAAAGTTGAATTTTTGGGAAGTTTGAACGGGGAGTTGACTTTTTGATATTGGGATCGGAATCTGATTCTGAAAATTTGAATAGGACCATTATGTTGTTTATGACTTGTGTGCAAAATTTGAGGTCAATCGGACTTGATTTGATAGGTTTCGGTATCGAATGTAGAAGTTAAAATTTCTTAGTTTTAATAGGCTTGAATTGGGGTATAATTTATATTTTAAGCGTGTTTGATTTGAATTGTGGTTCCGACTAAGTTCATATGATGGTTTAAGACTTGTTTGTGTATTTGGTTTAGGTCCCGAGGGTCTCGGGTGAGATTCGGATGGTTAACGGATCAAATTCAAACTTAGAAGAAATTCGAAAAATTTCTGTCTTCGGGTGTGATCGCACCTGCAAGGAATTGGCCGCATGTGCGATGCCGCAAATGCGGTTCGTTTTACGCAGAATTGAAGCAGGGCTAGCCTGGGCAGGGCATTGGTGCGAGGGAGTTAACCATATCTGGGAGCCCGCAGGTGCGAGCGAGGCTCCGCAGATGCAGAGTTGAGGGAGAGGCTTGTTCTGCAGGTACGGGCGATGGAGCGCAGAAGCGGTTCTGCAGACACAGGAGATGGAGCATAGGTGCGGAGTTTGGGAAACCAAATGGCTTCCGCAGAAGCGTAAATTGCACCGCATAAGCGGTTCCACAGGTGCGGATAGGGGGTCGCAGGTGCAAAAATCCTGGACAGAGTGTTAAAAACAGAGGAGTTCTATATTTTTATCATTTCTAAGATTTCCACGGGAAATCTTGAGGTAAGTCACTTGTGATCATTGTTAGAAAATAATATTGGATTATCGTCGATTATTCCGAATAGATTACGTATTTTTGAGGTGTAAATTGGGAATTTGGGCCTAGGGATTTAAAAATACGATTTGATGATTTGGAGGTCGAATTGATGTCGTAATTTGGTAAAATTGGTATGGCTAGGCTCGTGGGTGAATGGGATTTTGCATTTTATAACTTTTGTTGAGTTCCAAGATATGGACCCCACGAGTGATTTTTGGGTGCAATTTCGGATTTTTGTTGGAAAATTAGTATTTTCATATGGAATTATTTTCTATAAATTTTATTGTTTGAATCGAATTATTTGTGGCTAGAGTCAAGGCGTTCGGAAGCTGATTCACGAGGCAAGGGCATAACAAATAAAAAAATTCACGGTTTGAGGTAAGTAATTGTTCTAAATTTAGTCCTGAGGGCATGAAACCCCGGATTTTATGTTATGTGATTGGTTTTGAGGTGACGCACATGCTAGCTGACGGGCGTGTGGGCGTGCACCGTAGGAATTATGACTTTGTCAATTTCATGGAAATGTGTAGTTAAATAATCTGTTGATATCCGTACATTTTCCATGTTTTAGCGAAAGCGAACAATAAATCATGTTTAAACCTTGTGTTTACACTGTTGGGACCCACAGTGGTCGTGTACTTGTTGAATTATCTGCTAAATTATTGTTTTGTACTCAGTCACGATTTTACTTGCATATTTACATCTTAGTCTATCTTGTTTATTATTGATACATCATATTATTACTATTGGACTGCTTATCATGGTTTCAGAGAGCCCGAAAGACTGGAGAGGTTGATGACTGAGTGAGGCCGAGGGCCTAATTGTGAGGATATTTGTGGGATCGCGCTGCACGCCGCAACATATTTTATTGATTTACGCCATGATTAGCTTGTTATAGCGCTTGGACTGACGGAGCCCCTCCGGAGTCTATATACACCCCTAGTGAGCGCAGGAACCTATTGAGTGCGAGTGCTGAGTGTCGAGTTATTGAGAGGAATAAGTGAATGAGAGGAATGAGCGACTGTGAGGAAAGAGTGTCTGTGAGGTTGGAGTGAATGGGAGGACTGAGTGACTGTTACTCTGAGAGGATGTATTAATTCTATTATTGCTGCATTTCAGCTATCATATATCACTGTTTTGGAAAACTCTGAAAGACATTATTTATGTTTCACTCAAATTTGATATGAAATTACTGTGGAGTTTTATATGATGAACTTGAAAGCATGCCTACCTTTTCATGTTGGAAAATTACTGTATTTGGACTTAGCTGTGAACCTAGTCACAACTTTTAGTTCTTTATTTATTGTTATTACTTACTGAGTTGGTTGTAATCATACTACACCCTGCACTTCGTGTGCAGATCTAGGTGATCTCGGACACAACGGGTGTTGATTCTTTCGCACAGTTAATTTTCTGGAGATTCCGAGGTAGCTACGTGTTTCGCTGACCTTGTCTTTCCTTCCCTATCTCCTTGTCTACTGTAATTGGTTTCAGACTATTATAGACCGTGTTTTCCAGACTTATGATGTATAGATTCTCATGTACTCTGTGACACCGGGTTTTGGGAGTATATTTATATTTAGTATTTGTGGGATTTTTCCCTTAAAATTAATTATTATGTTTTCAATATTTAAAAGAAATTGTGGGTTGTTGATACTGTCAGCTTGCCTGGCATTGGGATAGGCGCCATCATGACAGGTGTGATTTTCGGGTCATGACACACCTGATCGCGGACTTGTCCATACGATCGTGAAGCTCAAACTCACAGGCCTACGCGATCGCGGACTCGGACACATGATTGCGAAGCACAAATGCGTGACCTCCACTTCTGTTCCACTTACTCTACGCGAATGCGACCTTCTTCATGCGTTCGCGAATAACAAACTCCCACTGCTGCGCGATCGCAACCTTCTTCATGCAATCGTGAAAAAAGAATTCATCACCGCCTCAAACAAGCCTATGCGATCACGGACATGCTCATGCGATCGCGTAAAAGGAAACCAGTGACAGAAAACCAGCATTCTTCAGCTAGATAGCCAAGTCAAAAATTGATCTGTTAGTCGTATGAAACTCAACCGAGGCCCCTGGGACCTCAACCAAATATACCAACAAGTCCTAAAACATCATACGAACATAGTCTAAACCTTAAATCACATCACACAATGCTAAAAACACGAATCATACCCCAATTCAAGACTAATTAAACTAAGAAATTCAAACTTCTACATTTGATGCCGAAACCTATCAAATCAAGTCCGATTGACCTAAAATTTTGCACACATGTCATAAATGACATAACGAACCTATTTCAATTTTAAGAATTGAATTGCGACTTCGATATCAAATATTCAACTCCCTGGTCAAACTTCCTAAAAATTCAACTTTCGCCATTTCAAGCCTAATTCCACTACGGACTTCCAAATCACAATCCGGACACGCTCCTAAGTCCAAAATCACCCAATGCTCGTTTACATATAAATCAATATTCGATCAACTTTTCCATCTTAAGGTTTCAATTATGAGACTAAGTGTCTCAATTTACTTCGAAATCCTTCCGGACCTGAACCAACTAACCCGTTAAGTCATAAAATAACTATAAAGCATAAATTGAGTAGTAAATGGGAGAATGGGATTAGAATACTAAAAACGACTGGACGGGTCATTAAAGTTGCACGCCGCAACAGAATGATAAAAGTAATAATTTATTATGACTGCCAAATTGGCTTCGATTGTTGATATGAGTTACCTTCTTTATGTAACGACCCGACTTGTCGTTTTGAGAATTTACGTCCCATTCAACGACTTAAGAGCAGCTTCGTAATATGTCTTATTACTTGTGTAGAGGTTCGAGTTTGGTTTTTGGAAGGTTCAGAATTAAATCGAAAGAACAAATCTAATTTTTGAAGCTTAAATGAAGAAAGTTGACCGAAGTTTGACTTTTGAGCAAACAACTCCGGGATGGAATTTTGGGTCTGGAAATTGAAATAGGTATGTGGTGTCATTTATGAGTTGTGTACAAAATTGGAGGTCAATCAGACTTGATGTGATAGTTTTGGGCATTGAATGTAGAATTATGATTTCGGAAGTTCATAAGTTTCTTAGGCTTGAATTATGCATGATTCGTTAATTTGAGATTTGGTACCTCGGGGAAACTCTTGAATAAATCTTGTGTGAAAGTGGTGGTTACTGAAATAACCTTGACCCGGAGGAAATAGAAAAGTCCTGTCACCAGCGCCTAGGGTAGCGTAGGGTGCTAGCCCTGGTGCTAGGAATATTTTGTGATTCTGGAAACAACGCCCCACGCCACCTATGGCGTTACAAATATTAAGTACTCACTTCAGAGTTTATATTTTTCCATTCCTATTGGCCGAATTTTGGGGTTTCCTCCACTATCTCAAGACCTCCAACTCCCCCATCTCCAAGGTGAGTAATCCATACTAATTTGGTGTTTCATTCTATCATTTCCACTCTAGAATTAACTCAATCCACCATGAAACTCTTAGATATTCAAGAAATTTCTTCAAGAACTCAAAAACGGGTTTTGGCAAGATTTCTTTCAAAAGGTAATCCTACACCCTTAGACATATATGCATGGATGTATTATGCGTATGTGAGCAAAAAAGGTATTAGCACTTATTGGATGGTGCTTGGAAGGCATAAATACTTAAACTAGATAATTGGGTGTTATGGAGATTTTGTAATGAATTAATTAGTAACAACTGGGTGGATGTGAATCCATTAATGATTGTAATCGTGCTAAAGAATGTTGTATGTAGACAAAGGATGGTTTAGTATATAATGTTGGTGGGAAGGAGGGATTGTTGGATAAATAAACACCATTACTAGAGGTAGTAAAATGCTATGTACTCTAAGTATTTGATAAAATGCCGAAATGACCAAATATCTGGAAATCTATTTACTAATATTGGTCCAATTGAATTATGTAGATGTAGATTGAAGTTGTAAGAGTAGTGGAAGGTTTTAATATCACTAAAGAACTGAATTAAGAAAGCTCGATTTTTGGCGATCTTATTTCCGAGGGATTTTCAAGGATATCATCGGGATTTTAGCCATCCGGAAGTAGCTTCACTCGCGAAGATAATTAAAATATTGGTTTAGTTTCGTCGAGCTAAGTATCTTGCCTAAGCTTGAGTGGAGGAATTACCCCTAGGCATTGAGTCTTATGTGGAAGTTTTGTGATTGAAAGCCGTGTACGCAAAGTGACGAGTATGTACTTGGTTTATATGTGCAAATTATATCGGTTAAAATTCGTAGACACCCTTAAGTATTAAATTGGAAATTTTTGGTACTTATTAGATCCTTTATTTTCATGCCTCATTCATTGTTTGCTGAGTTTGCTCTTATATGATAATTTGGTGTGATTATCACTTGACTTTTATGTGGATTCTGTGTTCTATTGAGTTTACATTTAGTGGAAGTAATTTCATTAAGGATTTTTCATATGTATATAATTAATTAATTAAATTTGAAAAGGGGTATTAATTTAATTACCAAGAATATGGATTAAAGAAGGCGTTGTTCTTGCTGAGTTACTTTTCCAGCCTTGTTGTTTTTGAGATTTTATATACATTGTATTGAGTTGTGGGCTATGTGTTGTGAAATTTATTGATTTCGTTGTACCTTTAGAAAGGTTGTGGCCTATGGAAAATTTGTAATTACTAGTTGATTATGTTGTTTTGTTATGATAATATTCTGTGTGAATTGTTATGTGATTTGGGTTCCTGTTATGGGGCGTATAAGGGTGGCATCCCACTGTTGATATTATGCAGGCATAAGGTTGGCATTTCAATGTTGTTATATGTGTTGTGATATTGTGTGGACGGAGTGATAAGGGAGGCTATTAAATGGAGCGATATATGAGGCTATTATAGGAGTGATAGGGGAGGCTATTAATGGAGTAATAAGGGTGACTATAGGAGAGATAAGGGTGGCTATTGTCAGGGATAATATATGATGATGTAGGGTTATTGTATTGGTAATTTTTATGTGATGATGTAGGGTTATTATGCTGGTGATTTTTATGTGATGCTGTGATTTTTCTTATGTTTATTTTTATATCTTGTGCAACTTCTCTTGTTGTTTCAGTAAACTTGATAACAGTCTGATCTATGTTAAAATTGTGAGCCTGTGGCTATTGCCGGGCGGATTATGTTATTGGCACATCAATTGTCCGTTCAGATGTGATATGAAATGTGAGCATGAGGTGTCGGGAAAATATAATGATTATGTTATTGGAACGTGAACTGTCCGTGCAGATGTGATATGAAATACGGGCACGAGGTGCGGGGGAAATACAATGATTTTATTATTGTCCCGTGGTTTGTCCCTGCGGTTTTGATAGAAATATGGCACGAGGTGCCGTGGAAATATGAAAGATGGATGAGACTCGTGTTATGAAAATATAAAAGTGGACTGAGACCCGTGATTTATGATTATGAAATGAGGTGTCACTAAGTGACTTTTATTTGAAAGAATTATATTCGAAAGATTTTTGTTAGAAAGAAGTATATTCGAAAGATATTTATTGGAAAGAAGTATATTTGAAAGATATTTATTTGAAAGAAGTATATTCGATAGATATTTATTTGAAGGACCTGATTAATTGGTTATACTTGTGTTCCTTATTTGTTTGAGCAATAATTATGGTGTTCTTGTCGCCTTGTTGTTTATATCATGGTTTATTTTTTGTTGCTATCATTGCTAGTTGATTCCTAGTACTATTGTATACTGCTATATTCCACAAGTTATTTGACTAGTAAGTGTCTTGACTGTACCTCATCACTACTCCACCGAGGTTAGTCTTGATACTTACTGGGTACCGAATGTGGTGTACTCATACTACACTTCTGCATAGTTTTTTGCAGAGACAGGTATTGGAGATATCAGATTCGAACAAAGATTAGAGTGTGATCTCAAGGATTCAAGGTAGGGCTTCTTGGTCGTCGCAGTCCCTTGGAGTGTTTCTATTTTATTGTACTGTCAACTTTTACTCGAACAGTATTGTATATTTGATCCTTGAGATCACTGCATGTATTCAGTTAGAGTTCGTGAGTCAGTATTACCAGTCTTGGGAGGTTGTTATATTTGTTTGCAATTTTGGTTTCAACACTTGTATTAAATTATATGTCACGACCCAAAACCTAACCTGTCGTGATGGCACCTAACGTGATACTAGGCAAGCCGACATTTCCAAAACACTTTCAAAGTTTAACAGAAATAAATTAGGACATTTAAAATAATCGGAGTTTTTCATAAAAACGGGAGTAAACCCACAAAAGAATAAGTGCGGAAAAATAGCCCGACATCGGGGAGTGACTGATTCATGAGCATATAGATATTCAGTTTAATAAAAATAGTGTCCGAGTATCAATACAGAAAAAAAAAAAACATAGAATGAGAGACAAGGTCTGCGGATGCCAGCATCTACCTCGTAGTCTCCGGTACTCGATCGCGCACGAACTCAACGACCTCCGTGATCAAACACACTTAAATCTGCACATGAAGTGCAGGGTGTAGCATGAGTACAACCAACTAAGCAAGTGACAGAAATAAATAAGGAACTGAGAAGGTAGTGATGAGCTATACAAATACAGTTCATTTTCAATAATTACAGCAAAGAATAGACATGCTTTCAAATCCGGCAGTTCAAACCCAATCAGTTATATACAGTTAAAGTGCAAGTAAATTCGGATATAGAATCTTTCAGAAATTTCACGACAATGACAGATAGCAACTAAGTGCATCAACAAATAAAAAAGCAAGTACATCCTCTCAGGGAAACAGTCACTCAACTCGTACAACAGCAGAATCACTCGGCTCTCGGCTCTCGGCCCTCAATACTCACACTCAATAGGTACCTGCGCTCACTGGGGGGGTGTGCAAACTCCGGAGGGGCTCCTTCAGACCAAGCTCTATACCATTGAAGCGTGCATCCCGATCCCATAATATGTAAACATCCATAAGGCTCGTTGCGGCGTGCAATCCGATCCATATATATATATACAAGCCTAAGGCTCATTGTGGCGTACAACCCGATCCATATACATACAGCCCTCGGGCTCGTTGCGACGTGCAACCCGATCCATGTATATACATATAGCTCACAGCTCGGTACTTAGGCCCTAACTCAGTCACCAACCTCTCCAGTCTCTCAGAAATCAGAAAGATCAGCACAAACAAAAATAACATAGTGTATCAACAAGAATCAAGAAGAGACTGAGATATGATACGCAAGTAAAACCATGACTGAGTACAAGACAACAATTAGCAAATAATTCAACAAGTACGCGACCTCTGCGGGTCCCAACAGTACCATCACATAGCCTAAGCATTTCTAACATGATTTGCAGTGAAATTTCTATAACACAGGGAGAGCATATAGCTAGCAACAAGTTATTCAACTTTACAGTCTCAAGGGACAGACCAAGTCACAATCCCCCACGGTGCACACCCACACGCCCCTCACCTAGCATGTGCAAACCTCCAAAATAATCACATCATACCAAAATCTGGGGTTTCATACCCTCAGGACCAGATTTAAAATTGTTACTTACCTCAAACCGCGCAAAATCCTACTCCGCAATGCCTTTCCCCTCGAATCAATCTCCAAACCCCCGAATCTAGCCACAAGCAGTACGAGAAAAGTAATATAGGCTAAAAGAATCAATTCTACATGCTAAACACTAAATTATAACCCAAAAACCGAAATAGACTCAAATCGGCCCCAGGGCCAACATCTCGAATTCTGACAAAAGTCGCAAAACCCGAAAGCCCATTCACTCATGAGTCTAAACCTATCAAATTTACCCAATTCAGCTAACAAAATCCCATTCGAACCCTCAAAAAGCTAACTCAAGAATTCTTCCACTTTTTCTCAAACTTTTCACCCCGAATCACAAATTAGATGGTGGAATTAAAGGCATAATCATGGGATTTGACCAAAATTGGATAGGAATCACTTACCCCAAACACTCACGAAAGAATACCTCCAACTATCACCTTCTACCGAGCTCCCACTTCAATTTTATGATATGAACTCAAAATCCTCATTTCTAATCTTTTAGTTTTTCCCAGATACACCTTCAACGCGAACGCGACCACCCTCTCGCGTTCGCGTAGACTAATCTACTTGCTCCTCAACTTAACTCTTCGCGAACGTGACCTTCACGCACGCGAAGCTTTACCAACATAGGCCACACCTTCGCGGACGCAACTACATCACTCCTCTTCGCGGACGCGACCCTACTCTCGCTTTCTTGATGCACACATAGGCCACACCTTCGTGAATGCCTCCCATTCTTCAAGAACAAGAATAAAAACTCCAACTGGCCTCTTAAATGCCTTATGCGATCGCGGGACATCTCTCGCGAAAGCGAAGAAGAAAAGTCTGCAACAAAAATACCAGAAAAATCTGCTATCTCTCCTAAGTCCAAAATGATCCGTTAACCATCAAAAATCAACCCGAGGCCCTCGGGACCTCAACCAAAAATACCTTCAAGTCTTAAAATACCATACAAACTTAGTCGAGCTTTCAAATCCCATCAAACAATAACAAAAACCCGAATCACCCTCAAATCCAAACTTAACGAACTTGAAACTTCAAATTTCTACAACCGATGCCGAAACCTATCAAACTACGTCCGATGTACCTCAAAATTTACACATAAGTCATATTTAACTTTACGGACCTACTACAACTTACGGAATCTGAATCCAGTCAAAATCTCCAAAAATTCAACTTTCGCCATTTCAAGCCTAATTATACTATGGACTTCCAAATCACATTCCGGAGTTGCTTCTAAGTCCAAAATTCACCCAACGGAGCTAATGGAACCTACATAACTCCATTCCGGAGTCATCTTCACACAGTTCCGACTGCCGTCAAAATCCTAAGACTTAAGCTTCCGTTTTAGGGACTACGTGTCCCAAAACACTCTGAAACCAAAAACAAGACCTTCGGGCAAGTCATATGAGCAGAAACATATACGGGGAAAGCAGTAAATAGAGGATAGGGGCTAATACACTTAAAACAACCGTCTGGTCGTTACACCTTCCCCCCTCTTAAAACAATCGTTCATCCTCGAACAAGCATAGAGACATACCTGAAGTGATGAAAAGATGAGGATAACGGATGCGCATATCATGCTCGGTCTCCCAAGTTGCCTCCTCGACCGACCGACCCTTCCACTGATCCTTCACAGAAGCAATATTGTTCAACCTTAGCTTTCGAACCTGCCTATCCAAGATCGCCACCGGCTCCTCAATATAAGATAAATCCTTGTCCAACTGGACTGAGCTGAAATCCAACACGTGAGACGGATCGCCATGATACTTCCGGAGCATAGAGACATGGAATACTGGGTGGACTCCCGCTAGACTGGGAGGCAAGGCAAGGTCATAAGCAATCTATCTAACACGTTACAATACCTCAAATGGAGTGATAAACCTTGGGCTCAGCTTGCCCTTTTTTTCGAACCTCATAACACCCTTCATGGGTGAAACCCGGAGCAAGACCCGCTCTCCAACCATGAATGCAACATCGCAAACCTTCCGATACGTATAACTCTAATGTCTGGACTGGGCTGTGCGTAGTCTATCCTGAATTACCCTAACCTTCTCTATAACATCTTGACCCAAGTCTGTACCCAATAATCTAGCCTCGCCCGACTCGAACCAACCCACTAGAGACCTACACCGCCTAGCATACAGGGCGTCATACGGTGCCATCTGGATGTTCGACTGATAACTGTTGTTGTAGGAAAACTCCTCTAGTGGAAAGAACTGATCCCATGAACCCCCAAAAAATATCACACACGCACATAACATATAGTCTAATATCTAAATGGAGCACTCAGACAGTCCGTTCATCAGAGGGTGAAATGTTGAGCTCAACTCCACTTGAGTACCCAACTCATGCTGTATGGCCCTCCAGAACCGTGATATAAACTACGTACCCCGATCAGAAATGATAGATATCGGTACACCATGAAGCCTGATGATCTCGTGGATGTACACTAGAGCCAGCTGCTCGAAAGAATAGGTAGTCATCACAGGAATGAAATGAGCTGACTTGGTCAGCCGGTCCATAATCATCCAAATTGCATCAAACTTCCGCTGAGTCCGTAGAAGCTCACCCAAACCATCTACATTGGGCACACATTGCCTGCATTAAATTCTCAATGCACCATCATCCCCTATATTGACTCATTAGCATCACAGTGTTGTACCATGTATTTACGGACAAGCAAATGGGGTTCATCATACTGACGCTCCCTGATACGATCATAAAGAGAAGACCGAGAAACCACACAAGCCAATACTCGACTCGGCTTAGAAACATTCAATCTAACAAACTGGTTGGCTAAGGCATGAACATCCAATGCCAATGGCCTCTCTGCTGCTGGAAGATATGCTAAGCTCTCCAAACTCTCTGCCCCACGACTCAAGACATCGACTACCACATTGGCCTTCCGGGATGGAACAAAATGGTGATATCATAGTCCTTAAGAAGCTCCAACCACCTCCGCTGACGCAAGTTAAGATCCTTCTGTTTGAACAGATGCTGCAAACTCTGATAATCAGTGTAAATCTCACAATGGACCCCGTACAAATAGTGCCACCAACTCTTCAAGGACATGATAGTTCTTCTCATGGGGCTTCAACTAGCGCGAAGAATAAGCAAGCAATCTAACCTCCTACATCATAACACACCCAATGCCAATTTGTGAGGCATCACAGTCATTGTGTAAGAACTAGAAACTGATGATAGAACTAGAACTGGGGTCGTGGCTAAAGCAGTCTTGAGCTTCTGAAAGCTCTCCTCGCACTTTTCCGAACACCTGAAAGGAGCACTCTTCTGGGTCAATTTAGTCAAAGGCAATGCAATAGATGTGAAACCCTCCATAAAATGACGGTAATAGCCCGCCAACCTAAGAAAGCTCCGAATCTTCGTGGCTGAGGACGGTCTGGACCAACTCTACACCACCTCTATCCTCTTCGTATCCACCTGAATACCCTTACTGGACACCACGTGCCCCAAGAACGCCACATAGCTGATCCAAAACTCACACTTGGAGAACTTTGCATAAAGCTCCTCCTCCCTCAATCGCTGTAACACAATCCTCAGTTGTTGAGCATGCTCCTCCTGGCTATGAGAGTACACTAGGATGTCATCAATGGATACAATAGTGAACGAGTCAAGATAAGGCTAAAACATATTGTTCATCATATGCATGAACGTTGCTGGGGCGTTGGTCATCCCAAAAGACATCACAAGGAACTCATAATGGCCATATGGGGTCCTAAAAGTTGTCTTAAGAATATCTGAGTCCCGAATCTTCAGGTAGTAATACCCTGACCTCAAATCAATATTGGAGAACACCATCGCTCCCTGAAGTTGTTCAAACAAATCATCAATACGTGGCAAAAGATACGTGTTCTTGATTGTGACCTTGTTCAACTGTCTGTAATCAATGCACATTCTTATAGTACTATCCTTCTTCTTCAAAAATAGAACTTATGCACCCCAAGGTGACACGCTAGGCCGAATAAACCCCTTTTCAAGGAGTTCCTGAAGCTTCTCGTTCAATTCCTTTAACTACGTCGATGCCATAAGATACGGTGGAATAGAAATGGGCTGAGTGTCCGGCACCAAATCAATACCGAAATCAATATTCATGTCGGGCGGAATGCCCGACAGGTCTACAGGAAACACATCCGGGAACTCTCACACCACCTAAACAGAATCAATAGTAGGGTCTCTGCACTAACCTCCCTCACAAAGTCCAGATAAGATAAACAACCTTTCTCAACCATCCGCTGAGCTTTCAAGTATGAAATCACCCTACTGGGAACATAGTTTATAGAGAGGTTATATCAACCCTCTGCAACCTCGACATCGCTAACTTCACAATCTTAGCGTGACAATATAGAATTGCATGACATGGATACAACTAATCCATACCTAAAATCACGTCAAAATCTTCCATAATAAGCAACAAGAGATCCACGCTAGTCTCCAAACTCCAAATAGTCACCACACATGACCGATATTCACGATCCACAATGATAGTATCGCCCACTGGAGTGGATACACAAAAAGATGCAACGAGAGACTCACGGGGCATAACCAGATAATGAGTCAAACACGAGGACACATATGAATAAGTGGTGTTGATACCCGATTGTTTTCCCATATATATATATATATATATATATATATATATATATATACTTTCAAAACAGTACGTATGCATCATCATTTAGTTTATAAGCATATATAAGCATTTTTCATAATTTTTAAAGGCTTTAAATAAATTTATTTCTGCATTTTATTATATAAATATCCAATAATTACCCTACAAATTATTTTTATGATGATTTAATAATCTAAACTTATAATTTATACCAATATGAGGTTTTAAATATTTTCAGTGCATTTATCATAATTATATTTGTATTTTTTGGGGCAAAATTGCACCTTTTACAATAATAGCCCACATGCATGTATAATTACCTTATTTATGCAGAAAATGACTTTTTATAGTTTTATAATATTAAGAAAATATTTTTAATCATCTTAGTGCACAAATATATTTTTGATATTTATTAATTACTTTTATTAATTATTTATTTATTAAGCATTGGGTATTTAAAATATGGCCCCAAATTTACCTTAATTTCGGACCTAAACTACCCAATCCCAGCCCAATAACCTCTGAGACCAAACCAAATAACCTTCAACCCAACCAATAAACCAACCCGACCCAGAACCCTCAACTAATCGTGGCCATTAATCTCCGAGATCAACGGCTTATATTACCGTGTCCCTTTTAATTAACCTAATACTCCCCTAACCCTAACCACTATTCACCACCCGCCACCTTTGAATGATCTAAAACCTCCCCCTTCTTTCTTCCCAAACCCTAGTCGTCTCCCCCTAAATTTCTCTCCTAATACCACCGGACATGGGATTATACGGTTACTTCTTACCATATTCGACTCCCCCTTGGTACTGGTCCCCTTCTTTATACCTCTTGCCTAAACATGGAAAGCGGATCTCATCAACTTTGAACCAAAGCTGGTTCAGTTCCTTGACCTTTTTTCGTCTATGTTCATTCTTGTTCTTTTATGGTATGAATCTCTATGTATTTTTGTGACTCTTACTCACCCTAAAATTAGGGTTTCAGATTCTTTTAAATCGAACCAAATATGGTTTGATTCTTTGATTTTAAAAGGTATTTCTGTTTATGTTCATCTTATTCTATACAACATGTAATTTTTACCTTTTATTTATTTTAGATTTCTGCTGATTTGTGTACTTTACCTAAAATTAGGGTTTTGAAATTTTCTCTTTTTCTTACTGATTTCGATTGCTTTCCTTTCTAGTGTTTGACTAATGATTTTCCTTGTTTGGGTGTTTGATTTCTACTGCTATATAAATACCCCCCCCCCAACTCCCATTTCGAAACAGTCCGAATCATTAAGAAAAATTACTAAAAAATTAAAGTTGTGTGCTCTTTGCTCTTTAATAATCTTATTCTGCACTTTGGTTCCTGGCCAGCTGAAATCCAAGGCCAGAAATTCTGAGTTCTTGTTCTTTTGTTGATATTCATAACACTGTGGACTTCCGTTCTTTCTTGTTTTCGCTTAACTGGTGAGTTACTTTCCTTTGTCATTTCATTTCTACTTACTTGTCATTAGAATGTGTTTTCACTTCTGAAGATTGTTGTTCAATATGTTTGCGGGTTGTTCTCATATTCAACTCTTACTGTCTTACTTCAATTCTAGGCCTTTCTAATCTAAAATGTCATTACACTTATAGTTTGAGAGATGTTTAGACCTGCTTTAAATTGATTATTTTTTTTTAAAGTCTGTCTAGACTATGTGTTACTCATAGCCTTCTCTTATTTAAATTTGTTATTTGAACATGCTCCAATATCCCCTTTCTATGGATTAGTTGACTAAGTATGACTATATAAGTATATAGCACAAGTCTGTTTCTGAATTTGCTATAATGACATGTAGCCTGTTTTGATCCTGTTTTCACCATGTCTTGACTTCTCTGGTAATTGCCCTAATCTTGTTAAGTTCATATTGATATGATTCCTTCTTATGATACTAGCATTCTACATTTAGCATAATCTAAACTTTTACCATAAGTGTGTGCGCATCAAACCTGCAAAACTGTCTTGGTAACATATGTATTATGTGTTGGATCTGTTCTTTTGAGACTTTGCTAAAGTTTGTTCTTAAAACCCCAAGCATGTTCTATTACCTTTTTTATGTGCTCAACTTGAATCTGTTTGTATCCCTCAGTGCTGTCCCCTAACCTCAGTTTATTCCTTTGCTACTTGGTGTCTTTGAGTTATTATTCTTAGCCGGCTGAAATCCAAGGCTACTTAGGTTATGTCCTTTGACCTCCCTAGTGTGCGCACTGCTCAGGGTCCAATTGAGACCCTTGTGAACTCTAACACACTAGTATTCGGTCCCTAATCCCTCCTCTGAACTATTCTTGTTAACCACCCTAGTGTAAGCACTGCCCTGGGTTCTTGAAGTCCCTTGGGAACTCTGACACACTAGGGACTTTGTTCTATATGCTCGATTCTATCTTGTGCTCACTGGGTGAATCATTCAATTCCTAGTTGATGTATGTCCATGAGTGTGTAACTTGGAGACTATTATGATTTGTGAGAATAAAGTCCAGGCCTATCCAGGTGTATTTTGGGCATGTTGTAGGCTCCCTATAGTTATTATCTTATGTAATTCATGCTATTCATTTTGGGTTTGTAATAATTATTGTAATAACATTTTGGGGTATAAGTAAAATCGGGAAAGGGGATTTATCTTACACTTGCATTGAGATGGGTAGAAATCCTGCCTATAGGTTCATCACTTAGCTGAAATGCGTTATTATGCTCAAACATGTTCCGCTGTCATGTGTTAGATATCATGCCTATATTTATTCTATTTTGCTCAAAATGTGTTACTTTTAAGTTATTATAGAAATCCTGCCTATAAGTATCCTATCTTGTTCAAATGTGTCTTAGAAATCCTGCCTATATGTTCTCTATTTGGTCCAAATATGTTCTACTTTTACCTGTTAGAAACCATGCCTATAGGGTATTGAATGATTAATATCTCAATGTGCGCATAGAATTCTGTTTACATACGGCTTAATTTACAAATTAGATGCCATGCCTATAGGATCTAAAAACAAGTTTTAATTACAGAAATCATGCCTATATGGTCTAAATCAGTCTTGATTATTGTCATGCTTGTTTCTTTTAACCATTATTAGAAATCATGCCTATAGGACTCGATTAAGCAATTCTGAACATATTCTTGTGATTACCATTGTTAGTTACTATGCGAATCACCTAGAAATCATGCCTATAGGTTTAATCTCTTGTGCTTAAAATCAGTAGGCAACTATATAGTCTTTAGAAATATTATTAAAAGAAAGGATTTTACATATGAAGTTGTCCGCTTATAAAATCCAGAATCACATAGAGATCCTGCCTATAGGGTTCTGCGACCTTAACTTATTAAAATCTGCAACTGTCAATGGTAGTTAGTTCACGTGCATTTGTTGCCTAAGTGCGGAGGCCAACTTGAGCCTTTGTTTGCCTATACATGAAAGTCCTAAATCTTTTGCTTGTCTCCTAGTATTTTCTCTTTTGAGCAACCTAATTTAAAGTTTAGAACCATCATGTAATAGAGGTCCAAATGCCTCCTGGACCATAGGCATGGGACGGGTAGTGCACGCATAGAGTACGGCTAGAATTGACTAGTGCGCTTTAGGTAAACAACTTAAAGATAGTAATCGGGTAGCAGGATATGATAGTCTGTGCCTGCTGAATAATACGAGTAACATCCCATCTTGAGGTAGTTACGAAGTATTATTTATGTTGCACGGGGTGATCCTTTAAGCTAAAAAACTTAGGACCCCCACCTTTGTTTTATTTTCCCAATTTTGTCTCTTCTCCTCGCATAGACTAATTCATATCATTCGAGTTCGACCGGGACACACAATTGTGGACCTCGAGGAGTGCCTAACACCTTATTCTCTAGGTAATTTGATCCTTTACCAGATCTTTGGTGACGCAACTGGTTAAACCAGAGTTATCTGTAAGTAGGTGCCCTAACGCACCTTAAATCCGTTAGGTGGCGACTCTCTCTTTTAACACCCCTTCCTTAAAGAAGTTGTCACATGTCTAAGCCCGATTTTGCGAGACAGAAAGGGGCGCAACAGCATGGCGACTCTGTTGGGGATATAGTTTAGGCTCTTACCATTGCGAACTTGGTCTATATGAATTAGTCTCTCTCAATAAGCCTGTCTTTATTATTTTATTGATACTTGAACATCCCGCTCCCATTTTCCCTTTTATTGCTACATGCACACCCTCTTCCCTATTTCCCCTTTATGTGAAATCATATGCAACTCTTCACTTAATTTGGTTACAATATGCATGCCACTGGCTCCAACTTTTTAAATTTTGTTATATCATGACTTTCCCAATCCTTCCCCTTTTTTTCTTTCTTTTCTGTCTTTACATTTATTAAATACTGCGTTTATCGCTTTTATCATGCAAAATAATTGACAACGTGTTGTTTTATTTTTGAATAAAGCATGCTCTACATCATATTCTACTCATGCGCAATTAATACCAAAGCGGCACTTGATGAGTGTCCGCGTTCTTCCTATATTACCCTTTTTAAATTTGGAAAGGCTTATTTGCGGTAAAACTAGTCGTTCAGCGGTGCAATCGATGGTTCCGTGCCTTTCCCTCTCAAGTTGTCCACTTGAGGGTACCGGTCTAGACTCTTCTACAAACCCCCACTCTAATATTAACTGTGCATGCATCATGTCTAAATTTAGTATGGGTTAGAACGTTATCCGCGTAACAACCCCTTAAGGTAAGCCTTATCCAAAGCCCATCGGGGTTTCCATAATCCCAACGGGCACGATCATGATATGTGCATTATTTGGAGAAAACGTGTCAATATGCTAATCATTAATGGGTAACTAGTCAGATCCGGAGAGGGAAAGGGCTAACTTTATCTGTTTTGCAGAAATAAGGCACGAAGTCTCCAGGTTCGACATGGTTTGAAGTATCCCACCTTTGTTGCTAGATTGGTGGGAAAATCTCTCTCCAATTGAAAAAAACAATGTGAAAAGAGTTCTCGGGAATTTACCTTCTTTGCTAGACATTCAGCCAAACAATGTACTGATTGAGGCCACTGCTATGTTTTGGGATGAGAAGAGAGTTGTTTTCCATTTCGGTGACATAGAAATACTCCCCTTCTAAAGGAAATAGGAGGCTTTGATGGGCTTCCCTGGGACAACCCTAGTCTTTTGGTACCGGAAAATTGCACTTCTCAAGGTTTTCTAAAAATTATGGGTTTTAGAAAGAATGATGAGTTAGTCTGCCCGAAGAAGTCTTACATACCATTCGACTTCCTTTACGAGAGTTATGGGCACAGCAAGTCCTATCGTCTTTATCATGATGAATTTTCTATCACCTCTCTTGGTTGGACTCATCGCCGGGTTTTTGTGTTCATTGTCTATTTTCTAGGTATGCTGGTATTCCCAATATAAGGAGAAAGGATTCACACTCGCTTAGCTATAGTTACTAAGACTTTAATGGAAGGAATTAAGGGATAGACTTACACTATTGTCCTAATAATCGTAGCGGAGATATACCGAGCCTTGGATCGTTGCAAGAAAGGATATAGGCATTTTGGGGGTTGCAATTTGTTACTGCAAATATGGATGTTGGAACATCTTCAAAGGGGACAATACCATCAAGAATTTCCACGACGACCATGGAAGGACCACATAGCTTTTTACCATTCGAAAACAATGACTTTTATCCCGGATAGGTTTGCACAACCATGAAACGTTGTGGGCTGGGTACACTTATTTAGCAATTTGGTTGACGACAAGGTCCATTGGATGTTCGAGTGGTTCCATACTGGCGAATTCATCATCAGGTCAAGATATGTTCCTTATCTAGTGCTAATCGGATTAAGTGGTATCTATTCTTATGCTCCAATCAGAGTCATGAGGCAAGCTGGGAGAAAAAGAGTTATACTACGAGTTTCCAAAATGGTTCATTACAAAGCAAATTTCCAAGGGAATGTCATTCCATTCAAGTTCAAGGCACAACACATGTGGCATCAAAAGATTATTGTGGATAAAGATACCATCGAGCTAGACAGGTATCAAGCCGGCCATGTGTACTTCTACACATGATGGTTGGTTGATGACATAGCAGGAGAGGTCAAGCCAGGGGTTGATTTGAGGAATAGGGTCATAGATGATGCTGCTGAAGCGCAAGTCAAATACAGGAGGTTGCACAAAAGGGTTTTTGAATCTGAGTCCAGGCATTTGAAACAGAATAAAGTGGACATGGAAGCAATCAATAAATGGAGGGTAATCGCTAATAAATCAACAGAAAGGTTGGAGTATATAGAGCAGGGTTTGATGGAACTTGAGGGAAAGATGAGAAAAAGGATCTCGGATTGTGAGAACACATAGGGTAATGAAGGAGGACATCTAGCAAGGGTGTATATGCTATTGGACATGTGCGACCTGGGGAATATGATTGACGGGGCTAAGAAGGCCAACCAAGTAGATTAGGGGTGATGTTTTCTAGATTCGTTTTAGAATTTGATTATAGTAAGGCAAATGCCACTAGTGACTCTTTATAATTATTATCGTTTTAGTAGAGATTTGGTCTATTTAACATATTAATGAAATCATGCAGTTATCGGCATTGAGTTTTCTCCAAAGCGATATGTCGCTAGGCCTACCACGGGAAAGATGAGGTCCCCAAATTAGGACGCAAATTCCGCAATACGTGTTTAAATATCGTGAATATCCTTTTAATACTCTTTACTGACTTGTTTACCTTTTTTTTTTCTTTTCTTTGTTTATTCCCATCCCCTAAGGTTGGTTTGTGCATACCGGCATCATCGGCATATCATACCAAATCTAGAGGTCCTCCACCTCCTCCTCCTCAAAGCGATCCTAAGAACTAAGGAAAGGCTAAGATGGATGATTTGAGAAGTATCAGGAAAGACAACGCAACACATGCAGAGAATGTTGAAACTTCGGATGGTAGGGGTACTCCGGCACAAAACAACTTGGCTTTGAGATTAGAGCAAAAGATACTGGAGTTACAAGGGGAACTTGAGCAGGTCCGTAACTTGGAAAACCTTTCCCTTACCCTGAATGTTCCTGACATCAACCAACAAAACACCCAAAACTCAACACCTCCTCAGAACACACAAAACCAGAACCCGTAAAATCCTCCTGCACCTCATCAATACGCCACGCCTCCCAAAATTCCTAATCCTCTACCAACACCAACTCCTCCACAGCATCATCATTATCTGACCCAGTACCCATAAACTACCACATACCACAATCCTTAGAATGCACCACAGCCTACTCCTAACCCGGAAAACTCAACCAATGACCACCATTACGCCTAGATTCCCGGAGTCCACCAAAGCAATCCCATATATGTGGAAACCTTACCTCACACCCCACAATAGACCCTATACATACCCGAATCTACCGAGAAGGACCTGCTCATCAAGAACATGGCAGAAGAACTCAAGAAACTTAACGCCAGGGTTCAAAATGTCAAAGGGGGCAAAGGCGTCGAGGGTTTGAATAATGAAGATTTGTGTATTCAGCCGGACGTAGAACTGCCAGAGGGTTATAAACCTCCCAAGTTCGAAATGTTCGACGAAACTGGTGATCCGAAGGTGCACTTGAGAACGTATTATGACAAGCTTGTAGGAATTGGCTGGGATAAAAGAATCAGCATGAAGCTGTTCATGAGAAGCCTCACTGGAGACGCCTTGCCTTGGTGCATCAGTCAGAACCCAAATAAATGGGTCAATTGGGTAAGCATGGCATCGGATTTCATGGATCAGATCAGGTTTAACACAGAAAACGCACCAGGCATTTTCTACATTCAAAATCTCAAGAAGAAGCCATCGGAAACTTTCTGCGAATATGCTACTCGGTGGAGATCTGAAGCTGCAAAAGTGAGGCCAGTGCTGAAAGAAGAACAGATGAATAAGTTCTTCGTCAAAGCTCAGGACCCGTAATACTACGAAAGATTGATGGTTATTGAAAACCGTAAATTTTCTGATATCATCAAGTTGGGAGAGAGAATAGATGAAGGGATCAAAAGCACAATGGTGACAAATTTTGAAGCACTCCAAGCCACAAATAAGGCCCTGCAGTCAGGAGGTATCTCCAAGAAGAAAGAAGTAGGTGCAATAATGGTAGCTCAATATCTGAAGTCTCCTCTCACATGCCAAACACCTCCACTCACATATCAGCCTTCACCTCCCAGATACCGACAACCTGTCACCACTTACCATACCTATAACACCCAACCTTCATACTACCACTTACCACCATCCCGCCAAAACTACCAAAAACCTAGATCAAATTTCGACCGCAGACCACCCAGACAATACACCCAATTGTTGAACCTATAGACCAACTGTATGAGAGACTGAAGGTTGCCGGTTATATCACTCCCATTCTCGTTGTCGCCATGGAAAATTTCTCTCAATGGGTCAATCCAAATAAGACATGTTCCTATCACTCAGACATGAAAAGTCATACTATTGATGAGTGTCGTATTTTGAAGGATAAGATTCAGACATTAATCGATACCACAGTAATACAAGCAAATGAGGTTGTGCTCAAGGTCCGTAACAATCCTCTCCTAGATCACAGGAGCGGAGGGGTAAACATGATATAGACCGATGAAGAATGGGACTCAGAGGGGTCAATTGGACTCATTCATAATGCGGATAATCTTGAAACATCTCTAGTTACTCTCACCCCTATCATGGTACAAACTCAGGCACCAATTGAAGTTGAAGTAGTTGCACCAACTCTGTTTGAGGTTGAAGTAAAAATACCTTTCACCGTGATGGTAGCACCTACACCATCTTATAAGTCTAATGCAATACCATGGGATTATGTTGCATAAGAAATAAGGAAAGGGGAAAATGGAAGAAATTGGTGCAGCACAAGGTATGACCAGAAATGGTAGGGTTTACATGCCCGAGCATTTGAGGGGAACAAGTAAAGAAGCCACTACCAGGAAGCACATCATTGAAACCAGCCCGGATGATCTTTAGAGAAAGGTGCAAGCAAGGGAGTATTCTGTGGTTGATCATTTGAACAAAACCCCTACTCAGATATCCATTCTATCACTACTGCAGAATTCTGAGGCACACAAGAAGGAGTTAATGAAAGAGTTGGGTAAAGGCCTGCACGAGATACGAGCAGGAAGTATGAATGTGAAAGCATTTGATGGGTCTCAAAGGGCCACAATTGGGGAAACCAACCTCAGCCTACAGATGGGCCCAACCTGATTTGATGTTGAGTTTCAAGTGTTGGACATAGCTTCTACCTACAACCTATTGTTGGGACAACCTTGGATACATGCCGTTGGGGCCGTAGCTTCTACTCTACATCAGGTCGTGAAGTTCGAGTGGAACCATCAGGAAGTGATCATCCATGGGGACGGAAGTAATCCCATTTACACCAGTCAAACTATTTCGGTCATTGAGAATAGAAGTAAGTTGGGTGGAGAAACACACCATCGCTTCAAGTGCGTCAACGCAATTGAAAATGACAAATGGTGGAGCAATAAGATAGAAGGCATATTGGCATAGATAGGGTATGAGCCTGGCAAAGGTCTCGGTAAGAATCTCCAGGGGATCACCAAACCAATACAACTAAAGCGTCATGGCACAACTTTTGGGCTTCGGTATGAATACACCTGGCACGAGTATCAGAATTGGTCACCACCATGGCGTGGTCCTTATTACCCTCTAGAGCAACCAGTACCACATTTGAGCCAAACATTTCACCAAGCTGACATGATGTGGGAGTCCAAAGAAGATGAAGTTCTAGCCGGTATAAGGAATCTATTTCTGGATGATGAAGACATGGATTGTAGTGCGATAGTTGAGGATGAGGAGGAAAGCCTCATTATTCAGACCGTGGATAAGGGAGTGGTTCTCAAGAAGTGGAATGCTGCACCATCAAGGGCTCATCGAGTTCCTGGGTAGCCTGACAATTAGCATCATTTATTTTAAAAGCAATGTTTTATGAGCATTTAAGACATTTTCAGTATTTTGTTTTAAGCATGTTTTGTTTTGAAATAATTGCTCGGGTCATCGAGCTGTACCTGTTTGGCGTTCTCAAGATTTATCTAAATTCATTGTCGTTTTTAGTATTTACTATTATTCTTTACGTTTTTTCTCTACACCATTATTATTACCTATCCCGATGAACTTACGACTGTGATATGTAATGAGACAACACAAAATAAGGATAATGATTCAGAGGATTTGGAAGAGGATATAATGCCCAAGGAAATTGTCAGAGAAGTGGAAAACTTTGAAAACAAGCCTAAGTCCAATTTGGATGAGACTGAAACAGTTAATCTAGGAGACTCCAAAATAGTCATCACCTGTCACCATCAGAGAAAGAAGAATATACTCGTTTCCTGAAGGAATATGAGGATATCTTTGCATGGTCTTATGATGATATGACCGGTTTAAGCACATCCATAGTGGCTCATAAACTACCTACCAGCCCAAAATGTCCGCCGGTAAAGAAGAATCTCAAAAATTTAAAGCCAGATATGAGTTTGAAAATCAAAAAAGAAGTCACTAAGCAGATCAAAGTTAAGGTTCTCAGAATGGTTGAATATTCAACTTGGCTGGCTAACATCGTGCCAATTCCGAAGAAGGATGGGAGAGTCAGAGTATGCGTCGATTATCGGGACCTAAACAAAGCAAGTCCGAAAGATGATTTCCCGTTACCCAACATACACATATTGATTGACAACTGCGCCAAGCATGAACTCCAATCCTTTGTGGATTGCTTCACGGGATATCATCAGATCTGGATGGATGAAGAGGATACCAAAAAGACAGCTTTTATCATACCATGGGGTGTACTGCTATAAAATGATAGCGTTTGGTCTGAAGAATGCTGGGGCCACTTATATGAGGGCCATGAAAACTATTTTCCATGACATGATACACAGGGTGATAGAGGTATATGTGGATGACGTCATCATCAAATCCAAGAAAAGTACAGATCATTTAGCAAACTTGAGGAAATTCTTTGATCAACTTCGGATGTACAATTTAAAATTGAATCCCGCAAAATGTGCCTTCGGGGTCCCCGCAGGAAAATTATTAGGATTCATCATCAGCTGTCAAGGAATTGAGCTAGACCCATCAAAGGTCAAGGCAATCCAGGATTTTCCACCTCCAAAGTACAAGAAAGACGTGATGAGCTTCTTGGGATGTCTTAATTACATCAGCCGCTTCATAGAACAATCAATCGTGATCTGTGAGCCGATTTTCAAAATGTTACGAAGGATGTCGCAACCAATTTGACTAAAGACTGCACGCTTTTGACAGAATCAAAGAATATTTGTCCACACCTCCAGTCCTGGTCCCGCCAGAACCTGGTAGACCACTGCTACTCTATCTCTCCGTATTAGAAGGGGCTTTCGGTTGTGTCTTGGGACAACACAACGAGATGGTTAGGAAAGAACAGGCCATATACTATCTGAGTAAGAAGTTCACACCCTATGAAGCATGGTATTCTTTGCTAGAATGCACTTGTTGTGCTTTGACCAGGATAGCCCAGAAACGGATGCACTATTTCTGTGCCTATACCACATATCTCATATTAAGGATGGATCCTCTAAAGTACATCTTCCAGAAACCCATGCCTACAGGGAATCTGGCAAAATGGCAGATATTGTTGAGTGAATTCGACATCGTCTATATGACTCAGAAGGCGGTTAAGGGATAAGCATTAGCAGATCATCTTGTGGAAAATCTTGTAGGAGGAGAACACGAATCACTAAAAATGTATTTTCCTGATGTAGAAGTATCATTTGTAGGAGAAGATATCACCGAAGCCTACAACGGGTGGAGAATGTTTTTCGATGGAGCTGCAAGCATCAAAGGAGTGGGTATTGGAGTCGTTTTGGTGTCAGAAACAGGTCAACATTATTCGGTATCTGCGAAACTCAGATTTTTGTGCACCAATTATATGGCAGAATATGAGGCTTGCATATTGGGGCTCAATTTGGATGTTGACATGAATATAAAGGAATTACTAGCAATTGGTGATTCGGATCTTCTGGTACATCAGGTGCAGGGAGAATGGGTTACAAAGAATACCAAGATATTACCATATTTATATCATGTGCAAGAAATGATGATAAGGTTGACGAATATAGAGTTTAGACATGTCCCGAGAATCCAGAATGAGTTCGCATAAGCATTGTCCACTTTGTCCTTCATGATACAACATGAAGACAAGAATTTCATCGACCCCATTCCGATAAGGATTCATAATCAGCCAGCTTACTGCGTAGTTATGATACGGGTTCCGCCAAATAAACTCAATTCAACGAGTGCACCTTGGCCTTTTGTCGCTTGGGGAATAAACGTCATTGGACCAATTGAGCCAGCCGCTTTAAACAGGCACAAATTCATTTTAGTGGCCATGGACTACTTCAAAAAATGGGCCGAAGCTACATCCTACAAAGTTGTAACCTATAAAGTCGTCGCAGATTTTGTCAGAGATCGTATTGTTTGTCGATTTGGGGTTTCAGAGTCCATAATCACCAACAATGCCGCCAATATCAATAGTGACCTAATGAAAGCTATGTGAGAGACCTTCAAAATCAAGCACAAGAATTCCACAACATACAGGCCTAAAATAAATGTAGTCGTGGAGGCCGCAAACAAGAATTTCAAGAAAATACTGAGGAAGATGGTAGACAACCACAAGCAATGGCATGAGAGGTTACCATTTCCCTTATTGGGTTACCGGACCATAGTCCGCTCGTTAACCACGGCAACTCCTTACCTATTGGTCTACGGTACAGAAGTCGTCATTCCCGCCGAGGTAGAAATTCCCTCCCTGAGAATTATACAGGAAGCTGAACTCAGTGATGCAGAGTGGGTAAGAAGTCGCTATGAACAATTAGCTCTCATTGATGGGAAAAGAATGAATCCAGTGTGTCATGGTCAACTTTATCATAACAGAATGTACAGAGCTTTCAACAAAAGGGTCAAACCTAGACAGTTCGCACCAGGGCAGCTGGTGCTGAAATGAATCTTTCCACATCAGGATGAAGCCAAAGGAAAATTCTCACCCAATTGGCTAGGACCCTATATGGTTCACAGAGTACTAATAGGAGGAGAACTCATACTAACAGGAGGAGAACTCATACAGTCAAAAGATACTATGTTTAAAGCTGTTCACATTTATGCAATTGATATAACTGAACTACGCTTTACCTGATTCCCGTTTAAGAGGGGATACATAGGCAGCCCTGTGGGTTCGGTCACAATTCAATAAAATTCTCATTTTCCCATAATCAAAAATCGAGGCAGAATTTTGAGGACCCTCAAAATTCCGGGGCAAGCTCAGTCAACGGCACCGTGTGCGGAATATCCAGAAAATCATCTGAATAACTGGGTCAGAATTTTGAGTAGGACCCTAAAAATTCTATGGCAAGAAGGTCGCAATGTCTCTGATAATGTCACAGTTACTGGTTCATCTAATTTATTTAATATTACTGTGTTTTAGATAACTATGCACGCATACTTTTCGGAAAGCTTTATTTTTAGCCAGATGCTACCCATGGTAACTCGAGCAGGATTTCAATGTAGAGGAAAGCAAAGCAAGTAGGCGGAGGCACAAACTGACCTCCCCGTAAAATTCACAATTTTCCTTTGGATACAGGAACAAGGAATAGCCGCGAGCACGTGCGCACCTTAGAATCACTATCTTCATAACAACAAAGCTACCGAACGCAAACATTTCTCCAGTAAAGAAATACTCTGTTATCACTTATTTTATATTCATTGCATGAGACTAAGCATTGTCTTCATCTTTGCATGAGGCTAAGCCATGCCTCCTCAATTGCATAAGGCTAAGCATTGTCTTCCCTTGCATGAGACTAAGCATTCTTTCCATATTTGCATGAGGCTAAGCCCTCCCTCCTCAATTGCATTAGGCTAAGCACTGCCTTCCCTTGTATGAGGCTAAGCACTCTGTCCATCTTTGCATGAGGCTAAGCCCATCCTCCTCAACTGCATAAGGCTAAGCACTGCCTTCCCTTGCATGAGACTAAGTATTGTCTCTATCTTTGCATGAGGCTAAGCCATACCTCCTCAATTTCATAAGGCTAAGTACTTCCTTCCCCTGCATAAGAATACGCATTGTCTCCCGCTTGCATGAGGCTAATCCCCGCCTCCTCAATTGCATAAGGCTAGGCATTGCCTTCCCCTACACGAGACTAAGCATTTTCTCCCACTTGCATGAGGCTAAGACCTGCCTCCTCTTGCATGAGACTAAGCATTGTCTCAAGGCTAAGCTTTGCCTTCCCAATGCACGAGACTAAGCATCGTCTCCAAGCTTGCACGAGATTAAGAATTGTCTCCCATCTTGCATGAGGCTAAGCCCTGCCTCATTGATTGCATAAGGCTAAGCTTTGCCTTATTGATTGCATAAGGCTAAGCTCTGCCTTCCCAATGCACGAGACTAAGCATTGTCTCCAATCCCGCATGAGACTAAGCATTGTCTCCAACCTTGCACAAGATTAATAATTGTTTCCAATCTTGCACAAGACTAAGCATTGTCTCTCCCTTCAAAACCACAAATGTTGCACTATTCAAAACATTGCATTATTCTCTTCTCTCGGGGCTAAGCTTTGCCCCCGGTTCTATACAAGACTAAGCTCTGTCTTGTTTCATCTCAAGCATCATGTCTTTGCATCTCATGGGCTGAAGCATAGCCAAATTTTCGGAAGTTGTCATAGTCCGAAGGCATCATCCTCATAGTCGGAAAACACCATGCCATGGCCTGAGGATATATCAATATTTCACATCATTATTCAAAGTCATCATAGTTCAGAGGCACCATCTTCATAGCCCGAGAACATCATTTCATGGCCTGCGAATCCCCTATCTCACAATTCGTGGCCCGAGACATCACGGTCTAAGGACATCATCCTCACCGTCCAAAGAAGATCTCCATAGTCTAGAGGGAATTTGCATCATGCTTAAATTTATGCAATAATCTATATGTATTTGTATGCATCGTATTTTGAGTTTGCAGGTGATCCAAGAAATAACCGTTCTCTTAAATGGAGCAATCTTCGCTCCGGTTTCCATTCAAAGTTCATGTCCAGCAATTATTTCAAACGTAACCAACCACTGTCTGTTACCCATTTCCATAACCATTCCCAGATACATCTATTTACAATCCCGATATCGTCTTATCCATAATATCTTGTCCGTTCTTACAATAACTCCATCGGTTTATTCCACCATTAGATCCAGGACTAAATTCTTACAATGGCCTGATTCTTGTAAAACCAGGGATGTGTACGCAGCTCAGAAACCAAGGTTCAGCCTATATTTTTCAAAATCATGCCATTCGGCAAAATCGGTCATCATTTCTTTACCCGACAACTCTTTCATCCTTCCTAGGTAAAGAAGGGCAGCTGTTGTTACCCGATTTTTTCCTTATATTTTCAAATATATATATATATACACACACTTTCAAAATAGTATGCATCATCATTTAGTTTATAAGCATATACAAGCATTTTTCATAATATTTTTTTCATAATATTTTTTTCATAATTTTTAAAGGCTTTAAATCACTTTATTTATGTATTTTATTATATAAATATCCAATAATTGCCCTACATATTATTTTTATGATGATTTAATCATCCAAACTTATCATTTACACCAATATGAGGTTGTAAATATTTTCAGTGCATTTATCATAATTACATTTGCATTATTTAGGGCCAAATTGCATATTTTGCAATAATAGCCCATATGCATGTATGCAGAATACGCCCATTTACACCTTATTTTATGCAGAAAATGACTTTTTATATTTTTTTAATATTAAGAAATTATTTTTAATCATCTTAGTGCACAAATGGCATTTTTTATATTTATTAATTACTTTTATAAATTATTTATATATTAAACATTGGGTATTTAAAATCTGAGCCACATTTACCATAATTTCGGACCTAAACTACCCAATCCCAGCCCAATAACCTCTGAGACCAAACCAAATAGCCCCTAACCCAACCAATTAACCAACCCGACCTAGAACCCCCAACTAATCATGGTCGTTGATCTCCGAGATCAACGACCCATATTACCCCATCCCTTTTAATTAACATAATACTCCCCTAACCCTAACCACTCTTCACCACCCGCCGCCTATGAATGTTCTCAACCCCCCCCCCCCTGCTCTCTGCCCAAACCCTAGTCGACTCCCCCTTGGTACTGGACCCTTTCTCTATACCCTTACCTAAACATGGCAAGCAGATCTCATAAACTTTGAACCAAAGTTGGTTCAGTTCCGTGACCTTTTCCGTCTATGTTCATTCTTGTTCTTTTATGGTATGAATCTCTGTATATTTCTGTGACTCCTACTGACCCTAAAATTAGGGTTTCAGATTCTTTTAAATCGAACCAAATCTGGTTCGATTATTTGATTTTAAAAGGTATTTCTGTCTATGTTCATATTATTCTATGTAGCATGTGATTTTTACCTTTTATTTATTTTAGATTTCTACCGATTTGTGTACTTTACCTAAAATTAGGGTTTTGAAATTTTCTCTATTCCTTACTAATTTTGATTGCTTTCCTTTCTAGTGTTTGACTGATGATTTTCCTTGTTTGTATGTTTTATTTCTACTACTATATAAACCCCTCCCCACTCCCTTTTTGAAACAGTCCGAATCATTAAGAAAAATTACTAAAATATTAAAGTTGTGTGCTCTTTGCTCTTTAATAATCTTATTCTGCACTTTGGTTCTTGGCTGCCTTAAAGCCAAGCCCAGAAATTCTGAGTTCTTGCTCTTGTGTTGATATTCATAACATTGTGGACTTCCGTTCTTTCTTGTTTTCACTTAACTGGTGAGTTACCAAACCTTTGTCATTTTATTTCTACTTACTTGTCATTAGCATGTATTTTCACTTCTGACGATTGTTGTTCAATATGTTTCTGGGTTGTTCTCGTATGCAACTATGTCTGTCTTACTTCAATTCTAGGCCTTTCTAAATTAAAAGGCCTTTACGCTTGTAGTTTGAGACATGTTTAGACCTACTTTAAGTTGATTAATTTCTTTTTTTAAAGTCTGTCTAGCCTATGTGTTACTGATAGCCATCTCTTTACTGTTTAAATTTGCTATTTGTACATGCTCTAATATCCCTTTTCTATGGATTAGTTGACTAAGTATGAGTATATATGTATATAGCTCAAGTCTATTTATGAATTTGTTGTGATGACATGTAGCCTGTTTTGATCTTGTTTTCACCATGTCCTGACTTCCCCAGTAATTGCCCTAATCCTGTTAAGTTCTGATTGATATGACTCCTTTTTGTGATACTAGCATTCTACATTTAGCATAAGCTGAACTTTTACCATAAGTCTGTGAACATTAATCCTGCAAACCTGTCTTGGTAACATATGTATTATGTGTTAGATATGTTCTTTTGAGTCTTTGCTAAAGTCTGTTCTTAAAACCCAAGGATGTTCTATTACCCTTTTTTATGTGCTCAACTTGAATCTGTTTGTATCCATCAGTGTTGTCCCCTAGAACACTTACCCCAATCAATCTTGTAAAAAATCCATCCAGAATCGCCCACAATCGAGCTCCGAAAATCCCAATCGAAAATAACGAAATGACCATTTTTGGTCCTTATGATTCTGCTCAGTTTCCGCTTCTGCGGACATATTTGCGCATCTGCGGCCTCTCTTTTGCAAGCCAAAATGCGCATATGCGGAGTACACTACCCCAACTGAGCCTCTTATCTGTGGAATCATTTTTGCTTCTGCGATGGACGATCGCAATTCTGTGACTTTATTTCTTACTTTCGCGATTCCGCAGGTGCAGGCATCTCTTCGCACCTGCGACTACTACCTTGCCCCTTCCCTTTTCGCTTCTACGAGCCCGACCTTGCTTCTGTGACCAAGGCATCACAAAAACCTTCACACCAGCTGCTGCCCAGCTTCAGCATTTCCTCTAAGTCCAAATTCAATCCGTTATCCATTCAAAACTCACCCGAGGCCCCCGGGACCTCAACCAAATATATCAACAAGTCCTAAAACATCATATAAATTTAATCGAGGCCTCAAATCACATCAAACAATGCTGAAAACACGAATCATACCCAAATTCAAGCTTAATGAAACTAAGAAATTCCAACTTCTACATTCCATGTTGAAACCTATCAAATCAAGTCCAATTATCATAACAGACCTATGAAAATTTTCAGAACTGGATTCCGACCCCAATATCAAAAAGTCAACTCCCCGGTCAAACTTCCAAACTTAAACTTCCTATTTCGCCATTTCAAGCCTAATTTAACTACAAGCTTCCAAATAATTTTTCGGACACACTCCTAAGTCCAAAATCACCATACAGAGCTATTGGAATGATCAAAACTCTATTTCAGAGTCGTTTACACATAACTCAACATCTGGTCAACCTTTTTAGTTTAAGTTTACATCTTTGAGACTAAGTGTCGCAATTTATTCTGAAACCTCACCGGACCCGAACCAATTACCCTGGCAAGTCACATAACTATAAAGTATAAATTGAGCAGTAAATGGGGGAACGGGGCTGTAATATCCAAAATGAAGGGTCGGGTCGTTACAGGGCCGGAAAATAATAGCGAGTATGTGCCTAAGGGAGGGTGCTTCTTCTATAAATAATCACATCGAGCAAATGAATTGTAACGACCCGGACGGTAGTATTGAGTATTACAGCCCCGTTTTCCCATTTACTGAATATTTTATGCTCAATTATGATTATGTAATTTGTCCTTTCGGAATGAATTGGTACACTTAGTTCCAAGATTTAAAACTTAAGTTGAAATAGTTGATTAGATCTTTAATTATGTGTAAAAGACCCCAAAATAGTATTTTTGATGATTCCAATAGCTCCGTATTTTGATTTTAGACTTAGTAGTGTGTCCGGATAATTATTTGGAAGTCCGTAGTTAATTTTGGCCTAAAATGGCAAAAATTAAAAATGAAGGTTAGGAAGTTCGACAGGGAGTTGACTTTACTAAAAACGGGCTCGAAATCTAGTTTTGAAAATTTTCATAGGTCCGTTGTGTCATTTATGACTTGCATGCATAATTTGACGGTAATTGGACTTGAATTGATAGGTTTCGACATCGAATGTAGAAGTTGGAATTCATTAGTTTTCGTTAGGCTTGAATTGGGGTAAGGTTCATGTTTTTAGTGTTCTTTGATGTGATTTGAGGCCTCGACTAAGTTCGTATTATATTTTAGGACTTATTGGTATATTTGGTTAAGGTTCCGAGGACCTCGGCTGGTTTCCGGATGATTAACGGATCAAATTTGGACTTAAAACCACTGCTAGAGTTTTTGCCTCTGTGTAACCGCACCTGCAAAGATTTGATCGTAGATGCGACACTGCATGTGCACAAGGGACATTGCAAAAGCGGCCAGGCGAGAGGCTGGGCAATACTTGCAGGTGCGGAGTTTTTGCCGCATCTGCGAAGGCGCAGAAGCGGCTGGTCGATCACAGGAATGGAAAAAGGGAGGGCAGCTGGTTCGACAGAAGCGGTAGTGTTGCCCGCAGAAGCGAGTCCGCAGAAGAGAGAGAAGTCATTGAAGTGCAGTCCTCTCTCGCACCTGCGAGACCACATAAGAGGCTAGGTGAGTCGCAGGTGCGGATCCCTGGCAGTATACATTTCTAAGAGGTTCCGAGCTTTTGCCATTTTTGGACCTTTCAAGCAAGGTTTGGGGCAATATTTGAGCGACATTTCCCAAGACTTCCTGAGGTAAGTCACTTGTGATCATTGTTAGTCAATAATATTGAATTATCATCGAATATTCCGACTAGATTACGTGTTTTTGAGGTGTAATTCGAGAATTTAGGCCTAGGGATTTGAAAATAAGATTTGAGGATTTGGAGGTCGAGTTGGTGTCAGAATTTGGTAAAATTAGTATTGTTGGACTCGTGGTTGAATGGGCGTTAATATTTTGTAACTTTTGTTGGGTTATGAGACGTGGGACCCACAGTTAACGTTTTGTTGACTTTTAAGATTTAATTGGGAAATTTAGTATTTTCATATGGAAATGATTCCTATAATTTGTGTTGACTGTATCTAATTAATTGTGACTAGATTCGAGGCGTTCGGAGGACAATTCGCGAGGCAAAAGCTTACTAGCGGAGTGATTCAATTTGGTGGAAGTAGTATCATATTTAAACTCGGTCAAGGCACTAGTTGCCTTAATTGTTATTACAGCTACATGTTATTGGATGTGCACAGGTGTGGGAATGAACCCACATGCGGGTACCGAGAATTTATTTATTCATGATTGGGTTATGCCTGGGTTCCTTTGAGTCGAGAATTTACTGCTAAGCTTAAAACTATGACATTTTCCCTATTTGTAACATTTGTTGTGAACTTTTGAGCTAGCTTTGAGGCTACATAGAGGTTTAATCCCTGAACAAACATGTATATTTTCTTAATTGCTCAGGTATGATATGTTCGGTTAGAACGCCTATGACCATACCAGGCGGATTATGCTATTGGCACGTGAGTTGTTCGAGTAGCACGTTATTTGTCCGTGCAGATCCATATATTGATACTATTGGCACGTGAGTTGTCTTTGCAGCACATGAGTTGTCCGTGTTGATCCATATATTGATATTATTGGAGTGTGAGTTATCCGTGCAACACGTGAGGTGTCCGTGCGGATCTATATATTGATACTATTAGCATGTGAGTTGTTTGTGCAGCACGTGAGTTATTCATGTGGATCCCTATATTGATATCATTGACACGTGAGTTGTCTGTGTCACACGTGAGTTGTCCGTGCAGTGTGTGGGATTTGCTTTCCCATGATCATCTACCTGATTTAATTGCTTTTCCTTATTCTAAATTTTGTGATATTATTTGAGTAGTGTATTTGAGGAGTCGGTTGTAAACGTTATTTTGTGTTGATTTATAAAGGCAGGACCGTACCAAAGTGACTAGTATCATATATAATCCTATCTTCTTTTACCTTTCCTTATTTATCTACCATACTTATTGAGTTGGTTGTACTCATACTATACTCTGCACTTCGTGTGTAGATCTAGGTACTCCCAGATACGGCGATTGCTAGATTTTGGAGATTTATCTGTTGGAGACTATCGAGGTAGCTGGTTGGCATCCGCAGATCTTGAATCTCTTTCTTTCAGTTATTTCTATTGTTCTATATTTCTAGATAGTACTTTTTATCAGTCAGAAAATGTTATCATTTAGATGTTCATGTATCTAGTGACACTGAGTTTTGGAAGTGTATTTGTATCAATATTTGTGGGATTTTCTATTAAATATAAATATTATGTTTTCAAACTTAATAGGATTAATTGTGATTTATTGAGCTTATCGGCTTGCCTAGTATTGAGATAGGCGCCATCACCACATGTGATATTTTGGGCCGTGACAAGTTGGTATCAGAGCCTAGTGTACATACGTCTCACGAGTCATGAGCGGGTTTAGTAAAGTCTTGACAACCGGTACGGAAACGTCTGTACTTATCTTCGAGAGGCTGTTGAATCCTTAGGAAAAGAAATTCACTTTCTTGTATTCTTGTTGTGCGAATTTGATGATTCCAGTACCTAAAATAAATTACGTTATTCTATCCTCTGACAGATGGTGAGGACATGTGCTA
Organism: Nicotiana tomentosiformis; assembly: GCF_000390325.3. Classification (NCBI taxonomy): domain Eukaryota; kingdom Viridiplantae; phylum Streptophyta; class Magnoliopsida; order Solanales; family Solanaceae; genus Nicotiana; species Nicotiana tomentosiformis. The sequence continues at coordinate 7,388,034 of NC_090823.1, forward strand.
CCGGATTAGATGGCCAGCCACTAGTGCCACCAGTTAGGGCCACGAAAGGACAGGGTCGTGGTAGAGGTCGGGGCCACGGTAGAGGCTGAGGTATAGCTAAAGCAGCACTTGTAAACCTACCAGGTTCTCCAGCTCAGGAACAGGTTCCAGATATAGTTGAGCCGGTGGGACCAGCTCAGGCACGAGCCATGCCTATTGTGATTCCAGGCCTTCAGGAGGCTTTGGCCCAGATATTGACTGCTTGCACTGCCCTTGCTGAGGTAGTTTCAGCTCGGGCCGCACCAGCCACTTCTCAGGCCAGGGGAGGTACCCATACTCTTGTCGCATGTATTCCATAACAGGTAGTGCAGGGACTTCAGATACCGGGGGTACTACCAGTCCAGCTGGTTGCAGCTGCTCAGTCCTAGGTGAATCCCATTTCAAGTGATGATGAGCAGAGGAGACTAGAGAGCTTTGAGAGGCTCAAGCCTCCATCATTAAATGGAGTAGAGTCAGAGGATGCTGAGGATTTCTTTGACAAATGCCAGTGGATTCTTAGTATAGGGGGTATTCTGGAGACTAGTAGGGTCTCATTTAATACTTCTCAGCTGACAAAGGTAACCTTCAGATGGTGGGAGACTTATGAGAGGAGCAGACCATTTGGTGCAACAACATTTTTATGGCATGCATTCTCCGTATTATTCTTAGAGAAGTTTGTGTTGCAGACCCGCGGAGAGGAGCTACGCAGGCAGTTCGAGCAGCTACGTCAGGAGGACCTGTCTATGACCCACTACGAGATGAGGTTTTCAGATTTGGCTAGTCATGTTGTTTGGTTAATTCCCACTGAGAGGGAGAGGATTAGGAGGTTCATTAATGGCCTCATCCAGCAGTTTCATTTCGTTATGATTGGTAAATGTAGCAGGTGCTAGGTTCGACGAGGTGGTTGATAGTGCTCAATGGCTAGATATGGACCGTACTCAGGAGCATGAGGAAAGGGAGGCCAAGAGGCCTCGTGGTCCGAGTAGTTCCAGTGGTGTTCCTTCTCGAGGACAGTCCCATCACAGCAGGAGTCGACCTTATAGGCCCGCTCAAACAATTCGCCCAGCTTATCGTGGTGCATCAGCTAGCCACAGTTCTTACAGTACTCATTCGGGTTAGTCATCATTCAGTGCATTACCAGTGCGAAATTCTTACCCTGTCTTATCTGCTCAAGTTTCTACAGGTAGTTCCTCGGGTTATCAAGAGCAGTAGTTCTGCAATAGAAGGGGTTGTTTCGAGTGCGAAGACTTCAGTCATCTCATGAGGGATTGTCCCATATTATTGGATGGTGTACCACCTTAGAGTTCTCGGCCGATGATACCGGCACCAGTAGCTTCACTTCCCGCTCAGCCAGCTCGGGGTGGGGCTCAACCATCCAGAGGTCTCCTTAGAGGGGGAGGCCGATCAGGCGGAGGTCAGGCTCGATTTTACGTTGTTCCTGCCAAGCCAAAGACCATTGCTTCAGATGTAGTGGTTACATGTATTGTTTTATTGTGACATAGAGATGCTTCCACCTTATTTGACCCTGGTTGTACTTATTCTTACGCATCATCCTATTTTTCTCGTTATCTAGATATGCCCCGTAAGTCCTTAGTTTCACATGTTCATGTATCTACGTCGGTGGGTGATACCATTATTATGTATTGCGTATATCGGTCATGTGCAGTGTCTATTAGGGGATTGGAGACTAGAGTTGATCTCTTATTGCTTAGTGTGGTCGATTTTGACGTGATCTTGGGTATGGATTGGTTGTCTCCATGTCATGATATTCTTGATTATCACGCTAAGACCGTCACATTGGCGATGCTAGGGTTCCCAAGGATCAAGTGGAGAGGTTCTCCAGATTTTGTTCCCAACAGGGTAATATCTTACTTAAAGGTCCAACGAATGGTTGGGAGGGGATGTTTATCATAGTTGGATTTTGTGAGAGATATTGATGAATATACCCCTACTATTGATTATGTACCAATAATGTGAGACTTTCTGGATGTATTTCCTGCAAACCTACTGGGTATGCCACCCAAAAGAGATATTAACTTTTGTATTGACTTGGTGCCAGGCACTGAGCCCATTTCTATTCTCCCGTATCATATGGCACTAGCTGAATTGAAAGAATTGAAATAGCAACTTCAGGAACTTCTTGATAAGGGGTTTATATGACCTAGTGTGTCTCATTGTGGTACAACAGTCCTGTTAGTGAAAACGAAAGATGGTACTATGTGGATGTGCATCGACTACAGGCAGCTGAACAAAGTTACAATCAAGAACAAGTATCATTTTCCATGTATTGATAATTTATTTGACCAGCTTCAATGAGCGGGGGTGACTTAAGGTCTGGGTATCACCAGTTGAATATTCGGGATTTGAATATTCTAAAGAAAGTATTCAGGACCCATTATGGTCACTATGAGTTCATTGTGATGTCTTTTGGGCTGAACAATCCCCCAACAATATTTATGCACCTAAAGAACAGTTTGTTCCAACCGTATCTTGATTTGTTTGTCGTAATGTTTATTGATGATATCCTGCTGTACTAACATAGCCAGGAGGAGCATGTACAACATTTGAGGATTGTATTACAAAGGTTAAGGGAGATGAAACTGTATGCAAATTCTCCAAATTTGGGTTCTGGCTTAGTTTGCTGGCATTCTTGGGATACCTGGTGTCTAGAGAGTGGATTTGTGTGGATTCGAAGAAAAGAGAGGTTGTTCAGAGTTAGCCCAGGCCATCTACAGCTATCGAGATTCGGAGTTTTCTTGGCTTGGCCTGATATTATCATCACTTTGAGGAAAGTTTGTTGTCCATTGTAGCATCTATGACTAAATTGACCTAGAAACGTGCTCTATTCAGGTGGTCGGATGAGTGTGAAGAGAGCTTTCAAAAGCTCAAGACTTCCTTGACCACAACTCCAGTTCTAGTTTTGCCTCCAGCATTGGGTGCTTATATTGTATATTGTGATGCTTCTCAGATTGGTATTGGGTGTGTTTTAATAAATGACGGTAGGGTGCTTGCTTATGCTTTTCGCCAGTTGAAGCCACATGAAAAGAACTACCCTATTCATGATTTTAAGTTGGAAACTATTGTTCATGCATTAAATATTTGGAGGCATTATCTCTACGATGTGTCTTGTGAGGTATTTACATATCACAGGAGTCTACAGTAGTTATTCAAACAAAAGGATATAAATTTTAGAGAGCAAAGATGGTTGGAGATACTAAAGGACTATGATATTACTATTATGTTTCATCTCGAAAAGGCCTATGTAGTGGTCGATGCCTTGAGTAGAAAGGTGGTGAGTATGGGTAGCATTACTTTTATTCATGTTGGTGAGAGGCCACTTACATCAGATGTTTAGGCTTTAGCCAATCAAATCGTAATGTTAGATGTATCGGAGCCCAGTTGGGTTTTGGCTTGGGTGGTTTCTCGATCTTCCTTATATGACCGCATCAAAGAGTACCAGTATGATGATCCCCATTTGCTTGTCCTGAAGGACACAGTTCAGCACGGCGATGCCAAAGATGTTACTATTGGAGATGATGGGGTGTTGATAATGCAAGGTTAGATTTGTGTACCAAATGTAGATCGGCTGCGTGAGTTGATTCTTGAGGAGGACCGCAGTTTGTGGTATTCCATTGATCTGGGTGCCACAAAGATCTATCAGGAGGTATTGGTGGAGGAAGATGAAGAAAGATATAGTGGGGTTTGTATCTCGGTGTTTAAATTGTCAGCAGGTGAAGTATTAGCATCAGAGAACGGCGGATTGCTTCAGAGACTTGAAATTTCGGAGTGGAAGTGGGAGCATATCATCATGGACTTCGTAGTTAGGTTCCCACGGACTTCGAGGAAGTTTGATGCCAATTGGGTGATTGTGGATTGGTTTACCAAGTCCACACATTTCATTCAAGTTGGTACTACTTATTCTTCGGAATGGTTGGCCGAGATTTATATCCGCGAGATTGTTTGCCTTCCTGATGTACCTGTGTCCATCATTTCAGAACGGGGCATGCAGTTTACATCATAGTTTTGGAGAGCAGTGCAGCGAGAGTTAGGCACATAGATGCAGTTGAGTACAACATTTCACCCTCAGACGGACGGACAGTCTGAGCACGCTATTCAGATATTGAAAGATATGTTACGCGCTTGTGTTATAGTTTTCGACGGTTCTTGGGATTGATTTATGTCGCTTGCAAAGTTTGCCTATAACAACATATACCAATCGAGCATTCATATGGCTCCGTATGAGGCTTTGTATGGGAGACGGTATCGATCTCCAGTGATTTGGTTTGAGCCGGGTGAGGCTAGAAAATCGGGTACTGATTTAGTTCAGGATGCTTTGGAAAATGTTAAATTGATTCAGGATCGACTTCGCACGGCGTAGACTAGCCAAAATAGTTATGCTGACCGGAAGGTTCGCGATGTTTCTTACATGGTAGGAGAGAAGGTACTACTACGAGTTTTGCCTATGAAGGGTGTTATGAGGTTCGGTAAGAAGGGCAAGTTGAGTCCTCGGTATGTTGGTCCTTCTGAAGTACTTAAAAGAATTAGAGAGGTGGCTTATAAACTTGCATTGCAGCCTAGTCTATTGGGTGTTCATCCAGTGTTTCATGTATCCATGCTCCGAAAGTATGTCGGAGATCCGTCTCATCTTTTGGATTTCAATACGGTTCAGTTGGATGGTGATTTGACTTATGACGTGGAGCCGGTGGCCATTATGGATCGGCATGTTCAAAAGTTGAGGTCAAAGAACATAGATTCAGTAAAAGTGCAGTGGAGAAACCAGCCAGTTGGAGAAGCTACATGGGAGACTGAGTGGGAGATGCGGATAAGATATCCACACCTATTTGAGACTCCAGGTATGATTCTAAACATGTCCAAGGATGAATATTTGTTTAAGAAGGGGAGAATTTAACGACCCAGTCGATCGTTTTGAGTATTATAGCCCCGTTTCCCAATTTACTGAATATTTTACGCTCAACTGTGATTATGTGATTTGTCGAGGAAGTTTCGAAATGAATTGCTACACTTAGTTTCAAGATTTAAAGCTTAAGTTGAAATAGTTTCCGGATGTTGACTTATGTTTAAACGACCCCAGAATAGAGTGTTGATGATTCAAATAGCTCTCTATGGTGATTTTGGACTTAAGAGTGTGTCCGGATAATTATTTTGAAGTCCATAGTTAATTTTTGCTTGAAATGGCAAAAATTATAAATGAAGGTTAGGAAGTTTAACTAGGAGTTGACTTTATTGATAACAGGTTCGGAATTAAGTTCTAGAAATTTTCATAAGTGCGTTATGTCATTTATGTCTTGCGTGAAAAATTTGAGGTCAATCGGACATGATTTTTTAGGTTTCGGCATCAAATGTAGAAGTTTGAATTTGTTAGTTTTTGTTATACATGAATTGGGGTATTGTTCATGTTTTTAGTGTTGTTTGATATAATTTGATGCCTCGCCTAAGTTTGTATGGTATTTTAGGACTTGCTGGTATTTTTGGTTAAGGTTCTGAGGGCCTCGGGTGGATACCGGATGGTTAACAAATCAAATTTGGACTTAAAACCACTGCTGGAATTTTTGCATGTGGTGTAACAGCTCCTGTGAAGATTTGATCGTAGGTGCGACGCCGCATGTGTGCAAGGGCTATCGCAGAAGAGGCCATGCGAGGTACTGGGCAGTATGCGTAGGTGCGGAGTTGTTTTCGCATCTGCAAAGGCACAGAAGCGGCTTGTCAATCGCAGAAGCGAAAAATGGGAGGGCAGCTAGTTCTGCGGAAATAGTATTGTTTCCCGCAGAAGTGGACTTCTGTCTGCAGAAGCGAGAGCAGTCGTAGAAGCACAATCCTCTCTCGCACCTGCGAGACCGCAGGTGTGAGACCGTAGAAGCGTATTAAGTGAGTCGCAGGTGCGGAACCCCTGGGCAGTATACATTTCAAAGGGGTTCCGAGCTTTTGCTATTTTTGGACCTTTAGAGCACAGTTTAGGGCGATACTTGAGCGAGATTTCACGGGACTTCCTGAGGTAGGTCACTTGTGATCATTTTTAGTCAATAATATTGAATTATCATAGAATATTCCGACTAGATTACGTTTGTTTGAGGTGTAATTCGAGAATTTGGGCCTAGGGATTTGAAAATAGAATTTGAAGATTTGGAGGTCGAATTGGTGCCGGAATTTGTTAAAATTAGTATTGTTGGACTCGTGGTTTAATAGGCGTTCATATTTTTTAACTTTTATTGGGTTACGAGACATGGGCCCCACTATTGACCTTTTGTTGACTTTTCGAATTTAGTTGGTAAATTTAGTATTTTCATATGGTACTGATTCCTATAATTTGTGTTGACTGTATCGAATTATTATTTACAAGATTTAAGGCCTTTGGAGGCCAATTCACGAGGCAAGGTCTTGCTAGCAGAGTGATTCAATTTGCTGGAAGTAAGTATCTTATGTAAACTCGGTTAAGGCACTAGTTGCTTGAATTGTTATGATAGCTATATGTGTGGGAATGAACCCACGTATGGGTACCGAGAATATATTTATTCATGATCGGGTTCTGCCCAGGTTCCTTTGAGTCGAGGATTTACTGCTAAGCTTAAAACTATATGTTTTCCCTATTTGTAACCTTTTTGTGAACTTTTGAGACAGGTTTGAGGCGACATAGAGGTTTAATCCCTAAACGAACTTGATAAATGCTTTTAAATGACAAAATTGTCAAGCTTCTCTACGATAATACATTTTGCACATGCCTAAACTTTAGCATGACGTTTATGCCAGTCCAGGAATATGCAACTTTTTTCATTCATCACATACATGTATATTTGCTTACTTCCTCTTGTATGATATGCTCAAACTGAAGGCATGTGACCATACCATGCGGATTATGCTATTGGCACGTGTGTTGTCCGTGCAGCATGTGAGTTGTCCATACGGATCCATATATTGATGTTATTGGCATGTGAGTTGTCCATGTAGAACATGGGTTGTCCGTGCAAATCCATATATTAATACTATTGGCACATGAGTTGTCCGTGCAGCACCTGAGTTATCTGTGCAGATCTATATATTGATACTATTGGCATGTGAGTAGTCTGTGCAGCACGTGAGTTATCCGTGCAGATCCATATATTGGCATTTTCATTACCATGACCATCTACCTTATTGGCAGCACGTGTGGGATTTTCATTACCATGACCATCTACCTGATTTAATTGCTTTTCCTTCCTCTACATTTTATGATATTATTTGAGCAGGGTATTTGAGGAGTTGGTTGTAAATGTTATTTTGTGTTGATTTATAAAGGCAGGACTATACTATAGTGACTAGTATCATCTATAATCCAAGTTTATTTTACCTTGCCTTGTTTATCTATGATACTAATTGAGTTGGTTGTACTCATACTACACTCTGCACTTCGTGTGCAGATCTAGTTACTCCCGGATAGCAGCTAGATTTTGGAGATTTATATGTTAGAGACTATCGAGGTAGCTGTTTGGCGTCTGCAGACCTTGACTCTCTTTCCTTTCAGTTATCTGTACTGTTCTATATTTCTAGATAGTGCTTTTTTCAGTTAGACTGTGTTGTCATTTAAATTTTCATGTACCCAGTGACAACGAGTTTTGGGAGTGTATTTGTATCAGTATTTGTGGGATTTTCTATTAAATCTAAATTTTATGTTTTCAAACTTAAAAGGATTAATTGAGATTTATTAAGGTTATCGGCTTTCCTAGTATTAAGATAGGCGCCATCACGACATGTGAGATTTTGTGTCGTGACAAGTTGGTATTAAAGCCTAGGGTACATAGATCTCACGAATCATGAGCAGGTTTAGTAGAGTCTTATGAATTGGTACGGAGATGTCTGTACTTATCTTCGAGGGGTTGCCGAATCCTTAGGTAAACAAAATTTCACTTTCTTGTATTCTTGTCGTGCGAATTTGTTAATTCCGTAAATTGTTGATTCCGTAAACTAAAAAAATTATGTTATTCTATTCTCTAACGATGGTGAGGACACATGTTACCAGATCAAACGGCCAGCCACCAGTGCCACTAGATAGTGCCATGAGAGGAAGGGGTCGTGGTAGAGGTCGGGGTTGTGGTAGAGGTCGAGGTGCAGCTAGAGCAGCACCTGTAGACCCACCAGTTGCTCCAACTCAGGAGAAGGATCCAAATATAGTTGAGCTGGTAGCACCATATCAGGCACCAGCTATGCCTATTGTGATTCCTGGCCTTCAAGAGGCTTTGGCTCAGATATTGACTGTTTGCACTAGCCTTGCTCAGGTGGTTTCAACTCACGCAGCACCAACCACTTCTCATACCAGGGGAGGTACTCATACTCCCATTTCCCGTACTCCATAGCAAGTAGGGCAGGAACTTCAGATTCCAAGGGTACAATTAGTCCAGCCGGTTGCAGCTGCTCAGTGTTAGGTGGGTCCCATTATGAGTGATGATGAGCAGAGGAGACTAGAGAGATTTTAGAGGCTCAAGACTCCATCATTTAGTGGAGCTGAGTCAGAGGATGCTTAGGATTTCTTAGACAGATGCCAGTGGATTCTTCATACATCAGGTGTTCAAGAGACTAGTGGGGTCTCATTTACTACTTTTCAGTTGACCGAGGTAGCCTTCAGATGGTGGGAGACTTATGAGAGGAGTAGACCAGTTGGTGCAACACCATTTTAATGGCATGAGTTCTCCGTATTATTCTTGGAGAAGTTTGTGTCGCAAACCCGCAAAGAGGAGCTATGCAAGCAGTTCGAGCAGCTACGTCAGGAGGACCTGTCTATGAACCACTACGAGATGAGGTTTTCAGATTTGGCTCGTCATGTTGTTTGGTTGGTTCCCACTGAGAGGGAGAGGATTAGGAGGTTCATTAATGGCCTCAACTAGCAGTTTCATTTCATTATGACTCTAGGGAATTTAGCAGGTGCTAGGTTCGATGAGGTGGTTGATAGTGCTCGATGCCTAGAGATAGACCGTACCCAGGAGCGAGAGGAAAGGGATGCCAAGAGGCCTCGTGGTCTGAGTAATTCCAGCGGCGTTCCTTTTCGAGGACAGTCCTATCATAGCAGGTGTCGACCTTATAAGCCCGCTTAGACGATTCGCCCAGCTCATCGTGGTGCATCATCTAGCCATGGTTCTTACAGTGCTTATCTAGGTCAGTCATCATTTAGTGCATTGCCAGCGCGGAATTCTTAGCCTCCCTCATCTGCTCAAGTTTCTACAGGTAGTTTCTCGAGTTATCAGAAGCAGTAGTTCTGCCATAGGAGGGGTTGTTTCGAGTGCGGTGAATTGAGTCATCTCATGAGGGATTGTCCCATATTATTGGATGGGGTACCACCTCAGAGTTCTCAACCGATGATATCGGCACTAGCAAATTCACCACCTGCTCATCCAACTCGGGGAGGGGATCAGACATTTAGAGGTCGCCCTAGAGGGTTAGGCTAATTAGGAAGAGGTCATGCTCAATTTTATGTTGTTCCTGCCTGTCCAGAGACCGTTTCTTCAAATGCAGCGGTTACATGTATTGTTTTAGTGTGCCACAGAGATGCTTCCACCTTATTTAACCCTGGTTCTACTTATTCTTATGCATCATACTATTTTTCTCGTTATCTAGATATGCCTCGTGAGTCCTTAGTTTCACATGTTCATGTATCTACGCCGGTGGGCGATACTATTATTATGTACCGCGTATATCGGTCGCGTGCAGTAACTATTGGGAGATTGGAGACTAGAGTTGATCTCTTATTGCTTAGTGTGGTCGAATTTGATATGATCTTGGGTATGGATTCATTGTCTCCATGTCATGATATTCTTGATTGTCACGCTAAGACCGTGACATTGGCAATGCCAGGGTTCCCAAGGATCAAGTGGAGAGGTTCTCCAGATTTTGTTCCCAACAGGGTAATATCTTACTTAAAGGTCCAACGAATGGTTGGGAGGGGATGTTTATCATATTTGGATTTTGTGAGAGATATTGATGCAGATCCCCCTACTATTGATTATGTACTAATAGTGTGAGACTTTCTGGATGTATTTCCTGCAAACCTACCGGGTATGCCACCCAACCGAGATTTTAACTTTTGTATTGACTTGGTGTCATGAACTGAGTCCATTTCTATTCCCCGTATCTTATGGCACCAGATGAATTGAAAGAATTGAAAGAGCAATTTATGGAACTTCTTGATAAGGGGTTTATAAGATATAGTGTGTCTCCTTGGGGTGCACCAGTCCTATTTGTGAAAATGTAAGATGGTATTATGTAGATGTGCATCGACTATAGGCAGTTGAATAAAATTACAATCAAGAACAAGTATCCTTTGCCACGTATTAATGATTTATTTGACCAGCTTCAGGGAGCGAGGGTAGTATCTAAGATTGACTTGAGGTCTGGGTATCACCAGTTGAAGATTCAGGATTCGCATATTCTAAAGACAACAATCAGGACCCGCTATGGTCACTATGAGTTCATTTTGATGCCTTTTGGGCTGACCAATGCCCCAGAAACATTTATGCACCTAATGAATAGTGTGTTGTAGCAGTATCTTGATTCGTTCGTCATAGTGTTTATTGATGATATCCTGGTGTACTTACATAGCTAGGAAGATCATGCCCAGCATTTGAGGATTGTATTATAGAGGTTGAGGGAGAATAAACTCAATGCCAAATTCTCCAAATTTGAGTTTTGTCTTAGTTCGCTGGCATTCTTGGGACACATGGTGTCTAGCGAGGGGGTTTGTGAGGATCCGAAGAAGATAGTGGCAGTTCAGAGTTGGCCCAGGCCATCTTCAGCTACCGAGATTTGGAGTTTTCTCAGCTTGGTCGGATATTATCATCGCTTTGTGGAGAGTTTCTTTTCCATTGCAGCGCCTATAACTAAATTTACCCACAAAGGTGATCCATTCAGGTGGTCGGATGAGTGTAAAGAGAACTTTCAGAAGCTCAAGACTACCTTGACCACAACTCCAATTCTAGTTTTGCCTTCAGTGTCGAGTTCTTATACTGTATATTGTAATGCTTCTCGGATTGCTATTGGGTGTGTCTTAATGAAGGGAGGTAGAGTGATTTCTTATGCTTCGCGCCAGTTGAATCCACATCAAAAGAACTACCATGTTCATGATTTAGAGTTGGCAACTATTATTCACGCATTAAAGATTTGGTGGCACTATCTCTACGATCTGTCTGGTGAGGTATTTACAGATCACTAGAGTCTACAGTATTTATTCCAACAAAAGGTTGAAAATTTGAGACAGCACAAAGTTGGAGCTACTAAGGACTATAATATTACTATTTTGTTTCATCCCGGGAACGCCAATGTAGTGGATGATACCTTGAGTACAAAGGCGGTGAGTATGGGTAGCATTGCTTGTATTCCTGTTGGTGGGAGGACACTTACATCAGATGTTTAGGCTTTAGCCAATCAGTTCCTAAGGTTAGATGTCTCAGAACCCAGTTGGGTTCTAGGTTGTGTGGTTTTGTCGGTCTTCCTTATATGTGTCACGACCCAACTGGAGGGTCATGACTAGCACCCGGACCATACATGCCGAGCACCAACGTACCTTTTATCTAACCTTCCTTATTATCTTTAAGGGACGACAAGATCAATATAAATGGTAGACATGGATCATGAAGATCCAACAATGAAAGATTATGGCATGAACATACATAACATGGGACGACAAGACTATCAAGAAACTATATATAAGGTACAAGCTATCATTCTTCCATGAAAGACTATACAACAAAAATCAGCCGACAAGGCATTCCAAACCATACATGAGTCGACACCTATCTATGCGCCTCTAAAGGAACATAAGTGTTGCAACATTGCCGGAACAGGGTCCCGACATACCCATAATGTCTATAACAAACACGCACACCAAGACCACGGCAAATCCGAAGAAGGGATCTCGCCAATAACCGCTGAACTGGACAGCCTACTGTGGTGGGGGAGCTATATCTACCCGTCTATCAGGACCTGCATCACGACATGCAGCGTCCACAAATAAAAAGAATGTTAGTACGAATAAAGTACTGAGTATGTAAGGCAGGAAAGCATAAGTAAGACAGTAATGTAAACAGGGATAGAGAATATACAACCTATGACATCTGGGTACCTGTAAGGGCTATTGACATGAAATACATGATACATACATATATATACATAAACTTTTAAAACATACGCCTCTGTGGGCCTCACCATCATCATATTGTACCCGACCGTAATAGGCTCGGTAAAATGTACCCGGCCATCATAGGGCTCGGTAGAATTGTACCCGGCCACATGGAGCTCGGTAAAATCCAACTGATAAGTGGTTGCACAATAGGTGTCGTACCCGGCTGAATACAGCGCGGCTCGGTAGAGTAAAATATATACATATATATGATGCATGCTAGAGTCATTAGAATCACATTTTGAACCTTTCAGAGTGATGTAAGGTCAGTATCCTTCGTACACGTTATTAGGATTAACTATTAATCAAGAATCTTATAAGAATCAGGAAATACGAACAACATTGATAACATAAGAATAAGAGAAGTAACATCAACATCAATCGTTCCATAAGAAGGGAAGCAATGTAAGTACTGCTAGCTTCTAAGAGTAGAGTATCTTTGGAAGCTCGTTCATTACATTATGTACAATCGGAGTAGTGCAAAATAATGAAGGGGATAGCCTCACATACCTTGTATATACTTCCCAACCTCAAGCTATGCAAAATGTCACGACTCCTTAGTCTACAATAAGAGAAATGACCTTATCATTATCGTTAAAGCGTCGTAACTATTATGTATCGACCGCAACCTATTTTACGATGAAACGGACAGCACCTTCCCTATTTATATGACTTCCCACAAGTCAATACAATCACCAAACATCCCAAAAAACATCAACAATAATCACATTGAGCCTCCCAAAATATTCCACCAACCAACAACATTACTACCAAGCATTTCAATATATATTTCACAAGTTCTAGCTTCAACAACTTAGCCGCAACTTGGATAATCTTAAATTCATGAAGAGTAAGAGGTTCCTTAACTTTAAATGAAAATAACGACTCCAATTTGACCTTAATTGTCCACGAAATATCCCTCCAATTCTGCCACAAGAACAAGGAAGCGAAACTAGCAATCAATTCGGGTTTTTTGGCACTAAAATTACTTTAGAAGACTTGAAATCACCTAGGGTTGATATTTAAAACATGAGGGAGTATTTACAGAACATAAAACACTTAAAACAACCTCCCACACGAGCTGTAACAACACAAAAATCAGCAACAACAAGAAGAACAAGAAACTTACTAGCGCCACGGGATTCCCGACACTTGATTTGTGTTGTTTGCCCTTTTTGTGGGTCTGGGATCATGAGAGAACCTTGAGAGAGTATTTTTAGGGTTCTAAGGTCTGAATATACTGAAAACTAATGACTTAAAACGGGGTTGAGGCATCTTATATATATCCATATGTTTAAGTGGGGCCCATAGAGAGCTGCTTGGCGCAGTCTTGCAAAAACGCAAATATCTCTCTATTCCGAGATCGTATTGATGAACGGTTTAATGCGTTGGAAACTAGACTCATAGATATTCAATATGGTTTGTAGATCCACCTATAATTCCAAGTACATTGGGAGAAAAACTTAGTAACATTTGACCGAAAGTTTAAGTAAAATTATAAACGTAAGTTGCGACAACTTTTGTCGACTTTTGTTTCATAACTCGCTTGTCTTCAAGACTTATGATACGGATATTATATGATTAAATTACATTAAAACATTACCTCTTGGGACAATTAAGCACCTCTAGTTTTACCCAAAAATACAGGTTACAACATCCTTAATTCGTTTAACTTCTAATACTTGTTAACCACTCCTATACACCATTGTATCGTTTAAGACCAATAGGATTAACTTCTTATCATCTCAAAGATAATATCTTCTTGGATTTACGTCGACTAACTTACGGCGTGATCTAAGGTACGTGAATTTAGGTTGTAACACCCTCCCCCTTAGGAACATTCATCCTCGAATGTAAGGGTTTATGGGGAGTCTAACTCATCATGGATTCCGACGAAACTTTTCGGCTGAGTTTCCCCTATAAAATGGACACTAGCCAAACTTGCAAGCAGTTAAACCCAACCAATGGCCTTACAAGACTATACAAAGCATTATGGTTATGTACATTATTTGCATATCACCATTTTGTATTAAAAAGAGTATTCACAAGTTGTTGCTTACCTCATAGAGCCATTTCACCTTATAATGCGTCCTTCTTTCCCCCGGCATCCTCGTTATCTTCACTCTTGAATAGGTAAGGGTATTTAGACTTCATCTCCTTTTCTTCTTCCCATATCATTTCTTCTATATTCGTGTTCCTCCACAATACTTTGACGGAAGCTACATCCTTTGTTCTCAGCTTGTGGACTTGTCGATCTAATATATCCACTGGCACTTCATCATATGATAGATCCTCTATAACTTGTACATCTTTGGTGGGGACGACCCGAGAAGGGTCTCCAATACATTTCCTCAACATAGATACATGGAATACCAGGTGGATAAATTCCAATTCGGATGGCAATTCTAACTCATAAGCAACCTGTCCAATTCGTCGAAGAATTTTGTATGGCCCAATATACCGCGGACTCAACTTACCCTTCTTCCCAAAACGCATAACACCCTTCATTAGTGAGATCTTCAGGAAAACCCAATCACCAACCTCAAATTCCATATCACGACGTCGGACATCGAAATAAGACTTTTGCCTGCTTTGTGCCATCCTCAGTCGCTCTTGTATCACTTTCACCTTCTCATTGGCTTGGTGAATCAAATATAGCCCATATAATACTGTCTCACCGACTTCGAACCATCCAACTGGTGATCTACATCTCCTCCCGTACAGTGCCTCATACGGGGCCATTTTATTACTGGAATGGTAGCTATTATTGTAGGCAAATTCTATGAGTGCCAGATGGTCATCCCAATTCCCCTTGAAATCTAGAACACATGATCGTAGCATATCTTCAAGCATCTGAATGGTACGTTTAGACTATCCGTCATTCTGCGGATGGAATGCAGTGCTGAGATTTACTTGTGTGCCTAAACCCTTCTGAAAAGACCTCCAAAGGTTAGCCGTAAATTGAGCTCCGCAGTCTGATATAATAGATATCGTCACACCATGAAGCCTACAATCTCCTTGATATACAACTTCGCATAATCTTCAGCCGTGTAAGTTGTCTTAATTGGAAGAAAATGGGCAGATTTTGTAAGTCGATCAACTATCACCCAGATAGAGTCAAACTTATGATAAGAGCGAGGTAATCTAATAATGAAGTCCATATTAATCACCTCCAATTTCCAGGTCATAATCTCTATATTTTGAATCAATCCACTGGGTTTCTGATGCTCGATCTTTAATTGTTGACAATTAGGACACTGGGCTACAAATTCCGCAATAGACTTCTTCATGTTATCCCACCAATACTGCTCCTTAATGTCATGATACATCTTTGTCGAGCCGGGATGGATAGAATATCGGGACTGATGAATCTCAATCATAATCTTCTTTCGCAACCCTGCCACACTAGGCACACATAATCGGCCCTGGTATCTCAGTGTCCCATCTCCTCCGATCTCGAAAGTTGTAATCTTACACTGCTGAATGCCCTCTCTCAATCTTATTAAGGTAGGATCTTTATATTGCCGTGCTTTTACCTCGGCTACCAAAGATGATTCTGTTGTATTCTGTACAGTAACACCTTCGTCATCAGAGTCCAACAATCTGATTCTCATATTAGCCAGCTGGTGAAGCTCTTTGGTCAACCCTTGTCTACCTGTCTCAATATATATTAAGTTTTCCATTGACTTACGGCTAAGAGCGTCTGCCACAACATTGGATTTACCGGGATGGTACAATATCTCGTCGTCGTAGTCTTTAAGTAATTCAAGCCACCCACACTGCCTCAAATTCAACTCCTTTTGCTTGAAGATGTATTGTAAACTCTTGTGATCTGTGTAGATGTCAACATGGAAGCCGTATAAGTAGTGCCGCCATATCTTCAAAGCATATATTACTGCAGCCAATTCCAAATCATGAGTCGGGTAATTCTTTTCATGCTTCTTCAATTGTCTTGATGCATAAGCAATCACCTTCCCATGTTGCATCAATACGCACCCCAAAACTATACCTGAGGCATCATAATATGCAACATAACCTTCTATTCCTTCTGGGATAGTGAGCATTGGCGCGGATGTCAATTGATTCTTTAGCTCCTAAAAACTACATTCACAAGCGTCAGACCACTGGAACTTGGTAGCTTTCTGTGTTAACTTAGTCAATGGTGCTGATATAGAGCAAAACCCTTCCACAAACCGCCTATAATATCCTGCTAGCCCCGGGAAGCTGCGGACTTCTGACGGTGTTATAAGTCTCGGCCAATTCTTCACTGCATCGATCTTCTGAGTGTCGACACTAAGACCCTCATCAAATATCACATGGCCAAGGAATGCCACTGAGTTCTTCTAGAATTCATATTTCGAGAGCTTAGCATATAACTTATGATCCCGAAGGGTCTGTAATACTATCCGCAAGTGACCCGCATGTTCCACCTCCGAACGAGAATACACCAGAATGTCATCAATGAATACGATCACGAACACATCAAGATAGGGCCTGAATACACTATTCATGAGATCCATAAAAGTTGTTGGGGCATTTGTTAGCTCGAATGACATCACCAAGAACTCAAAGTGCACATATCTTGTCCGAAAGGCCGTCTTTGGAATATCCTTCTCCTTTACCCTCACATGATGATACCCTGAACGTAAGTCAATCTTGGAGAAATACTTGGCACCCCTAGAGTTGGTCAAACAAGTCGTGAATCCTTGGAAGTGGATACTTGTAACTTATTCAGCTGTCGATAATCGATACACATCCTTAACGACCTATCTTTCTTTCGCACGAACAAGACTGGCGCACCCCAAGGTGAAGTGCTAGGCCTAATGAAACCCTTATCCAGCAAGTCTTTCAACTATGCCTTCAACTCTCGCAACTCTGCCGGGGCCATCATGTATGGAGGGATAGAGATCGGTTGAGTGTCAGGCAACGCATCAATGCTAAACTCAATCTCCCTTTCAGGAGGAAGGCCTGGGAGTTCATCTAGGAAAACATCTGGAAATTCATTAACCACGGGGATTGATTGTAGAGTAGGCGGTGTCGCCTCTGCATCCCTAACGCGAACAAGATGATAAATGTAACCTTTTGAGATCATCTTCCTTGCCTTAAGATAGGAAATAAACCTACCTTTTGGCGTAGCAATGTTCCCCTTCCATTCAATGGCAGGTTCACCAGGAAACTGAAACCTAACCATCTTCGTACGACAGTCAACATTTGCATAGCATGAGGCCAACCAGTCCATTCCCATTATCACATCGAAATCAACCATTTCTAACTCAAATAAATTTGCCGAGGTTTGACGACTACAAATCATCATAGTACAACCTCTATATACCCTTCTAGCAATCACAGAATCTCCTATCGGAGTGGATACCGCAAGTGGTTTACTTATCAATTCAGGTTCAACGCCAAACTTATTAGCCACAAAGGGTGTAACATATGATAATGTAGATCCCGGATCAATTAGCACATATACATCATAAGAAAACATAGACAATATACCTGTAACAACATCCAGAGATGACTCGAGATCTTGTCGACCTACTAGAGCATAGGTTCGATTTTGAGCACCACTCGAACTCGCCACTGCACCTCTACCTCTACCACGACCTGTCGACTGTTGAAAACCTTGTGCTGGAGGTCGAATTGATGAGGAAGAACCAGACACAGATCCAGTCGGCTGAGCCATACCGCCACCTCCTCTGTTAGGACAATCCTGCATCATATGGCCAGGTTGTCCGTAAGAATAGCACGCATCGGAACCTCGATGGCACAGTCCAAAGTTGGCCTTGCCGCACTGATCACAACGAGGTGTTGGGGGTCTCGTCTGACTAGTATCTCTATGATATTGTGAGCCTGATGCCCTCAAACTCTGACCTGAACCAGAATAGGTAAATCGATCATACCGAGGCCTCTAAAACTATGGAGCAGCACTAGCTACAGGTGGCGCCGAACTCCTCGAAGGCTGGGGCCTGATACTGCCTATGAACTCATCAGAATACCCTGCAAATCTCGCCCTCTTATGCTGGCCCCTCTCCTTCTCCCTATCTGCCCTTTGCTGGCGCTTACGATCCTCTAGGGTCTGGGCATAATCCTGAATATGGGAAATATCCATGCCCTCTACCAAGGAGGCTGTCATGCACTCATTTATTAGATGTGGTCCCAACCCGTTCACGAACAGGTGCACCCTATCACTCATCTCGGCCACTATATGGGGAGCATACCTTGCTAAAGAATCAAACTGCATACTATACTCCCGTACACTCATATTACCCTGTCGAAGGTTCAAGAACTTATCAGCTCTAGCTCGCCGTATCTCAACTGGCAAGTAGTGACGAAGAAAGGCCTCAAAGAATTCCTTCCACACGGCTGGAGGAGCATTCGGACCCCTAGATCTCTTCCAACTATCATACCAGAAAATCGCGAAATCCCGTAACCGATAAGAAGCCAACTCTACTACCTCCGTATCACTAGCATGCATAACCCGCAATGTACGATGAACCTGATCAATAAAAGTTTGCGAGTCCTCCTTGGGGTCTGATCCGGTAAACACTGGAGGGTCTAGATTAATAAAATCACGAACTCTCGCATTAACTGATTTATCAGCAGCACTGGTATTCTGCCTCTGAGCCTGAGCAGCTACCAAGCTAGTCAACAACTGCACCACACTGCGCATATCAGGGTCTGTAGTACCAGATGGAGGAACTGGATGTACTGGGTGCCTCTTAATATCCTCTGGATGAGACGGAGAGGTATGAGACGGCATCTCACTCTGAGCCTCACTTTGGCCTGCTCTGGTTGGAGGTACCTAACTGGTACCCTCTCCCACAGCTGTATCAAGCCGTTTACTAATCGTTTGCTTCCTAGTCGAAGGCATCGCTGAAATAAAACAAGGTGAATATTAGATATGAACACTTACGACTCAACTCTACGCATGATATAGATTCAGGAAGAATGTAACAACCCTAGATGTCACGTAGCCTCCTGATTATAAATGTGGTGCGCTACACATCCTAATCAAAACTCTACTAGACACGGCTCATAGACAACTCCTAGGAAAGACTTGCTCTGATACCAAGTTTGTCACGACCCAACTGGAGGGTCATGACTAGCACCCGGGCCATACTTGTCAAGCACCAACGTACATTTTATCTAACCTTCCTTATTATCTTTAAGGGCCGACAAGATCAATTTAAATGGTAAACATGGATCATGAACATCCATAAATGAAATATAATGGCATGAACATACATAACATGGGATGACAAGACTGTCAAGAAACTATATATAAGGTACGAGCTACCATGCTGCCATGAAAGACTATACAACAAAAATCAGCCGACAAGGCATTCCAAACCATACATGAGTCGACACCTATCTATGAGCCTCTAAAGGAACATAAGTGCTGCAACATAGCCGGAACAGGGCCCCGACACACCCATAATGTCTATAACAAACCGCATACCAAGACCACGGCAAGTTCGAAGAAGGGATCTCGTCAATAACCGCTGAACTGGACAGCCTACTGTGGTGGGGGAGCTGCATCTACCCATCTATCAGGACCCGCAGCACGACATGGTGCATCCACAAATAAAAAGGACGTCAGTACGAATAAAGTACTAAGTATGTAATGCAGGAAAGCATAAATAAGACAGTAATGTAAACAGGGATAGAGAATATACGACTTGTGACATCTGGTACCTCTAAGGGCTATTGACATGAAATACATGATACATACATATATATACATAAACTTTTAAAACATACGCCTTTGTGGGTATCACCATCATCATATCGTACCCGGTCGTAATAGGCTCGGTAAAACGTACCCGGCCATCATAGGGCTCGGTAGAATCATACCCGGCCACATGGAGCTCAGTAAAATCCAACTGATCAGTGGTTGCACAATAAGTGTCGTACCCGGCCGACTATAGCGCGGCTCGGTAGAGTAAAATAGATACATATATATGATGCATGCTGGAGTCATTGGAATCATATTTTGAACCTTTCGGAGTGACGTAAGGTCGGTATCCTTCGTACACGTTATTATGATTAACTATTCATCAAGAATCTTATAAGAATCAAGAAATACGAACAACATTGATAACATAAGAATAAGAGAAGTAACATCAACATCAATCGTTCCATAAGAAGGGCAGCAATGTAAGTACTGCTAGCTTCTAAGAGTAGAGTATCTTTGGAAGCTCGTTCATTACATTATGTACAATCGGAGTAGTGCAAAACAATGAAGGGGATAGCCTCACATACCTTGTATAGACTTCCCAACCTCAAGCTATGCAAAATGTCATGACTCCTTAGTCTACGATAAGAGAAATGACCTTATCATTATCGTTTAAGCGTCATAACTATTATGTATCGACCGCAACCTATTTTACGATGAAACGGACAAAACCTCCCCTCTTTATATGACTTCCCACAAGTCAATACAATCACCAAACAGCCCAAAAAACATCAACAATAATCATATTGAGCCTCCCAAAATAGTCCACCAACCAACAACATTACTACCAAGCATTTCGATATATATTTCACAAGTTCTAGCTTCAACAACTTAGCCGCAACTTGGATAATCTTAAATACATGAAGAGTAACAGGTTACTTACCTTTAAATGTAAATAACGACTCCAATTTGACCTTAATTGTCCACGAAATATCCCTCCAATTCTTCTACAAGAACAAGGAAGCAAAACTAGCAATCAATTCGGGTTTTTCGGCACTAGAATTACTTTAGAAGACTTGAAATCACCTAGGGTTGATATTAAAAATATGAGGGAGTATTTACAGAACATAAAACACTTAAAAAAACCTCCCACCCAAGCTGGAACAAAACAAAAATCAGCAACAACAAGAAGAACAAGAAACTTACTAGCGCCACGAGATTCCCGACACTTGATTTGTATTGTTTGCCCTTTGTTTGGGCCTTGGATCATGAGAGAACCTTGAGAGAGTGTTTTTAGGGTTCTAAGGTCTGAATATACTGAAAAATAATGACTTAAAACGGGGTTGAGGCATCTTATATATATCCATATGTCTTAAACCGCCTATGTGGGGCCCATAGAGAGCTGCTTGGTGCAGTCTTGCGAAAATGCGAATATCTCTCTATTCCGAGATCGTATTGATGAACGGTTTAATGCGTTAGAAACTAGACTCATAGATATTCAATTTAGTGGGTAGATCGCCCCGTAATTCCAAGTACATTGGGAGAAAAACTTAGTAACATTTGACCTAAAGTTTAAGTAAAATTATAAACGTAAGTTGCGACAACTTTTGTCGACTTTTGTTTCATAACTCGCTTGACTTCAAGACTTATGATACGGAAATTATATGATTAAAATACATTAAAACATGACCTCTTGGGACAATTAAGCACCTCTAGATTTACTCGAAAATAAAGGTTACAACATCCTTAATTCGTTTAACTTCTAATACTTGTTAACCACTCCTATACACCCTTGTATCGTTTAAGGCCAATAGGATAAACTTCTTATCATCTCAAAGATAATCTCTTCTTGGATTTACGTCGACTAACTTACGATGTGATCTAAGGTACGTGAATTTGGGTTGTAACAATATGACCGCATTAGAGAGCCCCAATATGATGATTCCGATTTACTTGTCTTGAAGAACAATTTCAACATAGCGATGGGAAAAATGTTACTATTGGAGATGATGGGGTGTTGAGGATGCATGGTAGGATTTGTGTACTAAATATAGATGTGTTGCGTGAGTTGATTCTTGAGGCGGCCCATAGTTTGTGGTATTCCATTCATCCGGGTGCCGCAAAGATGTATCAAGAATTGATCCAGCACTATTGGTGGAGGAGGATGAAGAAAGATATAGTAGGGTTTGTATCTCGGTGTTTAAATTGTCGGTGGGTGAAGTATGAGCATCATAGATCGGGCGGATTTCTTCAGAGACTTCAAATTCCGGAGTGGAAGTGGGAGCATATCACCATGGACTTCATAGTTGGGCTCCCATGGACTTTGAAGAAGTTTGATGTTATTTGGGAGATTGTGGATTGGTTGACCAAGTCCGTGCATTTCATTCCAGTTAGTACTACTTATGCTTCGGAGCGGTTGGCCTAAATTTATATCCGCGAGATTTTTAACCTTCACGATGTGCTAGTGTCCATTATTTCAGATCGGGGCACGCAGTTTACATCATAGTTTTGGAGAGAAATGCAGCGAGAGTTAGTCACACAGGTGCAGTTGAGTACAATATTTCATCCTCAGACGGATGGACAGTTCGAGCACACTATTTAGATATTGGAAGATATGTTACGTGCTTGTGTTATAGATTTCGGGGGTTCTTCGGATCGATTTCTGCCACTTGCAGAGTTTGCCTATAACAACAGCTACCAATTGAGCATTCAGATGGATACGTATGAGGCCTTTGTATGGGAGACGATGTCGGTCTCCGGTGGGTTGGTTTGAGACGGGTGTGGCTAGACTATTGGGTACTGATTTAGTTCAAGATGCTTTGGAAAAGGTTAAATTTATTCAGGATCGACTTCGCACGGCGTAGTCTACACAGAAGAGTTATGCCGATCGGAAGGTTCGCGATATTTCTTACATGGTAGGAGAGAAGGTAGTACTCTGTTTTTTGCCTATGAAGGGTGTTATAAGGTTTGGGAAGAAGGGAAAATTGAGTCCTCGGTATATTGGTCCTTATGAAGTACTTAAGAGGATTGGAAAGGTGGCTTATGAACTTTCATTGCCGCCTAGTCTATCGAGTGTTCATTTAGTGTTTCATGTATCCATGCTCCGGAAGTATGTAGGAGATCCATCACATGGTTTGGATTTTAGTACGGTTCAGTTGGATGGTGCTTTGACTTATGATGTGGAGCCAGTGGCCAGTTTGGGCCGGCAGGTTTGAAAGTTGAGGTCAAATAACATAGATTCAGTGAAAGTGTAATGGAGATGCCAACCAGTTGGAGAAGCTACGTGGGAGACTGAGTGGGAGATGTGGGGAATATATCCACACCTATTTGAAACTCCGAGTATAATTCTAAACTTGTTCGAAAACTAACATTTGTTTAAGAGATGGAGAATATAATGACCTGGCCGATCGTTTTGAGTATTATTACCATGTTTCCCTATTTACTGAATATTTTATGCTCAATTATGATTATGTGATTTGTCAGGGAAGTTTCTGAATGAATTGGTACACTTAGTTTCAAGATTTAAATCTTAAGTTGAAATAGTTGTCGGATGTTGACTTATGTGTAAATGACCCCATAATTGAGTGTTGATGATTCCAATAGCTTCATATGGTAATTTTAGACTTAGGAGTGTGTCCGGCTAATTATTTGAAAGTTCGTAGTTAATTTTGGCTTGAAATGGAGAAAATTATAAATAAAGGTTAGGAAGTTTGACCGGGGGTTGACTTTATTGATAAAGGGCTCGGAATCCAGTTCTGAAAATTTTCATAGGTCTGTTATGTCATTTATGACTTATGTGCAAAATTTGAGGTCAATTGGACTTAATTTGATAGGTTTCGGCATCGAATGTAGAAGTTGGAATTTGTTAGTTTTTGTTACACTTGAATTGGGGTGCGGTTCATGTTTTTAGCATTTTTTTATGTGATTTGAGGCCTCGACTAAGTTCGTATGATATTTTAGGACTTGTTTGTGTTTTTGTTTAAGGTCCCGAGGGCCTCGGGTGGATTCTGAATGGTTAACGGATCAAATTTAGACTTAAAACCACTACTAGAATTTTTGCCTCTGGTGCAACTGCACCTGCGAAGATTTGATCGCATGTGCAATGTCGCATGTGTGCAAGGGCCATTGCAGAAGAGGCCATGTGAGGGACTAGTCAGTACGTGCAGGTGCAGAGTTTTTGCCGCAGGTGCGGAGTTTTTGCCGCATCTGCGAAGGCGCAAAACCGGTTGGTCGATCGCAAAAGCAGAAAATATGAGGGCAGCTGGTTCTGCAGAAGCGGTAGTGCTCCCGCAGAAGCCAGTCCGCAGAAGCAGACTTTTGTCTGCATAAGCGAGTGCAGTCACAGAAGCACAGTCCTTTATCTCACCTGCGAGACCACAAAAGCGGCTAAGTGAGTCGCAGGTGCGGGACCCCTGGGTAGTATACATTTCGAAGGGGTTCCGAGCTTTTGCTATTTTTGGACCTTTCAAGCATGGTTTGGGGTGATGTTTGAGCGAGATTTCACGGGACTTCATGAGGTAAGTCACTTGTGATCATTTTTGAATCAATAATATTGAATTATCATCGAATATTCCGACTAGATTACATGTTTTTGAGGTGTAAATGGAGAATTTGGGCTTAGGGATTTGAAAATACGATTTGAGGGTTTGGAGGTCGGTTTGGTGTCGAAATTTGGTAAAATTAGTATGGTTGGTATTGTGGTTGAATGGGCATTCATAATTTATAACTTTTGTCGGGTTACGGGATTTGGACTGCACTTTTGACTTTTCGGATTTAATTGGGAAATTTAGTATTTTTTATATGAAATTAATTCGTATAATTTGTGTTGACTTTATCGAATTAATTATGACTAGATTTGAGGCGTTCGGAGGCCAATTCGCGAGGCAAGGGCTTGTAAGTGGAGTGATTCAATTTGCTGGAAGTAAGTATCTTATTTAAATTTGGTCAAGGCACTAGTTGCCTGAATTCTTATGATATCTACACGATATTGGATACACACGGGTGTGGGAACGAACCTACGTACGGGTACCGAGAATTTATTTATTCATGATCGGGTTATGCCCGGGTTCTTTTGAGTTGGGGATTTACTACTAAGCTTAAAACTATGACGTTTTCCCTATTTGTAACATTTGTTGTGAAATATTTGAGCCAGGTTTGAGGCTACATAGAGGTTTAATCCCTGAACGAACTTGATAAATGCTTTTAAATGACAATATTGTCGAAATTAGCAACGATAGTACATTTGCACATGCCTACTCTTTAGCATTATGTTTATGCCTGTCCAGGAGTATGAAAGTCTTATTTCATTCAACATAGACATGTATATTTGCTTAATTGCTCCTGTATGATATGTTCGGACTAAAGGCATGTGACCATACCAGGCGGATTATGCTATTGGCACATGAGTTGTCCGTGCAGCTCGTGAGTTGTCCTTGCGGATCCATATATTGATACTATTGGCACGTGAGTTGTCCGTGCAGCATGTGCGTTGTCTGTGCAGATCCATATATTGATATTGTTGGCACGTGAGTTATCCGTGCAGCATGTGAGTTATCCGTTCTGATACATATATTGATACTATTTGCATGTGAGCTGTCCGTGCAGCACGTGAGTTGTTCGTGCGGATCCATATATTGATATCATTAACACGTGAGTTATCCGTGTGGCATGCGAGTTGTCCTTGCAGTGGGTGGGATTTGCATTCCAATGATCATCTACTTGATTTAATTGCTTTTCCTTCCTCTACATTTTATGATATTATTTTAGCATGGTATTTAAGGAGTTAGTTGTAAACATTATTTTTATGTTGATCTGTAAAGGAAGGACCATACCAAAGTGACTAGTATCATCTATAATCCAAGCTTATTTTACCTTGCCTTGTTTATCTACAATACTTATTGAGTTGGTGGTACTCATACTACACTTTGCACTTCGTGTCCAGATCCAGGTACTCCCGGATACGGTGGCTGCTAGATTTTGGAGATTTATCTGTTGGAGACTATCGAGGTAGCTTCTTGGCATCCGCAGACCTTGACTCTCTTTCCTTTCAGTTATTTGTATTTTTCTATATCTCTAGACAGTTCTTTTTATCAGTCAGACTGTGTTGTCACTTAGATACTCTTGTACCCAGTGACACCGAATTTTGGGAGTGTATTTGTATCAGTATTTGTGGGATTTTTTATTAAATCAAAATATTATGTTTTCAAACTAAAAAGGATTAATTGTGATTTATTGAGGTTATCGGCTTGCCTAGTATTGGGATAGGTGTCATCACGACATGTGAGATATTGGGTCGTGACATGAATGCCTAGAGTTGGAAAACCTTGCAACAATGATCAAGAACATTGCTCAGACACACAAGGGTAACACGGGAAAGACCGCCTGCATTGGAGGGATGTGCTTGGAATCTAAGCCGAAAGTAGAGGATTCCAAAGCCTATCTTGGCTCCATGCAACTGGAGCATGGTGGTAGCAAGAAAAGTTGGGCGTACATAGTTGAAAAGGATGGCAAGTTACAATGTGATGGCACGCTATCGGATCTAGACGATGCACGAGGCAGAGGGGACAAGTTTTCTAGCAAGGCTGACATCACGGAGGGCAACCAAATAGGGAGTGGAACCATGTACCCGATGCTTGAGAAGATTTTAGACTTAGTTAGGTCATGGGGAGGTTCAGGCCAAGAGCAAGGAGAGGCATCCGATGGGCAGAGGATCGAGGCCATCATTGCTAGCCGTCCAAAGTACAAACGGTCCAAGAAGAAAGGGGACCAGTACCTTGTGACATGGGAAGGCGAATCTCTCCATATAGCATGATGGCTAATGGACAAAGATATCCGGCGATGCCAAGGCGAGGTGTGTGCATACGTGTCAATGCTTTATGCCGATGGCGGCACAAAATTGGGTGGGGGTGTGATGACCCAAAATGACATTTTTAAATTTAATAAGTAATTCTGTGTTCTAAGACCTCTAAAAGCACCATTTATCATTCCTTGACTTGCGTTCATAGTCCGTAAAATTTTTCGAAAAGTTTTCATGTGAAAAATAGATTAAAATGGGAAATGGAGCTTTAAAACTCAACTAAGATGACTTTGGTCAGCATTTTGAGCAAACGGATACGGATCAGTATTTTGAAAACTCCAATAAGTCTGTATCGTGATTTGGGACATGGGCGTATTCTCGGAATTTAATTTGGAAGTCCCTAGCTCAAGTTATGACCATTTAACGGAATTAGTAATTTAAAGGCTAAATATTCCAAGTTTGACCACGGGGTTAACTTTTTGATATCGAAGCCGGAATCCGATTTTGGAAATTGGAACAGCTTCTTTATGTCATTTATGACTTGTGTGCCAAATTTGAAGTCATTCCGGATTCATTTAATATGTTTGGCACGAGATTTGCAAATTGAAAGTTTAAAACTCAAAGTTCGAATCGGGGTGTGAATTGTAATTTCAGTGTTGTTTAACGTGAGTTTAGACCCCAAGTCAGTTTGTATTATGTTACGGGACTTGTTGATATATTCGAGCGGGGTACCGAGTACCCCGAGAGTGAAACGGGTCGAAATCGGAACAAGAATTGGACTTTAGCAAAATCTGAAATTTTGAGTTCTGGTGTAATCGCACCTGCAGAATTTTGACCGCACGTGTGAGCTCGCAGAAGCGAGACTTCCATCGTAGATGTGGTCTTGGCAGGTGCGGCCCTTTTGCGCAGAAGCAGACGTCGCAGGTGCGATATTTTTGTCCGTAGATGTTGCATAAGCGGACCTCGCCTGGCAGCCCACTTCGCAAATGCGAGATTTGTCTCGCAAATGCGAGACCGCAGGTGCAAAATTATAGCCCGCAAATGCAAAAATGCTGGGCAGAATACATAAAATCGGGTCTTAGCCATTTTTACTTATTTTTGAGTTTTAAGTCTTGGATTTCAGCGATTTCAAGGGGGATTTTCACGACTTTGAACTGGGTACGTGTTCTTTATCATAGAGTGATTGTATTTCACAAATCCATGTCTATATTCATCATTTATTTCGGATTAAGATGGAAGAAATTGGAATTTTTGTAAAACTTTCCAAAAATGAAAAATTAAGATTTGAAGTTCCATTTGATATCAGAATTGGACAAATTTGGTATGGTTGAACTCGTATAGGAACTGGTGTTCGGATTTTGCGAGTTATTCCAGGATTTGAGATGTGGGTCCCACTGCCAAATATTTTAATGAATTTCGGATTTTTATCCGAAAAAATTATAAATTCATATGGAATTAATTCCTATGATTAGAATTTAATATGTTGAATTGTTTGTGAATAGGTTTGAAGCTTTCGGAGGCAAATTTAAAAGGAAAAGTTGTGGTTGGATAATTGATTGGAATTTGCAAAGCAAGGTAAGTGTCGGGGTTAACCGTGACTTGAGGGAATAGAACCCTTAAATTGTTTGTTATGTTAATTGCATGTAAACAACGTATAGGCAAGGTGACGAGTGTCTATACGTCGTCAAACTAATTGTTTGCCTGCTTACTTGAAAAGTCATAAATTGTTTTTAATCATAAATTAATTATTATAATAATTATTTCTCTCTTATTCTTTACAAATATAAATTCTTGAATTCCTGCATTAATTGTTACATGCTATTTGAATTATATGCCTTAATTGTTATTTGACATTTAGCATATTAAATATTAAATGGCCTATTTGCTCCATGATTTCCATAATAATTTGCTATTTGTCATTGTTTGCTTCATAATTAAACCATAATTATTGTATGCTTGTTGTCATGAAATTCTATATTAATTGTTACATTTATTGGAAAAATTTCTTCTATGAGAATTGGTAAATAAAAATGTTGGAGGAGCGGGTTGCACGCCGCAACAGGATTGATTATAATGAAAATATTGGAGGATCGGGTTGCACGCCGCAACAGACTTATTAAAAGTCAATATTGGAGGATCGGGTTGCACGCCACAACAGACTTATTAAAAGTCAATATTGGAGGATCAGGTTGTACGCCGCAACAGACTTATTAAAAGTCAATATTAGAGGATTAGGTTGCACGCCGCAACAGACTTATTAAAGGTCAATATTGGAGGATCGGGTTGCACGCCGCAACAGACTTATTAAAAGTCAATATTGGGGTATCGGGTTGCACGCCGCAACAGACTTATTAAAAGTCAATATTGGAGGATCGGGTTGCACGCCGCAACAGAATTGATTAATGTGAATATATTGGGAGAGCGGGTTGCACGCTGCAACGGAATTGAGTGTGAATATATGGTAAGAGCGGGTTGCATGCTGCAACTGAATTGATGGAAATGATAATTGGTTATGACTGCTGAATTGGCTTCAATTATTATAAATGAGTTACTTGATTTATTTCTATTATTGTTGTTGTATCTAATATTGCGTACAGGTAATGTAAGTGAACCCCCTTAGCCTTGTCACTACTTCGTCGAGGTTAGGCTCAGCACTTACCAGTACATGGGGTCGGTTGTACTGATACTACATTATGCACTTCTTGTGCAAATTTTGGAGTTGGTCCCAACGGCGTGCCATAGTTTTGCTCGGATTTTAGCTACTCTGAGGAGACTTAAGGTATAATTGCATGGCGTCCGCAGTTCTGAAGTCCCCGTCTATTTCACTTTAGCTGTGTGTTTATTTCCAGACAGCCTTACTTTATTCCAACCTTTATTTGTATTTATTCTAGAAGCTCGTGCACTTGTGACAACAATTCTGGGATGGTATTTAGACACCGTTGTTTGATGGATTATTTCACTATATTTCAAACTTTGCTTTCGCATTTGTTTCCTTGTTATCAATACATATAAAAATTGTTTTTAAATGGTTAATATTATTCTAACATTGGCTTGCCTAGCAAGTGAAATGTTAGGTGCCATCACGGTCCGATGGTGGGAATTTCGGGTCGTGACAGTTGGTATCAGAGCACTAGGTTACATAGGTCTCACGAGTCACGAGCAAGCTTAGTAGGGTCTGAAGGATCGGTACGGAGACGTCAGTACTTATCTCTCAGAGGCTATGAAGTTTAGGAAATAATATCACTTCTTTCTTATTCTATCGTGCGATTCTATTCTATCATCAATGATTGAACCATTCTACTCTTATTCTCTCGCAGATGGTGAGAACGCGTAATACTTCTACCGATGGACAGGGACCAGAACCCCCAATGGAAGCTATGACCAGGGGTAGAGGTCGAGGCCAAGGTCATGCTAGAGGCCGAGGCAGAGGCAGAGGTAGAGCTTAGTCCAGAGCTCGAGCAGTTGCACCTGTTGTAGAACCTCAAGTAGACCTTCAGGAGGAGTTCCCAGTTCAGAATGTACCAGTTGGACCACTTCAAGTCCCTGAAGGATTCATAGCCACTCCAGTGGTTCAGGGCGCTCTAGTCTGATTGGTGAGTCTTATGGAGGGTGTGGCCCAGAATGGTACATTTCCAGTGGCACCAGCCGTCTCACAGGCTGGGGGAAGAGAACAAACTCCCACTACTCCCGCTCCGGAGCAGATGGCTCCCCAGAATCAAGATCCAGCAGCCCCGCTAGTTGGGGTAGTTCAACCAGTAATTGCGGCACAGACCGGTGATAGGCCCGCCATGTCTTTTGAGGCCTTATTGAGACTGGATAAGTTCACTAAGCTCTTTCCAGTTCACTTCAGTGGTACACCTTCTGAGGACCCACATGATTATCTTGAACATTGCCATGAGGTGTTGCGGAACATGGGTATAGTTGATACCAATGGTGTTGATTTTGCTGTATTCCAGATTACGGATTCTGCCAAGAGGTGGTGGAGAGATTACACATTTACCCGACCATTCGGATCACTTGCACTTACCTGGGAGCAGTTCTCTCAGCTATATCTGGAGAAGTTCCTCCCTATCACACTGAGAGAGGAATTCCGCAAGCAATTTGAGCGTCTACAGTAGGGCAGTATGACAATTTCTCAGTATGAGTCCCATTTTTTGGATTTGGCCCGTCATGCTCTCCTTTTACTACCTATGGAGGGAGAGAGAGAGAGTGAGGAGGTTAATTAAGGGACTCACTCACCCTATCAGACTTCAGATGGCCAAGGAGACCGGAGGTGAGATTTCTTTTTAGGCGGCTGCTAATGTCGCAAGGAGGATTTAGATGGTTCTTGCACAGGAAAGATGGTAGAGGTCCGATAAGAGGCCTCATCAATTTGGTGGTTACAGTGGTGCCTCGTGTGGAGGCAGGGGTAATTTTGGTAGGGGTCATCCTCCCAGACCATTTCATTCAGCACTTCATGTATCTCCCAGTGCTTCAGGGAGCCACGGTCCTATTATGACTTACTCTGGTAGCCAGTATTCAGTGCACATTTAGCTCCTATCAATGCACCACCACTCCAGAGTTACTACAGTGGTTATCCGGCCCATCTGGGTCAGCTTTAGCTTTAGCAACCACAGCATCAGGATGGGTGTTATGATTGTGGGAACATTGGTCGCATCAGGAGGTATTGCCCTAGATTGGCGAGTAACAGATCTCGGCAAGATTCTCGTGCCATCATACCGGCACCAGTTGCTTCACCGCCTGCTCAGCCAGCTAGAGGTAGGGGTCATACATTTAGAGGTGAAGGTCAGGCCATTAGAGGTGGAGGTCAGGCCATTAGAGGCAGAGGTCAGACCGTTAGAGGTGGAGGCCATCCAGTTAGAGGTCATCCCAGAGATGCAGTTCAGAGTGGTAGGGCCCAACCCCAATTTTATGCTTTTCCAGCGAGGCCTGAGGCCGAGTCATCTGATGCTGTGATCACAGGTATTATTCCAGTTTTCCATAGAGATGCTTCAGTTCTATTTGATCCAGGATCTACTTATTCATATGTGTCCTCCTATTTTGCTTCATATTTGGTTGGGCCTTGTGATTCTCTGATGCTTCAGTGTGTGTATCGACACCGGTGGGAGACTCTGTTGTAGTAGATCATGTATACCATTCATGTGTGGTTACTATTGGTAATCTTGAAACTAGTGCGGATCTTCTACTTCTTGATATGGTAGATTTTGATGTCATCTTGGGTATGGATTGGTTGTCTCCTTATCATGTTATATTGGACTGTCATGCCAAGATAGTGACCCTAGCTATGTCGGGGTTACCTCGATTAGAGTGGAAAGGAACTCCTGGCCATTCTTCCAGCGGGGTTATTTCTTATATGAAAGCTCGGCGTATGGTAGAGAAAGGGTGTCTAGCCTATTTGGCATATATTCGCGATCCCAGTGCAGATGTCCCTTCTATAGACTCAGTACCAGCTGTTCGTGAATTTTCAGAAGTATTTCCTGCAGATCTGCCAGGGATGCCACCCGACAGAGATATTGACTTATGTATTGATTTGGCTCTGGGCACTCAGCCCATTTCTATTCCACCATACCGTATGGCCCCGCTAGAGTTGAAAGAATTGAAAGAGAAATTACAAGCCTTGCTTGATCAGGGATTCATTAGACCCAGTGTCTCACCCTAGGGTGCACCGGTATTATTTGTAAAGAAGAAAGATGGCTCGATGCAGATGTGTATAGATTATCGGCAGTTGAACAAGGCCACTATCAAAAACAAATATCCGCTGCCAAGAATTGATGACTTATTTGATCAGCTTCTGGGTGCCAAGGTATTTTCGAAGATTGATTTGAGATATGGTTACCATCAGTTGAAGATTAGGGCATCTAATGTCCCTAAGACAGCTTTTCGGACTCGGTATGGGCATTACGAGTTCCTAGTGATGTCATTTGGGTTGACAAATGCTCCAAAAACATTTATGGATTTGATGAATCAGGTGTTCAAGCCTTATTTGGATTCTTTTGTGGTTGTATTCATTGATGATATCTTGATTTACTCCAGCAGTCGGGAGGAGCATGAGCAGCATCTTCGAAGTGTGCTTCACACCTTGAAGAATAATCAGTTATATGCCAAATTTTCAAAATGCGAGTTTTGGTTAGACTCAGTTGCCTTTTGGGACATGTTGTATCGGTATAAGGAATAAAGGTGGATCTGAAGAAGATTGAGGCTTTTCAGAATTGGCCTAGACCTACTTCGGCTACAGAGATCCGGAGTTTCCTGGGTTTGGCAGGTTATTATCGTCGGTTCGCGGAAGGGTTTTCATTTATAGCAAGCACCTTGACCAGACTAACCCAGAAGGGCGTTCCATTCAGATGGTCAGACGAGTGTGAGTTGAGCTTTCACAAGCTCAAGACTGCTTTGACTACGGCGCCAGTATTGGTATTACCCACAGGCTCAAGATCATACACGGTATATTGTGACGCATCTCACATTGGGTTTGGTGCAGTATTAATGCAAGATGGCAAGGTAATTGCATATGCGTCGTGGCAGTTGAAAGTTCACGAGAAGAATTATCTTGTTCATGATGTAGAATTGGCAGCCATTGTTCATGCGCTGAAGATTTGGAGGCATTACCTCTACGGTGTCTCGTGTGAGGTATTTACTGATCATCGTAGCCTTCAGTATCTGTTCAAACAAAAAGATCTTAATTTGAGGCAGAGAAGATGGTTGGAGTTGTTGAAAGACTATGATATCACCATTTTGTATCACCTCGAAAAGGCTAATGTGGTGGCCGATGCTTTGAGTAGAAAGGCTGTGAGTATGGGCAGTCTTGCGTATATTCCGGTTGGTGAGAGGCCATTAGCTGCAGATGTTCAGACTTTGGCTAACCAGTTCGTGAGGTTAGATGTTTCAGAACCCAGTCGGGTTTTAGCTTGCACAGTCGCTCGGTCTTCTTTATATGAGCGCATCAGAGAGAGGCAGTATGATGATCCTCATTTACTTGTCCTTAAGGACACGGTGCGGCACGGTGATGCCAAACAAGTTGTTGTGGGGGAAGATGGAGTTCTGCGAATGTAGGGCCATATTTATGTGCCTAATATGGATGGGCTTCATGAATTAATTCTTGAAGAGGCACACAGTTCCAGGTATTCTATTCATCCAGGTACCGCAAAAATGTATCAAGATTTGCGGCAACATTATTGATGGAGAAGAATGAAAAAGGATATAGTTTCACATGTAGCTCGGTGTCTGAATTGTCAGCAAGTTAAGTACGAGCATCAGAGACCTGGTGGTTTGTTTAAGAAGTTAGAAATTCCTAAGTAGAAGTGGGAGCGTATCACAATGGATTTAGTTGTTGGGCTCCCACGGACTCAGAGAAATTTTGACGTAGTTTGGGTCATTATGGACAGGTTGACCAAGTCAGTCCATTTCATTCTAGTGGTAGTTACCTATTCTTCAGAGAGGTTAGCTGAAATTTACATTCGTGAGATTGTCCGCCTTCACGGTGTGCCCGTGTCTATTATTTCATATTGAGGTACGTAGTTTACCTCACATTTCTGGAGGGTTGTACAGCGTGAGTTAGGCACGCGGGTGTAGTTAAGTACAGCATTTCATCCACATACAGACGGACAGTCAGAGCGTACTATTCAGATATTGGAAGATATGATTCGCGCTTGTGTTATAGACTTTGGAGGTTCTTGGGATCATTTCTTACCACTTGCGGAGTTTGCTTATAATAATAGCTACCAGTCGAGCATTCAGATGGCTCCATATGAGGCATTATACGGAAGGCGATGTCGATCGCCAGTTGGTTGGTTTGAACCGGGAGAGGCTCGATTGTTGGGTACCGATTTGGTACAGGATGCCTTGGATAAGGTCAAGATTATTCAGGATCGACTTCGTACAGCTCAGTCTAGGCAAAAGAGTTATGTCGATCATAAAGTTTGTGATATTGCATTCATGGTTTGAGAACGAATATTGCTCTGGGTTTCACCTACGAAATGTGTAACGAGGTTCGGAAAGAAGGGAAAGTTGAGCCCTAACTATATCGGAACCTTTGAAATTCTTGAAAGGGTGGGTGAAGTAGCCTACAGACTTGCATTACCACCTAGTTTATCAGCGGTTCATCCGGTGTTCCATGTGTCTATGCTCCGGAAATATCATGGTGATTCGTCCCATGTGTTAGATTTCAACTCAGTCCAATTGGACAAAGATTTGACTTACGAGGAGGAGCCGGTGGCTATTCTAGCCCAGCAGGTCCGACAATTGAGGTCAAAGAGTTATCCTTCAGTTCGGGTGCATCTACCTAGGAGTCCGAGTCGAACATGCAGAGTAAATATCCACACCTTTTCTCCAGCTCAGGTACTTTTTCTAACTTCGTTCGAGGACGAACGTTTGTTTTAGAGGTAGATAATGTGATGACCCAAAATGTCATCTTTAAAATTAATAAGTAATTCTATGTTCTAAGACCTTAAAAAGCACCATTTATTATTCCTCGACTTACGTGCGCAGTTCGTAAAATTTTTCAAAAAGTTTTCATGTGAAAATGGATTAAAATGGAAAATAGAGCTTTAAAACTCAACTAAGTTGACTTTGGTCAACATTTTGAGCAAATGGATCGGGATCAGTGTTTTGAAAACTTCGGTAGGTCCGTATTGTGATTTGGGACTTGGGCGTATGACCGGAATTTAATTTGGAGTCCCTAACTCAAGTTATGACCATTTAACGGAATTAGCAATTTAAAGGCTAAATATTTCAAGTTTGAACACGGGGTTGACTTTTTGATATAGGAGCCGGAATCCGATTCTGGAAATTTGAACAGCTCTGTTATGTCATTTATGACTTGTGTGCCAAATTTGAAGTCATTACGGATTCATTTAATATGTTTTGGCACGAGATTTGCAAATTGAAAGTTTAAAACTCAAAGTTCGAATCGGGGTGTGAATTGTAATTTCAGTGTTGTTTGACATGAGTTTAGACCCCTAGTAAGTTCGTATTATGTTACGGGACTTGTTGGTATATTCGAGCGGGGTCCCGAGTACCCCGAGAGTGAAACGGATCGAAATCGAATTTAAGAATTGGACTTTAGCAAAATCTGAAATTTTGAGTTCTGGTGTAATTGCACCTGCGGAATTTTGACTGCAGGTGCGAGCTCGCAGAAGCGAGACTTCCATCGCAGATGCGGTCTTCGCAGGTGCGACCCTTTTGCGTAGAAGGGGACGTCGCAGGTGCGACATTTTTGTCCGCAGATGCGGAACCTCACCTGGCAGCCCACTTCGCAAATGCGAGACCGCAGGTGCGAAATTATAGCCCGCAAATGCGAAAATACTAGGCAGAATACATAAAATCGGATCTTAGCCATTTTTACTCAATTTTGAGTTTTAAGTCTCGGATTTGGGCGATTTCAAGGGGGATTTTCACGACTTTGAACTGGGTAAGTGTTCTTTATCATAAAGTGATTATATTTCACAAATCCATGTCTATATTCATCATTCATTTCGAATTTAGATGGAAGAAATTGGAATTTTTGTAAAACTTTCCAAAAACAAAAAAATATAAGATTTGAAGGTCCATTTGATATCGGAATTGGACAAATTTGGTATGGTTGAACTCGTATCAGAACGGGTGTTTGGATTTTGCGAGTTTTTCCGAGATTTGAGATGTGGGTCCCACTGCCGAATATTTTAATGAATTTTGGATTTTTATCCGGAAAAATTATTAATTCCTATGATTAGTATTGAATATATAGAATTATTTGTGAATAGATTTGAAACTTTCGGAGGCAAATTTGAAAGGAAAAGTTGTGGTTGAATAATTGATTGGAATTTGCAAAGCGAGGTAAGTGTCGGGGTTAACCTTGACTTGAGGGAATAGAACCCTTAAATTGTTTGTTATGTGAATTGCATGTAAACGACATATAGGCAAGGTGACGAGTGTCTATACGTCGTCAAACTAATTATTTGCCTGCTTACTTGAAAAATCATAAATTATTTTTAATCATAAATTAATTATTAGAATAATTGTTTCTCTATTATTCTTTACAAATATAAATTCTTGAATTCCTGCATTTATTGTTACATGTTATTTGAATTATGTGCCTTAATTGTTATTTGACATTTAGCATATTAAATATTAAACTGCCTATTTGCTCCCTGATTTCCATAATAATTTGCTATTTGTTATTGTTTGCTTCATAATTAAACCATAATTATTGTATGTTTGTTGTCTTGAAATTCTATATTAATTGTTACATTTATTGGGAAAATTTCTTCTATAAGAATTGGTAAATGAAAATGTTGGAGGAACGGGTTGCACGCCGCAACAGACTTATTAAAAGTCAATATTGGAGGATCGGGTTGCACGCCGCAACAGACTTATTAAAAGTCAATATTGGAGGATCGGGTTGCACGCCGCAACAGACTTGATTAATGTGAATATAATGGAGAGCGGGTTGCACGCTGCAACAGAATTAAGTGTGAATATATGGTAAGAGCGGGTTGCATGCTACAACTGAATTGATGGAAATGATAATTGGTTATGACTGCTGAGTTGGCTTCAATTATTATAAATGAGTTACTTGATTTATTTCTATTATTGTTGTTGTATCTAATATTGCGTACAGGTAATGTAAGTGACCCGTCTTAGCCTCGTCACTACTTCATCGAGGTTAGGCTCAACACTTACCAGTACATGGGGTCGGTTGTACTGATACTACACTCTGCACTTCTTGTGCTGATTTTGGAGTTGGTCCCAGCGGCGTGCCATAGTTTTGCTCGGATTTCAGGTACTCGGAGGAGACTTGAGGTATAAATGCATGGCGTCCGCAATTCTGAAGTCCCCGTCTATTTCACTTTAGGTGTGTGTTTATTTTCCGGCAGCCTTACTTTATTCAGACCTTTATTTGTATTTATTCTAGAAGCTCGTGCACTTGTGACACCAATTCTGGGATGGTATTTAGACATCGTTGTTTGATGGATTATTTCACTATATTTCAAACTTTGCTTCCGCATTTGTTTCCTTGTTATCAATACATTTAAAAAAAAAATTAAAATGGTTAATATTATTCTAACGTTAGCTTGCCTAGCAAGTGAAATGTTAGGCGCCATCATGGTCCGAAGGTGGGAATTTTGGGTCGTGACAGGGGGGGAGTGTCATAACCTACCATATCATCATGTCACGTTGGTGCCATTTGGCATATATTAATGCCATGTGGAAGCTTACATAGGAGGAAGGCTAGCATTTATGAGAAGATTCTGGAGAAGTATGGACATTTCCTTTGGAAGACCCGAGATCCTTATGGAACTGCTAGAAAAGTCATTGGAATCTTCTAGGCTTATAGAGAATTCTACAGAAAGCCCTTATCTTGTAAATATTAAGGACTTGTGTAATAATTAATATTTACACACTAGCCCCAAGGAGACTAGTATATAAAGGGGGTCATTCATTTGTAAATCACCAAGCAAAAACAATCAAGTTCTCTTTAATACAAAAGCTTCCTTTGGCAATTATCCTGTGTTCTAAAAATCCTTAGCGATCTTGAGTGTAGCAAGGCTGACTTGGCATAGCAAGAACGTGAGCAAGTTGTGCAACATCGTGAGCGAGTTGTCAAGTGCCACACGTGTACTTATTTAATGACTAAGGATGTGACATTTAGCTGTCTTTTTTATTGGATGGAACATGGAAACCACAAATCGGCATTAAAGTGTAATTAAGTGTGGTCATCAAAATAGTTAGTATTTTCCACAACCCAAATTCCACAATAGGTTTGTGATGGCGCGCCCAACGATGTTATTATGCAAGCCAACGCGTGAATCTCCATTTAATTATCCATTTTAACCTTTAAAATCAGAAATTCCTTAATCAAATAGAATTAAATGGATAACTCATGAATACATATGTTATTCTTTACCAAATTTTCGAGTATGGATGAATCATAAATCGAAGCAATAATAACCATATTGGGTACAACTCTGAACATCTACTGGAAACTCCCAAAACCTGATGTTACAAATGCATGGGCATCTACTAGAATATATAATATTCTTACACAACTTTCTAAAATAGACCGAAAATAATAAATGGATAAGACGGGGACTTTGTGTTGCGGATCGTAACATAAGGAGCAACTCACCATAAAGTCCCCTCAGTAATTGTGCCTACGCGCCCAAATGACGGCCAAATATATCTATCTCAGTACATGCACAATATAGTGCAGAAGTATAGTATGAGTACGTAAATCAACGCGTACTCAGTAAGTATTTAGCTTAACTCCCAAGAAGTAGTGACGAGGGATCGACATCGACACTTACTAGTGGTCCAATAAGTAAAACAGTGATAACAAATATATGTACATAACACGATCCTCAACAAAACAGCAAATATGAGGTCCTCAATAACCGAATACTACCTCAAATGGAATACATAATGGCTAACACAGATAAAACGGCACATCATAAGTCAGGAAAACTCATCGTTACAGTGACTTTTTATCAAATATTACGCACGATTCTGTCGAGGCAAACAACTCGATCCCGTAAGAATAATGGCATGAGTTCCTGCCATGGCATACGACCCGATCCCAGCTAAGGCACTCAACCTGATCCCATAATCGTGTACATTGCTAAGGTCGACCGATGCGAACCATAGATACATATCATAATACTGCTGAGAGGTACAACACTATCCTATAATGATACTGTTGAGGCGTTCAACCCGATCCCATAAGAATAGTAAATACTTTGACGGGTAACTTGCCCCACTCATGAATATATGTATGAGTTATGAAATATAAGAAACTTTTCGAACAATTTCGTACAACGCGGGAGAAATTCGCAAAAGGATGTACAATTCCTACTGCTAATCATGCAGGTCGCCAAAAATCTAAAATAACATGTCTGATACTTTACGCAAGTCTAGTCTTAGGCAAAAATGTAATTTAAAGCATTTAAACAAGCAAGAATAACTCAAATATTACAATTAAAGCATGGCCTGAGTCTAAGTCTACACGGACCTAATTAAGAATTCTAGCATACACATGGACGCTCGTCACTTCATACGTGTATAGCTCCCATAGCATGTAGCATTTAACAAATAAAACACATATAGGGTAAACTCCCCCTCACAAGGTTAGACAGAGACTTACCTTGCTCCGAAATCCGATAACCGGTTCCAACGCTATTCTAACTCCTCAAAACAATGCCAAACGATCTGAAACTAGTCAGACAACGTGAAGACCAATCAAAATATACTCAAAGGCGTGTAATTTAATAATTTATAAAAATTCCCAACTCTACTCGAAAAGTCAACAAAATCAACGTCCGGGCTCAAGTGCCCGGATTCTGAAAATTCTCTAAGATAAATATTACCGATAGTATCATGAACTCAAATATATAATTTATTCTCAATTCCATGTCTAATTTTGTGGTTAAAACTCAAAAATACTATTATCTAGATTTTTTCAAAAATCGCAAAATTTCTACCAATTCCATGTTAAAATCCATATATAATTCATGTATTTAACTTACAACAAATGGGAATAATTTACCTCATTATTGATGATGAAAATGGCTCCTCTAAACTGCCCAAAATCGGGTCCAAATAAGAAAATGAGATGAAATGAGCCAAAACCCGATTTGGCTAACATATAGTCTGCCCAAGCATCCTTCTTCGCGAATGCGATATGTGCCTCGCGTTCGCGCAACACAACTCAGCTCCAGCACAAACTTACTCTTCAAGATCGTGATACCAGGCCTGCAAATACGATGCCTTACCAGGCGGCCCTTCACGAACTCCACCGTGCCTCCACGAATGCGAAGGCCAAGACTCCCAGGCCCACCTTCCCTTTCGTGAATGCGATCGGGCTGTCACGGACGTGGAGCACCACTACACAAACCTTCACGAACGTGGATCACCTATCAGGAACGCGATGAACAAAAGACCTACATCTCAAATCCTTCTTCGCGAACACGTTCTCCCCACAAATCTAGAACTAGCATTAGCAGTTGCAAAACAAGAAGAAATGGTCTGAAACCACCCCGAAACACACCCGAGGCTCCCGGGACCTGTTGAATCACACCGGCAGTCCCAATACCTTGTCAAAACCAATACAAAGGCTCGAAATGCCATGATTAACATCAAAACCACAAATCGATGATGAAATCCATTTATTACCTTTCGAACTTCATTGAACGCGTCTGAATCACACTTAGACATGTCGAATCACCATCATACTTCACGCACAAGTTCCAATCAATAAAATGAACCTACACAAGGTCCCAGAACATTGTACGGAGTCCGATAACATCAAAGTCCACTCTAAGTCAAACTTAGCAAATTTCAAAACCTTCAAAATGCAAACTTATGTTATTAAGCATTGAAACGCTCCCGAACCATCCGATACTCGGCCCGAATATACGCCCAAGTCCAAAATAACCTTGCAAACCTATAGGAACCTTCAAATCCCGATTCCAAGGTCATTTACTCAAAAGTCAAACCTTGGTCAACTCTTCCAACTTAAAACTTCCGAATTGAGAATTATTCTTCCAAATCAACTCCGAACTTCTTGAAAATCAAAATCAACCACACGTGCAAGTCATAATACATAAAGTGAAAATACTCAAGGTCTCAAACCGTCAAACGGCATGCTAGAATTCAAAATGACTGGTCGTGTCATTACATTCTCCCCCACTTAAACATACGTTCATTCTCGAATGTGCCAAGAATCGTTCCAAAGTCTTCAATATCATTGTTTAACATCTTGTGCACCTACCCGTGCCACCAAAATCCATATGAGCATATTAGTTCAACCCAAAGTGAAGATTCTTCCTGCTACCTTAGCGCACAAGTCGTTGAACCAAATCTCAATATCCTGAATTTCCTACAAGATTGAATTTCCTACATATATACATTGTAGCAATCTCCACAAGTTGTACCAGAACATACGTATACACTCAAGTCGTAACCATGCGACGCATCGCATAATTCATATGCCCGCAGAAATATCATCCAACCGTAACAACAACCAATTTCCAAATTTAGCACCCTTAATACACCTCCTAACATATCAAATCCATATTCGTACCCTTGCAATACTGCACCAAAGAAAGAGACATGCAGAATCTCATAACCACCTGTCAAACCAACAAATCATGGAGCCCTTTTGCTCGACAAGAACCATTGCCACAGTATGAACCGATTAGTGACATTCTCCCCCAGACATACATTATTCAAATATAATTATGTTGATTCCAGGTCCATCAACCACGTCTCACCCAGTACAAGCTACGCAGTCGATAAGCCTCATCAAAACCATAAAAAATCTCATATGGTTCCATCAATGCGCCAACAAGCTACAACTCGAATATGACCAATAAGGAAAAGCAAACCCGAGTAAAGAACTATCCAGCCCGTGTAACAAATAAAACAACCAGACAATGTTATGAACCTACCGAAGAGATGAGGAAAAAGACACACAAAATAATTATAAGGAATCGTACCCAACATCTCACCATTGCGGGGTGAACCCGATCCACACATGATATCATTGCGGTGCGCAACCCCATCCAAACATCATACCCATGGCGGCGTGCCACCCAATCCACACATAACAATCAGTAAGGAAATAACCATCGAGCTCAAAAGCTCATACCCACTAAAAACACGTATATTAACCACTAGGATGTAAAGTACATAAACATAACCCTAGGGAGAAGGATAGTGCCATGTGTTACAAAAGGCCAAGCACTACTAGGGTGAAATAACCAACCAGTATCTCGAGAGCCATCTCGCTCATATAATACTACTAGCTACAGAGGATCACGACTCACGTGTGAATAATCGAGTTGTCTCACAACCCACATGGTATAATAGAGTAATACATGAAATAGACAACGACGGGAATAACATCCACCAAACCCGAAGACACATCCATAGACAATGTTGCATCATATAAACATGGTGTAGAATATACCTTGACATTAGGTCTGCCAACGAACCTCAAAGCCGATTTCAATCATTCCAAAATAGGCCAATAACCTTCCAAAGATTCATAATGACCCTATCAATGTCACATACGATAAACCATTAAATCCGGAACAAACTTCCACGGTCTGCAATCTAAAGAATAGAGTGTCTCTCAGACATAAACTCTCCAATCAGCGACAGTACCAGAATCTTCATACCTGATTTCTATCTCTACCACTTAAATGACTAATACGTCATACTTATATGATCATTCCGTGGGAGATACTCTCACAACCTTCCACACCAGGTAGCAAATCTACACATCCATAGCTGCCAGCCATACTATTTCTGTAATATAAGTCAAGAATCCGCAGATCAATATGCAATGCCTCTTCCACAGAACACCATTCTCAAGTGGCACTAATATAGCGTCAACATACTCTGAACATCTAAAATCTTTCCCCACTCCTCCGAGCTAGTGATATCCCTGTCAAAAATGAACCGCAACCTTGATCCTTCAATTCAAATTCAACATCGCTGACTGCACATGTCATGCTATTATGCGATAATGCAAGAATCCCATCATAATTACTGAACCACTGATGGAACAAACACTTCATCGGCCAGAACCTTCTGCAACTCATTTCAAGAGAAAGAATCGCAGCACGCAACCAACTTCTCATAATCGTAGAAGACACAAACCTCAAATCGTGGCCAAAACTGTCATAACCTCTTCGGACCCATTTGCATATATCCAAACCGTCTAGATTGGATCCCTCCAAATCAACCAAATTGCGGAGGCTGACAAGCCCACAAGTATAGTCATTAAACACTTGTATAGCCTTATCACAGCGAAAGAATCGGTCATTTCCTTTACCATGCCGATCTAAACCACTGCTAAACTAACTTAACTCCTGAGTTTTCTCTTGACTTATCTTCAGAATCAGTACCTCTCTTTTCCAGCACACAATGGACCTCAATCGACACTCATCTCTAGTGGCCCCAAACCGCAAGACCACATTGCCTCAATATCCATAAGTCACTTTATACTTTTCTCATGCATTCTACAGTATCTCCAACTGATACACTCGCGATGAAAGATCTTTTGCGAATCCGAATTTATTTGTTCCATCCTTCTAACATTGTACCATATACTTGATGATAACATAGGAATACTCCGAGTATCCATCATAATTGGCCGCAATACTTAATCCTTAGCCACATAACAAACTCGAAAATCCTTAAGCACCCCACCTTAAATCTCGATTCCACTATAACCATTATTGAGAGTCGCCCACTCTAATCCAGTCCCGATTGTATAACCAATAATTAGTGCTCTGTTAGCACATGAATATACTAAAGAATCAATCGAATGAAGCACGTACCTTGAACATCATGTTCACAAAGAAGTGTAAAATCTGAGTCATCCCACAATCTACACATTAATGAATAGGGCGAAATATATCACACATCTATCAGATTCCTTGCTCGAATTACCCTTCATGTTCTCTTTCTCAGTCATAGCTAATCCACCAACGTACCGATAATTAGAAATTTCAAAGACACATAATCATGCGACCCATGCATTGACGGTAGGCTCCTCCTCTTGGCTTTAAGCCACAATCACAAAATCTTAGGACACACAATGACTTCTCCCGCTAGCTACCAGATCCCACAT
The DNA here is from genome assembly GCF_000390325.3 of Nicotiana tomentosiformis. Taxonomy (NCBI): domain Eukaryota; kingdom Viridiplantae; phylum Streptophyta; class Magnoliopsida; order Solanales; family Solanaceae; genus Nicotiana; species Nicotiana tomentosiformis. Next base: position 7,432,294 of record NC_090823.1, read on the forward strand.
CATTACTCAGACAAATCACTCGTAAGCTCTTGTTGTACTACTCATAACTCACCATGAATTACTAGCCCCAAACGCACACTCAACCTCCTATTAGTCACACCATCTTCTCAAGTAATACAAACCCACATGGTAGTACATGCTCCCTGTTGAATAAAAGGTAGAGCTCTTCATAGGAACTTAATAAGAAATCATCCACCCATAACCTTCCCACAATAGATAGCCCACATGTGTAACCCTTATGTCGACATCCTCTGACAACACTGCCATGGTTATAACCACTATGAAACCGGCTAATCCTCTTGATTCCACACTCGTCCATCAGCTGTAGAGTCCGTTCATTTCATTAACATCAACTGAAGGTCCGACAATATGTTTAAAACCCAAAACTATGTTGCATCCTAAAATGACAATCAAGCGTTCCCATTTCCTCTGCATCCTAGCTAACTCTTTTCATCACATTCGAACTTTCTGAGTACAGAAGCCACTACCTTGAACAAAGTACCCCATACATAGTCATTTGTCCACCATGACCCACATCGCTCTAAGCTTTTTCAAAGCATGTGGTTATCCTACCACAAAATTCATACGATACACTCCCATTCCCATTCTGGTTAAACCATATTCCTAAGCAACCAGTCGATCTCTATTGCTCGTACTTGACCTGCTAACGATCCAACCACCGCAAGACATATCCTACCATGTTCCTTCTCATCATCCAGCACTAGTCATACTGCTCCAAATCATGATCCACCTCCGTAGCACCCGAACAAATAGGTTTCCATCAACTTAAAACCTCATCAATATCATCTTCCTCGAGCCATCAATACCGGAACCACCTATCCGACCCTGAAGTCGTGATACACAGCCATCTCAGATAATAACTTCTTAGGTACCATTTCACAACATTGTGGTCCAAAGGCTAAAAACATAATGCATTCAAACAAGGACGATGACACCATAACATAACTAATAATTCCACCAAAGTTTGGAAATATCCAATCTCGCGACTCCGCCAACCAACGCCTGAACATCCATAGTCTGATTGCCTCTCCTCCGCTGGAATTTAATGTCAAATCTTCCAGTCACAAACCGATTAACCCTCCTCATGAAGCACTCACTGCCACAACACCCAAGCAAATATTGTCGCGTCCCCATTTTTCTCCCTCAAAAATCAGGTTTCGACATGTGACAACTCTTTTAAAGAAGGCATTAAAAGAGGAGAGTTGCCACCTAACGGTTTAAGGTGAGTTAGGGAACCTATTCACATATGACTCAGGTTTGACTAGTTTGCATCACCAAATATCGGGTAAGGGCTCGAAATTACCTCGAAGAGAAGGTGTTAGGCACTCTTCGAGGTCCATAACTGTGGGTCTCGGCTGAACTTGAATTATATGAATTATTCGGATAAATAAAGACAAAGAAATCAAGAAGTTTGAGAAATTTTATTATTGAAAGGGCTTTGAGGAAATACAAACACTTGATTCAAATATAAAAAGGGAATAAGAGTGGGGGTCCTAAGTTTTTTAGCCTAAAGGATCACCCCGTGCTACATAAATAATACTTCGTAACTCCCTCAAGATGGGGTGTTACTCGTATTATTCAGCGGGTACAGACTATCATCTCCTGCTACCCGATTACTATATTTAAGATAATACCTAAAGCGCACTAGTTCAATTATAAGTCGTACCTTATGTGTGCACTACCCGTCCCATACCTATGGTCCAGGAGGCATTAGACCTCTATTTTGGGTAGTTTTAGGCTTTACTTAGGCTGCTCAAAAATATCAAAACTAGGCGACAATTTAAAACAAATAGGACTGCACTTAAGGACAGTTAAAAGGCTCAAGTTATCCTCCGCAGTTAGACAACAAATGCACGCAAATAGATTTTTACGTTAGGCATTAGACAGATTCAGAATTGAGGAAGATTGAAGTCATTAAGCTCTATAGACATGGTTTCTATCTGATCCAAATGTGCAAGCAGTTTCAGATGCAGGGCGCCACTTTAGACCTATGGTTTCTAAATTACCAGTTTGAGAGTATCTGATACTGCTAAGTTGTTTATTGAGATTATAAATTATAAGTTAATAAAACTTATAGCATGATCTCTAAGTGGTTTACACAATAAGGGACGGTAAAGGTTATTGGAAATGCTCAGAATTTGCTCATGCTTTCTAATAGTGGCATGGCTAAGCAGTAAACAATGTTTGAAGAGTCCAGTATCAGCACTTTAGAGTGAGTAGTAATACCTTATAGGCAGGATTTCTAAAAATTGGCGATTGGAGCCGATTTTTATATTTTAGCTCCTATAGGCATGTTTTCTAGGTGCAATAGTGAATTAAATAATTAAAATCCTATAGGCATGATATCTAATGAACATGGTGAAATTATGCAAATTGAAGGACAGTTATTGGCATTTATTTCCTATAGGCATGTTGTCTAGCGACACATAGCAATAGACATGGGATAAATAAAGCACTTATGCTTTGATAGCATACAAGTTATGTGAGGGTGTGATTTCCCTAATGGCATGATTTCTAATAGTGTACATAGAGAGTGAACGACACATATAGAAAACACATCATTAAGTCTTATAGGCATGTTATCTACCCATCGCATATGAATATTAAATCTACCCCTTTCCTTTTACTATCAACCCCAATTGTTTATACAAAGATTATTACAGGCCCAATAGTGAGTAAAATAACAATGTAACATAACAGTAAAAAGGCCCACAGTAGTCTCAAATAAATACCCAGCATTGCCTGGGCCTTCAACATCTCCTACAGCATACCCAGGCCTTCAACATCTCCGTCGCGTTCAATACATGACTCAAGGGTCCATAGAAGGATCCAAACCAATTTACTTAACCACAACACCAAGTGTTACGCCACTTGAAACAACCAAATTCAGACACACAGTACATGACAGGGGGAAATGGAATTGTAGGAACATTTTTGGAGGTTGAAGGAGTGACTAAGGACCAAGCCCTAGTGTGTCAAAGTTCACAAGAGTCTCAATTGGACCCCGAGCAGTGCTCACACTAGGGAGGTCGATAATAGAACCTAGATAGCCTTGACTTTCAGCCGGCTAAGAATGAGAATTCAGAATAGCATGAGTAGTAAATAAGGAGAGTGGATAGTGATAGAGGGACAGAAATTAAGTACTACACCAAGTTAAGCATACAGAGCAACTAATCAAGTAGGCCAGTGGGTTTAGCAAGATAGCAAAGCACCACATAGATAGTCTCATATTGAAAGAAATTAGGGAAGCAACAAGTTTGCAAGATATACATAGATTATCATTCATGACATTAAACCAATTGAGACCTAAGAAGTTTGTATTGAGCTAAGCATGCATATTAGGGTCATACTAATCAGTATTTAGACATTGTGATAAACACTGAAGAGGCAAGACATTAAAAACATACTGGAAAAACATATTAGCATGGGAGCAAGATCATAGTTGAGGCAGAAATGAATGTTTAACTTAAAATACTAAGTGATGCTAAGGAAAACATGTTTAGAGTGAACCTTAAAGCAGTGTTCTATATAGTTGTGGCTAGTACACAAAGAACAGTCAATCATGCACAAAACTCAACACTAAATGATTCATAGAGGGAGATTTCCATAGAGTTGTAGTAGTATCCAAAGTATGAAGAAACTCTATAACTAACAACAGATAGTCGCAACAGTTAGATTTAGATCAAAATAGGCACGCATTGAAACTCAAAACTGAAACATATTCAGATGCTAGAAGTACAAGACTGATTCCACAAGAAAACAAAGAACCAACATAGAAGTGCAGACCAGCCTAACACAAACTAAGGACAAAGCAGTAAACTATATCATTCATTCAACCATCATAGGATGAAAAAAGAGTATCGAGCATTATCATAATAGTGTTATATCAGGGATTCTCAAACTAAATCATAGTCATATAATTCAAACACATTTAAGTATGCAGAAGGAAAGAAAGAAAATTAACATTGCAGGGGTTAAAGCACTAACCAATAGCAAAGATTATACGAACAGGAGAATAGTAAAGAGCTTAATAGCAAGAACCCCAAATCTCCGATGCTTCAGAGTTTACAAGAGCCTCGATAAGGGCTCCGAGAAGTGCTTGCACCGAAGGAGGTCGTTTAATAGCCTTGGCTTTCAGCCGGCCCAGAATTTCACAGAATATTCGAGTGTAATAAAGTGAATTAGTAAGTGAAAGGAGGAGAAAAATGAGAATAATAGCAGTGATTAGGAGACTACCAGGTCTCTTTAAGGGGTTTTAAGGGAGGGGTTTATATAGTGTAGAAATCAACCAAGTAAACATGGAAAACAAATTATTCAAACACAAATAAAGAAAGATATACTAGAGTCAATTATAATCGGTTATTTTTAGGGCGTGAACAAAGGGGTTCAGTAAATCAACCGGGAATAACAACTATCACGCAAATAATACTAAAAATAAAGGAATACAGAAGATTAAACAGATAATAAGGAAAATATCATACCAAAAATCATTTAGAGTCAGATTTAGTGCAAAATATAGTAGAAAATAGGAAAAGAATAGTCAAACACGGAAAAGGAAAAATATCAATCAATTGAAAAATCAGTAAAGGAAAACAAAAGGAAAGTCTCAAACCCCAGTTGGGACTGACGACTTGAATCGAACCAATAATGCAAGAATCGTTCAATATAACATACATATAGACGAAAGATCGTCCAGATCCTCATAGAATCAAAGTAAATCGGTTTGTTCTTGAGAAGTAGTTCTTGCCAAAAATAGGGCAAGAACTAAGTAACACATGGAAAGAACTAACACCGTAAACATGTGTATAACGATAGAGTATCACAAAATAGGTAAGTAGATCATGGATTGATTCTATGTTTGAGTCGGAATCGGAGAGGATTAAGGGTTACGACGACTAGGATTTAATTAGAAAAGAAGAGAGATGAGAGAGTTTAGGGGCGGAAGGTTTAGAAAATGGGGTTAGGGTTTGGGTGATCGGTAGTTAATTAAAAGGGGGGAATGGCTAGGGGTCGTTGATAATTTGAGATCAGCAGCCAGGACTAGAGGAGAAGCGGACGGGTCGCGAACCGGGTCCCCGGTCGGGTTATAACTAAGGGGTCGTTTGGACAAGGGTTGGGCTAAATATATTGGGCCAATTTGGTTCATAAAATTAGTTTAAAGCTAGGCTATTATTTAAATACACAAAAATAATTTATAAAAATGTTTGACAAATAAGAAAAAATATTATTTATACACTAAAATGCTTAACAATAATAACTTTATATTATAAAAATATAAAATACTATTTTGACACAAGTAATATAAATAAAGAGTATTTTTGTACAGATATAGGCTATTACTGCAAAATTGCGTAAATAGCTTAACAATATTAATGTAATTACATAAAATGAAGTAAAATATTTGAAACATGTATTATAGGTGCGAAAATAATAACTTTAAGTAGTTAAGTCATCATCAAATACTTTGAAGGAGTAATTAATAATTATTCAAGTAATCAATTTAAAAGCTCTAAAAAATATGAAAAATTATAGAAAATGATTGTATAGGTTTGTAAACTAAATGATGATGCAAATATACCATGTTGAAAGTATATATGCATTTGTTTAGAAAATATGAGGGAACCATTGGGTATCAACAGCACCCTACCATTTACACCAGTACTGAGTGATAAGAGGACATGAATATCATAATATATTGTGTATAATCTCGAAACCAGGGGCAATACTAACACTGGGCTGAAACGACAGAAAAACCCTCCACAAGGTGACGATAATATTCTTCCCGCATATGCAGGGAAAAATATCCTGCACCATATCTGTAGCATCTCCACAACTCGTTGGTGCCCAACTGATATCTAGTGCCCAACATCGCATACAAATGAGTATGAAGAAACTGATGGCATAAGCTTCACTGAAATCAAATCGCATAACAAGAAATTAAGAAATGGAAGTTCTCCTAATAGTCTTGTAGCCTCTCGAAGATAAGTACATACGTTTCCATACCGATCTATAAGTCTCTACTAGACTTGCTCATGACTCTTGAGACCTCAGTGAACCTAGATCTCTGATACCAAACTTTCACGACCCAAGTCCCACAATAGGTCGTGATGGCATCCAACGACGCTATTAGGCAAGCCAACGAGTGAATCTCCACTTAATTATCCATTTTAACCTTTAAAAATCAGTAATTCCTTAATTATATAGAAATCATGAATACATGTTCTTGTTTACAAAATTTCTGTGCATAGATGAATCTTAAATTGAAGCAATAATAACCTTATTGGGTACAACTGTAAACATCTACTAGAAACCCCCAAAATCTGGTCTCCCAAGTGCATGAGCATCTACTTGAATATACAATATTGTTACACAACTATTTGAAATAGAAAATAGACATAATATAATAAATAGATTAGACTGGGACTCTATGTGTTGCGGATCGAAACATAAGAAGCAGCTCACCACAAAGTCTCCTCAGTAACTACGCCTACGCGCCCAAATGACCACCAAATATACATATCTCAATACCTACACAATTAGTGCAGAAGTGTAGTTTGAGTACGTAAATCAATGCATACTCAGTAAGTAATTAGCCTAACTCCGAAGAAGTAGTGACGAGGAGTCGACATCGACACTTACTAGTAGTCCAATAAATCAAGTATAATAAAAGTAGACATGTAATAAGCATGGCAAGTAAAATAGTGATAACAAATATATGTACATAACACGATCCTCAACAGAAAAGCAAATACGAGGTACTCAATAACCGAATACTACCTCTAATGGAATACATAATGGTCAACACTAGATAAAATGTCCCATCTTAAGTCAAGATAACTCATCGGTACACTGACTACAATAACGACGACAACTAACCTAGTGTATTCCCATAAATGGGGTTTGGGGAGGGTAGTGCGTATACAGACATTACCCCTATCTTATAAAGATAGAGAGGTTATTTCAGATAGACCCTCGACTCAAGGATCGGTACACTGACTACTTATCAAATATTACGCACGATTATGCCGAGACGAACAACCCGATCCAGTAAGATTAATGGCATGATTTCTTGTCGTGGCATATGATCCGATCCCATCTGAGGCGTTCATCCAAATCCCAAAATCATGTGCACTACTGATGGTCAACCGACGTGAACCATTGATGCATCTCATAATATTGTCGAGGCGAACAGACCGATCCCATAATGATACTGCTGAGGTGTTCAACCGGATCCCGTAGGAATAGTGAAGACTTTGACGGGTTACTGACCCCGCTCACAAATATATATGTGAGTTATGAAATTTAAGAAATTTTTCGAACAATTTCATACAACGTGGGAGAAATTCACAAAAGGAGGTACAATTTCTACTGCTAATCATGCAGCTCGCCAAATATCTAAAATAACAAGTCTATTACTTTATGCAAGTATAGTCTGAGAAAATGTAATTTAAAGCATTTAAACATGCAAGAATAACACAAATTCTACAATTAAAACATAGCGTGAGTCTAAGTCTACTCGAACATAATGAAGAATTCTAGCATACACACAGACACTCATCACCTCATACGTGCGTAGCTCCCACAACATGTAGCACATAATAAATGTAATATTTACAAGGTAAATTCCCTCTCACAAGGTTAGACATGAGACTACCGTGCTCCAAAATTTGATAATCGGCTCCAACGCCTCTCTAACTCCTCAAACCAATGCCAAACGACTTGAAACTAATCAAACAACGTGCAAACCAATCAAAATATACTCAAAGACTCGTAATTTAATAATTTATAAAAATTCTTAACTCCACTCGAAAAGTCAACAAAGTTAACCTCCTGGCCCACCCGCCTGGATTCCAAATATTTTCGAAGCTAAATATTACCATAGTAACATTAACTCAAATATATAATTTATTCCCAATTTCGTGGTCAAAACTCAAAAATCCCATTTTTAGGTTTTCTTCAAAAATACTCAATCTCTACCAAATTCTATATTAAAATCCATATATTTAACTTACAGCAAGTGGGAATAACTAACCTCATGATAGATGATGAAAAATTACTTTTCGCGATCACAAGACCAAGCCCGCGAATGCGATGCCTTACCAGGCCGGCCCTTCATGAACACGAACGTTCAGCTTCCCTTTCGCGAACGTGACCAGTTTGTCGCTAACGCGGAGCACCACTGTCGAAACCTTCGCGAACGCGGCTTGCCTATCGCGAACGCGATGAACAAAAAACCTCCATCTCAAATCCTTCTTCGTAAATGCTTGCCCGCCGTGTTCGTGAAGGACAACACCAGAACCAGCACCAGCAGTTGCAAAATAAGGAGAAATGATCTGAAACTACCCCGAAACATATCTGAGGACCCTGGGACCCCGTCCAATCACACCAACAAGTCCTAATACTTTATCCAAACTTATCTAAACGCTCGAAATGCCACGAATAACATCAAAATCAAGAATCGATGATCAAATCCTTCTTTTAACTTTCAAACCTTCAAACTTTGTTGAACGCGTCCGAATCATACTTAGACATACCGGATTACGACTAAACTTAATGCACAAGTTCCAATCAATATGATGAACCTATCAAAGGTCCTAGAATACCGTTCAGTGTCCCCGATAACACCAAAGTTCATTATAAGTCAAACTTAGCAAATTTGAAAACCTACAAAATGCAAGCTTCAGATATTAAGCGTTGAAACGCTCCCGGACCATCCGATATTCGACCAGAATATACGCTCAAGTCCGAAATCACCTTGTGAGGTTGTTTACTCAAAAGTCAAAATTTGGTTAACTCTTCCAACTTAAAGCTTCTGAATTGAGAATTATTCTTCCAAATCAACTCTGAATGTTTCGCAATTCAAAATCAACCGCACGTTTAAGTTGTAATACATAAAGTGAAGCTACTCAAGGTCTCAAACTGTTGAACGATATGCTAGAACTCAAAATGACCGATTGGGTCGTTACAGTATTAATATATTAAGAGGTTGTTGGTTTATATAGATAAGAATATTAATTTTGATATAAATTTAGAATTATAGTTATTATGTATTTGATTTTAGGTATTCGCAAATATGAATATATATATTATACCAAAAATTATTACTCTCGTTGTTTCAATTTAAATGACATACTTTCTTTATTAGTCCGTTCTAAAAATAATGACATATTTTTTTATTTGAAAATAATTCAATTTTAATTATTTTGCCTACTTTACCCTTAATGAGAAGTTTTTATAGCCACACAAATATCATGGCCCCACAATGCTTTTGCCCTTTAAGCTTTTCGGACTACTTGTTTAAAAAAACTTTTTTTTTTCTTAAACTTTGTGCTAAGTCAAAGTAGCTCATCTAAATGAAACAGATGGAGTATTAGTTATCCTATATAGGAGGTGAGATAGATAATCCCATGAAATATCCCAGAATTATAATCTCATGTGATATCCCATAACTGAACCAAATGACCCCTAAAGTGTACTTGTAAACATTATCGTACAAATACAGTCAGATCTCTTTATAACAGTTTTTCATATAAAAATCAAATTTTTTTCATAATCGGGTTTTTGTGTTATATGTCACATCTCTATAATAACTTTTTTATTTATCTATAACAATAACAACTATTTGTATAATAGTACGTTGTTTGTAGAATTATCCCTTTTTAACATTCATCTTTTTTTCTTGGGGGGGATACAACATCGATATTTATAGAAATAAAATCTCTAAGATTACCAATAATAGGTTTAAAAGTTCTGACCAAATATTTTAAAATTAATATACCACTTATTTTGAAACTTTACTATATACCACTTAAATAGACTTCTCATCTTTTGTAACATTAAAAAATGAATATTTTTTTTCTATAACCGTCAAATAATCGCATTAAACATCAAATATTATTATAGATATATAATAGTCGATCACATTGAACCCAAAAATATCGAAACAAATAATGTTATTATAGTGAAGTTTGATTATATAATTTTAAGAGTACCAACATGATTGCCCACATTTTTTGCCGGGCATACTTCCCACCCCACCCACCCCCGCTACAAAAATAAATAAAAAATAAATAAACAAGTAGTGTGTTCTCTTGCTCGTGAAAATACATAACTATGAAAACTAACAAATAACCCTGTGTACTACAAATTAAAAATGGCAAGGTTTACTTCTTTTGTTAGCTGAATTTATAGAGGAAGCCTAGATATTTGTTCCACGGGGTAAAACGCATCGTGCATCCTCCTCCTCAAATTGTATAAAAAATGTTTTACTCTTCTTCTCCAAAACCGTGTTTCAGCAATCTGTTGCATGGATTTCTTACAGATCCAATGAAAGATTTCAACTGCCGGTAGCAAATACACAAGTTGTCGAACAAAGTCAGGAAACAAAACCGAGCTAGTACATGCCATTGACAAGGAACCAAAGAATACCAAACCATGAAAAATTAGATGGCCGCGCCTGGAATAATATTTCTGCTTAATTCGATACAGTAACCAGTAAACAAGCAAAGTGCTTACTGCAACAAACATGATTCTGGGATGTGTTTGAAATGGATCAGTCATGTCCTTTCCTTGATATTTAAGCTGCAGAAAGCCGAGGATAAGACCGTAGAATGATGCAAAAACAGTAGTGAAGGAGGAGCTAATAGTACTGTCGTCTAATAATAATAGTTGTTCCTCGTACAAGTAGAAAATGTGGAATTGCACGGCCATGAAACCTTGGTTGGATTGATCAGCGAACAGTACCACGTTTGGGAGGGTAACAAGTTGACGAATTGATCTTGTTCTAGTATTATCCTCCATTGGCAAAGTAGATCAGAAAAGAAAAGAAGTATTAAGCAATTAAAACATTTGGTTCAGTTACTATGGAAGAGTAGTGAATTATATATACCAGCCAATTATGGTGAGTTAAGCAATTAAAACACTTGGGTTCTATGCTCTATTATTTATGAAGGAAAAGTAGACCTGCAACTATGGTTAACGTTAAGAAATATTTCGTCAACGTAATGTCGGTTTTTTAACCCAAATAGTCCTTCAAGTTTGGAGGTAAGTCTATTCGAGTCCCTAATATATTACCTTTGTGATAGTTTGATTACAAAGATAAGGGAATATAATACCCGGATAAAATGTGGATTACTTTAGAAAGAATTACACAATTAATCACTTCATAAGCTGACCTTGCAGTATTTTAGCCCAATTACAAATTTCCAAATCTGTAGCCAAATATCAATAAGCTCAGATCCGGAAAAACAATTTCGCATTTTTGATTCTCTATATCTTCAGGCATAAAATATCCGTGAGTTTTCACTCCTTTTTCTTCAAGTTTATAAATACATATCACAATTACAAAAATGCAAAAACAGATGCGAGAAACATAAAATCTCATCTTCTTCAACGTTAATTTTGTTAAATTTTGAATATAATTTTGTAAGAAATTTGGAGTGGGTATTGTTTGAACTTATTAGAAATAGTTTAAGTAGGTTGTATACAAAGTTTGAAGTCATTTGATAGAGATTTGGACTAGTTTTGAAGAAAAATTGCAAGTGAAAATCGCACATAAGTTCATCAGAGATGCTTATACACTTTTATACAATGTTATACACTTTTATACAAAGAGGTACATTATGTATATAGTTGTATAAAAGTGTATAAGATGTATAATCATAGTAGTAAAAATATTCGTGATATACTATGTATATAGGTGTATAAGAAGAATAAAAAGAAGAAGAAAATGCGAGAAATTCACCAAATACCTATAAATAATGTATCAACATTGTATATAATAGTGTATAAGAGGTGTTTATACACTATTATACATTATTATACAAATGAATCCTATCAATGGAGCTTCACGGGTTCTTCTTCCTTGGGCATCCTCTAAAATTTAACTCAAATCTAGCTTAAATCCAAATCACTTCAAATTTAAGTTTTGAATTCATCTTGATGATTCCAATTAATTGGGACAATACTCATTCCAAATAACTAACAAATCGAAAAACCCAATTTCTAAAATCGAATCTTTGAACCACCTTTAATGGTGACTTTTATTTTTCAAATTTTTAGTTAACCATTGGGTCAAAATTACACGTGGAATGAGGATAAGTCTAAGACAACGCTGACACCTTCTTTCTGGTTTGATGATCCAACAACCTACTGAGTGAACCTCTTTAGTGCATGACAATAAACATATTTCTCCCCATTATATTGGAGGAAGTGATCTCCAAAAAATTAATTCTCTTGCAAATTGGTTTTCTTCTTCATCAAAATAGTAGTTATCAACTTTAAATTTGGAAGAAGAATTGAAGGAGAATAACAATGGTAGAGAAATCTTGGAGTGCAAAGCCGTGACACGGGGAAAAGAATAAGAACGAAGAACGAAGAAAAAAGGATGGACTAACTGGTGAAAAATAATTTTCAGGTTATGTACAACCCGAGCTACACTAGGTAATGGCTTCAAACGTGAGTCATTTTCTGATGGATTGTTGGGCCAAGTGATAAGGGGTGTAATTCTCCCATTTGGTATAAATTTTAGTGTCCGGATTAATTATCTCAGAATTATTTTTACCACAATTGTGGTATTAATTTTATATCAAACACTATGTAGGAGTACTAATTTTCGGATTACTAATAGTTGGAAAAAATAATAAAATAACACATTTGTTCTTCTCCAAAACTTTTATCCCGATTCTGTTCAAGAAAGCTTAGGTTAAAATTTAAACTACAAGTTAAGAGCCGTTTGGATGTGCTTATTTTAAATGACTTTTAAGCATAAGCCATATGATTTTTGGTTATTTTAGCTTAAAAACAAGTGGTTAAGTATTTTTTTTTTTACTTTATCCAAATACTCCAAAATAACTTAAAAGTTATTTTGACTTAAAAACACGTAAGATAAGCTAATCCAAACGGGCTCTTTATAACACTATCAGAAAAGAAATGAAGTATTAAGACCGCAAAACTTGAGTTAAGCAAAGCATTTGGTTCAGTTACTATGGTTAGTCTTTCTCGTTAATTATGGTTAGTATTTCTCACGCTTATTCTATGCTCCATTATTTATAAAGGAAAAGTGGACCTACAAACTATGGTTAGTCGGTTATCAAGACCAACTATGGTTAACGTTAAGAAAGATTTCGTTGACTTGTCATATCGGTTTTTAACCCAAATAGTCCTTCATGTTTGGAGGTAAATCTATTCTAGTCCCTACATATTAACTTTATGATCGTTTTGTGGGATTACTTTATCTCCCGTTTGGTAGAATTTTTAGTTTCTTGATTAATTATCTCGAAATTATTTCTATCGTAATTTTGGTTAATTTTATATCATACATTATGTGGGATAACAATTTTTAGATTATTAATATCGGAATTAAACCATAAAATAATATATTTGTTCTTCCCAAAACTTCTATCCCAATGTCGTTCAAGTAACCGTAGGTTAAAATTCAAAATACAAGTTTATCTAGTTTAAACTAATTACATATTTCATATTATATTCAATATATTTTATTTTTTATCTAAATAAATAAATATTTATCAATAAAAGTATATCTACTAAATAATCTCATTATTATTTAATTATCATATTTCAACTTTCATATTATAATCCCGGTATAACTTGTTTGCAAACTAAAAAAGGAACCTTTGAGCACATATGATTCTTTCTTTTAATCCACTATCAAAGTAACGAATCTCTCAATATGAATTATTTTCAAGTTTAATGAAAATGTCTTATGTTTTTCATGTATTTAAGCTAAATTAAAATCGCAATAGGGTCTTCTCATATAAATTTAAAAAGGCTATATGTACTGATTTTTTAATAGGATAGCTTTGACTTTCTTTATAATTTGGTCCGTTACGGCCACTCTTGACTTTTTTGACTTTCTCATAGGATAGCTTTTTACCAACGATAAATATTTATTTTTTTACTTTTACTTATTCAATATATTAAATTAAGAGAAAGATAAAAAAAAATTCCTATTTTACAGTAATCATTTCCCAAAACTTTTGAAAATATTACCATTATTATGGAAAAATTTGTAAAATACATGCTTCATTTATTTTTTTCTTGAAGGGAGTACAAAGTCAAAAGTGGACAACTAAAAATAAAAGAAGGGAGTATATCCTTTCTCCTCCTCTTCTTCCTTCTTTTTTGGAGGGTAAAAATATGTTTACTGTGTCAAATTATTTTATTTTATCCTGTGTATAATTTGATTTATAATTACCGTTAAAACAAATTGTCTCATTTTTAGCTCTAGGCTCTTACTGGAGCTCCAAACCAATCTATAATGGAGGGTCATTTGGACCTCTTTATAATTTGCCTCGTTATTTGTAGCACATGATATGTTGAAAATCATACTAAATTCTTGTTTTATGGTCCTAAAATATCAAAAAATGAGGAACGGTCATGGAAAATTCATGTCTATTATTCATTAGGTCGCACAAAATTTAGGCAATTCGGAGCCCATCACCTAAATTCATGAAGATGGCGTGAACATTAGCAATTTAGAAATCATACTAAATTCCTATTTTATGGTCCTAAAATGCCAAAAAATGAGGAATAGTCATGAAAAAACTATGTCTATTTTTTATTAGGTTGTTTCTGATGGGCCCACAAAATTTTGGGCGATTCAGAGCTCGGCGTCCGAATTCATAAATATGGCGTAGACTAACACAAAATATCGAAAATCGTCATGAATTCCTATTTTATGGCCCTAAAACGCCAAAAATTGAGGAACGGTTATGGTGAAGTTATGATTATTATTCATTAGGTCATTATTTACGATCCCACAAAATATTAGGCGATTAGAAGCCCGTCGCCCGAATTCATGAAGATGGCGTTAGCACACAAATATCAAAAATCGTCCTGAATTTCTATTTTATGGCCCTAAAATGCAAAAGAAATAAAAACGATAAACGGTCATGGCGAATCAGTTATTATTGTTTACTATGTCGTTTCCGATGCCCCCCCCCCCCTCCCAAAAAAAAATTAGACGATTCAGTCATTGCCCGAATTCATGAAGATGGAGTGGACATTAGCGGACGAAAAATCAAAAATCGTCCTGAATTTTTATTTTATGGCCCTAAAACACTAAAAAATGAGGAACATCCATGATGAAGCAATGACTACTATTCATTAGATATTTTCTGATGGGCTCACAAAATTTTAGGCGATTCGGAGCCCTTTCACCCAAATTTATGAATATGGCATGGACATATTAGCACACGAAAAATTAGAAATCGTCATGAATTCATATTTTATTGCCCTAAAACATCAAAAGATGATAAATGGGCATGGCAGTATGGTCATATGCAGAGTGGGTTCAATTGCTTTTCAGATCTAAGAAACTAACAACGAATTGATGATCCGCTGATCTTAAGATACGGAGACTGTTCATTCGGTCTCCTGATCATCCCATCTATAAAACCAAACTTCTTCCTTGCTCAAAAGGCAGCCCCCATGGACCTAGTCCACCCATCATAATTTTCTCCCTTCAATTGTATACGTGTTATCAGTATCCCAGGATCATCACTAGATATCGTATGGAGAGATTGTCTTCCCTTAGCTAGTCTTATCGCCAGTATTACTCCTGTCGGCAACACTACTTTCTTTATCAATGTCTCCGGCCATAAGTATATCAATTGAAGGGCTCTGATACCATTCCAAAATGTGGACTGAATTTCGAAGAGAGAGAAAGGGAAAAGCTTGTGCCTTCCGTTGATATCAAAGAGAATATATATATATATATATATATATATATATATATATAAGTTTGTCCAACTCTGATTAATGAATTCATAAAAGCATGATAAGAAGATCCTAATATAATACAAACTCTATAATACAATATATTTACCATATCTAATACTCCCCCCGCCTCATATTAACAGTCGTGGTTACTAAAACTAGTTGTCTCAAATTATTTGTCATTTTAGAAGTTCAAGACAAAATTAATTATTTTTTTCCTTTTTTTTTTACCCTTAGTAATAATTGTTCTTGAAGATGGAGATAACACATAAATAGAATAAATATCCAATAAAGAGAGATTATATCTTAAGACATAAATAAGGGTAGAATAATCCAATCCCTTTCCTAATTAATATTTTTTAAGGGCGTGTAAAAAAGAAACATGACACATAATATGAGACGACAATAACAACAATAACAACTCAGTATAATCCCACTAGTGGGGTTTGAGGAAGGTAGTTTGTGCGCAGACCTTACCTCTACCCTAGGGTAGAGAGACTATTTCCGATAAACCCTCGACTCCTTCCCTCCAAGAACTCTCCACCTTGCTTTTGGGGTGACTCGAACTCACAACCTCTTGGTTGTAAGTGAAAGGTGCTCACCACCGGAGCAACTCACTTTTCTCGCACATAATATGAGACAGAGGGAGTAATATTTACATGCCTAATAGTAAACAACTGACAATTGCATTTGGCTTTCACTGATTGCATGATGATCACTAAAATCTAATAAGATTTGTTTTAGTAATGAATTCCTTTTTACCAGGTTTTAACTAGTAATAATATTTTAAGGTTTTAACTAGTAATAATATTTTAACTGAGGGATATGCTGCACACTTATTATTTTTATGTCCTTTTGTCTTCAAGAGCATAAACGGGTCCAAATGAGCGAAATGGATATTGGTTATTCGTAAAAAGACGAAGCAAACAAATATGCAGTGGTTAAGATTTTTCCTAAACATAGGAGTATATACCCCCCCCCCCCCTTTTGCTCTAAACCAGTCTTTTTGGAGTTCTTTTTAATTTAACAGCTTGTTTGGACCGTTGTTATCTATCGTTTTATAATGTATTGTATTATGTTATATTATATTGTATTGTATCGTTTTATAAATGCAATGTTTGGATAAATTGTATTGTTTAATGCTGCTAAATAATATTTTACAATTTGGTTTGCCTGAATCGTACTCATGTACTGTAACGAATAAGTTTACAAAAATATTCTCAATTGTTTAAATATTAAATTTATTAAGAATTACGCATAAATATAATTTAAGAAAATCTCTTTCTACTAATTTATCATCAAATGTCTTATAAATAGATTACACAATTAAATTCATACAAATTCTAACAAAATTAGCTATTTTACATTGGAGTTGAAAGCGGCAGAAGTTCTAGAGAAAAAGGAACGAAGACAACGTAAGTTATAGGTGGGAGATTTGGAGTTAAAATTAAAAAAAAGGTAAAGGGTAAAATAGAACTATGGAGTAATAAGTTAGGGCATAATAGGAAATAAAAATAGGAAACAATCCCACCACACCAAATCGATTGTTTTAAAAAATGGGACTTATCATTGTTCCGGAACAATGAATTTAACAATACAATACAACCAATTTTAATGAAACAATCAAAACAAATATTATTTTTGGATAACAATACAATACGATACAATGAATAACAACCATCCAAACAAGCTATAAAACTCAATTCAATGCCAAGGTCTATCTATCCTTTGCCACTGCAACTCCCAAGTCTTTATTCCTTTTCCCATGAAGTGACATTATACCTGCTATTATAGTAGGATAAGTATATACTCCAAATATGTCATAAATATACTCAAGTTTAAGACTATATCATTTGAACTCTAGTGTTTTGTCATCATGATACATCACATTTTTTGCCTCCAAGTGGATCAGGTTGTAGTAGCCTCGTTCTATCATTTGGAATGAATACAACATACCCAGTATTATCCCACTCAATTAGAAATGAATAGCGTTACAGATATCAAATATTAACAAAGTACTCTCTCTATTTTATTTATATGACAGTGTTTGACTTGATCAGATACGGAGTTTAAAAAAGAAAAGACTTTTGGCACATACCTAAAGTAGCCTTAAAACTTGTACTCTTAAACAACCATGATTTTTTGATGACTATAAGCACATTCATCAAGGGCGAAATGAGAAGTTAAAATAAAGGGTTTTCAAATATAGTAAGGCAACATTCTTTCTAAAACAAACTTAAAAGGAAAGAGCATCATATAAAACCAGGAGTACAAGTCATTTATCAATCTTGATTAGAAGACCTTATCTCATGTACAACTAATCAAAGGAAAGTGATTCACTTTGCAGCTCAGTTGATAAGACCTTTTCTTGAAATTGCTTCGATCAATACTTGGATATAAGAGCGGGAGTTGTGCTAATACTATTCTGTCATCTATAGTTGCAGACTGCAGTAGGAATAGATTGACCTCTTTACACAATAGATCATTTATCAACATCAAACTGTGAGAACCCTCCTTCCTTCCAAAACATGCGTATTTTCTTATGTTTAATAACGATGGTGTGAGTCAGCTTGCATGCACCTCAATTAATTTCACGGGCATACATCCTACCAGCATAGGTACCGAGTAGCTAGCATTGTAGATGTTGCATAAACCTTTCAAATTACATTAACAAAGAGGGAAAAAGACCCAACAAAAAAAGAGGAAAAAAGAGCGGTGGAAGTTTGTAGACAACAGTCCCATTCAGTGACTGATCTGTACAGACTGCCTGCACTCGATGAAGTCGATTTGACCTATATAAAGTTGAATAATTTTTAAAAAAATATGTCTAAGCTAGCTTCAAACTGATTGCTAAGTAAGGGTACAGAATACCCCACCTACTGATTCAAACACCTGGATCTGCCTCAGAATACATGTTCCCTGAGCATCTACTCTACAGAAATGTGAATGTCCGTGCTGAATGATGGGTATATCATGGGCCAACTGGTTTTCTATCCCAGGCCTCTCTTGCTCCAACCAAATCAGGACGATATCTCTTAGCTAACACTTCTACTTGTGCAGCAAATGACTTGTTTTCATGTTGACTTATTTGACGAACCATCTGTTTCCATCTTTTTCGACATAACTCTCCATCCCTGTGGTCAAGAAGATTGTCCCAATCCACGTCCTCTATGCAGCTCGGATCCAGTTCAAAAAGGGCATCAATTAGGCGATAGTCATCAGTATCTGCCCATTCACCTGCAGCCACCATCGGTGATGTTAATTGTCTGTACCATTTGTTGCAGCAATTTAGAGCAATCCTGGTGGACAATTTGTCACTAATTTCACTCCAGCAAATATTATCCCGTAACATCCCATGCTTAGATTTCTTCTCTTCAAAAAGCTTCAGTTGCAGATTAGCGTTCACCAAATCAAACAAATTTTGGATCTCCTCCTG
Organism: Nicotiana tomentosiformis; assembly: GCF_000390325.3. Classification (NCBI taxonomy): domain Eukaryota; kingdom Viridiplantae; phylum Streptophyta; class Magnoliopsida; order Solanales; family Solanaceae; genus Nicotiana; species Nicotiana tomentosiformis. The sequence continues at coordinate 7,451,489 of NC_090823.1, forward strand.
AGCCCAATTTCCTTTTTTGAGATTGTCCAGTTTTATCCTATGCCATGCATTTCCCACATGTACCCTATCTTTCCCAAGTTCATCAGCCAAGATCTTCCACTTGGGCCCATGTTCTCCATGGAACTTTCGTACCATCTCATACTTTTCTTCAGTCCATTTACCCTTCTTACCCATTCTAAACAAACGTTGTGCACGTTTATAAACTGCTATATAAGGCCTGTATGGTATAGCCTTCCCTATCTTTTTCCAGCAGCCCTTTAATTCAGGAATAAATTTAGAGTCCAACACTTTTTGCAACCCGTCTCCACCCAAGTTATGTACCTCGATGTATCTATAAACAGCGTCTTTGACAATTTCATCTTCTTCTTTTGTGAACCATTTGCCGCACAGTAATTTTTCTTGGTTAATTCCATGCTTCTCATCACTTGGATCACCGGATGGAGGAAAAACCTGAACATCACCTGAAAATTCTCTTTTTTCACTCTTTCCATGTGTAAGATCTTTACAATTGTGTCCTTTTGTCTTTTTCCTCTCTCTGATGTTAGCATCATCTATTTTGCTATTTTCTATCTCTTCTATGGTTGAAACATCACCTTGATTGACTCCAGACGCAATATCTACCTGTTCATCCTCTTTGTTCCTCTTTTCCTTTTTCCTTTTCTTCCTCTTCTCCTCGGCTATAACATTTCCACCAGAGCCCTCGCTGAGTGTCTCAACCACCTCACTGTCATGTGTATCACTTGCACTTTTATGAGCAATTGTTTTGGTGTCTACAAGTGCATCATGCATTGTATTCCGCTCATTCTTCAATGTATTTTTCTTCTTCACAACATTTTTAACAGCATTCTCACACCTGTCTTTACTGGACTTCTCAGGCTGTTTTCCAGCACCTCTTTCTTTCTTTCTCTTGATATCACGATCTTCACTTCCTGTGGGTTCTTTAGTTTCCATCTTTGCCTTATCTCTTTCTTTCTTGGTCCCTACAGAAGCGAGCTTCTCTTTCTTGAAACTTAAATCAAGCTCAACAGCTTTAACAACACCCTGTCATTCCTGAATCAGTGGTGCTAGAATTCTTTTGCAATGCACCAAAAATGGTTTCTCTGCAGAAGGAAGAGAGAGAAAAAAGTATGGCTAGGAGACTGAGCATACTACAACCCCTTGATGAGATTACCAGAACCCATTTATATACTTATATTCATATTATCCAATTCACTTGTAAGTAAAAATAACACTCAGTAATCTACTAAATTAAAGACCTAAGTCCTCAATTTTGGAATCTCTGTTTTAAGTATCAAGTTGCACAGAGGAGTCAATTGTATTTCAAACATAAAGCAAACCGCAAAACAGTGTTGTGAAGAGCGTGAAGCGAAGAAAAGCGACAAGCCCCTTTTCGCTTAAAACGAGAAGCAAAGCGCTCGCTTTTTTGAAGTGAAGCGGAATTTTAAAAAAAATACTGCATAGACAACCTATGAAACTGTAAGCAAAAAAATGGCTACAACTGAACGAAAAAAATTGGGCCGCATTTCGCTGCAATTTAAGACTGAAGAAGAAGAAGAAGAGGAAGAAGAAGAAGAAGCAGAAGAAGAAGAGAATGAGAAAAAGAAGAACTGGAGGGGGGGGAAATTTTGGCAGCATTTCGCTGCTATTTTGAGACTGAAACGGTGAAAGAAAAAGAAAAAGAAAAAGAAAAAGAAAAAGAAGAAGAAGAAGGGGGGGAGGAGGAAGAAGAAATCACATACCTGGGCTTGAACATGATGAACTTGAACTTTAAAAGTGCAGAAAATGGGAACCCTAATCGTCTTCTTTTCTGCTGCTCGATATGTTTTGAAAAAAGAGAGCTTTTTAAATTTTTAATCGTTGGCAACACCTTAATATATCGAAGCGCTCGCTTCTGTCGCTTCTCGCTTTTTTGGCAGAAGCGAACGCTTTATAACACCTGATACGCTTCACAACATAGAAGCGACCAAGTTCCCGCTTCGCTTCGCTTCACGCTTTAAGCGCTAAGCGAGCGCTTTTCACAACTCTGCCGCAAAATAAACACTAAATCTCACATCTGTATAATGAAATACTATTTCAGCTCCCATATTATGGTTGCTAATTAAATGGCATGGCTACTCGACTAACGCATGGCACTAAAACTCCAAAGTATAAGGAAAATATAACACATCTTGAAGGGCAAATAGAATTACCTAGTCAATTCTAAGCACCAAGGTAAATCCTTCCTGCTAAAAATCAGTCACTAACATTGAGACCTTCTGTATTTGTGGTTAAGTTTCTATCAAACTACTTTTTAGTGACAGTGATGCTCGGGCCAGCTAGAGCCCACCTCGACTATTTCATTGGGTACTTGCTACCTCCCACCAGTACAAATATCAGGTAATTCTACCTGCTTAGGTGTCACACATCCTTTTTCCGAGGAATCGGGGAGTTTTTCTAATTAAACTGACATTAATCGAAATAGGATTATTTATTTAATTAGAGTCGCCACTTGGAATATTTGTTATGGTGTCCCAAGTCACCGGTTTATTTTAAAATCCCAAATCGAGGAAATTGACTCTTATTTATGGTATGCGTACACAGAAGACCGAGTAAGAAATTCTGTTAACCCGGGAGAAGGAGTTAGGCATTCCCGGATTCCGAGGTTTTAGCACAATCGCTTCAATCATACATGGCTTAATTGTTGATTACGTGTTATAGAACCTATGTACGTTTTGCCTTTTACCGCTTTTAAATTATGGTGTTATGGAACAATCTTGAAACGAACCACGTATGTAAATCCGTTTTGTTCGGGCATCAAAATCATGTCACGCGTACGTGTACATAATTAATAACACTTTATTAATTTTAAGATTGTTTGGTCAAGGTCGCACGAACGCGTACCTCGAATTATTTTGGGAATCATAATTATGTCACGCGAACGTGTACATAATCACGATAATAAAATTAAAATGTGTCTAAATCATTCTACGAGTATTCATAAGTTAATTATTTTCTAAACTAGTTTGAGATTCGTTGTGCAAGGCCAAAGAGATTATGGATCATGCTTTGTAAAAGAAACTGTAAGTTGAATAAGTAAGTAATTTCAAATGTCTCATGTGTACGAGAATCTGTTGGCCAATTTATTAGAGTCCACGCGACAACCACCGCTCAGCTTTATGAATTTGGCATGTAGGATGGTAAACAATGAGATAATTTCAAACAAGTGTGTTCGAATCCAAAGGAAAACACATGATAGCAAAGTTACAGTATTTAAAATTACTAGCATTGGTGGGCTAGGATAAAAAATAAGGTTGGGCTCGAATGAACCCTTAGTCCCATGTTACTTTAGGCTTGCGTCTGAGGCCCACTCAGCCCTTAATAGAGTTGAAACATTACTCTTATTACAGTTGTAGCCACTGGTTGTAAACAACGGCTATTCTAAATTGAAAGGATTTAATGCTAATTTCGTACAATAGTCATTCTTACATTTATGCTGGTGTTCATATCTTGAATTAACCAAATTTCAGCATCTACTTTAATTACACTACGTGACAAATGCATTCATGTCCATAATCATATTACAGTCCAAACATGAGAGTTTAACAAATTATGCCAGATTTCATAGAGAATAGGGGCTGTCATTTCAAAGGAAAATGTGAGTACATAGATGTTGAACTTACCAGTTCAAAGCTGAGAAAACACTAGGGAACAGACCAAATAAAGGTCAGAAATGGCCTCAACTAGAGCTCAGCAATGATTCCAACAGCTAACAGCAGAATTGCAGACCAAATCGGCTTGCCAAAAACCCAGAAATAATAACGAAATTCTCTAGAATCAAGCAGAAACAGATGCAATTTCTCCACAGCCTTTTTTAAAAGGAAAATCAGTGAATTCAGATGAGGGTGAGGTGAGAATGAGCTTGTGTGAATTATGATAGAGAGAAAAGAAAGAGAGGGGCGGCGGTGAGGGGGTCCGTTCATCTGATTAAGGGGAGGATTTTTGTAGTTTTAGCTAAGAGGGAGGGTAAACGACGTAGTTTCTTCACCATACTACGTCGTTTTATTGTTCATGCCTTAAGGCACTTGGACCGGGTAGAAAATGGACTAGGGCGGGTGATGCAAGAATTGGGCTGCTGAAAATTGGCCCAAATCGCTCAAGACTTGGCAGCCCGTCTCCTTAACTTTGTTAAAATTCACATTTTGGCCAATTAATCAAATGACTTTTATTTTAATCATGCTTTTGACGTAATGAAAGATAAAATATTTTTTGATGATTTTTATGATTTAAAGCATTTCTAAATATGCATGAACAATGCGAATAAATGTAAAACAAATAAAAAAAACTCCTAACATTCTATAAAAGCAATTAAAATTATTTTTGGACTATTTTTAGGAATAATTTCTTATGTGGGGCAAAAACTAGGTGCTTACATTAGGCAGATGGGATGTAAATCACCAGAGTGTCTAAGCAAATTCAGATAAACCGGAACAATCAAAATCTTGCTAAATTTCTGTAAGTTTAGCTTCCTTAAAGACATAATTCGAACAAAAATAAACTTCATCATTCTATTGATCAGGGGCGAAGTTACACTCTGGCTTCGTCAGAAATTCACATTGCGTATATAGGTAAAATATTAAATTTTAGAGATATATAATATATTGAACATTCTTTATCGGGGACTTTTTTTACTTCTTTCAAGTTTGAACAGCCTTGGGAATACTAGCTTAGTCGCTATTGTTGATCACTTCATAATACGATATCCATAAGATCTAACACCTAAGACATCTGCGTTTTTTTTCCTTTTGAAGATGGAATTCCAACTTTGTAACTAATATAACATTTAAAAAGATCATCTTTATTCCTCACCGGAGCAAACTGCAACTCACAACAATAATATATTACATTTAAAAACTTAAACTCTCTTTCTATACCTAAAAATTCACCAAACTTAGGTGGCATTAGTTCTACATCACTTCTTGCAAAGATTGGAAAATAAAATATTGAAAAACTTTATTCATTTCAAAGGTTAAAAAGGCCACCTTTAAAAATTAGTCAGGATAAGAACTCCAATATTTGCATAATAGCAAGTGAAACAAATACCAAAAATCACATGTTCAAATGAAAATCTAGGAAAGCTAGATATTGCAGTCAAACTTGATGGATTTGACCTTTAAAATATAACTATTGAATTATGTCATTTGATTGTGCACGAATTTTTAAAAAACTTCGGAAATTAATGGTCTAAAATAAATCACAGATATTTGTTTGGCTATAAATCCTGGATAAAATGAGAAGTTTAAAGTTAGATCATTATTTTGGGACGTAGTAAATATCAAATAACATTACATAAATTGATATGAAGGGGGTAATATACAATGTATGAAAAATATTGGGTTCAACTAAGTACTAAACATGAATTTATCATAATCGAAACAAACTAAAGGGAAAAAAATGAAAAACAAATACGGATACGTACAAACCATAACAGATTGACAGATGTGGGGAGAGGATATGAATTGGAAAAATTTACCTGAGACGGCAAGAGGAGGCCGGAGGTGTAGCCGGAAGGACATAATAGATTGAAAAATAGGCTACGCTAATAACACAGAAACAAATCATGTGTAATGAAACAATAAAGAAGAATATTGCAAAGAAAGAGAGAGAATTCTTATTGATTTGGATGAATTACAACGGAATAGTTACCCTCTATTTATAGGGAAAAAGTAAGTTAGCCAGTGTGTGCGGGTGAAATCGAGCTCATGATACATCCCGGCCTTCGACAAAATAAGCCAGGCTCGAGACATGGCGGAAAGCGATCGAAATCGAGCCAAAGTCCCACTGGGCCAGAACCCGGGGGCATGACGCCTTCATTCGAAAATGTCGAGGCCATGGTCCCAGAATCGATCCTGACCTCGAACGACTTCGAAGAACATTGTCAGACAATCCCGCATAGCCAATAGAAAGCCAAAATATTCGTGACCGGACGAATATCACGGCGGGGATGTCGACACGTATCGATAAGGAACCAACAATCAGAAGATTTTTTACCTTTTATACAGTTGTACCTAAAGTAGGACTCCCCTAAGATATAAAGGGGATCTTATAATTCATGAAGGACATTGTAACATGCACTCAAAAGCTATATATTATTATTTTCTCTTTAGCTCTTGTTATTTTTCATATGTACCGGTCGTGGTGAGACCGGCTCGAGAGTGGCTATTTCACTAAGGCTGAAACTATCCAACTCGTATGGTTTGAATTTATTTTATCTTTTTTTATTCAATAGTAACTTAATTTATCGCTTTGTATTAAGTTAATCCACGTATCCTTAAAACCACTTACAAATTTAATTGTTATCCGATTTGAGGGTAAAACAATTTGGCGCTCACCGTGGGGCTAAGGATAATAGCGGCAATTTGATACAAATTCTCGTAACACACCCTATTTTACAATTGTTCTTTGAAGTGTTTTTGATTCCTGGTCAAAGTCGAAATGTCAAACCCCCAGTCTGCCCCTCTAAACATAGATTCCGAGTCCAGCCACCATGGCTAGAACAACAATGTAGCACCCGGTAACGAGGTGCCCCCAGTCGATCTCGGCGGAGTTCTGGTCGTTGACCCTATCGACACCAGTTCGCATGTGGCCATTAATACAAATTTGCATACTAGTCCTGAGAACAGTGTGCGCCAGGAAGTCCGATCGATTTCCCAGAATAAACACAACAGTGAAAGTGATGGATGAATTTACGGGTGTTCTTCGAAATATTACATGTTCAATAGGCAGTGATAGGCCAGTTGAAGAAGCAAAGCTGAGCGCCGAGCAGGGTTGAAACCGAGCCATCCCCAGAATTCACCCGTAGAAATGAACCGATCAGGGAAAGGCCGAATGAAAATGAATCGGAGATCAACCCCGAGATCATAAAAATGCTCGAATAATTGACAAAACGGATAGAATCGGGGGAGAAGAAAATTGAAGCAAATGACAAAAAGGTGGAAACCTACAATTCCAGGGTCGACCAAATCCTAGGAGCACCTCTAATATTGAAGGGCCTAGATTCCAAGAAGTTTATTCAAAAACCTTTTCCTCTGAGCGCAGCCCTGAAGTCGATCCTAAATAAGTTATGCATGCCCGGGATTCCTAAGTACAACGGAACGACCGACCCAAATGAGCATGTGACTTCCTATACATGCGCCATCAAATGGAACGACTTGGAGGATGATGAGATCGAGTTTGTCCTGCTGAAAAATTTCGGGGAAACTCTATCCAAGAGAGCTATGATGTGGTATGACAACCTACCTCTTAATTCTATTGACTCATTTGCTATGCTTGCAGATTCCTTTGTAAAATCATACACCAAGGCAATCAAGGTCGAAACCACGAAGTCATACCTTTTCAAAGTGAAGCATATGGATAATGAAATGCTCAGAGAATTCGTGTCCCGGTTTCAAATGGAACGGATGGACTTGCCTTCAGTCACGAACTACTGGGCCGTTCAAGCCTTCACCCAGAGACTCAATACTCGAAGCTCGTTGCCTTCACAGCAGTTGAAATAAAATCTGGTGGAGTACCCGGTTGTTACTTGGGCCAACGTGCATAATCGGTATCAATCAAATATCAAGGTCTAAGACGATCAACTCGGGGGCCATTCCGGTTCTTTTTACCCTGTCATAGCCGTCGATAAAGTCAGTAGAAACGTAGATCCTGAACTGAGGTCATCCAGACAATAGAGACCAAAGAGGTAGCCGATTTGGGTGAAAACCCATAAAAGTGAAAGAATGAGTGATCGGGGTCAAAGCAATCGGGGACTCATAAGCAAAAATAGTTTCGACAGGCACATCGGGCATAAGGAGGTGCCAAGGCTATCAAATTGCAACTTTAAAGTCGACGCCGCCACGATCGTATCCGCCATCGGACGCATCAAAGACACCAAATGACCACGACCTCTACATTCTTATCCAGCCCAAAGGGATCCTAACCTAATTTGCAAATAAGATGGCACTCACAGCCACAAAACAAAATATTGCCTATAATTAAGAGAGGAAGTAGCCCAATTATTCAAAAACGGACACTTCCAAGATTTCCTGAGCGATCGAGCCAAGAACCACTTCAGGAACAGATATTCTAATAAACAGATTAAGCATGAGGAACCTTAGTACGTCATTAACATGATCATCGGTGGGGTCGGCATTCCCTAGGGGCCGATGCTAAAGCGCGCCAAAGTATCAATCACACAGGAAAAATGGACTTGGAATTACGTGTCGGAGGGAGCCTTGTCCTTCAACGACGAAGATGATGAGGGGATCGTACATCCCCACAACAATCCACTAGTAATATCATTTCTTATAAATAGATCTTGAGTTAAGTGTGTGTTAATTGATCCATGTAGCTTGGCCAACATTATCAAATCGAGGGTGATAGAACAGCTCAGCCTACAAGATCAGACCGTGCATGTTGTGTGAGTCCTAAACGAGTTCAACATGGCATGTGAGACCACTAAAAGGGAGATAACATTACCGATGAACACCGCCAGGACCATTCAGGAAACAAAGTTTTATGTGATCGAAGGGGACATGAGGTACAATGCTTTGTTAGGAAGACCATAGATTTACAACACGAGGGCGGTACCCTCGACTCTGCACCAGGTGTTGAAGTTCCCGACGCCGGGAGGAATAAAAATAGTTTACGGAGAACAACCGACCACAAAAGAGATGTTCGCGGTCGATGAGGTGGTCTCTATATCCACACTTTCGACACCAAAGGAGGTGGGTCTGGTCACCAATGGAGAAACCAAATAGCAACTACTGACATCGACTCTGTCCTAATTAGAGAAGCAGGAGATGGGTGGGGACGATGACTACGGGGTTCCCAGGTCTTTCATAGCTCCCGACAATTTCGATACTACCAAATCAACGGTCGAGGAACTGGAGCAAGTCGTACTGATCGAACACTTACCTGATCGAAAGGTATACCTGGGCACGGGGTTGAATCCCGAGCTCAGGAAAAAACTCATTCAATTTTTTATAGCTAACGAAGATTATTTTGCTTGGTCCCACCTTGATATGACATGGATCCCGCAGGAAATTACCACTCACAGGCTAAGCCTGGACCCGAAGTTACCCCCGGTCAAGCATACGATGAGACCCTAGTCCGAGGTCAAACATGTTTTCATCAAATATGAGGTATCTAAACTTCTTAAAATAAGGTCCATCTTGGAGGTTAAATCCCCAGACTGGTTAGCAAACGTAGTAATAGTTCCAAAAGAGGGAACAAATTAAGAATGTGTGTGGACTATAAAGACTTGAATAAAGCGTGTCCCAAGGACTCTTTCCCTTTGCCTAACATCGATCGTATGATCGATGCAAAGGCCGGCCACGATATCCTCAGTTTTCTCGACGTTTATTCCACGTACAACCAAATTCGGATGAACCCGGGTGATAAGGAAAAAACTTTCTTCATCACCAAGTACGACACCTACTGCTATAACGTGATGTCATACGGACTAAAAATCATTGGCGTCGCTTACCAATGCCTAGTAAATATGATGTTCGAAAAACAAATAGGAAAATTAATGGAGGTTTACATTGACGATATGTTGGTTAAGTTCCTGCGAGCAGAGGACCATTTGAAATATTTGTAGAAAACCTTCGGCATATTGAAGAAATACAATTTGAAGCTGAACCCAGAGAAATGTGTATTCAGAGTCGGGTCCGATAAATTCCTTGGATTCATGGTATCCAATCGGGGAATTGAGATCAACCTCGATAAGATCAAGGTCGTCGAAGATATCGTTGTTGTGGACAAAGTGAAGGCCGGACAAAGGTTAATCAGATGCATAGCTGCCTTGGGATGATTTATTTCGAGGTCTTTCGACAAGAGCCACCGGTTCTTCTCATTATTGAAGAAAAAGAGTAACTTCTCATGGACCTTGGATTGTTAACGAGCCTTGAAGGAGCTCGAGCAATATCTAACGAGCCCACCACTGCTTCACACATCAAAGACAGACGAACAACTATACATGTACTTGGCAGTATCAGAGATAGCGATAAGTGGAGTCCTAGTCCGGGAAGAGAAAGGTAGGAAATTTCCAATTTACTACGTTAGCAGGACTTTAGGTGAGGCCAAAACTAGATACCCTCACCTAGAAAAATTGGCGCTCGCTTTGCTAAGCGCCTCTAGGAAGCTGAAACCGTACTTTCAATGTCGCCCCATATGTGTCGTAACCACTTACCCAATAAGGAATGTAATGCATAAATCCAAGCTCTCGGGACGGTTGGCCGAACAGGCCGCAGAGATCAACGGGTACGATATCAAATATTGGCCTTGGACTGCTATTAAATCTCAAATTTTGGTAGACTTTGTAGCCGACTTTATGCCGGCCCTAACACCCGAGGTCAAAAGAGAGTTGTTGTTAAACTCGGGCACTACTTCGGGAGTTTTGGCCCTCTTTACGGATGGCGCCTCGAATGCAAATGGGTCCGTACTTGGAATTCTAATGAAGTCACCCGCAGGTAATGTAGTTAAACAATCTATTAGGATTGTAAAATTAACTAACAATGAGGCCGAGTATGAGGCCATGATTACAGGTCTCAAACTAGCTAAAAGCTTGGGGGCAGAGGTAATCGAAGCTAAGTGTGACTCCCTCTTTGTGGTGAACCAAGTTAATGGGACCTTCGAAGTCAGAGATAAACAAATGCAAAGATACCTAAATAAATTGCAAGTAACGTTACATCAGTGAGGCCGATGCCCTTGCTAACTTGGAATCGTCGGTCAATGACAATGAGTTCAACTCAGGGAGGTCGTACAACTCATGAGATCGGTAGTAGAAGAAGGTTACGCTGAGATAAACTCAACAAGCCTAACTTGGGATTAGAGAAACAAACATATAGAATATCTGAAGATCGGAAAACTGCCCTCGGACCCTAAGAAATCGAGGACCCTGCATACGAAGGCGGCCCAGTTCAGCCTGTCCGAATATGGTACATTGTTCCAGAGAACGTTCAAGGACCCACTCACAATATGTCTAGGACCAGGAGACACCGAGTATGTTATGAGGGAAATCCATGAAGGCACCTGCAGAAATCATTCGGGCGTCGAATCATTAGTTCAAACAATAATCAGAGCCAACGACTATTGGATCGACATGGAAAAAGGCGCGAAGGAGTAAAAAAAATACGACGGATGTCAAAGGTATGCTCCAATGATTCATCAGCCCGGGGAGCTACTACATTTGGTCTTGTCAACATGGACGTTCATGAAATGGGGGATGGACATCATCGACCCCCTTCCATAGGCACCTGGTAAGGCTAAATTTATATTGTTTATGACTGACTATTTTTTTAAATGGGTGGAATCCCAGGCTTTTGAGAAAGTCAAGGAGAAGGAAGTCCTTGATTTTATCTAGGACCGCATAATATGTCGGTTCAGAATGCCGACCGAGAACGTGTGTGACAATGGGAAGCAGTTCATCAGCAGTAAAGTAAGCAAGTTTCTCAAAGATCATACGATCAAAAGAATCATGTCAACACCCTATCACCCTAGTGGGAACGGGCAAGTAGAGTCCACGAACAAAACCATACTCCAAAACATCAAAAAGAAATTGACCGACGCCAAAGGAAAATGGAAAGAAATCTTGCCCGAAGTCTTATGGGCATACCGTACGACCTCGAAGTCCAGTACCGGGCCACCCCATTCTCGTTGGTTTACGGTATCGAAACTCTAATACCGGTCGAAGTCGGAGAACCGAGTCTCAGGTTCTGATATGCAATCAAAAAATCAAACAACAAGGCCATGCATACGAGCCTGGAACTGTTAGATGAAAGGTGTGAATCAGCCCTCGTCCAGTTGGCCGCACAAAAATAACGGATCAAGAGGTATTACAATCGAAGAGCCAATATTCGACATTTCAATGCCTGGGACTTAGTGTTAAGGAATGTCACATTAAACACTTGGAACCCGAACGAAGGGAAGCTGGGGACGAGCTGTGAAGGTCTATATCAAATTATCGAGATCACCAGAAAAGGGTCGTACAAACTAGGAGAAATGAACGGTTAGCGACTACCGAACAATTGGAACATAACTCACTTGAAATGATATTACTGATAAGGTACGACCCCATTTACTTCTTTTATTTATTTACATTTTGGACTAACACTTGCAGGTGACCGTCAAAGAACGATATAATTGTTTAGGCCTGAAAGCACGTATTGCACTATTATTCCCTTGAACCGGTTTTGTCCCAAATGGGTTTCCTGACAAGGTTTCTAACGAGGCAACAGTGGATCGTGCTAACTAAGAATTGAAGACCATTTGTGAACCAATATCAAGGATCACATCAACAGTATCCGAGGCTTCTCTATGATCGACCTCGAACATTGGGGGACATCACTCTCGGATAATGATTTTGGCAAGGAAAGAAACTTTGTGCTCGAATAATCTAGGCTCGATCGATAGGATTTACTGTAAGGGCTCAACGGTCAAATGAATCGTACCCACATACACCGCCTGAGCCCGGACACAAATCTTGAACACATGTGTAACTTTGTATATCACTCACAAAAATAAAAGGAAGTTTCTACCTTGTGGATAAATATTTTGTCCCTTGAAAATTTTTCTTTCTTACATTTGATCCCCTAAAGACATCGAGCCCAAGGGCCACCTCACTTGGGGAATTCCGCCCAAGGAAGGTTCGGATGACCCTGGATAATGAAGCACGGGGGCACAAAGCTTATTAGGTAGTGCCTGAACTTTTAAGGCTACGGCCAATCCCATTCGGGGACGGTTGTCTCGGTTAAGACCGGATGACTTGGGGTAACAATCCTATTAGAAAACACCCAAACTAGAAAGGCTACAGCCGCCCTAGAACGACTTGAAGATGTCTGAGATCCGTAACCAAAACATAAGGCCTTCAAATTTTCTAAACCAGTTCAAAAGGCTACCCTCGGCAAATTGTAATCTAAAATATTCTTAGTACTTTGGGAAAAGCTTATGGTAATACCAAGCCCCCCACAAGTTTTAAGCAAAATAATATCGAGAGCAAGTCTTGTTCGAACCTACGAACAAGACTTTATTATTACGTGCTAAGGCGTTCGATATCTTTACAATCATAAAGAAAAGTGCGAAAGGAAACAATCTCAAAATTTGTCGAAAGAAAAAATGGCCTTATATATATATATATATAAAGATCTTTACAAAGGCCAAACGGCCTCGACAAAAAAGTACAAAGGTACAAAAACAAGGAAAACTTTACAAGGCACCTAAACGGCTTGGTCTCCACCAGAGCCCGCCTCATCACCGGGACCATCAGAGTCTTATCCTCCGCCGAATTTGCCTGAATCCTCGGAGTCGTCTTCATCCTCGGGATACGCCAATTTCTTGGCCTCGGCCTCGAGCCCCTGAGCACTTTCGACCTCGGGTGACAAATCAAAACCCCGAGCATGAACTTCCTCGAGGGCCTCCCTTCGGGACTGCCTTTTCTCGTATTCGACAATATCTTTCAGGTGTTCCTGGGCTGCCTCGACATCAGATTTATACTGGTCCACCATCTCATCGGCATTGGATTTAGTTACTTCAACCACCGACTTGGCCGCTTTAAGCTCCTTGGCAAGGGTCTCTCGATCGGCAACAACCGAGCTTAGCTTAGACTGAAGCTCCTCAACTTTTTAGGACCGTGCCTCCATCTTCTCTCTCATCTTTCTAATTTGGGCCTCCATCGAGGTTAACTACGCCCGAGCAGTCTCTTTTTTTGAGGCCAGGTGGTCCATCCTGCCTCTCAACTCTTCGTCCTCGACCTTGATCGCATCCATCTCGGCTTGAAGTTGGTCAATTCGATCAATATTTTGCTGGACCTACGGGTTCCAACCATTAGTCACCGTATCTAGCTCATCGTCACTAACTTAAAAGATTTTTACCTGTTCAACCAGGTTGGCATGTTCTTTTCGAGCCGCTTCCAACTTAGCTTAAAGGCTCTTAGCCTCTCCTTGACGTTGCTCGCTTAGAAGTTTGTACGTATCTCTCTTCTCAACAAGCTCTTTAACTTCGGCTTCGAGTTGGTTCAGCTCATCCTGATACCGGAGGAACGTTTTGTGGTAAAGCACTGAGGCCTACAAATATGAAGAAAAATGTTAGTATTATCAATGAATTAGTTCAAGTATCAGAGGAGAAATTTAAATCATCAGGAGTTATCTAGGGTTACTCGGTTCAACACATGTTGTGCTTCATTGAATAGGTAGGGCACATCTACCTTGTTCATTTTGTCCTGGTAATGATAACTGGCCACCCCTATGGGGGCGGAAATAACTCGGGCATCCTCCGGAATAGTGATGATAATGGACCGCTTCAGATCAGGATCCACACTCGGGGCAGGGAACCACTTGATCATTTTCGGGCTTGAGTTAGTCCTACCTACCCCCGAGGATGGACTTTTCCTCGGTACCTCTAAGTTACTTAATTCGGTGACATCCTCCGTGGTGGTGGAATCCGCGACATCAAAAAGCAGCGGAGGGGGTCGTCCGCTCTGTGGGCCCCTCATTGGGGCGCTCTTTCACCATTTGTGCCTTGTTTTACAATGAATCAATAAATGAGGGTCACTCGGTGATATCTATCATGCTGAATGCCTCCTTCGGGGCACTACCCGCATCTCGGGAAGCCTCGACCCCGGTCTCCTCATTGAGCTCCCTAGCTTGAGGCAGATCGGCCTCACAGATTTCTGGTTCAGAGCCCCCTGCTCTTCGAGCTGCGACGGCTCGCGGGACTCCAGAACAAAAGGTTCTTCTCCCTCAGACTCGTCCCTTAGCCAATAGAGCAAATCTGAAGCTGGTGCTCGGGAGTTGGTGTTTTCTTTTGACTTGCGCACCAGGTTTCTCTTTGTTTTCTTTTTCTCTCCACCGACTGGAGGCCTAAGCTCGACATCCTTAGATAAGCCTACAAAAATAAGTAAAGGGAGTAAGGGATTAATGTTAAAAAGAGAATCCTAATACAACCTACTCGGGAAAGAAGTCTCGCGTGGGAACGGGCCTCCCAACGGCCCTTCGAGAGTTTGCGCCACGAGCGATGTGAGTAGGGCATTTGTGAAATGATATCCTCGACCCACTACTTGAGTCGAGGAACAACATTTGGGAGTAGCGCGACGGTTGCACCACCACAAAGCACTGATAAGGAAAAGAGAACTAAGTATAAATTCAGCATTCTAAAATAATTTCTACTTTTGTGACATATTCCACTTCTCGGGGAATGGCCTGCACTCAGCCGGGATCAAGTCCGAAGTCCTCACTCGGACAAAACGGCCTTTCCAAGCTCGATCCCAGTCCTCATCAATACTTGAGAACGTGACTTTGCTAGCCTGACGCACAAGCTTTATCAGTCCCCCCGAAAGATTCAGGAACTGTATAAGTATAGTAGATGATCAATGGTGAACGAGCATCCATCGATTTTGTTCACAAAAAATTAGAGGAAGATCACTATCCTCCAAAGTGATGGATGAATCTAGCCTAGGCACACAATGTACCTCTTGCAGAAATCCAAAATGATTGGGGTCTACCGGGCCCAATGTACAGGGATAAGTGTAAACACTTAGATATCCCTCGACATAGGTGGTAATGGCCTCTTCAGGGTCGAGGACCACTATGTCTTTATCGGCCCAGTTGCAGTCTCTTTGGACCGTAGAGAGGACCTATTTAGTAATCAAGCATATGTATCTTGAGACCTCCTCACACCGACCCTGTACGAAAGAAGGCGTTTCAACCTTGAAATTGATGTTGATCGAGCATCCCCCGAGGATGAACATTTTTAGAGGGGGTTCAGGTACTGGTTTATGATGGCAAGCTATGATCTCGTATTTTAGTCGCTTATTACACTCTAATTCACTGCACTTTACTTGTTTTGAGCTTTAATTGGTAGTGGTTTTGCACTTATTGTGTGTTTTATACATTGTAGGAGTGATTTTGCGTTATGTAGATATTGTGGAGCTAATTTGAGCTATTTGGAGCTTTGAATTATGAGTAGAAGCCTAAGTAATTAAGCTGGGATCACGTTCGGGGGTGGAAAACCAAGTTTGGATGTCAAAATTTTGAAAAACTCATTTCTGGAAACAATTTTCACTACCGCCCCGCGACATGCCTCATGCGCTAGTGCAAAAAGTGGCCAGAAATCATCTTTTGGCACGTTCTAGAATTTCCTACATGCGCGCCGCATGGGGCGGCGCGTCATGCGGTGAAGTAGCCCAAATATGTTTGAGTGACTTCCCAATTCCACTAAAAAGGGTCATTTCGTCCAGGGATTATTGGGGGATGGCTTAAATACACGGGAAAATACCATTTTCGGGACTTTTGACACATTTTCGACCTAAGGAGGCTAAGGAGGAGTTGGAAGAACACAAGCACAAGGATTTCATCATTTCTTCCTCACTCAAGATACGGCTTTGGATTGAATTTATGTTTTCCTATAATTTAGATACATTTGTGAAGAACTTATCCATGTCTATGGAGTAGATCCTTTTGGGATTTTGATGGATTTGGTGTATTTATGATTGTTTGTGTATTATAACTCTATCTATATTCCCTTGTTCTTGTAATTGAAAGAGGCATAACTTGTGATATCTTTGCATTATATTGTTGGTTGAGTTCATAGATTCGTCTAAGTAATCGAAAGAGGCTAGTTGAATCATTGATTAAACATAAGAAGCAGCTCACCACAAAGTCTCCTCAGCAACTACGCCTACTCGCCCAAATGACCACCAAATATACATATCTCAATACCTACACAATTAGTGCAGAAGTGTAGTTTGAGTACGTAAATCAATGCATACTCAGTAAGTAATTAGCCTAACTCCGAAGAAGTAGTGACGAGGAGTCGACATCGACACTTACTAGTAGTCCAATAAATCAAGTATAATAAAAGTAGACATGTAATAAGCATGGCAAGTAAAATAGTGATAACAAATATATGTACATAACACGATCCTCAACAGAAGAGCAAATACGAGGTACTCAATAACCGAATACTACCTCTAATGGAATACATAATGGTCAACACTAGATAAAATGTCCCATCTTAAGTCAAGATAACTCATCGGTACACTGACTACAACAACGACGATAACTAACCTAGTGTATTCCCATAAATGGGGTTTGGGGAGGGTAGTGCGTATACAGACATTACCCCTATCTTATAAAGATAGAGAGGTTATTTCAGATAGACCCTCGGCTCAAGGATCGGTACACTGACTACTTATCAAATATTACGCACGATTATGCCGAGACGAACAACCCGATCCAGTAAGATTAATGGCATGATTTCTTGTCGTGGCATATGATCCGATCCCATCTGAGGCGTTCAGCCAAATCCCAAAATCATGTGCACTACTGAGGAACCGACGTGAACTATTGATGCATCTCATAATATTGTCGAGGCGAACAGACCGATCCCATAATGATACTGCTGA
Source organism: Nicotiana tomentosiformis (assembly GCF_000390325.3). Taxonomy (NCBI): domain Eukaryota; kingdom Viridiplantae; phylum Streptophyta; class Magnoliopsida; order Solanales; family Solanaceae; genus Nicotiana; species Nicotiana tomentosiformis. Next base: position 7,468,905 of record NC_090823.1, read on the forward strand.
GGTGTTCAACCGGATCCCGTAGGAATAGTGAAGACTTTGACGGGTTACTGACCCCGCTCACGAATATATATGTGAGTTATGAAATTTAAGAAATTTTTCGAACAATTTCATACAACGTGGGAGAAATTCACAAAAGGAGGTACAATTTCTACTGCTAATCATGCAGTTCGCCAAATATCTAAAATAACAAGTCTATTACTTTATGCAAGTATAGTCTGAGAAAATGTAATTTAAAGCATTTAAACATGCAAGAATAACACAAATTCTACAATTAAAACATAGCGTGAGTCTAAGTCTACTCGAACATAATGAAGAATTCTAGCATACACACAGACACTCATCACCTCATACGTGCGTAGCTCCCACAACATGTAGCACATAATAAATGTAATATTTACAAGGTAAATTCCCTCTCACAAGGTTAGACATGAGACTACCGTGCTCCAAAATTTGATAATCGGCTCCAACGCCTCTCTAACTCCTCAAACCAATGCCAAACGACTTGAAACTAATCAAACAACGTGCAAACCAATCAAAATATACTCAAAGACTCGTAATTTAATAATTTATAAAAATTCTCAACTCCACTCGAAAAGTCAACAAAGTTAACCTCCTGGCCCACCCGCCTGGATTCTAAATATTTTCGAAGCTAAATATTACCATAGTAACATTAACTCAAATATATAATTTATTCCCAATTTCGTGGTCAAAACTCAAAAATCCCATTTTTAGGTTTTCTTCAAAAATACTCAATCTCTACCAAATTCTATATTAAAATCCATATATAATCCATATATTTAACTTACAGCAAGTGGGAATAACTAACCTCATGATAGATGATGAAAAATTACTTTTCGCGATCACAAGACCAAGCCCGCGAATGCGATGCCTTACCAGGCCGGCCCTTCGTGAACACGAACGTTCAGCTTCCCTTTCGCGAACGTGACCAGTTTGTCGCTAACGCGGAGCACCACTGTCGAAACCTTCGCGAACGCGGCTTGCCTATCGCGAACGCGATGAACAAAAAACCTCCATCTCAAATCCTTCTTCGTAAATGCTTGCCCGCCGTGTTCGTGAAGGACAACACCAGAACCAGCACCAGCAGTTGCAAAATAAGGAGAAATGATCTGAAACTACCCCGAAACATATCTGAGGACCCTGGGACCCCGTCCAATCACACCAACAAGTCCTAATACTTTATCCAAACTTATCTAAACGCTCGAAATGCCACGAATAACATCAAAATCAAGAATCGATGATCAAATCCTTCTTTTAACTTTCAAACCTTCAAACTTTGTTGAACGCGTCCGAATCATACTTAGACATACCGGATTACGACTAAACTTAATGCACAAGTTCCAATCAATATGATGAACCTATCAAAGGTCCTAGAATACCGTTCAGTGTCCCCGATAACACCAAAGTTCATTATAAGTCAAACTTAGCAAATTTGAAAACCTACAAAATGCAAGCTTCAGATATTAAGCGTTGAAACGCTCCCGGACCATCCGATATTCGACCAGAATATACGCTCAAGTCCGAAATCACCTTGTGAGGTTGTTTACTCAAAAGTCAAAATTTGGTTAACTCTTCCAACTTAAAGCTTCTGAATTGAGAATTATTCTTCCAAATCAACTCTGAATGTTTCGCAATTCAAAATCAACCGCACGTTTAAGTTGTAATACATAAAGTGAAGCTACTCAAGGTCTCAAACTGTTGAACGATATGCTAGAACTCAAAATGACCGATTGGGTCGTTACAGTATTAATATATTAAGAGGTTGTTGGTTTATATAGATAAGAATATTAATTTTGATATAAATTTAGAATTATAGTTATTATGTATTTGATTTTAGGTATTCGCAAATATGAATATATATATTATACCAAAAATTATTACTCTCGTTGTTTCAATTTAAATGACATACTTTCTTTATTAGTCCGTTCTAAAAATAATGACATATTTTTTTATTTGAAAACAATTCAATTTTAATTATTTTGCCTACTTTACCCTTAATGAGAAGTTTTTATAGCCACACAAATATCATGGCCCCACAATGCTTTTGCCCTTTAAGCTTTTCGGACTACTTGTTTAAAAAAACTTTTTTTTTTCTTAAACTTTGTGCTAAGTCAAAGTAGCTCATCTAAATGAAACAGATGGAGTATTAGTTATCCTATATAGGAGGTGAGATAGATAATCCCATGAAATATCCCAGAATTATAATCTCATGTGATATCCCATAACTGAACCAAATGACCCCTAAAGTGTACTTGTAAACATTATCGTACAAATACAGTCAGATCTCTTTATAACAGTTTTTCATATAAAAATCAAATTTTTTTCATAATCGGGTTTTTGTGTTATATGTCACATCTCTATAATAACTTTTTTATTTATCTATAACAATAACAACTATTTGTATAATAGTACGTTGTTTGTAGAATTATCCCTTTTTAACATTCATCTTTTTTTCTTGGGGGGGATACAACATCGATATTTATAGAAATAAAATCTCTAAGATTACCAATAATAGGTTTAAAAGTTCTGACCAAATATTTTAAAATTAATATACCACTTATTTTGAAACTTTACTATATACCACTTAAATAGACTTCTCATCTTTTGTAACATTAAAAAATGAATATTTTTTTTCTATAACCGTCAAATAATCGCATTAAACATCAAATATTATTATAGATATATAATAGTCGATCACATTGAACCCAAAAATATCGAAACAAATAATGTTATTATAGTGAAGTTTGATTATATAATTTTAAGAGTACCAACATGATTGCCCACATTTTTTGCCGGGCATACTTCCCACCCCACCCACCCCCGCTACAAAAATAAATAAAAAATAAATAAACAAGTAGTGTGTTCTCTTGCTCGTGAAAATACATAACTATGAAAACTAACAAATAACCCTGTGTACTACAAATTAAAAATGGCAAGGTTTACTTCTTTTGTTAGCTGAATTTATAGAGGAAGCCTAGATATTTGTTCCACGGGGTAAAACGCATCGTGCATCCTCCTCCTCAAATTGTATAAAAAATGTTTTACTCTTCTTCTCCAAAACCGTGTTTCAGCAATCTGTTGCATGGATTTCTTACAGATCCAATGAAAGATTTCAACTGCCGGTAGCAAATACACAAGTTGTCGAACAAAGTCAGGAAACAAAACCGAGCTAGTACATGCCATTGACAAGGAACCAAAGAATACCAAACCATGAAAAATTAGATGGCCGCGCCTGGAATAATATTTCTGCTTAATTCGATACAGTAACCAGTAAACAAGCAAAGTGCTTACTGCAACAAACATGATTCTGGGATGTGTTTGAAATGGATCAGTCATGTCCTTTCCTTGATATTTAAGCTGCAGAAAGCCGAGGATAAGACCGTAGAATGATGCAAAAACAGTAGTGAAGGAGGAGCTAATAGTACTGTCGTCTAATAATAATAGTTGTTCCTCGTACAAGTAGAAAATGTGGAATTGCACGGCCATGAAACCTTGGTTGGATTGATCAGCGAACAGTACCACGTTTGGGAGGGTAACAAGTTGACGAATTGATCTTGTTCTAGTATTATCCTCCATTGGCAAAGTAGATCAGAAAAGAAAAGAAGTATTAAGCAATTAAAACATTTGGTTCAGTTACTATGGAAGAGTAGTGAATTATATATACCAGCCAATTATGGTGAGTTAAGCAATTAAAACACTTGGGTTCTATGCTCTATTATTTATGAAGGAAAAGTAGACCTGCAACTATGGTTAACGTTAAGAAATATTTCGTCAACGTAATGTCGGTTTTTTAACCCAAATAGTCCTTCAAGTTTGGAGGTAAGTCTATTCGAGTCCCTAATATATTACCTTTGTGATAGTTTGATTACAAAGATAAGGGAATATAATACCCGGATAAAATGTGGATTACTTTAGAAAGAATTACACAATTAATCACTTCATAAGCTGACCTTGCAGTATTTTAGCCCAATTACAAATTTCCAAATCTGTAGCCAAATATCAATAAGCTCAGATCCGGAAAAACAATTTCGCATTTTTGATTCTCTATATCTTCAGGCATAAAATATCCGTGAGTTTTCACTCCTTTTTCTTCAAGTTTATAAATACATATCACAATTACAAAAATGCAAAAACAGATGCGAGAAACATAAAATCTCATCTTCTTCAACGTTAATTTTGTTAAATTTTGAATATAATTTTGTAAGAAATTTGGAGTGGGTATTGTTTGAACTTATTAGAAATAGTTTAAGTAGGTTGTATACAAAGTTTGAAGTCATTTGATAGAGATTTGGACTAGTTTTGAAGAAAAATTGCAAGTGAAAATCGCACATAAGTTCATCAGAGATGCTTATACACTTTTATACAATGTTATACACTTTTATACAAAGAGGTACATTATGTATATAGTTGTATAAAAGTGTATAAGATGTATAATCATAGTAGTAAAAATATTCGTGATATACTATGTATATAGGTGTATAAGAAGAATAAAAAGAAGAAGAAAATGCGAGAAATTCACCAAATACCTATAAATAATGTATCAACATTGTATATAATAGTGTATAAGAGGTGTTTATACACTATTATACATTATTATACAAATGAATCCTATCAATGGAGCTTCACGGGTTCTTCTTCCTTGGGCATCCTCTAAAATTTAACTCAAATCTAGCTTAAATCCAAATCACTTCAAATTTAAGTTTTGAATTCATCTTGATGATTCCAATTAATTGGGACAATACTCATTCCAAATAACTAACAAATCGAAAAACCCAATTTCTAAAATCGAATCTTTGAACCACCTTTAATGGTGACTTTTATTTTTCAAATTTTTAGTTAACCATTGGGTCAAAATTACACGTGGAATGAGGATAAGTCTAAGACAACGCTGACACCTTCTTTCTGGTTTGATGATCCAACAACCTACTGAGTGAACCTCTTTAGTGCATGACAATAAACATATTTCTCCCCATTATATTGGAGGAAGTGATCTCCAAAAAATTAATTCTCTTGCAAATTGGTTTTCTTCTTCATCAAAATAGTAGTTATCAACTTTAAATTTGGAAGAAGAATTGAAGGAGAATAACAATGGTAGAGAAATCTTGGAGTGCAAAGCCGTGACACGGGGAAAAGAATAAGAACGAAGAACGAAGAAAAAAGGATGGACTAACTGGTGAAAAATAATTTTCAGGTTATGTACAACCCGAGCTACACTAGGTAATGGCTTCAAACGTGAGTCATTTTCTGATGGATTGTTGGGCCAAGTGATAAGGGGTGTAATTCTCCCATTTGGTATAAATTTTAGTGTCCGGATTAATTATCTCAGAATTATTTTTACCACAATTGTGGTATTAATTTTATATCAAACACTATGTAGGAGTACTAATTTTCGGATTACTAATAGTTGGAAAAAATAATAAAATAACACATTTGTTCTTCTCCAAAACTTTTATCCCGATTCTGTTCAAGAAAGCTTAGGTTAAAATTTAAACTACAAGTTAAGAGCCGTTTGGATGTGCTTATTTTAAATGACTTTTAAGCATAAGCCATATGATTTTTGGTTATTTTAGCTTAAAAACAAGTGGTTAAGTATTTTTTTTTTTACTTTATCCAAATACTCCAAAATAACTTAAAAGTTATTTTGACTTAAAAACACGTAAGATAAGCTAATCCAAACGGGCTCTTTATAACACTATCAGAAAAGAAATGAAGTATTAAGACCGCAAAACTTGAGTTAAGCAAAGCATTTGGTTCAGTTACTATGGTTAGTCTTTCTCGTTAATTATGGTTAGTATTTCTCACGCTTATTCTATGCTCCATTATTTATAAAGGAAAAGTGGACCTACAAACTATGGTTAGTCGGTTATCAAGACCAACTATGGTTAACGTTAAGAAAGATTTCGTTGACTTGTCATATCGGTTTTTAACCCAAATAGTCCTTCATGTTTGGAGGTAAATCTATTCTAGTCCCTACATATTAACTTTATGATCGTTTTGTGGGATTACTTTATCTCCCGTTTGGTAGAATTTTTAGTTTCTTGATTAATTATCTCGAAATTATTTCTATCGTAATTTTGGTTAATTTTATATCATACATTATGTGGGATAACAATTTTTAGATTATTAATATCGGAATTAAACCATAAAATAATATATTTGTTCTTCCCAAAACTTCTATCCCAATGTCGTTCAAGTAACCGTAGGTTAAAATTCAAAATACAAGTTTATCTAGTTTAAACTAATTACATATTTCATATTATATTCAATATATTTTATTTTTTATCTAAATAAATAAATATTTATCAATAAAAGTATATCTACTAAATAATCTCATTATTATTTAATTATCATATTTCAACTTTCATATTATAATCCCGGTATAACTTGTTTGCAAACTAAAAAAGGAACCTTTGAGCACATATGATTCTTTCTTTTAATCCACTATCAAAGTAACGAATCTCTCAATATGAATTATTTTCAAGTTTAATGAAAATGTCTTATGTTTTTCATGTATTTAAGCTAAATTAAAATCGCAATAGGGTCTTCTCATATAAATTTAAAAAGGCTATATGTACTGATTTTTTAATAGGATAGCTTTGACTTTCTTTATAATTTGGTCCGTTACGGCCACTCTTGACTTTTTTGACTTTCTCATAGGATAGCTTTTTACCAACGATAAATATTTATTTTTTTACTTTTACTTATTCAATATATTAAATTAAGAGAAAGATAAAAAAAAATTCCTATTTTACAGTAATCATTTCCCAAAACTTTTGAAAATATTACCATTATTATGGAAAAATTTGTAAAATACATGCTTCATTTATTTTTTTCTTGAAGGGAGTACAAAGTCAAAAGTGGACAACTAAAAATAAAAGAAGGGAGTATATCCTTTCTCCTCCTCTTCTTCCTTCTTTTTTGGAGGGTAAAAATATGTTTACTGTGTCAAATTATTTTATTTTATCCTGTGTATAATTTGATTTATAATTACCGTTAAAACAAATTGTCTCATTTTTAGCTCTAGGCTCTTACTGGAGCTCCAAACCAATCTATAATGGAGGGTCATTTGGACCTCTTTATAATTTGCCTCGTTATTTGTAGCACATGATATGTTGAAAATCATACTAAATTCTTGTTTTATGGTCCTAAAATATCAAAAAATGAGGAACGGTCATGGAAAATTCATGTCTATTATTCATTAGGTCGCACAAAATTTAGGCAATTCGGAGCCCATCACCTAAATTCATGAAGATGGCGTGAACATTAGCAATTTAGAAATCATACTAAATTCCTATTTTATGGTCCTAAAATGCCAAAAAATGAGGAATAGTCATGAAAAAACTATGTCTATTTTTTATTAGGTTGTTTCTGATGGGCCCACAAAATTTTGGGCGATTCAGAGCTCGGCGTCCGAATTCATAAATATGGCGTAGACTAACACAAAATATCGAAAATCGTCATGAATTCCTATTTTATGGCCCTAAAACGCCAAAAATTGAGGAACGGTTATGGTGAAGTTATGATTATTATTCATTAGGTCATTATTTACGATCCCACAAAATATTAGGCGATTAGAAGCCCGTCGCCCGAATTCATGAAGATGGCGTTAGCACACAAATATCAAAAATCGTCCTGAATTTCTATTTTATGGCCCTAAAATGCAAAAGAAATAAAAACGATAAACGGTCATGGCGAATCAGTTATTATTGTTTACTATGTCGTTTCCGATGCCCCCCCCCCTCCCAAAAAAAAATTAGACGATTCAGTCATTGCCCGAATTCATGAAGATGGAGTGGACATTAGCGGACGAAAAATCAAAAATCGTCCTGAATTTTTGTTTTATGGCCCTAAAACACTAAAAAATGAGGAACATCCATGATGAAGCAATGACTACTATTCATTAGATATTTTCTGATGGGCTCACAAAATTTTAGGCGATTCGGAGCCCTTTCACCCAAATTTATGAATATGGCATGGACATATTAGCACACGAAAAATTAGAAATCGTCATGAATTCATATTTTATTGCCCTAAAACATCAAAAGATGATAAATGGGCATGGCAGTATGGTCATATGCAGAGTGGGTTCAATTGCTTTTCAGATCTAAGAAACTAACAACGAATTGATGATCCGCTGATCTTAAGATACGGAGACTGTTCATTCGGTCTCCTGATCATCCCATCTATAAAACCAAACTTCTTCCTTGCTCAAAAGGCAGCCCCCATGGACCTAGTCCACCCATCATAATTTTCTCCCTTCAATTGTATACGTGTTATCAGTATCCCAGGATCATCACTAGATATCGTATGGAGAGATTGTCTTCCCTTAGCTAGTCTTATCGCCAGTATTACTCCTGTCGGCAACACTACTTTCTTTATCAATGTCTCCGGCCATAAGTATATCAATTGAAGGGCTCTGATACCATTCCAAAATGTGGACTGAATTTCGAAGAGAGAGAAAGGGAAAAGCTTGTGCCTTCCGTTGATATCAAAGAGAATATATATATATATATATATATATATATATAAGTTTGTCCAACTCTGATTAATGAATTCATAAAAGCATGATAAGAAGATCCTAATATAATACAAACTCTATAATACAATATATTTACCATATCTAATACTCCCCCCGCCTCATATTAACAGTCGTGGTTACTAAAACTAGTTGTCTCAAATTATTTGTCATTTTAGAAGTTCAAGACAAAATTAATTATTTTTTTCCTTTTTTTTTTACCCTTAGTAATAATTGTTCTTGAAGATGGAGATAACACATAAATAGAATAAATATCCAATAAAGAGAGATTATATCTTAAGACATAAATAAGGGTAGAATAATCCAATCCCTTTCCTAATTAATATTTTTTAAGGGCGTGTAAAAAAGAAACATGACACATAATATGAGACGACAATAACAACAATAACAACTCAGTATAATCCCACTAGTGGGGTTTGAGGAAGGTAGTTTGTGCGCAGACCTTACCTCTACCCTAGGGTAGAGAGACTATTTCCGATAAACCCTCGACTCCTTCCCTCCAAGAACTCTCCACCTTGCTTTTGGGGTGACTCGAACTCACAACCTCTTGGTTGTAAGTGAAAGGTGCTCACCACCGGAGCAACTCACTTTTCTCGCACATAATATGAGACAGAGGGAGTAATATTTACATGCCTAATAGTAAACAACTGACAATTGCATTTGGCTTTCACTGATTGCATGATGATCACTAAAATCTAATAAGATTTGTTTTAGTAATGAATTCCTTTTTACCAGGTTTTAACTAGTAATAATATTTTAAGGTTTTAACTAGTAATAATATTTTAACTGAGGGATATGCTGCACACTTATTATTTTTATGTCCTTTTGTCTTCAAGAGCATAAACGGGTCCAAATGAGCGAAATGGATATTGGTTATTCGTAAAAAGACGAAGCAAACAAATATGCAGTGGTTAAGATTTTTCCTAAACATAGGAGTATATACCCCCCCCCCCCCTTTTGCTCTAAACCAGTCTTTTTGGAGTTCTTTTTAATTTAACAGCTTGTTTGGACCGTTGTTATCTATCGTTTTATAATGTATTGTATTATGTTATATTATATTGTATTGTATCGTTTTATAAATGCAATGTTTGGATAAATTGTATTGTTTAATGCTGCTAAATAATATTTTACAATTTGGTTTGCCTGAATCGTACTCATGTACTGTAACGAATAAGTTTACAAAAATATTCTCAATTGTTTAAATATTAAATTTATTAAGAATTACGCATAAATATAATTTAAGAAAATCTCTTTCTACTAATTTATCATCAAATGTCTTATAAATAGATTACACAATTAAATTCATACAAATTCTAACAAAATTAGCTATTTTACATTGGAGTTGAAAGCGGCAGAAGTTCTAGAGAAAAAGGAACGAAGACAACGTAAGTTATAGGTGGGAGATTTGGAGTTAAAATTAAAAAAAAGGTAAAGGGTAAAATAGAACTATGGAGTAATAAGTTAGGGCATAATAGGAAATAAAAATAGGAAACAATCCCACCACACCAAATCGATTGTTTTAAAAAATGGGACTTATCATTGTTCCGGAACAATGAATTTAACAATACAATACAACCAATTTTAATGAAACAATCAAAACAAATATTATTTTTGGATAACAATACAATACGATACAATGAATAACAACCATCCAAACAAGCTATAAAACTCAATTCAATGCCAAGGTCTATCTATCCTTTGCCACTGCAACTCCCAAGTCTTTATTCCTTTTCCCATGAAGTGACATTATACCTGCTATTATAGTAGGATAAGTATATACTCCAAATATGTCATAAATATACTCAAGTTTAAGACTATATCATTTGAACTCTAGTGTTTTGTCATCATGATACATCACATTTTTTGCCTCCAAGTGGATCAGGTTGTAGTAGCCTCGTTCTATCATTTGGAATGAATACAACATACCCAGTATTATCCCACTCAATTAGAAATGAATAGCGTTACAGATATCAAATATTAACAAAGTACTCTCTCTATTTTATTTATATGACAGTGTTTGACTTGATCAGATACGGAGTTTAAAAAAGAAAAGACTTTTGGCACATACCTAAAGTAGCCTTAAAACTTGTACTCTTAAACAACCATGATTTTTTGATGACTATAAGCACATTCATCAAGGGCGAAATGAGAAGTTAAAATAAAGGGTTTTCAAATATAGTAAGGCAACATTCTTTCTAAAACAAACTTAAAAGGAAAGAGCATCATATAAAACCAGGAGTACAAGTCATTTATCAATCTTGATTAGAAGACCTTATCTCATGTACAACTAATCAAAGGAAAGTGATTCACTTTGCAGCTCAGTTGATAAGACCTTTTCTTGAAATTGCTTCGATCAATACTTGGATATAAGAGCGGGAGTTGTGCTAATACTATTCTGTCATCTATAGTTGCAGACTGCAGTAGGAATAGATTGACCTCTTTACACAATAGATCATTTATCAACATCAAACTGTGAGAACCCTCCTTCCTTCCAAAACATGCGTATTTTCTTATGTTTAATAACGATGGTGTGAGTCAGCTTGCATGCACCTCAATTAATTTCACGGGCATACATCCTACCAGCATAGGTACCGAGTAGCTAGCATTGTAGATGTTGCATAAACCTTTCAAATTACATTAACAAAGAGGGAAAAAGACCCAACAAAAAAAGAGAGGAAAAAAGAGCGGTGGAAGTTTGTAGACAACAGTCCCATTCAGTGACTGATCTGTACAGACTGCCTGCACTCGATGAAGTCGATTTGACCTATATAAAGTTGAATAATTTTTAAAAAAATATGTCTAAGCTAGCTTCAAACTGATTGCTAAGGGTACAGAATACCCCACCTACTGATTCAAACACCTGGATCTGCCTCAGAATACATGTTCCCTGAGCATCTACTCTACAGAAATGTGAATGTCCGTGCTGAATGATGGGTATATCATGGGCCAACTGGTTTTCTATCCCAGGCCTCTCTTGCTCCAACCAAATCAGGACGATATCTCTTAGCTAACACTTCTACTTGTGCAGCAAATGACTTGTTTTCATGTTGACTTATTTGACGAACCATCTGTTTCCATCTTTTTCGACATAACTCTCCATCCCTGTGGTCAAGAAGATTGTCCCAATCCACGTCCTCTATGCAGCTCGGATCCAGTTCAAAAAGGGCATCAATTAGGCGATAGTCATCAGTATCTGCCCATTCACCTGCAGCCACCATCGGTGATGTTAATTGTCTGTACCATTTGTTGCAGCAATTTAGAGCAATCCTGGTGGACAATTTGTCACTAATTTCACTCCAGCAAATATTATCCCGTAACATCCCATGCTTAGATTTCTTCTCTTCAAAAAGCTTCAGTTGCAGATTAGCGTTCACCAAATCAAACAAATTTTGGATCTCCTCCTGAGCCCAATTTCCTTTTTTGAGATTGTCCAGTTTTATCCTATGCCATGCATTTCCCACATGTACCCTATCTTTCCCAAGTTCATCAGCCAAGATCTTCCACTTGGGCCCATGTTCTCCATGGAACTTTCGTACCATCTCATACTTTTCTTCAGTCCATTTACCCTTCTTACCCATTCTAAACAAACGTTGTGCACGTTTATAAACTGCTATATAAGGCCTGTATGGTATAGCCTTCCCTATCTTTTTCCAGCAGCCCTTTAATTCAGGAATAAATTTAGAGTCCAACACTTTTTGCAACCCGTCTCCACCCAAGTTATGTACCTCGATGTATCTATAAACAGCGTCTTTGACAATTTCATCTTCTTCTTTTGTGAACCATTTGCCGCACAGTAATTTTTCTTGGTTAATTCCATGCTTCTCATCACTTGGATCACCGGATGGAGGAAAAACCTGAACATCACCTGAAAATTCTCTTTTTTCACTCTTTCCATGTGTAAGATCTTTACAATTGTGTCCTTTTGTCTTTTTCCTCTTTCTGATGTTAGCATCATCTATTTTGCTATTTTCTATCTCTTCTATGGTTGAAACATCACCTTGATTGACTCCAGACGCAATATCTACCTGTCCATCCTCTTTGTTCCTCTTTTCCTTTTTCCTTTTCTTCCTCTTCTCCTCGGCTATAACATTTCCACCAGAGCCCTCGCTGAGTGTCTCAACCACCTCACTGTCATGTGTATCACTTGCACTTTTATGAGCAATTGTTTTGGTGTCTACAAGTGCATCATGCATTGTATTCCGCTCATTCTTCAATGTATTTTTCTTCTTCACAACATTTTTAACAGCATTCTCACACCTGTCTTTACTGGACTTCTCAGGCTGTTTTCCAGCACCTCTTTCTTTCTTTCTCTTGATATCACGATCTTCACTTCCTGTGGGTTCTTTAGTTTCCATCTTTGCCTTATCTCTTTCTTTCTTGGTCCCTACAGAAGCGAGCTTCTCTTTCTTGAAACTTAAATCAAGCTCAACAGCTTTAACAACACCCTGTCATTCCTGAATCAGTGGTGCTAGAATTCTTTTGCAATGCACCAAAAATGGTTTCTCTGCAGAAGGAAGAGAGAGAAAAAAGTATGGCTAGGAGACTGAGCATACTACAACCCCTTGATGAGATTACCAGAACCCATTTATATACTTATATTCATATTATCCAATTCACTTGTAAGTAAAAATAACACTCAGTAATCTACTAAATTAAAGACCTAAGTCCTCAATTTTGGAATCTCTGTTTTAAGTATCAAGTTGCACAGAGGAGTCAATTGTATTTCAAACATAAAGCAAACCGCAAAACAGTGTTGTGAAGAGCGTGAAGCGAAGAAAAGCGACAAGCCCCTTTTCGCTTAAAGCGAGAAGCAAAGCGCTCGCTTTTTTGAAGTGAAGCGGAATTTTAAAAAAAATACGGCATAGACAACCTATGTAACTGTAAGCAAAAAAATGGCAACAACTGAACGAAAAAAATTGGGCAGCATTTCGCTGCAATTTAAGACTGAAGAAGAAGAAGAAGAAGAAGAGGAAGAAGAAGAAGAAGAAGAAGAAGCAGAAGAAGAAGAGAATGAGAAAAAGAAGAACTGGAGGGGGGGAAAATTTTGGCAGCATTTCACTGCTATTTTGAGACTGAAACGGTGAAAGAAAAAGAAAAAGAAAAAGAAAAAGAAAAAGAAGAAGAAGAAGAAGAAGAAGAAGAAGAAGAAGGGGGGGAGGAGGAAGAAGAAATCACATACCTGGGCTTGAACATGATGAACTTGAACTTTAAAAGTGCAGAAAATGGGAACCCTAATCGTCTATTCTTTTCTGCTGCTCGATATGTTTTGAAAAAAGAGAGCTTTTTTAATTTTTAATCGTTGGCAGCACCTTAATATATCGAAGCGCTCGCTTCTGTCGCTTCTCGCTTTTTTGGCAGAAGCGAACGCTTTATAACACCTGATACGCTTCACAACATAGAAGCGACCAAGTTCCCGCTTCGCTTCGCTTCACGCTTTAAGCGCTAAGCGAGCGCTTTTCACAACTCTGCCGCAAAATAAACACTAAATCTCACATCTGTATAATGAAATACTATTTCAGCTCCCATATTATGGTTGCTAATTAAATGGCATGGCTACTCGACTAACGCATGGCACTAAAACTCCAAAGTATAAGGAAAATATAACACATCTTGAAGGGCAAATAGAATTACCTAGTCAATTCTAAGCACCAAGGTAAATCCTTCCTGCTAAAAATCAGTCACTAACATTGAGACCTTCTGTATTTGTGGTTAAGTTTCTATCAAACTACTTTTTAGTGACAGTGATGCTCGGGCCAGCTAGAGCCCACCTCGACTATTTCATTGGGTACTTGCTACCTCCCACCAGTACAAATATCAGGTAATTCTACCTGCTTAGGTGTCACACATCCTTTTTCCGAGGAATCGGGGAGTTTTTCTAATTAAACTGACATTAATCGAAATAGGATTATTTATTTAATTAGAGTCGCCACTTGGAATATTTGTTATGGTGTCCCAAATCACCGGTTTATTTTAAAATCCCAAATCGAGGAAATTGACTCTTATTTATGGTATGCGTACACAGAAGACCGAGTAAGAAATTTTGTTAACCCGAGAGAAGGAGTTAGGCATTCCCGTATTCCGAGGTTTTAGCACAATCGCTTCAATCATACATGGCTTAATTGTTGATTACGTGTTATAGAACCTATGTACGTTTTGCCTTTTACCGCTTTTAAATTATGGTGTTATGGAACAATCTTGAAACGAACCACGTATGTAAATCCGTTTTGTTCGGGCATCAAAATCATGTCACGCGTACGTGTACATAATTAATAACACTTTATTAATTTTAAGATTGTTTGGTCAAGGTCGCACGAACGCGTACCTCGAATTATTTTGGGAATCATAATTATGTCACGCGAACGTGTACATAATCACGATAATAAAATTAAAATGCGTCTAAATCATTCTACGAGTATTCATAAGTTAATTATTTTCTAAACTAGTTTGAGATTCGTTGTGCAAGGCCAAAGAGATTATGGATCATGCTTTGTAAAAGAAACTGTAAGTTGAATAAGTAAGTAATTTCAAATGTCTCATGTGTACGAGAATCTGTTGGCCAATTTATTAGAGTCCACGCGACAACCACCGCTCAGCTTTATGAATTTGGCATGTAGGATGGTAAACAATGAGATAATTTCAAACAAGTGTGTTCGAATCCAAAGGAAAACACATGATAGCAAAGTTACAGTATTTAAAATTACTAGCATTGGTGGGCTAGGATAAAAAATAAGGTTGGGCTCGAATGAACCCTTAGTCCCATGTTACTTTAGGCTTGCGTCTGAGGCCCACTCAGCCCTTAATAGAGTTGAAACTTTACTCTTATTACAGTTGTAGCCACTGGTTGTAAACAACGGCTATTCTAAATTGAAAGGATTTAATGCTAATTTCGTACAATAGTCATTCTTACATTTAAGCTGGTGTTCATATCTTGAATTAACCAAATTTCAGCATCTACTTTAATTACACTACGTGACAAATGCATTCATGTCCATAATCATATTACAGTCCAAACATGAGAGTTTAACAAATTATGCCAGATTTCATAGAGAATAGGGGCTGTCATTTCAAAGGAAAATGTGAGTACATAGATGTTGAACTTACCAGTTCAAAGCTGAGAAAACACTAGGGAACAGACCAAATAAAGGTCAGAAATGGCCTCAACTAGAGCTCAGCAATGATTCCAACAGCTAACAGCAGAATTGCAGACCAAATCGGCTTGCCAAAAACCCAGAAATAATAACGAAATTCTCTAGAATCAAGCAGAAACAGATGCAACTTCTCCACAGCCTTTTTTAAAAGGAAAATCAGTGAATTCAGATTAAGGGATAGAGAGAAAAGAAAGAGAGGGGAGGCGGTGAGGGGGTCCGTTCATCTGATTAAGGGGAGGATTTTTGTAGTTTTAGCTAAGAGAGGAGGGTAAACGACGTAGTTTTTCCACATACTACGTCGTTGTATTGTTTAGGCTTAAGGCACTTGGACCGGGTAGAAAATGGACTGGGGCGGGTGATGCAGGATGCAGGCATTGGGCTGCTGAAGATTGGCCCAAATCGCTCAAGACTTGGTAGCCCCTCTCCTTAACTTTGTTAAAATTCACATTTTGGCCAATTAATCAAATGACTTTTATTTTAATCATGATTTTGACCTATGATTAATTCCTAAATGCAATTAATGAAAGATAAAATATTTTTTGATGAATTTTATGATTTAAAATATTTTTAAATATGCATGCATGAACAATGCGAATAAATGCAAAACAAATAAAAAAAACTCCTAACATTCTAAAAAGCAACTAAAATTATTTTTGAACTATTTTTAGGAGTAATTTCCTATGTGGGGCAAATGTTAGGTGCTCACATTAGACGGATGAGATGTAATCACCAAGAGTGTCAAAGCAAATTAAGATAAACCACAACAATCAAAATCTTACTAAATTTTTGCAAGTTTAACTTTCTTAAAGAGATAATTCGAACAAAAATAAACTTCATCATTCTATTGATCATGGGCGAAGCTACACTCTAGCTTCGTCAGAAAATCACACTGCGTATATAGGTAAAATATTAAGTTTTAAAGGTATACAATATATTGAACACCCTTTGTCAGAAATTTCTTTTTACGTTTTTCAAGTTTGAACGGCCTTGGGAATACTAGCTTCGCCGGTGCTATTGATCACTTTATAATAAGATATCCATAAGATCTAACACCTACGACATTTGAGTTTTTTTCCTTTTGAAGATGGCATTCCAACTTTGTAACCAATATAGCATTTAAAAAGACCATCTTTATTCCTCACCAGAGCAAACTGCAACTCACAGCAATACTATATTACATTTAAAAACTTAAACTCTCTGTCTAAACCTAAAAATTCACCAAACGTAGGTGGCATTAGTTCTACATCACTTCTTGCAAAGAGTGGAAAATAAAATATTGAAAAACTTTATTCATTTCAAAGGTTAAAAAGGCCACCTTTAAAAATTAGTCAGGATAAGAACTCCAATATTTGCATAATAGCAAGTGAAACAAATAGCAAAAATCACCCGTTCAAATGAAAATCTACGAAAGCTAAATATTGTAGTCAAACTTGATGGATTTGACCTCTAAAATATTGCTATTGAATTATGTCATTTGACTGTGTACGAATTTTTAAAAAACTTTGGAAATTAATGGTCTAAAACAAATCACAGATATTTGTTTGGCTATAAATCCTGGATAAAATGAGAAATTTAAAGTTAGATCATTATTTTGGGACGTAGTAAATATCAAATAACATTACATAAATTGATATGGAGGGGGTAATATACAATGTATGAAAAATATTGGGTTCAACTGAGTACTAAACATGAATTTATCATAATCGAAACAAACTAAAGGGAAAAAAACGAAAACAAATACAGATACGTACAAACCATAACAGATTGACAGATGTGGGGAGAGGATATGAATTGGAAAAATTTACCTGAGACGGCAAGAGGAGGCCGGAGGTGTAGCTGGAAGGACATAATAGATTGAAAAATAGGCTACGCTAATAACACAGAAATAAATCATGTGTAATGAAACAATAAAGAAGAATATTGCAAAGAAAGAGAGAGAATTCTTATTGATTTAGATGAAATACAACGGAATAGAACCCCTCTATTTATAGGGGAAAAATAAGTTAGCCAGTGTGTGCGGGTGAAATCGAGCTCATGGTACATCCCGGACTTCGACAAAATAATCCAGGCTCGAGACATGGCGGCAAGGGATCGAAATTGAGCCAAAGTCCCACTGGGCCAGAACCTGGGGGCATGACGCCTTCCTTCGAGAATGTCGAGGCCATGGTCCCAGAATCGATCCTGACCTCGAACGACTTCGAAGAACATTGTCAGACAATCCCGCATAGCCAATAGAAAGCCAAAATATCCGTGACCGGACGAATATCACAGCGGGGATCTCGGCACGTATCGATAAGGAACCGACAATCAGAAGATTCTTACCTTTTGTATAGTTGTACCTAAAGTAGGACTCCACTATTATATAAAG
Source organism: Nicotiana tomentosiformis (assembly GCF_000390325.3). Classification (NCBI taxonomy): domain Eukaryota; kingdom Viridiplantae; phylum Streptophyta; class Magnoliopsida; order Solanales; family Solanaceae; genus Nicotiana; species Nicotiana tomentosiformis. The sequence continues at coordinate 7,486,975 of NC_090823.1, forward strand.
GGGATCTGATAATTCATGAAGGACATTGTAACACGCACTCAAAAGCTATATATTATTATTTTCTCTGTCTTTAGCTCTTGTTCTTTTTCATATGTACCGGTCGTGGTGAGCCCGGCTCGAGAGTGGCTATTTCACTAAGGCTGAAACTATCCAACTCGTATGGTTTGAATTTATTTTATCTTTATTTATTCAATAGTAACTTAATTTATCGCTTTGTATCAAGTTAATCTATGTATCCTTAAAATCACTTACAAATTTAATTGTTATCCGATTTGAGGATAAAATAGTTTGGCGCTCACTGATAATAGCGGCAATTTGATACAAATTCTCGTAACACACCCTATTTTACAATTGTTCTTTGAAGTGTTTTCGATTCCAAGTCAAAGTCGAAATGTCAAACCCCCAGTCTGCCCCTCTAAACATAGATGCCGAGTCCAGCCACCATGGCGAGAACAACAATGTAGCACCCGGTAGCGAGGTGCCCCCAGTCGATCTCAGCGGAGTTCCGGTCGCTGACCCTATCGACACCAGTTTGCATGTGGCCATCAATACAAATTTGCCTACCAGTCTTGAGAACAGTGTGTGCCAGGAAGTCCGATCGATTTCCCAGAATAAACACAACAGTGAAAATGATGGGATGAATTTATGGGTGTTCTTCGAAATATTACATGTTCAATAGGCAGCGATAGGCCAGTTGCAAAACCAAAGCTGAGCGTCGAGCAGGGTTGAGCCCGAGCCATCCCCGGAAGTCACCCGCAGAATGAACCGATCACGGAAAGGCCGAATGAAAATGAATCGGAGATCAACCCCGAGATCATAAAAATGCTCGAAGAATTGACAAAACGGATAGAATCGGGGGAGAAGAAAATTGAAGCAAATGACAAAAAGGTGGAAACCTACAATTTCAGGGTCGACCAAATCCCAGGAGCACCTCCAATATTGAAGGGCCTAGATTCCAAGAAGTTTATTCAAAAACCTTTTCCTCTGAGCGCAGCCCTGAAGCCGATCCCAAATAAGTTATGCATGCCCGGGATTCCTAAGTACAACGGAACGACCGACCCAAATGAGCATGTGACTTCCTATACATGCGCCATCAAATGGAACGACTTAGAGGATGATGAGATCGAGTTTGTCCTGCTGAAACATTTCGGGGAAACTCTATCCAAGGGAGCTATGATGTGGTATGACAACCTACCTCCTAATTCTATTGACTTATTTGTTATGCTTGCAGATTCCTTTGTAAAAGCACACGCCAAGGCAATCAAGGTCGAAACTAGGAAGTCATACCTTTTCAAAGTGAAACATATGGATAATGAAATGCTCAGGGAATTCATGTCCCGGTTTCAAATGGAACAGATGGACTTGCCTTCGGTCACGGACTATTGGGTCGTTCAAGCCTTCACCCAGTGACTCAATGCTCGAAGCTCGTTGCCTTCACAGCAGTTGAAACAAAATCCGGTGGACTACCCAGCTGTTACTTGGGCCAACGTGCATAATCGGTATCAATAAAATATCAGGGTCGAAGACGATCAATTCGGGGGCCCTTCCGGGTCTTTTGACCCCGTCATAGCCGTCGACAAAGTTAGTAGAGACGTTGATCCTGAACCGAGGTCGAGCATGGATCAGTATCGGCCATACAATAAAGACCAAAGAGGTAGCCGATTTGGGTGAAAACCCATAAAAAGTGAAAGAATGAGTGATCGGGGTCACAGCAATCGGGGACTCATAAGAAAAAATAGTTTCGACAGGCACATCGAGCATAAGGAGGTGCCAAGGCTATCGGATTGGAACTTTATAGTCGACGCCGTCACCATCATATCCCCCATCGAACGCATCAAAGACACCAAATGACCTCGACCTCTACATTCTTATCCAGCCCAAAGGGATACTAACCTAATGTGCAAATAACATGGCACTCACGGCCACAAAACAAAAGATTGCCTACAATTAAGAGAGGAAGTAGCCCGATTATTCAAAAACGGACACTTCCGAGAGTTCCTGATCGATCGAGCCAAGAACCACTTCAGGAACAGATATTCTAGTAAATAGATTGAGCAGGATGAACCTCAGTACGTCATTAACATGATCATCGGTGGGGTCGTCATTCCCTAGGGGCCGATGCTAAAGCGCGCCAAAGTATCAATCACACGAGAAAAATGGACTCGGAATTACGTGTCGGAGGGAACCTTGTCCTTCAACGACGAAGATGATGAAGGGATTGTACAGCCCCACAAAGATCTACTGGTAATATCATTACTTATAAATAGATCTTGAGTTAAGTGTGTGTTAATTGATCTAGGTAGCTTGGCCAACATCATCAAACCGAGGGTCATAGAACAGCTCGGCCTACAAGATCAGACTGTGCCTGCTGTCCGAGTCCTAAACGGGTTCAACATGGCATGTGAGACCACTAAAGGGGAGATAACATTACCGGTGAACACCGCCAGGATCGTTCAGGAAATAAAGTTGTATGTGATTGAAGGGGACATGAGGTACAATGCTTTGTTAAGAAGACCATGGATTCACAACACGAGGGCGGTACCCTCGACTCTGCACCAGGTGTTGAAGTTCCCGACGCCGGGAAGAATAAAAATAGTTTACGGAGAACACCCGACCACAAAAGAGATGTTCGTGGTTGATGAGGTGGTCCCTATATCCACACTTTCGACACCAAAGGAGGTGGGTTCGGTCACCAATGGAGAAACCAAATAGCAACTACTGACACCGACTCCATCCCAATAGGAGAAGCAGGAGATGGGTGAGGACGATGGCTACGGGGTTACCAGGTCTTTCATAGCTCCCGACAATTCCGATACTACCAAATCAACGGTCGAGGAACTGGAGCAAGTCGTACTGATCGAACACTTACCTGATCGAAAGGTATATCTAGGCACGGGGTTGAATCCCGAGCTTAGGAAAAAACTCATTCAATTTTTTATAAATAACGAAGATTATTTTGCTTGGTCCCACCTTGATATGACAGGGATTCCACCGGAAATTACCACTCACAGGCTAAGTCTGGACCCGAAGTTACACCCGGTCAAGCATACGATGAGACCCTAGTCCGAGGTCAAACATGTTTTCATCAAGGCTGAGGTATCTAAACTTCTTAAAATAGGGTACATCCTGGAGGTTAAATCACTAGACTGGTTAGCAAACATAGTAGTAGTCCCAAAAAAAGGAACAAATTAAGAATGTGTGTGGACTATAAAGACTTGAATAAAGCGTGTCCCAAGGACTCTTTCCCTTTTCCTAACATCGGTCGCATGATCGATGCAACGGTCGGCCACGAGATCCTCAGTTTTCTCGACATTTATTCCACGTACAACCAAATTCTGATGGACTCGGGTGATCAGGAAAAAGCTTCCTTCATCACCAAGTACGACACATACTACTATAACGTGATGTCGTACTGACTAAAAAATGTTGGCGCCGCTTACCAATGCCTAGTAAATCTGATGTTCGAAAAATAAATAGGAAAATCAATGGAGGTTTACATTGACGATATGTTGGTTAAGTCCCTGCGAGAAGAGGACCATTTGAAATATTTGTAGAAAACCTTCGGCATATTGAAGAAATACAATATGAAGCTGAACCCGGAGAAATGTGCATCCAGAGTCGGGTCCGATAATTTCCTCGGATTCATGGTATCCAACCTGGGAATTGAGATCAACCCCGATAAGATCAAGGTTGTCGAAGATATCACTGTTGTGGACAAAGTGAAGGCCGAAAAAAGTTTAACCGAATGCATAGCCGCCTTGGGATGATTTATTTTGAGGTCTTTCGACAAGAGCCACCGGTTCTTCTAACTTTTGAAGAAAAATGTAACTTCTCATGGACCCTGGATTGTCAACGAGCCTTGGAGGAGCTCAAGTGATATCTAACGAGCCCACCACTGCTTCACACACCGAAGACAGACGAACAACTATACCTGTACTTGGCAGTATCAGAGATAGTGATAAGTGGAGTCCTAGTCCGGGAAAAGAAAGGTAGGAAATTTCCAATTTACTATGTTAGCAGGACTTTAGGTGAGGCCGAAACTAGATACCCTCACCTAGAAAAATTGGTGCTCGCTTTGCTAAGCGCCTATAGGAAGCTGAAACCGTACTTTCAATGTCACCTCATATGTGTCGTAACCACTTACCAATTAAGGAATGTAATGCATAAACCCAAGATCTCGGGACGGTTGGCCGAACATGCCGCATAGATCAACGGGTACGATATCAAATATCGGCCTTGGACTGCTATTAAATCTCAAATTTTGGCAGACTTTGTAGCCGACTTTATGCCGACCCTAATACCCGAGGTCAAAAGAGAGTTGTTGTTAAACTCGGGCACTTCTTCGGGAGTCTTGACCCTCTTTACGGATGGCGCCTCGAACGCAAATTGGTCTGTACTTGGAATTCTATTGAAGCCACCTGCAGGTAATGTAGTTAAACAATCTATTAGGATTGTAAAATTAACTAACAATGAGGCCGAGTATGAGGCCATGATTACAGGTCTCAAACTAGCTAAAAGCTTGTGGGCAGAGGTGATCGAAGCTAAGTGCAACTCCCTCTTTGTGGTGAACCAAGCTAATATGACGTTCGAAGTCAGAGAGAAATGAATGCAAAGATACCTAGATAAATTGCAGGTAATGTTACATCAGTGAGGTCGATGCCCTTGCTAAGTTGGAATCGTCGGTCAATGACAATGAGTTCAACTCAGGGAGGTCGTACAACTCATGAGATCGGTAGTGGAAGAAGGTCACGCTGAGATAAACTCAACAAGCCTAACTTGGGATTAGAGAAACAAATATATAGAATATCTGAAGACCGAAAAACTGCCCTCGGACTCTGCGTACGAAGGCGGCCCGGTTCAGCTTGTCCGAAGATGGTACATTATTCCAGAGAACGTTCAAGGACCCACTCACAATATGTCTAGGACCAGGAGACACCGAGTATGTTCTGAGGAAAATCCATGAAGGCACCTGCAGAAATCATTCGGGCATCGAATCATTAGTTCAAACAATAATCAGAGCCAACTACTATTGGATCGACATGGAAAAAGGCGCGAAGGAGTTTGTACAAAAAATACGATGGATGTCAAAGGCATGCTCTAATGATTCATCAGCCCAGGGAGCTACTACATTTGGTCTTGTCACCATGGACGTTCATGAAATGGGGGATGGACATCGTCGACCCCCTTCCATAGGCACCGGTAAGGCTCAATTTATATTGTTTATGACTGACTATTTTTCTAAATGGGTGGAATCCCAGGCTTTTGAAAAAGTCAAGGAGAAGGAAGTCCTTGATTTTATCTAGGACCACATAATATGTCGGTTCGGAATGCCGACCGAGATCGTGTGTGACAATGGGAAGCAATTCATTAGCAATAAAGTAAGCAAGTTTCTCGAAGATCATACGATTAAAAGAATCCTGTCAACACCCTATCACCCTAGTGGGAACGGGCAAGCGGAGTCCACGAACAAAACCATACTCCAAAACATCAAAAAAGGATTGACCGACGCCAAAGGAAAATGGAAAGAAATCTTGCTCGAAGTCTTATAGGCATACCGTACGACCTCGAATTCCAGTACCGGGGCCACCCCATTCTCGGTGGTTTACGGTATCGAAACTCTAATACCAGTCTAAGTCGGAGAACCGAGTCTCAGGTTCTGATATGCAATCAAAAAATCAAACAACGAGGACATGCATACGAGCCTGGAACTGTTAGATGAAAGGTGCGAAGCAGCCCTCGTCCAGTTGGCCGCACAAAAATAACGGATCAAGAGGTATTACAATCGAAGAGCCAACATTCGACAGTTCAATGTCGGGAACTTAGTGTTAAGGAATGTCACATTTAACACTCTGAAACCGAACGAAGGGAAGCTAGGGCCGAACTGTGAAGGTCCGTATCAAATTATCGAGATCACCAGAAAAGGGTCGTACAAACTAAGAGAAATGAACGGTGAGCGACTACCGAACAACTGGAACATAACTCACTTGAAACGATATTACTGATAAGGTACGACCCCATTTACTTCTTTTATTTATTTACATTTTGGACTAACACTTGCAGGTGACCGTCAAAGAACGATATAATTTTTTAGGCCTGAAAGCACGCGTTGCACTATTTTTCCCTTGAACCGGTTTTGTCCCAAATGGGTTTCCTGACAAGGTTTCTAACGAGGCAACAGTGGATCGTGCTAACTAATAATTGAAGACCATTTGTGAACCAATGTCAAGGATCACATCAACAGTATCTGAGGCTTCTCTATGATCGGCCTCGAACACTGGGAGGCATCACTCTCGGATAATGATTTTGGCAAGGAAAGAAACTTTGTGCTCGAATAGTCTAGGCTCGATCGATAGGATTTACTGTAAGGACTCAACGGTCAAATGAATCGTGCCCACATACACCGCCCGAGCTCGGACACAAAGCTTGAACACATGTGTAACTTTGTATATTACTCACAAAAATGAAAGGAAGTTTCTACCTTGTGGATAATATTTTGTCCCTTGAAAATTTTTTCTTTCTTATATTTGATCCCCTAAAGACTTCGAGCCCAAGGTCCACCTCACTCGGGGAATTCCACCCAAGGAAGGTTCGGACAACCCGGGATAATGAAGCCTGGTGGCACAAAGCTTATTAGGCAGTGCCTGAACTTTTAAGGCTACAACCAATCCCATTCAGGGACGGTTGTCTCGGTTAAGACCGGACGACTCGGGGTAACAATACTACTAGGAAACACCCAAACTAGAAAGGCTACAGCTGCCTTAGAACGGGTCGAAGATGTCCAAGATCCGTAACCAAAACATAAGGCCTTCAAATTTTCTAAACCAGTTCAAAAGGCTACCATCGGAAAATTGTAATCTAAAATATTCTTAGTACTTTGGGAAAAGCTTCTGGTCATACCAAGCCCCCCACAAGTCATAAGCAAAATAATATCGAGAGCAAGGCCTGTTTGAACCTCCGAACAAGACTTTATTATTACATGCTAAGGCATTCGATATCTTTACAATCATAAAGAAAAGTGCAAAAGGAAACAAGCTTAAAATTTGTCGAAAGGAAAAAGGGCCTTATATATATATAGAAAGATCTTTACAAAGGCCAAACGGCCTCGACAAAAAAGTACAAAGGTACAAAAATAAGGAAAACTTTATAAGGCACCTAAACGGCTTGGTCTCCACCAGAGCCCGCCTCATCACTAGGGCCATCAGAGTCTTCTCCGCCGCCGAATTCGCCTGAATCCTCGGAGTCATCTTCATCCTCAGGATACGCCAATTTCTTGGCCTCGGCCTCGAACCCCTTAGCACTTTCGACCTCGGGCGACAAATCAAAACCCCGAGCATGAACTTCATCGAGGGGCTCCCTTCGGGACTGCCACTTCTCGTATTTGACAATATCTTTCAGGTGTTCTTGGGCTGACTCGACATCGGATTTATAGTGGTCCACCATCTCATCGGCATTGGCTTTAGTTACTTCAACCACCGACTTGGCCGCTTTAAGCTCCTTGGCAAGGGCCTCTCGATCGGCAACAATCGAGCTTAACTTAGACTGGAGCTCCTCAGCTTTTTAGGACCGTGCCTCCGTTTTCTCCCTCGTCGCTCTAAGCTGGGCCTCCGTCGAGGTCAACTACGCCCAGGCAGTCTCCTTTTTCGAGGCCAGGTGGTCCATCCTGCCTCTCAACTCTTCGTCCTCGACCTTGATCGCATCCATCTCGGCTCGAAGTTGGTCAATTCGATCAATATTTTGTTGGACCTGCAGGTTCCGACCATTAGTCACCGCATCTAGCTCATCATCACTAACTTCAATGATTTTTACATGTTCAACCAGGTCGGCGTGTTCTTTCCGAGCCGCTTCTAACTTAGCTTAAAGGCTCTTAGCCTCTCCTTCACGTTGCTCGCTTAGAAGTTTGTACGTATCTCTCTTCTCAATAAGCTCTTTGACTTCGACTTCGAGTTGGTTCAGCTCATCCCGATACCGGAGGAACGTTTCATGGTAAAGCACTGAGGCCTACAAATATGAAGAAAAATATTAGTATTATCAATGAATTAGTTCAAGTATCAGAGGAGAAATTGAAATCATCAGGAGTTATCTAGGGTCGGTTCAACGCCTGTTGTGCTTCATTGAATAGGTAGGGCACATCTACCTTGTTCATTTTGGCTTGGTAATGATAACTGGCCACCCCTATGGGGGCGAAAATAACCCAGGCATCCTCCGGAATAGTGATGATAATGGACCGCTTCAGATCAGGATCCACACTCAAGGCACGGAACCACTTGATCATTTTCGGGCTTGAGTTAGGCCTACCTACCCCCGAGGATGGACTTTTCCTTGGTACCTCTAAGTTACCTAATCCGGTGATGTCCTCCGTGGTGGTGGAATCCGCGACATCAAAAAGCAGCGGAGGGGGTCGTCCGCTCTGTGGGGCCCTCATTGGGGCGCTCTTTCACCATTTGTGCCTTGTTTTACAAGGAATCGGTAAATGAGGGTGACTCGGTGATTTCTATCATGCCGAATGCCTCCTTCGGGGCACTGCCCGCATCTCGGGAAGCCTCGACCCTGGTCTCCTTATCGACCTCCCTAGCTTGAGGCAGATCGGCTTCACGGATTTCTGGTTCAGAGCCCCCTGATCTTCGAGCTGCGACGGTTTGCGGGACTCCAGAACAAAACGTTCTTCTCCCTCGGACTCGTCCCTTAACCGATAGAGCAAATCTGAAGCTGATGCTCGGGAGTTGGTGTTTCTTTTGACTTGCGCACCAGGTTTCTCTTTGTTTTCTTTTTCTCTCTACCGACTGGAGGCCTAAGCTCGACATTCTTAGATAAGCCTACAAAAAGAAGTAAAGGGAGTAATGGATTAATGTTAAAAGGAGAATCCTAATACAACCTACTCAGGAAAGAAGTCTCGCATGGGAATGGGCCTCCCAACGGCCCTTCGAGAGTTTGCGCCACGAGTTCTTTGAGTAGGGCATTTGTGAAACAATACCCTCGACCCACTACTTGAGTCGAGGGATAATATTTGGGAGTCGAGCGACAACTGCACCACCACAAAGCACCGATAAGGAAAAGAGAAATAAGTATAAATTCAGCATTCTAAAATAAGTTCTACTTTCGTGACGTATTCCACTTCTCGGGGAATGGCCTGCACTCAGCCGGGATCAAGTCTGAAGTCCTCATTCGGACAAAACGGCCTTGCCAAGCTCGATCCCAGTCCTCATCAATACTTGAGAACGTGGCTTTACTGGCCCGACACACAAGCTTTATCAGTCCCCTTGGAAGATTCGGGGAATGTATAAGTATAGTGGATGATCAATGGTGAACGAGCACCCATCGATTTTGTTCACAAAATATTGGAGGAAGATCACGATCCTCCAGAGTGATGGATGAATCTGACCTAGGAACACGATGTACCTCTTGCAGAAATCCAAAATGACTGGGGTCTACCGGGCCCAATGTAAAGGGATAAGTGTAAACACTTAGATATCCCTCGACATAGGTGGTAATGGCCTCTTCGGGGTCGGGGACCACTATGTCTTTATCGGCCCAGATGTAGTCTTTTTGGACCGTAGGGAGGACCTATTCAGTAATCGAGCATATGTATCTCGATACCTCCTCACACCGACCCTGTACGGAAGAAGGCTTTTCAACCTTGAAATCGACGTTGACCGAGCATCCCTCGAGGATGGACATTTTTAGAGGGGGTTCGAGTTCTGGTTTATGATAACATGCTATAATCTCGTATTTTAGTCGCTTATTACACTCTAATTCACTGCACTTTACTTGTGTTGAGCTTTAATTGGTAGTGGTTTTGCACTTATTGTGTGTTTTATACCTTGTAGAAGTGATTTCGCGTTATGTAGATATTGTGGAGCTAATTCAAGCTATTTGGAGCTTTGAATTCTGAGTAGAAGCCTAAGCAATTAAGCTGGGATCACGTTCGGTGGTCGAAAACCAAGTCTGGATGTCAAAATTTTGAAAAACTCATTTCTGGAAACAATTTTCACTACTTCCCCGCGACAGGCCCCGTGCGCTAGTGCAAAAAGTGGCCAGAAATCGTATTTTGGTACGTTCTAGAATTTCCTACATGCACGCCGCATGGGGCGGCGTGTCATGCGGCGAGGTAGCCCAAATATGTTTAAGTGACTTGCCAATTCCGGTAAAAAGGGTAATTCCGTCCATGGATTATTGGGGGATGGCTTAAATACATGGGAAAATACCATTTTCGGGACTTTTGACACATTTTCGACCTAAGGAGGCTAAGGAGGAGTTGGAAGAACACAAGCACAAGGATTTCATCATTCCTTCCTCACTCAAGATACGACTTTCGATTGAATTTATGTTTTCCTATAATTTAGAACTTATCCATGTCTATGGAGTAGATCCTTTTGGGATTTTGATGGATTTGGTGTATTGATGATTGTTTGTGTATTATAACTCTATCTATATTCACTTGTTCTTGTAATTGTAAGAGGCATAACTTGTGATATCTTTGCATTATATTGTTGGTTGAGTTCATAGATTCGTCTAAGTAATCGAAAGAGGCTAGTTGAATCATTGATTAAATCTAGTTAGGAGAATAATCGAAAGAGGTTTTCCTAAAGACCGATCCACTACGCATTCTTGCATATCTTTATAGTGCTTAATTCGGTTCATCTCATGAGGTTAAAACTTAATCGAGAGAGGAGTTTTTGCTGAACGTTTGAACTAATAATAGAGTGAATTTGAGAGGGTCACTTGAACAATAGAAGTGAATTATCTAGAGTTAGATCCTAGACAATTATCTTGTACTTATTCTTTGAAAACCCTATCCTCTTCCACTGATAACCTTAATTACTTATTCCTTGTTTCGATAGTGATAAGTCAATAGCTGTAGATTTTAGAATCTTAGTTAAATTTTATTATTAATTATACAAATCTCAACTGTTGATCCTCTTGAATAGCAATAAAGCTAGAAACTATGAGAATACTATTTAAATCCAATCCATGTGGACACGATATTATACTATATTATTTTTGACTAGCGAGTACAATTTAAGTGTGTGTTTTGCGCTTGTCAGTTCATCGACGGCCGCACACGGAGCGGTCTCCTCAGCCTCAGTAGCCGGCCGCGAAGTGGAAGGAGATTCTTTCTGGGGAATGGTTTTGGAAGTCTTTCCATTCTTTTAGAAGATGAAGATGGAGGAAAAATCTGAGAAAGATGAATAAAGAAAGAAAGAAAGTTGAAGGGTTAGACTTGTTGGCTTGAGAAGAAGATAGGTAAACATTTTTGCAAAGGACCTCGAATAACCGGGGTAAAAGTGCTAAAGAGTATTGAAATCCTGAAGGTATGGGGGTAGAAGGTTTGATGTATAGTAAAAATGAACAAAGGAGGGGGTATTTATATAGTAGTTCATCGGCGTTTCACGTCCAGGGACGGCCGACCGACGGTTGACATGCATTTAATGCTATTAGAACTTGACTGACGAGATATTTCGGATATTTTGTCATTTCTGTCACGATGTGTCGGAGTGATAATTGGAAGCTCATGTCATTTCTCGTCATTTACTCTCTGAAAAACGAGGACCTGGGGGGCATGATGCTTGCCCTCAAGAATATTGAGTCATTGGTCCCGGAATCGATCCTGACCTCAAACAACTTCGAAGAACATTGTCAAACAATCTAGCATAGCCAACAGAAAGTCGAAATATCTGTGACCGGCCGAATATTACGGCGGGGATCTCGGCACGTATCGATAATGAATCGACAATCAGTGAATCAGAAATTTTTTTACCTTTTATAGAGTTGTACTTAAAGTGGGACTCCCCTACTATATAAAGGGAGTCTAATAATTCATGAAGGACATTGTAACACGGACTCAAAAGCAATATATTATTATTTTCTCTGTCTTTAGCTCTTGTTCTTTTTCATCTGTACCGATCGTGGTGAGCTCGGCTCGAGAGTGGCTATTTCACTAAGGCTAAAACTATCAAACTCGTGTGGTTTAAATTTATTTTATCTTTATTTATTCAATAGTAACTTAATTTATCGCTTTGTGACAAGTTGATCCGCGTATTCTTATAACCACTTACAAATTTAATTGTTATACGATTTTGAGGGTAAAACAACCACAAAGTAACAAACCTTAGAATCTTTCTAAAATATAGACATTCACCTTAAATAAAATTCTATTTATAACACTCTCCCTTGAATGTTTATTCAATAAATAATATGCCTCATTAAAACCTTAACTAAAATAAAACTCAATGGAAAACAATTCTAGAGAAGGAAAAAGAGTACGCGCATTTAGAAATACGCCTTTTGGTTGCCTCGTTAAAAACCTTGCAAAGAAAACCTAGTGGGACAAAAACTTATAAGGGAAAAAGAGTACAACGCATATTAACTCTCCCTGATGAGAGCATTCACATCCCAATCTTGTACACTATTTTATTGAAGGTTGACATTGGTAGAGATTTTGGGAACAAATCAACCATATCATCACTTGAACGAATCTGTTGCGCATTAATTTCACCATTCTTTTGAAGATTATGTGTGAAAAGTAACTTTGGTGAAATGTGCTTTGTCTTATCTCCTTTTATGAATCTTCCTTTCCATTGAGCTATGTATACTGCATATTCTTCATACAAAATCGTGGGTAGTTTGTCACAATTCAAACCATAATTTTCTCAAATAAGTTGTATTATAGACCTTCGTCATACATATTCTCGACTTGCTTCATGAATAGCAATTATCCCACCATGATTTTATGAAGTAGCCACGATTGATTGCTTAGTCGATTGCCAAGATATGGCAGTGCCTCCACATGTAAACACATAGCCTGTTTGAGATCGAACCTTGTGTGGATCAGATAAATAACCAGCGTCGGCATAACCAACAAGATCGGGACTGCAATTATTGCCATAAAATAAGCCCATATCGGTAGTCCCTTTTAGATACCGAAGTATGTGTTTGATTCCATGCCAATATTTCTTTGTAGGAGTAGAGCTATATCTTGCCAATACATTAACTGAAAAAGTTATCTCAGGCCTTGTAGTGTTAACAAGATATATTAGTGCACCAATTGCACTAAGATATGGTACTTCAGAACCAAGTAGCTCTTCATTCTTTTCTTGAGGTCGGAATGGATCCTTATTCACATCAAGTGATCAAACAACCATCGGAGTACTTAGTGGATGTTCTTTATCCATGTAAAATTGTTTCAATACCTTTTCTATGTAGGTAGATTGATAAACAAAAATTCCGTTTGCCAAATGTTCAATTTGCAAACCAAGACATAATTTTGTCTTTCCAAGATCTTTCATCTCGAATTCCTTCTTTAAATAATCAATTGCCTTTTGGAGTTCTATAGGATTTCCAAAAAGGTTTATGTCATCAACATATACGGAAAGTACAACAAATTTTGATATTCTTTTCTTTATAAAAACACATGGGCAAATGACATCATTTATATAATCTTCCTTTGATAAATACTCACTAGGACGGTTATTCCACATTCATCCCGATTGCTTTAGACCATACAAAGATCTTTGTAATTTGATTGAAAATATTTCTCAGGACATTGAATTATGTGCGTCAGGTATTTTAAATCCCTCAAAATATTTTATGTATATCTCATTATTAAGTGAGTCGTAATGGTAGGTTGTAACGAAATCCATTAAATGCATGTCAAGCTTTTCATGGACAACAGAACTAATGAGAGTGATATGACTTATGATGTGGAGCCGGTGGCCATTTTGGATCGGCAGATTCAGAAGTTGAGGTCAAAGGATATAGCTTCAATTAAAGTGCATCGGAGAGGTCAGCCTGTAGAGGAGGCCACCTGGGAGACCGAGAGAGATATGCGGAGCATATATCCACACCTATTTGAGACTCCGGGTATGTTTCTAGACCCGTTCGAATACGAACGGTTATTTAAGAGGGGGAGGATGTAACGACCCGGCCGGTTGTTTCGAGAGTTATAGCCCCGTTTTCCCTATTTCTTCTTTCTTTTGTTCTTTTCAGCTATATTATGATATATCGGGTTAGTTGGTTCGGGTCTAGAGTGGTTTCAGAGTGAATTGAGATACTTAGTCTCTAAAGTACAAGCTTAAGTTGAAAAAGTCAACCGGACGTAGACTTATGTGTAAACGACCTCGAATTTGAATTTGATGGTTCTGCTAGCTCCGTTGGGTGATTTTGGACTTGGAAGCGCGTTTGGATGAGATTTGGAGGCCCGTGGTAGAAGTAGGCTTGAATTGGCGAAAGTTAGAATTTTGCTGATTTTGGTCGGTAGTGAAAATTTTGATATCGGGGTCAGAATGGAATTCCGGAAGTTGGAATAGGTTTGTGGTGTTATTTTTGACTTGTGTGTAAAATTTGAGGTCATTCGGACGTGGTTTAGCGGGTTTCGACATCGTTGGTGGAATTCGGAAGTTTAAAAGTCCTTAGGCTTGAATCCGAGTGTAAATTGGTGTTTTGATGTTGTTTTGAGTGATTTGATGATTTGTCTAAGTTTGTATGATGTTGTGGGATATGTTGGTATATTTGGTTGAGGTCCCGAGGGTCTCGAGTGAGTTTCGGGTGGTTAACGGACTAATTATGGCCTTTGAGAGATAGTTGATCTGCTGGTTTTTGTTGTTGCTGGTTTCCTCTTACGCGTTCGCGAGGTAGGTCTCGCATTCGCGAAGAGTATCTGGAGATTTAGGAAGAATTGTTGTTCGCGTTCGCGAAGGTTTAGGAGTAGAGTGCATCGCGGACGCGAGATGAGTAACGCGTTCGCGAAGAAGAGAAGAGGCAGTTGGGGACCCCATTCATTTGGTCTACGCGTTCGCGGGGGTGAGGTCGCGTTCGCGAAGAGAAGGTTCAGTAAAGATTTGCGTTCGTGAGTAGCAGATCGCGTTCGCGTATAAGGGATTTCTGGGTAGAGGGAGTTGTGCTTTGCGAACGCGAGTGTACTTCCGCGTTCGCGAAGAAGGAAATCTGGGCAGCAGTGTTAAATTTAAAAATCGAGGGTTTGAACTTTGAACCCATTTTTCATATTTTGAGCTAGAGACCACAGATTTAGGCGATTTTGTAAAGAGATTTTAAGGGAGTTGATTGGGGTAAGTGTTTCTCACTTGAGTTTGGTTAAATTCCATGATTATATCTTGATTTTTATCATCCAAATTGTGATTTGGGGTGAAAAACTAGGGGAAAAGTGGAAGAGTTCTTGAGATGGAATTTTGAGGTTTTGAAGGGGCTTTTATTGTCGGATTTGAGGAAATTTAGTATGGTTAGACTCGTAAGTGAGTGGGCTTTCGGGTTTTGTGACTTTTGTCTAATTTCGAGAAGTGGGTCGGGGGCCGGGTTTGAGCAAATTTCAGGTTTTGAGTCTAATTTAATAGTTTCCTTTTGGAATTGATTACTTTAGCATATATTAATGGTATTGTACTGTTTGTGGCTAGATTCGAGATGCTCGGAGGCCGATTCGAGGGGCAAATGCATTGCAGAGTAGAGATTTGCTCGGATTAAGGTAAGTAACGGCTGTAAATCTAGTTCTCAGGGTATGAAACCCCGAATTTTTGTGTCATGTGTCTATTTGGAGGTGACGCACATGCTAGGTGAAGGACGTGTTGGCATGCACCATTGGGGATTTGTGACTTGGTCCGTCCCGTAGCAACTGTAAAGTTGAACAACTCGTTGTAGCTATATGCTCTTTATGTGCTTTAGAAAGATATACTGTAATTCATGTTAGATACCATGTCTAGGCCTTATGGCAGTTTTGTTTGGACCCTTAGAGGTCGTTTCTTGCTGTCCTTTCACTGCTTTAGTTGATATCCAGTACTCAGTCATGTTCATGCATTCTTACATCATAGCTTAGTATCTGTTATTCTATTTATTACATCATGTTAATGTTGTTTGGGCTGATTTCTTTGATTTCTGAAAGCCCGAGAGATTGGAGAGGTTTATCGCTGAGTGAGGTCGATAGCCTGTTTGTGAGGTATTGTACCTTAGCACGTGAGTTGTCCGTGCGGATTCTGATATGATATTATAGCACGTGAGTTGTCCGTGCAGCACGTGAGTTTCCCGTGCAGATTATAGCGCTTGGGCTGTAGGAGCCCCTCCGGAGTCTGAACACCCCCAGTGAGCGCATGTACCTACTGAGTGCGAGTGCCGAGTGCTGAGTGATTGGAAGGCATGTGCTATTGGGAGGCATGAGTGATTGTGAGGTTGGAGTGATTGGGAGGGCTGAGTGATGTTTTGCCCATGGGGCGGTATATGATTTCATCATATGTGCTCATAGATGCTTTGAGTCCTTGTTTGAGAACTGCTGAAAGATATTTTTATTGGTTTTATTTAAACAAGCGGATTTGACTTAAACACTGGTTTTTAAAGCATGTTGTACTTTACGGAATTTTTGTGACATGAACTATACTTGCATCTAGCTTGTCACTACTTCTCAACCTTTATTTACTATTGTTACTTACTGAGTTGGTGTACTCATGTTACTCTTTGCACCTTGTGTGCAGATCCAGTCATTTCTGGCCACGTTAACGGTTGTTGATATATTCAGTAGCGGATCATCGGAGATAGCAAGGTAGCTGCCTGGCGACCGCAACCCTATTTTTCTCCTTCCTTATCTTCCCCTTAGTTGTATTGGTTGTTTTTTCCCGGACTATGCTAGTGTTGATGTTATCAGACAGTTTGTAACAGTTTCTAATGACTTAGTGACACCCCGATGTCGGGTTATCTTTTTCGCATTTTAATTTTTTATTTTGGTTTGAACTCTTTAATGAAGATTCTAGTAAAGTAAAGTTTTGACTTATCTTTTAAATAAAATATCGATGTGTTTTGGAAATGTGTCGGCTTGCCTAGTACCACGATAGGCGCCATCACGATGGGGTTAG
The DNA here is from genome assembly GCF_000390325.3 of Nicotiana tomentosiformis. Classification (NCBI taxonomy): domain Eukaryota; kingdom Viridiplantae; phylum Streptophyta; class Magnoliopsida; order Solanales; family Solanaceae; genus Nicotiana; species Nicotiana tomentosiformis. Next base: position 7,503,822 of record NC_090823.1, read on the forward strand.
GTTTTGGGTCGTGACAAGTTTGTATCAGAGCCTAGGTTACATAGGTCTCACGAGTCATTAGCGAGTTTAGTAGAGTTTTACGGACCGCTACGGAGACATCTGTACTTATCTTAGAGAGGCTGCAGAACCTTTAGGAAAAATTTCACATTCTTGAATTCTTGTCGTGCGAATCTGTTGATTCTAGTAACTAAACATCTATTATTTCATTCTCTCACAGATGGTGAGGACTCGTACTACCGGACAGGATGGACAACCACCAGTACCACTAGCCAGGGCCGTGAGAGGCCGAGGTCGCGGTAGAGGCCGGGATAGGGGCAGAGGTGCAGCCTGCACATCATCTGGGGCAGTACCTGCAAATCCACCAGTTGTCCCAGATCAGGACCAGATTCCAGTTGTTGATGCACCAGCTCAGGCACCACTTGTGCCTATTATGATTCCAGGACTTCAGGAGGCCATACATCAGATTCTGACCGCGTGCACCAGCCTTGCTCAGGAGGTGTCTATTCCGACCACAACAACCACTTCTCAGGCTGGGGGAGGCACTAAGACTCCCGCCGCTCGCACATCCGAGCAGGTTGTTCAGGGACTCCAAACACTGGGGGACCACCAGCACAACCGGTTGCATCTGCTCAGGACTATGTGGTTCCTGCTATGCCTGAGGATGATCAGCGTAGGTTGGAGAGGTTTGGGAGACTCCACCTTTCAGTGGCACAGAGAGAGAGGATGTTCAGGACTTCTTGGACAGGTGTCAGAGGATACTCTGTACAACTGGTATTCTGGAGACTTGTGGGGTCTAATTCACTACTTTTCAATTTTCTGGGGCTGCACTTAGATGGTGGGAGACTTACGAGAGGCGTAGGCCTGTTGGCGCAACACCCCTTACTTGGCAGCAGTTCTCTGTGGTCTTTTTGGAGAAGTTCGTGCCTCAGTCCCGCAGAGAGGATCTGCGCAGACAGTTTGAGCAGCTTCACCAAGGTGATATATCTGTGATGCAGTATCAGATGTGATTCTCGGAGTTGGACCGTCATGCTATCTGGTTGGTTCCCACAGACAGGGAGAGGATCATGAGGTTTATAGATAGTACCACTTTTCAGCTGCGGTTGCTTATAACCAGAGAGAGGGTGTCTGGTGCTACTTTTGATTAGGTTATTAACATTGCTCGACAGATTGAGATGGTTCGTGGTCAGGAAAGGATTGAGAGGGAGGCCAAGAGGCCTCGAGGACAGGGAGGATTTAGTGGTGCTCATTATGGGGGTCAGTTACAGCACGACAGAGGCCGTCTATTCAGGCATGCTCAGCCAGCCCGCCCAGTTCACCATGGTACATCATCGGGCCATCGTTCTCACAGTTCTCATCGGGGACACTCATCACTCAGTGCCATCCTAGCCCAGAGTTCGTCTTGTGCTCCATCAGTTCAGGGCTCCTCCATGCCAGGTTCTTCTACCATTTATCCCGGTGCTAGGGGTTTCCTTCAGTCCCTGTCACCCGCATCAGGGAGTTGTTTTGAGTTTGGGGAGTTTGGGCATATATGGAGGCAGTGTCCTCGTCGCCATGGGCGTCCATCTCAGTAGAGAAGTCAGCCTTCGACTTCAACACCAGTTACTTCACCACCCGCCCAGTCTGCTAGGGGTGGAGTACAATTAGTAGGGGTCACCCTAGAGGGGGAGGCCGATCAGGAGGTGGTCAGGCCCATTTCTATGCCCTCCCAGCCAGACCAGATGTTGTTGCTTCAGATGCTGTTATTACAAGTATTGTCTCAGTTTGCCACAGAGATGTCTCTGTATTATTTGACCCTGGTTCCACTTATTCATATGTTTTCTTGTATTTTGCTCATTTTCTAGATATACCCCATGAGTCTTTAGTTTTATCTGTTCATGTATCTACTCATGTGGATGATACTATTATTGTGGACCGCGTATATCAGTCATGTGTGGTGACTATTAGGGGTCTGGAGACCAGAGTAAATCTCTTATTTCTTAGTGATGTCTTTTGTGCTGACCAATGCCCCAGCATCGTTCATGCATTTGATGAACAGTGTATTCCAGCCCTATTTGGACTCATTCATTATTGTATTAATTGATGATATCCTGGTGTACTCTCGTAGCCAGGAGGAGAATGCTCAGCATCTGAGGATTATATTACAGATATTGAGGGAGGAGAAGCTTTATGCAAAGTTCTCCAAGTGTGAGTTTTGGCTAGGTTCAGTAGCATTCCTGGGGAACGTGGTGTCCAGTGAGGGTATTCAGGTAGATCCGAAGAAGATAGAGGCGGTGTAAAGTTGGCCTAGACCATCCTCAACCACGGAGATTAGGAGCTTCATTGGTTTGGAGGGCTATTACCGTCGCTTTGTGGAGGGATTTGCATCTATTGCATCGCCCTTGACCAAATTGACCCAAAAGGGGGCTCCATTAAGGTGGTCAGATGAGTGTGAGGAGATCTTTCAGAAGCTCAAGACTACTTTGACCATAGCTCCAGTGTTAGTTGTGCCATCAACTTCAGGTTTTTATACTGTGTATTGTGATGCCTCGAGGGTAGGTATTAGATGTGTTCTGATGCAGGAGGGTAGGGTGATTGCCTATACCTCGTGCCAGTTGAAGATCCATGAGAAGAACTATCATGCCCATGATCTTGAATTAGCAACCATTGTTCACGCCTTGAATATTTGGCACCATTATTTGTATGGGGTTCATTGTGAGATCTATACTAATCACTGGAGTCTGCAACATCTGTTTAAGCAAAGGGATCTTAATTTGCTTCAGTGGAGATTGTTAGAGTTTCTTAAGGACTATGATATCACTATTTTGTACCATCCGGGGAAGGCCAATATGGTGCCCGATGCTTTGAGTCACCAGGTAGAGAGTTTGGAGAGTTTAGCATATCTTCCAGCAGCATAGAGACCTTTGGTATTGGATGTTTAGGCCTTAACGGACCAGCTTGTTAGACTGTATATTTCGGAGCCGAGTCCAGTATTGGCTTGCGTGGTCTCCAGGCCTTCTCTTTATGACCGTATCAGGGAGCGTCAGTATGATGACCCCCACCTACTCGTTCTTCATGACAAGGTTTGACGAGGTGATGTTAGGGACATGACTATTGGTGATGACGGCGTGTTGAGGATGCAGGGCCGGATATGTGTGCCTAATGTAGATGGGCTTCGGGAGTTGATTCTTGAGGAGGCCCACAGCTCGCGGTATTCCATCCATCTGGGTGCCGCGACGATGTACCAGAATTTGAGACAACACTATTGGTGAAGGCGGATGAAGAAGGATATAGTTAGGCTTGTGGCTCGGTGTCTCAACTGTTAGCAGGTTAAGTATGAGCATCAGAGACCGGGTGGCTTGCTTCAGAGGTTAGAGATCCCAGAGTGGAAGTGGGAGCGAATCACTATGGACTTCGTAGTTGGGCTCCCACGGACTTCGAGGAAGTTCGATGCTATTTGGGTGATTGTGGAATGGCTGACCAAGTCTACACACTTTATTCTAGTTGGTACTACTTACTCTTCAGAGCGGTTGGCGGAGATTTACATCCGAGAGATTGTTCGCCTGTATAGTGTCCTAGTTTCCATCATTTCAGATAGGGGCACTCAGTTTACATCGCAGTTTTGGAGGGTCGTGCAATGAGAGATGGGTACTCAGGTTGAGTTGATCACAACTTTTCACCCTCAGACGGATGTCCAGTCCGAGTGCACTATTCAGATATTGGAGGACATGTTGCGCGCTTGTGTCATTGACTTTGGGGGTTCATGGGACCAGTTTCTACCGCTCGCGGAGTTTGCATATAATAACAGTTATCAGTTGAGCATTCAGATGGCTCCGTATGAGGCTTTATATGGGAGGAGGTGTAGATCTCTATTAGGATGATTGGATTCGGATGAGTCTAGGCTCTTGGGTACAGACTTGGTCCAGGATGCACTAGATAAGGTGAAATTAATTCAGGAGCGGCTTCGCACGGCGCAGTCTAGGCAGAAGAGCTACGCAGACATGAAGGTCCGTGATATGTATTTTATGGTTGGGGAAAAGGTTTTGCTGAAGGTATCACCCACGAAGGGTGTTATGAGGTTTGGGAAGAGGGGCAAGTTGATCCCCTGGTTTATTGGGCCTTTTGAGGTGCTTCAGAGGATAGGGGATGTTGCTTATAAGCTTGACTTGACACCCATCTTGTCGAGTGTGCATCCAGTGTTTCATGTTTCCAAGCTCCAGAAGTATGTTTTGGACTTCAGCACGGTTCAGTTGGAGGGTGATATGACTTATGATGAAGAGCCGGTGGCCATTTTGGATCGGCAGATTCGGAAGTTGAGGTCAAAGGATATAGCTTCAATGAAAGTACAATGGAGAGGTCAGCTTGTGGAGGAGGCCACCTGGGAGACCGAGCGGGAGATGCAGAGCAGATATCCACACCTATTTTAGGCTCCAGGTATATTTCTAGACCCGTTCGAGGACGAACGGTTGTATAAGAGGGGGAGGATGTAACGATCCGGCCGGTCGTTTTGAGAGTTATAGCCCCATTTTCCCATTTCTGCTTCCTTTTATACTTTTCAGCTATATTATGATATATCAGGTTAGTTGGCTCGGGTTTGGAGTGGTTTCAGAGTGAATTGAGACACTTAGTCTCTAAAGTCAAAGCTTAAGTTGAAAATATCAATCGGATGTTGACTTATGTGTAAACGACCTCGAATTTGAATTTTCATGATGTCGTTAACTCCGTTAGGTGATTTTGGAATTGGGAGAGCGTTCGGAATGAGATTTGGAGGCCCGTGGTAGAATTAGGCTTGAATTGGTGAAAGTTAGAATTTTGCGATTTTGGTCGGTAGTGGAAATTTTGATATCGGGGTCGGAATGGAATTCCAGAAGTTGGAATAGGTTTGTGGTGTTAATTTTGACTTATGTGTAAAATTTGAGGTCATTCGGACGTGGTTTAGCGGTTTTCGGCATCGTTGATGGAATTCAGAAGTTTAGAAGTCCTTAGGCTTGAATGTGAGCGTAAATTGGTGTTTTGATGTTGTTTTGAGTGATTTGATGATTTGACTAAGTTCGTATGATGCTGTTGGATATGTTGGTA